>NW_023276806.1:240590111-241790111 GCF_003668045.3 Cricetulus griseus | reverse complement strand
GGACTAGTAATAAGATCAGCAATCAGGAGTGATGGAAACGAGAGTTTTGGAATATATTTTTGAATGAATTTGACACAGTTGATAATAATTTGTGTGGGGGATAAGAAAAAACAGAGTCAAGTGTTGTCTTTACATTTCAGGGTACAGATATTGAGTGGCAGACAGATGGCAAAAAATCAAATCACATGTTCACACCATCTAGCAGAGATGACTGTAGTATCCAAACTGAAAGAGCAAACCAAGGGTTACATCATGTTCTCATTTAGGCTGTCATCTGGAATCCCTGACTGAGAGTAAGTCCTGAACAGAGCAGAGTGTCTTCTCAGGTGAGGCTTCCAAGGAAATAACTAATAACAGCAGACAGATACACTCACAATATCCAGCAAAACTGACTGGGGTAGTTGAGGCAGTGGTGTTCCCAACTGAGCTTTCCCTTGATGGATAAACTTCCTATCTATGAATTTACAACCACTTTTCCCCACTCGAGTCTCTTTGATAAAATGAGTTAAACAATAGTAGCCTCTGTAGAAGACAGTTTGCCTTTGAGCTACTCTTTTTATTATTTAGAAACAATTATTTTACATATAAATCCCCCTTTCCCTCTCCCTCCCACCCTCCCCCCCCCTACCTCCCCCCAATCCACCGCCTACTGGCTCCCCAAGGAGGGTGAGACCTTCCATGGGGGATCATCAATGTACGTCACATCATTTGGGGGAGGGCCTAGATTCACCTCCATATATCAGGGCTGACTAGGGAATGGACTCCTGAAGTCCATTTGTGCACTAGGGATAAATACTGGTTTCACTGTTAGAGGTCCCATGGACTGCCCAGGCCTCCTAACTGGCACCCATATTTAGAGAGTTTGGTTCAGTCCAATGCTGGTTCCCCAGCTTTACCACTGGCGTCCCTGTGTTCTCAATAGGTCAGGTCAGCTTGTTCTGTGGGTTTCTCTGGCACAGTTTTGACTCCTTTGCTCATCCCTCCTCCCTCTCTACAACTGGATTCCAGGAGTATGGCCCAGTGCTTAGCTGTGGGTGCCTGTTTCTGCTTCCTTCAGCTACTGGATCAAGGCTCTAGGATGGCATATAAGGTAGTCATGAATCTCATTATAGGGGAAGGGCATTTAAGGTAGCCTCTCAACTATTGCTTAGATATTTAGTTGGGGTCAGACTTGTAGATCTCTAGATATTTCCCTAGTGCCAGAATTCTCTTTAAATCTGTAATGGCTCCCTCTAATATGGTATCTCTTTTCTTGCTCTCTTCTACTCTTCCCTGACTAAATCTTCCCACTTTCTCATGTCCTCCTCTCTCCTCCTCTCCTTTTCATCTCCCCTTCTCTTTCTCCTGGCTTCCTCTCACCTTCTCCCATGCTTCCAATTAGCTCAGGAGATCTTGTCCCTTTCCCCTTCTCCCAGGGACCATGTATGTCTCTCTTAGGCTCTTCCTTGTTTCCTAGCTTCTCTGGTGGTGTGGATTGTAGGCTGATACTCTGTCTAAAATCCATATATGGTGAATACATACCATTTTTGTCTTTTTGTGACTGAGTTCCCTCACTCAAGATGGTTTCTTCTAGTTCCATCCAAAAGTGGAATCTTGAAATTCCACTTTTTTTCCTGCTGAGTAGTACTCCATTGTGTAAATGTACCACATTTTCTGTATTATAGGAATAAAGTGGGTTTATCTATTGCCTATGTTTATGTGAGTGTAGTTAACTTTCTTCCTTGGGTTGGAGTTTTCCTTATAGTACTTTCTGTATGGCTGGATTAGTAGATACATATTGTTTAAATCTGGTTTTGTTATGGAATATCCTGTTTTCTCCATCTATAGTGAATGAAAGCTTTGGTGGGTATAGTAGTTTGGGCTGGCATCTGTGGTCTCTTACTGTTGGTGGAATATCTTTCCAGGGCCTTCTGGGTTTCAGTTTTTCCAGTTGTAATTCTGATAGGTCTGCCTTTATATGTTACTTGTTCTTTTTCTTTGCTGCTCCTTTTTTTTTTTTTTTTTTTGTTTTTTTTCTGAGACAGGGTTTCTCTGTGTAGCTTTGGAGCCTATCCTGGCACTCACTCTGGAGACCAGGCTGGCCTCAAACTCACAGCGATCTGCCTGCCTCTGCCTCCGAGTGCTTGGGATTAAAGGTGTGTGCCACCAATGCCCGGCTCCTTTGCTGTTCTCAATAGTTTTTCTTTATTCTGTAAGTTTTGTGTTTTCATTATTATGTGGCTAATAATAATAGCCAGTTTTTGTGGTCCAGTCTATTTGGTGTTCTGTAAGCTTCTTGTACTTTCATAGGCATATCCTTCTTTAGGTTGCGAAAATTTTCTTCTGTGATTTTGTTGAATATGTTTTCTGTACCCTTGAGCTGTATTTCTTAGCCTTCCTCTATACCTATTATTCTTAGTTTTGGCCTTTTCATGGTGTCCCGTATTTCCTGGATATTTTGTGTTAGGGATTTTTTGGACTTAAGATTTTCTTTGGTCGATGACTCTATTTCTTCTAGTGAGTCTTCAATACCTGATCTTGTATTCTCTTGTATTCCATCTCTTGTATTCTGTTGATTATACTTACATCTGTATTTCCTGATCATTTACTCAGCTTTTCTATTTCTAGCATTTCCTCATTCTGTGTTTTCTTTATTGTTTCTATTTCAGCTTTCAAGCCTTGAACTGTTTAAATTTTTTCCTTTACTTGTTTGGCTTCTTTTTTCTTAGCTTTCTTTAAGAGATTTGTTTATTTCTTGAAATTTTTGGTTTGTCTTTTCTTCCACTTCTTGTATTTTTGTTTTTTTCCATTTCTTTAAAGGATTTTATCATTTCCTCATCTTGTTGTTTTTAAGGGCCTTCTCTTCTGCTTCATCTGCATTAAGATGTTCGGGTCTTGCTGGTGTGGAGTCCCTAGATCCTGGTGGTGTCATATTGGTCTTTCTGTTGTTGAGTGTGTTCTTATATTGTTGTCTTCCCATCCCTTCTTCCAGTGGATGCAGGTGGGGTCTCTCCCTTTCCTCTTGTCTCCCAGTGAGTGTTGGTGGGCCGAGACTTCCATGAGGGCAACTCTGAATGGTCCAGCCTCTCCTGGTATTTTTCTCACTCAGAGGCAGTAGGGGAGCCAAGGACTCAAGCTCAAGCTGAGGGTGTAGAGGGGCCAAAACTGCAGTTGGGGCAGACTCTGGATAGTCTGGGCTGCCTGGGTGGGTCCACTACATACAGAGTAGCAGAAAGTTCCAAGGGGGGATGGGGGGTAGTTGGACCTAGGTGGAACCCAGACTTTCCTCATTTGGAGGGTTTAGGGGGCCAAGACTGCGATGTGGGCAGATTGGATAATCCTGGCTGTTGGGGCAGGTTTACTACAAGCAGAGTAGACCCACAAAATTCCAGGAAGGGTATGAGGGAGTTGGACCTGGGGTGGGAGACCCAGACTCACCTTAAGCACGTCTAGCTACTCTTAAGGATATAATGTTTTTAATAACCTTGGCAACTTTTCTGTTTTCTTTTCTCCCTGTCACGGAATTGGAGGCAGGCAGCCCATTTGTAGACAAATGGCCTTGGAAGATACTTTGAGACACACATGCTAGGGTCTGAAATGAGAGGGCAACCTTGCTTCTAGAGCCAGATTCTCAGTGAGCTCAAACAGCACAGAGCAATTTACCAATACAATATACATTACAGTTTTACAGAACCATGCATACCGTTATATGTGTGGCAGAATTAAGTTTGAGAGGCTTACTAGATGCCCATAAAAGCATCTAGGTGCTCCTACTATCTTATAATATTTTTGAATCATTTGACACTTGTACTCATCTTGTGGTGTCTAATGTTTAAGAGCAGTTTGGCATACTTCTGAGAAGGAGTCCAGAGTTGCAGTTTGAGGACAAGTACAGCTATGTGCTCTGTAAATTGTAGGCCTGTGTGAGCTCACTCAGGCTCTGGGAGTGGAATGAGGAAGAAAACATCTTCAGTGAACAGATGCTTTTGTGAAAAAGAAGCATAAATATCTCTGAGCAAACATAGAGCAAAACTAACTGGCACTGAAATGGATGCTTCAGGAAGACATTGGATCTCTTCCTTAATTCTTCCAGGAAATGAAAATAAACTGCTTTCTGGGCCAGGCAGAACAGGTAGAAAAAATTACCTATGGCCTCTATAAATGTTTCACAACCTTAATATTTGCTTCAGCCAGCTGACACCAGTCAGCCTTACAGTTTTGACAACATAAGTTATTGGGTGTTCCTAGTATATTCTAATATTTGTAGAATCATTTGACAATTGTAATTCTCTTGTTGTCTGTTTAATATTAATTTTTATAGCATTATTTTGATTATTAGATTAATAAACAATATCTTGTATAACTATGAAGATAGAGATCAAAGTATTGGATTACCAAAATAAAAGAATTATATGAAGATAGAACTCTTGGCATTTGTGAGTGTTATTTATCATTGAAGAATATCTTCATTAATGATTGCTTTTGAGTAGAGACTGAGTAATCTTCTAGAATTTTTTTTTTTCTTTTTTTTTTTTATTTTATTTTATTAGTTCTAGTTAGGGAACAAGCTTATTTCAAGTCCCTTCTCCCTCTCCCTCCCCTCACCCCCAAACTTTCTCC
Organism: Cricetulus griseus; assembly: GCF_003668045.3. Classification (NCBI taxonomy): domain Eukaryota; kingdom Metazoa; phylum Chordata; class Mammalia; order Rodentia; family Cricetidae; genus Cricetulus; species Cricetulus griseus. Next base: position 241,785,512 of record NW_023276806.1, on the reverse strand, counting down.
CCCACCCCCAGCCCATCCCCCCAACCCCATCCACCCACTACTCCCCAGGCAGGGTAGGGCCCTCAACTGGGGCTCTGCACTGATTACAATAGCACACACTGTGTTGTTCCTTTTCCACAAGAAAGCTTACAACTTTATTTTTTGAAAAGTTCTTTTAGCAGCAGCCTTTTAATATAGCAATTAAAAATTTGTGATTAGATAATGACTTCACTCCAAGTACCGCTAAGGATTTTTTCCCCAATTTTTATGTTTTGATTTCATTTTATTTTCCAACCACAGTTCTCCCTCCTATCCCCCTAGCGTCCTCCCATCACCCCCTCAATTCTCCCCTAGCCCACCCCCAGTCCACTCCTCCTCATGGGTAAGGACTCCCAGGAGGAGTCAACAAAATCTGGTACAATAGGTTGAGGCAAGTCCTGGCCCTTCTCCCATGCATTAGGACTGAGCATGACATCTGGTACATGACCTAGCTTGTTGGAGCCCATTCACAATTATAGGATACCTATAATGATTTCTTCATCAAACAGAATTTAACTCTCCTACTTGCAGCAAAACATACAGAGAGACACTTATGGAGAGACTTTTTGATATTCCAAAATGAATCAAATGCAAAGCCTCCTCCCCATCTCTCTTTCTCCCTCTCTTCCCTTTCCCCCTTTCTCCTTATTTCTTCCTTCCATTTTTCTCAGAATGCTTCCTGCTCAGAAACATCTACTTTTGGACTCAAAAGAAATTGTTTCCTCTTTTAAGAGGCTCCACAGGGAATGAAGTTCAACCAACCTCTACAGTATACTGCAGTCATACTCACGTGTGATGTAGGCAAATTATTTAGCCTCAGAGTATCTCAGCTTCCCTACTGATAAAAGGTGATAATAATACTTAAAATCTAAGTGATGTTTCATTAAGATGGACATTAGAACTTTATCTGGTATATAGTAAGGGTTTCATATGCATAAGCATTATATGTATATGTGTGTGCGTGTGTGCGTGCGTGTGTGTGTGTGTGTGTGTGTGTGTGTGTGTGTGTGTGTATGTGTAAAAGTTACAAAATTGTAGCCATTTTCTAATTTGCTTGAAATTCCATCATGCCGATGCATGTTGAAAATGTGAACGCCTTCTTCTACAGAGTATGAGTCTCCTTCAGGTGTCCTTTGCCTGACTGTCCATTTTCACTGATGGGTGTCTGTATAGTTTATGATGGTTGGTGTACTTCATCTTGACTCTTGCCTTTCCCCACTCTGTATATTCTCCTCCAGCTTCTCATGGCTCCACCACCTATTGCACAATGGCCCCAACTCTACATCAAAATTCTCAAAGTCTGTCTTATGTAGTAGATTCCACTTCTGCCTGTATACCTGTAATCTATAATTATAGGATGCACACCAGGAGGAAACATAGCTTTCTCTCTCTGGTTCCTCCCAAGTACTTCCTGTTAACTCCTTGTCATCAAACAAAGTGGTAGACTTTTAACTGAGTGTAGAACTAAAGATTCATGCACAGACTGAACTTGGAGAGGTGCTTAGCACTTGAGGTCCTCCAGTGATCATAAATGCAAGGCATCATGGAGTAGTAGGCTACCTTCTCTCAGAGGTGGGGAGGCTGGGTAGCCAAAAGATTCTGTAATGATTTCTTCTGCCCAGTTCCCATTCCCCCTTCTTTGATTATTTTCCTTTGGTTTTTTTGAGACAGGATTTCTCTGTGTAATAGTCCTGGCTATCCTGGAACTGGCCTATAGAACTCACAGAAGTCTGCCTGCCTCTGCCTCCAGGTGCTTGGATTAAAGGCGTGCACCACCACCACCACCACCAGGCTCCATTTCCCCTTCTTAATAAACCATTCAGGTGTTTCTTTGTTCTCTCCAATGCTCTCACCCAGCCTATATGTTCAGATGCAGCGCCTCTGCTTCTTCCAGGGTACTCATGTGAAGTAAACTTCATCGATCTGTATAATTTTATTACTCTGGCCACAGTCTAGGTAGGAACACAAACTTGTTCTGTTAAAAGTGAATTCAGGGAGTTGGGTAAGAGGTATTGGGAAATGGCATGCATTGCTATAGTCTGGACGGTCAGGATATCACCTCGACATGGGCAAACTTAGGAGAAGGAAAATGGTGTCACTAGGCATGTCCAATTTGTAACCTGTGGGCCCCATGCAGCCCATGTAACCTAGCCTATCTGTGAATGCAACCCAACACAAACTCATAACTGACACAAAAGATTATGAGATTATTCTGTAACCTAATTTCACAACTTTCATATATGAATTTTGTAGAAGATAGTGTGTCAGTGTTAAAATATTAGACATGCATGGTTGATACTTGGATTAAACCATGCATGGAACCCCGAGGCATCTCCTTAATGTAACACCTACCACAATAATTTTTCTGTCATTTGCCAAGTGTAGATTGTTAACTAGTGGAAGGGTATATTATACATGAATTACAAACTTTTTACTTTTTTGTGCATGTTCATGCCTGTATGGATACACATGTGTGCATGTTTGTGTACACATATGTGTATGCTTGTGTGGAGGACAGAAGTCAACCTTGGGTGTGACTGTCAATGCCTTTCACCTTCATATTTAGAGGAAAGTCTCTGACTTGGACCTGGAACTCACCAATTCCACTAAACTGTCTGTTTGGTCAGCAAGCTCCACCCATGCCTGCTTCCCAGCACTGGATCATAAGCACATACCACCATGGCTGGCTTTTTATGTCATTGCTAGGATTTGAACTCAGGTTCTTCACGCCTGTGCAGTAAAGCACTTTACCAACAGAACAGCATCTCACTACCTCTTTAAGTCACACTTTTTTATTCTTTATTTACTACTCGTATTTGCATATCCATCCCCCCATTCCCTTGCCCTCCCATCCTCCCATGTTCCCCTCAACCCACCCCCAACTCCTCCCCAGGGATAGTGAGGCCCTCCACAGGGGACCTTCAAAGTCTATCACATCATTTGGGGGAGGGTGTAGGCCCTCCTTGCTGTATCTTGGCTGCAATAGTATTCCTCCATAGGGAATGGGCTCCCAAAGTTCATTTGTGCTCTGCGGATAAAGACTGGCTCCACTGTTAGAGGTCCCATAGACTGTCTTGAGCCTCCTAGCTGGCACCCACATTCAGAGGGCTTGGTTTGGTCCAATGCTCTTTCCACAGCTTTATGACTAGGGTCTTCATGCTCTCAGTAGGTCAGGTCCACTGTTTCTGCTGGTTTCTGCAGCCCTGTTTTGGCTCCTTTGCTCATCCCTCCTCCCTGTCCACAACTGGATTCCAGTAGTATGGTTCAGTGCTTAGCTGCTACAAACAGCTACTGGATGAAGGCTCTAGGAAAGGTAACCAAGGTAGGCATCAATCTCATTATAAGGGAAGGACATCAATTTCATCCTCTCCACCACTGCCTGTCTTCTTAGCTGGGGTCATCCCTGTGGATCCCCTAACATTTTCCTTGTGCCAGACCTCTCTCCAAACCTGTACTGTCTCCTCTATCAAGGCATCTCCTTACTTGGCCTCCTCTATTCCTCCCCTGTCTCAGTCCTCTTGTTCTCATCACCCCTCCCCTTCTTCCCTTCCAACCTCCTTCATCCCCCTCTCCCTCTGGGCTCCCACTTTGGTCAGGGGTTCTTGTCCCCATCCCCTTCTTTGAGAGACTATGCAATCTTCTCTTGGGGTTCTCCTTGTTTCCTAGCTCCTCTGGCAGTGTGGATTGTAGACTGATAATCCTTTGCTCTATGTCTAAAAATAAAAAATGAGTGAGTACATTCTTTGTTTAAATTAAAGATAAAGAAGAAGAGGCGCAAGATGAGACACAAGATGAGACATATTGACATATTAACCAGTTTATTATAGGCCTGGCAGAGTAGAGAGAGTAGGAAAGAAGAGAAACAGGGTTAATGGCTGACTGCCATGGCCGGTCACAAGAGGGGGGGAGAAGAGAAGAGCAGAGAGGGAGAGAGTGGTGAGAGAGAGAGAGAGAGAGAGAGAGAGAGAGAGAGAGAGAGAGAGAGAGAGAGAGAGAGAATAGAGAGCATAAATGGGCAGGGGTTCTGTCTTTTAAAGGGGTCCTTTGCACCTGAGTACAGACTTAGTTCCCATGGAACCCTGGGCTGACCAGGGTTCTGCCTGAGTGGATTCTGCCAGGTAATAGGGGCAGGCCATCGTAATGCCTGAACTTTTCACATACCATGTTTATCTTTTTGTGATTGGGTTACCTCACCCAGGATGGTTTCTTCTAGTTCCATCCATTTGCCTGTGAATTTCAAGATTCCATTGTTCTTTTTGGCTGAGTAGAACTCCATTGTGTAAATGTACCACATTTTCTCTATCCATTCTTCAGTTGAGGGGCATCTAGGTTGCTTCCAGGTTCCGGCTATTACAAATAATGCTGCTATGAACATAATTGATAGATGTCCTTGTTGTATGAATGTGCATCTTTTGGATATATGCATAAAGGGTAATTGCTGGATCTTGTGGTAGACTGATTCCCATTTTCCTGAGGAACTGCCATACTGATTTCTAAAGTGTCTGTACAAGTTGGCACTCCCACAAGCAGTGGAAGAGTGTTCCCATTTCCTCCACATCCTCTCCAGCATAAGCCATCATTTGTGATTTTGATATTAGCTATTCTGACAGGAGTAAGATGGTAGCTCAGATTTGTTTTGATTTGCATTTATTTGGTAAAGTGGGATTACCTATTGCCTATGGTTTTCTGAGAGTAATTATTTTCATTATGTTGGAGTTTTCCTTCCAGTAATTTCTGTAGGGCTGGATTTGTGGATATGTATTGCCTAAATCTGGTTTTGTCATGGAATATCTTGTTTTCTCCATCTATAGTGATTGAATGCTTTGCTGGATACAGTAGTCTGGGCTGACATCTATGTTCCCTTAGAGTTTGTAGAACATTTATCCATGATCTTCTAGCTTTCAAAGTTTCCATTGATAAGTTGGGTGTAATTCAGATAGGTCTGCCTTTGTATGTTATTTGGCCTTTTTCCTTTGCTGCTCTTAATATTTTTTCTCTATTCTGTAAGTTTGGTGTTTTGATTATTATGTGGCTAGGACCACAAAAGTTGTCCAATCTATTTGGTGTTCTGCAAGCTTCTTGTACTTTCATAGGCGCATTCTTCTTTCAGTTGGGGAAGTTTTCTTCTATGATTTTGTTGAATATATTTTCTGTACTTTTGAGCTGAATTTCTTCACCTTCTTCTATATCTATTATTTTTAGGTTTGGTCTTTTCATGGTGTCCCATATTTTTGGATATTTTGTGTTAGGGACTTTTTGGACTTGAGATTTTTTTTGGTCAATGACTATATATCCCCTAGTGAGTCTTCAACACCTGAGATTCTCTCTTCCATCTCTTGGATTCTATTGGTTATACTTTCATTTGTGGTTCCTGATCATTTACCCAGGTTTTCTATTTCCAGCATCCCCTCATTCTGTGTTTTCTTTATTGTTTCTAATTCTGCTTTCAAACAGTGGACTGTTTGAATTGTTTCCTTCACTTGTTTGCTTGTTTTTTCTTGGCTTTCTTTAGATTCTTTAAGAGATTTGTTTATTTCTTGAATTTTTTGGTTTGTCTTTTCTTTCATTTCATGTAATTTTTTGCTTGCTTTTTCTTCTATTTCTTTAAGGGATTTTCTTGTTTCCTCTTTAATGGTGTCTATCATCTTCATAAGATAATTTTTAAGGTCCATCTCTTCTTCATCCTCTGCCTTGGGCTTCTCAGTTCTTGTTGGTATGGAGTCCCTAGATTCTGGTGGTGTCACATTGGTCTTTCTGTTGTTGAGTGTGTTCTTATTCTGTTATCTTCCCATCCTTTCTTCCAGTGGGTGCAGGTGGTGTCTCTCCCTCTTTTTTAGTCTCCCCAAGCAAAGGAAGGAGGGTTGAGGGGGTACCAATAGTGAGGTGTGTCCAGACTCAAGGTGGGCCTTCTGGTCTGGGCAGGTCCACTCCTGTCTAGGGGCAGGCTCAGGAAGAAGGAGGGGAGGTGATGGGGGAAGTTGGAGCCTAGATTAACCTCAAGCAGCAGGCACAGGGCAGAGAGCAGGGGGGGAGGGGACATGGGTGAGGTGTGTCCAGACTCAGGGTAGGCCCCCCTGGCTGGGCAGGTCCACTCTACTGCCAAGTCACACTTTTAAAATATAGTGTTCAACTAGCATTTTTATGGGGACTTTTTTCAGCTGTAAATTAAATGATAAATAACAACAAACCTCATAAATTTAATGTTGAAATTCTGCAGGGCATGGTGGCACATGCCTTTAATCCTAGCACTCAGTGACAGAGGCTGGTGGATCTCTATGATTTCCAGGTTAGCCTGAACAAAACAGCAAGTTCCTGGTCAGGTAGGGATACAAAGTGAGACTTCGACTCACAAAAATGCTGGGATACAAACACTTTCTGTTTTAAGTCATCAGCACACCAATGTCATTAACTGTCCACATTTCTCCTAGTTTTCCATTCCTGACCACCGTCCCCAGTTGATTGGATCCTTTGGCTACCTTCTCTCAAATCCACAGGATAGCCATGTTCCAAGCACTGCATCCAGACAGAGCAGGCTGAACAAAAGGAGAGGTAATTGGTTAAGAATGAGAACACACTTAGCAGGTTTTTCTCTCCCTTTTCAATGTCCCTCAAACCTTGTAACACACCTACTCTTAAGACACTCATTCAAAACACAATGGGATGAATGTAAATGGCTAAGACTTACAATGGTTTAACTGTGGTTTGGGGGTAGGATTACATCCCCTTGTGCTGAAACTGTGAATAAAAACAGTGTTCCATTGTCAGAAAGAAGGAGAAAACAGGGGTAGAATGGACCACCAAACAAGAATGGATGGAGTTCAGTCACACACAGGATTAAGTTATTGAATTCCCGCTTTCCTTCCATCTCCTCTCAAAGAGTCAGAATGCCCTTTCACACAAATGGCTTTGTATGCACAGTCACCCCTCCTTGAGGAAATGGACTGTCTATTCTGTGTGACCCTTGTGCTTTTTAGCTTTTTGTAGGTCATTATACTAGGCCCCCATCCTACTAAATATTACAGTTAAATAGCTTCTATTTCCCTTCCAAAAACCTGGACAATAACACATCTATATTGAGAGTTTTAATGCCCATATCATCTTTTTTATTCTTTTTTCAAATTTTTTTATTAGTCCAAATTAGGAACAAGCTTGCTTCACATGTCAATCCCTGCCCCCTCTCCCTCCCCTCCCCCTAACCCTCCCCCAACTCCTTACCTGCCCCCCACCCCATCCACCCTCCACTCCCCAGGAAGGGTAGGGCCCTTGACTGTGGCTCCCCAAAGTCTACCACATTATCCTGGACCAGCCCTAGGCCCTCCCCCATGTGTATAGGACAAGAGTGTATCCCTTCAGGTGGGATGGACTCTTAAAGTCCCTTCTTACACCAGGGAAAAATACTAATCCACTACCAGGGACCCCCTAGAGTGTGGAGGCCACATAATTGACATCTATGTTCAGGGGTCTGGATCAGTCCTGTGCTGACCTCCCAGGCAGCAGTCTGGGGTCCATGTACTCCCCCTTGTTCAGGCCAGCTGTTTCTGTGGGTTTCACCAGCCTGTTACCGACCCCTTTAATCTTCATTCCTCCTTCTCTGCATCTAGGTTCCAGAGTTCATTTCAGTGTATATCGGTGGGTGTCTGCCACTGCTTCCATTAGCCACTGGATGAGGGCTCTAGGATGGCATAAAAAGTAGTCATCAGTCTCATTATAGGGGAAGGGAATTTAGGTTATCCTCTCCACCATTGCCTAGATTGTCAGTTAGTGTCATCCTTGTAGATATCTGGAAATCTCCCTAGTGCCAGATCTCTCCTCAGACCTATAATGGATCCCTCTGATATGGTATCTCTCATCCTGCTCTCCTCTATTCTTCCCCCAACTCAACATTTCTGCTCCTCCATTTCCTCCTCTCCCCTCCTCTTCTCCTCCACTCATTCTGGCAGCTCCCTGTCCCCTACCCTCATGCTCCAATTAGCTCAGGAATTCCTGCCCCTTCCCTTTCTCTGGGGTCCATCTTAGCTAGCACTTAGGGCTCATCATAATAAATGATTATTCTCAAAACTCATCACAGTCCCCTCCTATTTTATTCTCTGTCTCTTTCCTCTGTATCTCTCATCACTCTTCTTCCCTTTTTGGCTATGAATGCTAATTGATGTGCAATACACTACACACATATTTAAAAAATATCCCTAGATACATTATAAGAGAAATCAAATCATTTTGGAGGGTTTCCATTGGCTTTGTCTGTGTTGAATGCCCACCTCTGTTAGTCATCCAGGGTCCTATGATTCTTGGAGCTGGAGATCATGGTTAATGGTAATAAACTAGGCAGACTTCGTGGAGGGGGTGTGATGCTGCCAAAACAAGCAGAGAGAAAAAAATCCTCTTTTTTTTCTACAACTCTCCAAGGCTCTCTTTGTTCTCTCCTCTGCTCTCGATACAACTGCCAAATATATTAAGTAAAGTCATTGTTACATTATAATTATGTGTCCTAGCCCTATCTGATTCTTCCCATGAATATAAATTCTGGGGCTGCAGAGGCTATTTATTTTCATCTCCAGATTTCTATTGAGAAGTATAATTTCCAATTAATAACTGCTTCATGAATAGTCATTGTTGGAATTTATTTGTTTAATTTTATCTCATGAATTGTTCTCTTGATGGGGCCTTCATTATCTTTCTATCAAAGTCTTTCTCAGGTTGGTGACTTTTTGTGAAAAAAAATTCCCCCAAACAAAATCCCTGTTGAAAATTCATTATTTACTTTTTGCCAGTGTGGGCTATCTTACTAAAACCCAAGTGGCTGGGTACACCTGTCAGATATTTTTCTTTTTTTTTTTTTTCCCAACTTTTTTTATTTGAATTAGAAACAGGATTGTTTTACATGACAATCCCATTTCCCTTCTCCCACCCATCCTCCCCTACCCACCCCCCCCAACTAAATTAAAACCTTATCTGTCACATATCTTTTCTGCTCCTCCTGGATGGTGAGGCCTTCCATAGGGTGTCATCAGAATCTTTCGTTTCCTTTGGGGTAGGGCCTAGGCCCACTCCCATGTGTCTTGGCTCAGGGAGTATTCCTCTATATGGAATGGGCTCCCAAAGTCCACACCTATGCTATGGATAAGTATTGAACTTCTACAGGAGTTCCCATAGATTTCTGAGGTTTCCTCACAGAAATCCATGTTCCTTGGGTCTGGATCAGTCCCATGCTGGTATTCCAGCTATCAGACTGGGGAGCAAGAGTTCCCGGATGTTCAGGTCAGCTATTTTTGTGTGTTTCACCAGTGTGGTCTGGACCTCTGTGCTCTTCACTGGTCCTTCTCTGCATCTGGGTTCCAGTCCAGATCGGTGATTAGTTATGGGTGTCTGTTTCTACTTCCACCAGCTGCTGGATGAAGGCATATAAGTCAGTCATCAATCTCATAATCAGGGGAGGGCATTTAAGGTAGCCTCTCCTCCATTGCTGAGATAGTTAGCTGGTGTCATCTTTGTAGATCTCCAGACATTTCCCTAGTGCCTGATTTCTCTGTAAACCAAAAATGTCTCCCTCTATTATGATATCTCCATTCTTATTATTGTGTATTCTTCCCCTGACTTACATTTTCTGCTCCCTCATGTCCTCGGCATCCCCCTTTCTCTCCCCTTCTCATTCTCCTAGCTCCTTCCCCCTCTTCCCGTGCTCCCAATTTGCTCAGCAGATCTTGAATATCTCCCCTTCTCCATGGGACCATGTATGTCTCTCTTAGGGACCTCCATGTTTATTATCTTCTTTGGCAGTGTGGATTGTAGGCTGGTAATCCTTATTCTATGTCTAAAATCTGCATATGAGTGAGTACATACCATGTTTGTCTTTTGTTACGATTGGGTTACCTCGCTCAGAATGGTTTCTTCTAGATCCTTCCATTTTCCTGCAAATTTCAAGATTCCATTGTTTATTTTTCTTAACTAAATTTGAGGTGGAAGACCCACCTTTAATCTGGGCTACACCTTCTGGTGGCAGCCTACATGAAGGACATGAAAGAAGGAAGCTCTTGCTCTTTGCTTGCTCATCCTCTCTCTAGCTGGCAAAATCCATTCCTTCACTGGCATTAGAGTCCATCTTTGAGATTTCCAGCATATACTGAAGACCAGCTGAGACACCCAGCCTTGTGGACTGAACAACTATTGTATTCTTGGATTTTCCTTCCAGAGATAGCCATTGTTGAAGTAGTAGGATTATAACCTGTAAACTACTCTAATAAATCTCATGGATATGTGAATTCTATCAGTTATGTTTCTTCAGAAAGCCATAGTCAGTTAAAATTTGTTGTAAGAGTTTCTCCAACTCTCCTCCTATCCCACCATTGCCTACAATCCACCAACCAGTTCCCATTCTTGGTTCTTGTCATGATATGACCAGAGTGAATTGCCTTTGACATTGCTTGTTCTGTGTCTTTCTGACCCTCTTCCTATACCTCTGTCAGCATATTAGCATTTATTTATTTATTTGAGACAGGGTCCACTACATTTTTCTTGGCTGGACTTGAATGTCAATCCTCAACCCACCAAAGAACAGATGTTCACTATCTTGGCCATATTGGTTTTTCTTATACACTTCAAAAGACCAAGGGGACAAACAATGATCCTGATACCAACACCCTTAAAAATACTTTAAACTATTTGTTATTGTGTGTGTGTGTGTGTGTGTGTGTGTGTGTGTGTGTGTGTGTGTGTGTGTAGCACACAAGTACATACTGAAGTGTGAAGGTCACAGGGAAACTGAGAGTCATTAGCACTAGTCATTTTTTCCACTGTGGATCTGTAGATTGAATTCAGGTCCTCAGGGTTACACAGCAAGTTCCTCTTCCCTTTGAGCAATCTTACCGGCCCTACCAGAAAGTTTTAAAGTAGCTATTTATGCTTTATTGCCAATAAAGTCTTATGCCTGCATTGGTAGATTGGTCCCCAGGTCTTAAACTATGGGTGTGGTCCTATATGAGGTTTTATAACCCAATATGGGGGCTGTGAAGAATTTGGCAATAGTAAATGGTAAATGACCAAAAACTGACTCAAAATCAAACACACAGTGAAACTGAAGGGTTTTTTTTTCCTGTGGCAGAGCTTATGCCCATTTTATTATCTCATGACTTCATTGCAGTTCTAAACACACAGCATGCTCAAGAGGTAACTCAACAGCAATGGAACACTCTGCTAAGATTCCAGACCTTTCTATCCTTTGAATTGCAATGCTTTTACTCAGTAACTAGAGCTTTCTGTTTTTGCAGATAAAATTTTATTTATGGAAAACAAACCTAATACTTTTCTACTGTCATTCTTCACCATCGTAACACCAAGTGCAGTTTTGAATTGTATTATGTTAGAAGGTTTGAATTTAAAAACTATGTTTTTAAATGTTAAATGTTAAAAAATGTTTCAGTTGCTGACTTGAATTTTCCCAAAATCATGAAGTCATTTTTGGCTTGGGATTAGGACAGATTTTCTAATAATTTCTTAAATGGCCCTAAACATACTTCTGCTGTTCTGTGCTATGTGTTTATGTGAATTGATGTTCTCAGTATTATTAAAACTAAAACCAAAATATCAGCCAAATCTGGAAAATGTTGAGGATAGTTGGTGTCCTGCAGTGTCAAATATTCATCCAAAATTTAATTCTTTACATAAAAATTAGCAAGAACACCTGTCTCATTAGTATCCAAATTCACTTTCATCTTTACCAAATGGTATATGGTTAAGAAAGAATTGTTTAACAGTAATTTTATGTTTAATTTTCTATCAGTAAATGTTTGAGTTGTATTCTTATTTTATATACAGATAATGTCAGGACCTAAGATAATTATATAATATAGTTATTTTCATTATTTCACAAGAAAGAGCCGTGTCAGTGTTTTGCTTTTACCATCCCTCCTTTCTTCTTCCTGAAGGACACCTTCCTGCCTCTGTAGTCCTCACACTTTCATCTCACACACAATGTACATGTGCACACATACATGCACACATGAACAACATGCATTCATATATATATATATATATATGTGTGTGTGTGTATGAAAATATATGTTTGAATATAGATTGTCCATTTTGTATTCTTTTCTCTGTTTCCCCTCTTTTCTCCACTTGGATCATGTGCTCTCCCCAGGGAACTCTCTGACTTCCATGTTACATATGTATCTAATGTAGACTCTGCAAATGAGAGGAAATATATAACATTTGTTTTTCTGAGTAGGACTTACTTTCTTTACCCCAGTGTTCTCCAGCTGCATTCATTTTCTGACAAATGACACAATTGCATCCTTCATAGTTGAATAAAACTCCGTTGTGTTTTGCAAATTTGTATTCACCTTTGATCTGTCCATCTGTTGGTGGAGAAGCCATCCCATTCTACAGTTTGGCAGCTATGAAAACGCTTCTGTAAACATGCATGCGGGTACCTCTGTCTTATACTGACTAGATTCCTTTGGGTGTGTTGAATATTACATTCTTTATTCATGTAATTTTCAGACTATAATTTTCAGACGTTAGTTTCCTTCACATTTGTACATTTTATGGGATTTCCAACTGGTTCCATGATTCCTTCTTGCAGGTTCCCCTTCTGGGTTTCTGTTTGGAAATCGGTATTCCATCCTGAGAACCATGGTGTAGGTTATATGCTTATTGCACTGCTTTAGGAGTCTGGAGGAGCTGTGTCTAGAACGTAAATCTAGGTCTCAGGTGGGCAGATAAAGAACAAAGCTAAATGTGAGCATCTGCAGGGGTATGGGTTATAACTTAATGAGTATGAGATAAGTGGCTAAGTATCTGGAAGCAGTCCTACAGGAGCATTCAGTACTTGCCTAAGAATGCTTCTACTGGCCACAGAGAGCCCAGATAGATCTTGCCCGTGTTGTTCTTAGTTTTGTGCCAGAAACAACACACACGTCACCTACCACTGAACACAGGACTTTCACAGACAAGATAAGAAACTGGAGAAGTGTACAGGACTATGTCCCATCCCTCTGACCTGCTGAGACTCCATTACTTTCTCCAGACAGGAGGGAAGCAGGAGCGGAAATCATGCAATCATTCTTCCTGGGATGCTCACATTTTAATAGATAGGATAGGTGGGGCTGTTAACAGCATCAATTGAAGTAGTGGGATTGTCTGGCATCATCAATATGGAAAGGTCCTTATTAGAGAATTCTGTTTAAGTGCTCAGTGGAGCAGCTTTTTTTTTTTCTTTATTAAGATGATTACTTTAATTAAAAGGATATGTAAAAATAATTAAGTTGACTGCAATAATAAAAGTGATTGACATCACTTGACTATAAGATAAATTAGAACTACACCCTGGAGTTCACAGATCTCTTCTCATCAGGGAGTTTACAGTGGCCCTTTGCCCACTGTTAGTGAAGGAGTGAACCTTGGCCATGCTGGCATTTCAAAGGACAGAGGACAATGACTGTGACCTGTCATGTTTCTCTGAGCTCATAGCCTTCACTGTGCCAGAAAATGCTCTCTGTCTCCTGGTGCAGTGTGTTCCATCTCTCCTCAGCCCTGATTCCTCACACAAGGCCTTGCTGTATTTGGTGAGGACCCCCAGACACATGCAACCCCCACTTTGTCCTCTACTTTTCATTTCTGGTTCCATTTCATTCCCTGACTTTGTAACCCTCAACTTTTTTTTTTTTATAGCTCCCCCTTCCTCCTGCTCTGTGTCCCTCACAATAAAATAGAAGAACTGTGTGTAGTTCTTTTCCCTCTAGGCTGCCCTTTCCCAACATACATTGTTGTCTTTTTATTCTCTCATCTGCTTTTCAGTTCTGAGCCTGTAAAATGTCTTCCTGCTGCTACTGCTATTTCTCTCTTCTTAACCACACCTAATTTATGCTGACAGCCTTCATGTGAGGACTCACACACTCCACACATCTCTGTCATCCTTCAGTTTCTTCCTGACTTCGTGCTGGTGAGAAGATTTACTTATTCTCCCTGAGGAAATGGGGTTCTGAAAGCCAGACTGGCATTTGGGGGAGACAGAAAGAGTCCCTGTTCTCAAGAGACAAGCAAGCAAGCAAACAAACAACAGCCACTTCACATACTCACACCCCCCCACCCCCAGCCCCCGTAGAATTTTAAATGCCCCTTCCCCATTTGTAGCACACCAAGGCTGCAGCAAAAGCAGCATAAACACATATAATAAAAAAAAGCTTGGCCCTCCTGCCTGATAGGGTGGCAGGCTTTCTTTATGCCCTTAACAAAGTTTATAGTAACAGTCTCCTGGTGTGTGATAGTCAAATAAAGTGTAGCACGAGGTTGTCAGGTCTTGATACACGAGATTGTTTTGTGGGATCTAGTAAAGGCACGGGCTGCTCTTCACTAACATTTTATATGGACACAGGTCTGTCTTCAGCAAAAATGCCTGTGACGTTTTCGATTTAAACCCATCAGTTGCATTGTGGTTAATCAGGTCAATGGCTCTAATATATTTATGCAAGGAGGAAAGAGGCTCTTTTCACCGGCTATGTGAATTGTTCAGTCGGATGATCCTAGTCAATGCTCTAATGAAACTTCATGGTAAGTAAATGAGGAAATGCAAATATGCACAGAGCCGAGCTCCCAGTGCCTTTCATTCAGATCTCCGGGCTGTTAGGACTGGATCTCTTTTCTTTTGAAGAAAAACTGTCCATCAAACTCAAATACATAATGGTTAATGCAGATGAAAGAGCATCAGGCATTTTCACAGAGCCACAAGGTGTCTCTTTACCATCCGCCACTCTCTGGGATTTCAATCTAGATTCATCAAAGGAAAAAAGGAGGTTGCTAATACATTATCTTCTTTAAAAAAATTAGTATTTGAATTCCAGAAAATTGAACAAAATGATTTAATTGTGTTTGAGAAGAAAAATAAAAAAAGATTAATCTCTTTGTATGTTAAGCAGACAGACATTCTATGCTGAGACATGTGTGTAGAGAGGGACCACAGGGTATATATATATGGTCTCTTATTTCCATCTGAAGAGAAGATAGCAGGAGCTTGCTTGTGCATTCATTTCTTTTCATCTGAGCCCGCATCTCCTCTACAAGAGTCACAATAAGAGATGCATGCTAATATACTAGCAGATGCATACTAATTTAACAGAGGTGATTTTAAAGCTATTGCATGCACCATATTTTCACGTGATCACAAATCTGAAACAGAGCACTGGGTCTCATTCAGATTAATCAACTGGGTTCAATCAGCAGAAGAGGGCATGCCATGCTGTTCACAAAACATGCAGTTTCTGTGGTGTCTGTGTGCCACCTTACACTCGCTGTTCATAACAATAAAGGCTATCCCTTTGCATCGTCTGACCCGGGCATGGTGGTGCTTGCCTGTAATCCCACTCAGGATCCAGGAGGCTGGGACAAAAGCAAGTTCCAGGTTAGCCTGGACAGTAGAGTGATACCATGCCTTTAGAAGCCACGGCTAACTGATCAGCAACGCTGTTTTGTATTCACATGGAACTTAGAAGAAGGAATTGAGAGTCACTTGCAGGACCCTCCTCTTGATCAACGCAGCATCAGCCTTCCCTTGGACTGTAAATGGTGTTCGGATGTGTCTGTCTTCCTCTGTAAGCTTCTCTTTTTATGAGGACACCAGCTCTACTGGATTAGGGTCCGTCCCAGTGACCCCTTTGAATTGGTTGCACTCAGTGTCACTGTGAAAGCCTTCATTAAGGACATTCCCTGAGGTGCTGGGGCTTGGGCTCTCACATATCCTTCTAAAGGACACACTTCAGTGCACAGCACTGTGGCCCTATGAATTGTGCACTTGTTGCTGGAAACGAGGCTCATTGAACCATCAAGTGCTTTAACTTGTACTCTGCTTCCTATGCCTGTAACATCTCTCTCTGCTTCCTGCAGGATTAAAAAAAAAAGATTGAAATTCACTTTATTTGCACTCTCATAGGCTCCACAAATGCCCAAAAGCTTTGTGAAGGATTTTTCATATTCCACTCATATCATGATTAGGTTAAAAAATAAATATTTACCGAACACCTATATGCTATCAGATTTTATTTCTCTTTTAGGTTTATATAGTGGAATATGATTTGTGAATATTTGCTTCTATTGGCCTCTCACAGACAATTTGAATATCTTGTGTTGGTAAAATGTCCACTGATAAAAGTGATTGCCTAATCCAATTATCAGTCTATTGTGATAAACAAAAGAAAATTAGAGGACTGTGCCCGTTCTGGAAGCAACTTCTACCTACATCATTGTGATAGATGGAATTCTGAGATGGTCTCTGAGACTCATTTCTCAACTGCTCCACCCCAAATGTACATGTCCTGGCAGTCTTCTGCTTGATTGTATATATGACCTGTGAATGTGATGGGGCAGGCATTCCAGTCATTATGT
Source organism: Cricetulus griseus (assembly GCF_003668045.3). Lineage (NCBI taxonomy): Eukaryota > Metazoa > Chordata > Mammalia > Rodentia > Cricetidae > Cricetulus > Cricetulus griseus. The sequence continues at coordinate 241,769,120 of NW_023276806.1, read as the reverse complement.
TATTTTTATAAAATGTCCTCTTCATTTTTAACTATGAGCCACTGAGTTCAGTAAACATTGTCTGCATGCTTATGGCAGTAAAGCAGAGTATGTACAACCTACTACTGGTCCCAATTCTGTAGTCAAGTGACTCCCCTTTCTTCACTAATCCCTGACTGTCAATAGCTCCTGGCTGGAGCCTCATGAGCTTTTCCTCCATCCATGCTGAGATATTAATGGGCTTGATCTTGTGCAGATAGCTGCTATGAGTTCATGAATGTAACAGATACATCACATTCAGAAGACAGCAATTCCCTGAATTCCTCCCTATCTTCTGGCTTATACATTCTACCATCTCCTCTTCCACAATGTTCCCTGAGCTTTGGGATATGTGTATTTGTTGACATAGATGTCCTTTTTAGGGCTGAGAATGCATGTATTCTCAGCACTTTAGTCAGTCTTGAGTCCCTGCATTGACTGCTACTACTACAAAAAGAAGCCTCTCTGGCCATGATTCAGAAACAGCACTATGGATGGGTACAGAGCTCTGTAATTAGATGGCTGTTGGGCAACATGGTTAATTCAGCAAAACAACAGTAGTAGATTCTCCCCTGGGCCCTCTGGCTCCCCTTCCATGAGCTTTGGACCAGGTTTACAGTAATAGGCATAAATTTCTCCCTGTTGATGAATCTAATCATAAAGTGGTTGGTTACTCCCAAAACAATCATTCCAGTTTTATTTTTGTTTCTCTGTGTCCTTCAGTTAAGGTATGTCAGGTCTTAAGCAACAGAATCTTACCATTTGGTTCCCGGGGACAACCAAGAACAATGGCAATAGCTTGCATTGCATGGGTAGGGATTATATGAGCTCTTCCCCAGTGTCTTGTTTTACTCCGCTAAGTGCAATGTTTGGTGAGTTGTATGTAGCACTAGAAAATTAACACAAGATGTTATTACTTGGACACAGTATTTATCATGGATTCTAAAAGTTGACCAGGTTATATTTGGAGACTGTAGGACATGGCCACTAAGACTAGTGCTTACTTAAGGGATTTGCAATTCCTTGTTGCACATCATTGTGTTACCAAAGGCAAAGTAAAGTTGAACATCCAAGGCAGAGGCAGAAGAAGCATGGCTCAGCATTGTGTAATGCAGAACACTGACACAGTCCATCAATTTCAGAGATCTCTAAGCAGAACACAAAACTTCATTTTAAATTGTTTTAATGGAAAAAAAGAGACATGGGGATTAAGGTGAGGAACTCCATTGAGGTTGAAAAAAATGAGGACAGTGAGCGTTTTGAGCAATTCAAAGAATATAGTTACTTTCACTTACCAGGATGCTGGAACAGGCTGGAGCTGGAAATCTGGGTGAAGAGAACTAGGGGAGTCAAGAAATGGGCCTTTCAGTTTTATTATACTTTAGCCCAGGCTCTTTGAAATAGAGCTAATGCTATTTAAGATCCTGTGCTCAGAAGGAAGGGACCAATAGTGAACCAACCAGATATTAATCTAAATTCTTGGAAACGTAAGTTCCTAATTTTTAAAAGGTTGTTCTTGAACAGCTTTTATTTTCAAAATATCACTTTTTTTTAACTGCAGTGAGTCACCATCCCCTGAGGATGCTAATGTCTGTATAGATTTCAATCACTGGCAGTTTAATTATCTTGTCATAGCCTGCAGTATAGGGTGATTATTATGCCTACTTCTGTTCTTCCTAGATATACTGGAGAAAATGGAAGAGTGAAGGTGTGAGTAGGTGGTGGAGAGTGTGGGCCTGATATGTGGTCAGTGGGCTGTTGAAAGAAATGTCTAAGATATGCAAGTCAAACCTTGTGTTTTATCCGAGGAGGCCACAAAGAACGGAATGAGAAGACACATTGAATGGAGGATATGGTACAAAAAAAAAAAAAAGTCTGAAAATCACAGCAGAGTAGTAGCACTATGTGGATATGTGACTCAGCAAACTGCAGACAGGAAACCAGCTTCCTCCAGGTAACAATGTCTTTATCTGGTGGGAGATAGTGTTGGCAGAGGGGAAGAAGGCTCATTGGGAACTTGAAGAGGAAGGAATTGCTGCAATCAGTAAATAGTTTGGTGACAGGATCCTGATGCAGATCTCTGTTAGGAAGGAGAGGTGAAGCAGTCTGGGCCACAGCTGAGTCCTCAGAAGCACTCATTGTTTTGGAAAAAGGAAAATGATAATGTCGGACAGAGATCTGGGAGGAGGATTAGGAACATGGGGGTGGGGAGGTGCGTGAGGAAAGTTTGAGAGTCCCCACACTGGAACTGTTTAACAAAGAGAAGCAGAAAATAGTCCTGGGAGAAGATTAGGAAGGCAAATGTAAAGAAGCTGGCCAGTGTGAGAAAGCTGGTCAGTTAGTACTGCCAGGTCCTTTTCTGCAGAAGGAAGGGCACACAAGTCTGTGAGGAGGGCACAGGCGACTGTAGTGAGCTTTGCCTGTGGACTTGGGCCTCTATGCAGACTGTTCTCACTGTTGCCTCCATGGACTCATGGCTATCTGCCTTTGGGGGAACTGTTGAGGCTGAAGATGAAATGATTTTGTACTGTTGACACTGCAGAGTAGTATGTCAAAGAGGATCTTACGAGTATTTTAACTAATTCTTTGAGAGTTTGTAACAATGTAATTTGGTCATTTTCACTCCCCCATCCCCCCACTCTTCTCCAGATCCAACCCCATCTCTTCACTCTCTCAGGCTTAATGTTCTCCCCTCATCTCTCCCCTCTTTGTCTGTCTGTCAGTCTGTCTGTCTCTTTCTCTTAAAATACACCTGGTTCATATGTGCTGTCTGTGTACTCATGGGGTGGGAAGAGACATCCACTAGAGTGTGGGAGACTTACCAGGGGTCACGCTCTGAAAGAAAATGAACTGTGTCTCTCCCCAAAGCCATCAACCTGCAATAGCTCCTCAGCCAGATGTAGAGGCTCTCCAGCCTCTTCTCCCTCCATGCTCAAGTGCTGACAATCTTGAACTTGTGCAGGTCTTAGGCAGACAACCTCAGCTACGGTGAGTTCTAAAATGAGATTTATAGATGTAATTTATCCATATTTTAAGAATAATTCAGATTATTAAGAATTATGTATAATTTCTTTAGTAAGAAATACAAAATACTGGAATCATGGTCTATATGTCCTATCTATCTATCTATCTATCTATCTATCTATCTATCTATCTATCTATCTAATCTATCTGTAGCTCTAGAACACTCAGATCATTAACTCCCTTGTTCATCTCCAAAATCAGCAAGAAATCTATGCTCCTTACAAGTGGAGATGATTTGCCACATGTACATTGGCTATAAAGACAATGTCAAAGCTGAGAAGAAAATTACAAGAGTGGCTGATAGCTCACTTCAGTTTAGAAATAAAGAAACAGGGTCAAAGGTTAATTCTCCAAATAAAATAGAAAAATTTCATTGAGAAAGACTATAATGGTGTTTCTTTCAAGATATTAGAATTTGTATTACTCTGTCAAAGAAGTTATAGTACTAATATAGAAATCTAATTTTAATTAAAATATTCTCATTTTTATTTTCTTATTTTTATTCTTTGTAGTTAGATTTTTCTTTGGGCTGCCAGCTCTCAAAAAAAAAAAAGAACAAAAAACATAAAACAAAAAAATGACACAGAGACTTAGTATTATTTATAAAAACTCTTGCCAATAGCTTAGGCTCTTATAATTTAAATTAACCATTTCTATTTATCTACATGTTGCTATGTGACTCATGGCTTTTATCTCTCCTCCTGTGTGACTTGCTTCCTCTGTAGCCAACTGGTGACTCTGCTTTTCTTCTTCTCTGCGTCCTGTCTTTTTCCAGAATTCCCACCTAACCTCTTCCTGCCTAGCTAATGGCCATTTATCTCTTTATTAAATCAGTCACAGTGACACATCTTCACTCAGAGTAAAGGAATATTCCACAACAGTTCTTTGAGACAAGGCTATGTAGCCTTGGCTGGCCTGGAACTTGATATGTAGTCCATGCTGACCTCAAACTCACCTAGATCTGCCTGCCTCTGCTTCCTGAGTGCTGGGATTAGATCTTTTAGTGAGAGAAAATGATGATAATCTTGTTTTTCTCCTCCTCCTCCTCCACATCCTCCTCCTCCTCTTCCTCCTCCTCCTTTTCCTCCTCCTCCTCTTCCTCCTCCTCCTCTTCCTGCTCTCCCTTCTCCCCCTCTTTCTCTGTCTCCTTGTTTTCCTTTCCCATCTTTGTAGAGGGTCTCAGGCTGACCTCTAACTGTTTATGTAGCCTAAGATGGCCTCAGACTCATGATCATTTTGCCATAGCTCACCTAGTGCTGAGATAACTACCAGACCACCTTAGTAGGTATTCCTTCTCTGTAGCCTAGTTTCAGTCCTCAGTTTCCAAGCACTGCTTTCTCCATTATATCTAAACCTCAAATCTTGTTTACTGTATTTACTTTTCTGGTTGCTTGCTTTGAAATGATAAAATTGCAGTTCCTTAGAGTACTTAATAAGCTGTACCCTTGAAATAAAATGCTTTCAAATATTTGAATGTTAGCTATTATGTGGACAAATGTTTGCTTTTATGTAATTCTAACTAGCCGAAGTGAATAAAAGTTTGTAATGACACCCCGCTCAGCTCAGTCATTAGTATCTCGCCAAATAGGATCTATTTTTGATATTTAGAATTTCTAGCCATTTGGAATTAAGTGGTCACAAAATTTACTCTCTGCTTCTTTTGTGCTTGTATTCTGGATGCGTCACCTATTTGATTAATAGAACAGGTGACAGTAATAATATGTGAAGAAGCAAGAGCAGTAGGAGAATGGAGAAGGTTTGTCCAATTAATCTGAGCTGGTGATCCTGAAGCAGAAAGAAAGAAACTTAAAAAGAGAGAATGAGCCAATTCTGTCTTGGGTAGGAAACAATAAAACTGTGTGTTGAAGGATATTTGTGAATAAGCTTGCTAGGCATTGACATTGTAACTTGGAGAGAAAAAATAGAGCTAAATATAAAGATAGGATGGGGGCGTGATGAATCAGAAGTTAAAGTAATTTAGGTCATCCAGTCAGACACAGATGCATAAGTACTCTCCCAATGATTCAGAAATCATAGGAAATGACTTATAAGAGCTGATCGGAAACTTTGTATGGGAAGTAATTTTTCATGAAACAAATGATTGTAACTGTGGAATGATGCATCGTCTTAAACCAGAAAACCAGAAATGGTTCAAGGACTATTTATATTTCTTTGAGTTTCTCTGAGGACAAGCATTGCCACAGATTTTCATACTAAATTTCATTTCATTTTAAATGTAAAAAAATAATTTTTTGCTTTTGCTTTTATTTTTTAAATCAGGCATCTGAGAAAGGTGATTCGAATCAGAATATGTTTACTGTTGCAATGAAAAAAAGAAAGTCAGCTCATCTATTCTGGCATCTTATCAGAGGGCTAAGAAAAGGAAATGTATTTTTAAAGTTAAATGGAAAGATGTTGACACTTCCTAGAGAAATTTCTAGCATTATAACACTTGGAATATAAAATGAATGCCGCCAGTGATAGGTAAAAATATGAGCCAGATTTCTGCACCAAAATCGACTTGCATGGATACTATTTGTATTCTACATCCTGACATTAATCAGGTGGTATTGCAAACAAGAAAGTGCAACCTTTTTCTCATGGGCACACATCTCCTCCCTCTAAATTGAATACCTCTCAAAAATCTGTGAAAACTGCACATAGAAAGGAGGAAACACACAAAATAGGATAATGGGGACCGGAAGACCACTATTTCCACTAGGTAGAAGAGAACAACTGAGCATCAAAAGAATAAAGTATTGGTGAAGCATAACATTGTAAGTCAAAAGAGAGTGTCAAGACTTGAATGCACTAGAGTTTCTCATCGTTTGGCCAACTCCAAACTAATTCTGCTCCTTAACTTATGTTTATGGAGAACAGATGTGGTGCCACTGTGGTCTACGTGAAATTAGTTCTGCCTACTTCTATTCTGAAAGCACATGTGTAGTACACATGTATATTTCACTAAAATGGGCCATATTTCATCAATTTCTCATGTAACGTATTTTTCTGGTAGCACAGGGAGTGGCTAGGAGAACTTGGGAACGAGACTAATGGAAGATAAATGAGAGGGGTCAGACCAATATGAAGGTAGGAAGATGTAATGCTCTTGACATGCATGGGTGATAATATTTTTTGTCTTGCTTTTGTATTTTGAATGATGAGATTGTCAGGGAGAACAGTGAAGCCGAGTCACATGAAATATGAAAAGTTCCAGAAGAAAAACAGCTGCTCAAAGCCAAGTTTGCTCTCAAGACTGGCCATTTGTGGCCATCCCAGGCTTTTGATATAATGGAGAATGAAAACAATTCAGCAAGTGAGATTAAGCAGCAAATCCATATGTGGCAGGGCATTATAGTCTAGGGAGAGTGATGTTTTGAGGGTACAGCCACACAAAAAGTGGTCCACAAACTATTGTGGTTTTAATTGAAATAGATGTGCATCCTGTTTTCCTACAATTGGTTTGGGCATGGAAACTTTGTGGAACTTAGGAATACCCAGGGGAGCAAAGTTTGTATAGAGAGCTCGTCTCAGGTTCATTCACTGTGACTGGTGTTTGGCTATCACAGGCATATTGACTTCAGAGAAACAGCAGAAAGCTTGTAGTGTGCAAAGAACTTGAGTTCTTCACAGGGTCCCATCCCCCTAGAGAGTACTCACTATGCACTTACTGTGCCTAACACTTAGGCGTCTTTCCATGTTGCTTTAGACGTTTTCCCTGGAAAACTCTTTTTGTCTCCTGGATTGCATTTGGTGATTGTTGTCCTGAGGTTATTGCATATGGCTTCCCTCATGTATTAAAATTCATTATTTCCTTCAGGACAGGCATAGTTAACTGTGATAACCTAACAAAGCTCACAGATGTTGACTGGAACAGGTTTTAGAGTTGGTGAAATTTGTAGTCAAGAGGATGAATTGGAAAGAAAAATTAGATCAAGGGGGCTGAAGGAGCAGTCAGTAAAGTGCCTACTTCACAAGCATGAGGACCTGAGATCACCTTCTTAGAACCCACATAAAAGGTGTGCTCTGACACCAGCACTTTTGAGCAGGAGCCCTTGAAGATCATTGGTTTAGCTGAGTCCATCAGCTTCAGGTTCAGTGGAGGACCCTGTCTTAAAAAATAAAAGAGGAAAATGATATAGAGAAGATATAGCCTTCATATGCATGCATATAATATCCTTGTGTACCTACAGGTACACTAACAAATACATAAGCTCCTGTAACACGAAAAATAAATGGACTCAGAGCCTGATATTGGGGTTCAAATTTCAAGCTGAATATCAGAAAAACAAAGCAGCTTGCAATAGCTTAGGCTGAAAGGGCTGATCCACGCAGGAGCTCTTCACCAAGTCTCAAACTGCTGCTTCTTCTCAGTGTGGCTGGAGAATGAATGCCTCTCTGAGACCTTGCTTCTGTCTTATATACTTCCCTAATGTTGAGACTAAAGGTGTGAGCTATAATTCTCTTATTGACTGATTCACTCTTGTGTAGATCTGGGTGGCCTTGGACTCACAGAGATCCATCTATCTCTTAAACCTGAGTCCTAGGATCAAAGGTATGTACCACCACCTCCTAGTTTCTGGTTGCTGGGATTAAAGGTTGCTGGCTTCTAAGGCTGTGGATGACTTTGCTTTTCTGAATCCTAAGTCAAGCTGTAATAAATCATAAACAGTATATCACCACATGTTCCATACATATACATAACACACATGTAATAGACCCTCTCAAAACCTCAAAGATTAAAGTAATATTGAAGAGTTTTACTCAATGCAAAGTCCTCCTCCTAACAATGCTAAAATGTTATGCTACTTTACATTACTAACAAGGCAGAGGAGAGATGCAACAAATATTAAAGCTGTATTTTGTGCTAGGCACTGTGAGCCCACTGGAGCCACTATACTTCACCTTTCATGGAGTAAGTTCTGACATTCTGTATACTGAAGAGGAGGCAATCACTAAGTTGAGGGCAGCCTCTGTCCCCTCCCTTTTTGACATTGCCTGTTCTTGGAGCCAAGGGCAGTGGTCATATTTTCCTTTGAGTTTTTTCCTTGCACGAGTTTACCATGCGTTGAGGCTCACTGTTAATACATCTGGTCTCTGAAAGGATGTTTTCCTATTCACGCAGGATTGAGGAGATCATAATTGAAGAGTTGTGTGTTTTGGACTCCAGTGAGAGCAACAGTGAGTACCTTTTGAAGACTTTGATTTCTGTTTTGAAGAACAACATATTTGCTGACTTCTATTCTAATTTACCTATATTTCTTTTGTATCTGTTAACCTCCAGTGACTGGTAAGGGTGTGATTTTAGTTTTCATGAGAGTCCTACCTGTTCTGTCAGGGTTTGTAGGCAGCCAAATTTAACTATCTCTATGGTTTCAAAAGGCTTAAAATAATTTTATGAATTATTTGGGAATTTCATATAATATCTTTTAATCATTGTCCCCCTAACTCCTCTCCTAGGTCACCTTCTCAGAAGTGCCTTCTGACTGTGGTAACTGTGGTTTAGGACAATTGCATGAGACATAAATCTAATGAGCTCTTTCCACAATAACTGAAAACAATATGGTTGTTAAGAACAATAGCCTGTAAGGGGTTAGACAGACTGGAATCCTGCTGGCCTTGACAATGATCATGCAGGAAGCTCCAAGGAAGTCCAGATGGAGGCAGGTTCTCTTGCTCCCTGCAGGAGATGAACGAGGGAAGTGCAGAGTCTCAGTCACTTTATGCAGAACAGGAAATATTATTGAAGATTCAATAAAGTCTCCCAGGTAAAACCTAGAAGTGACAGCTGCCATCATTGCCTTTGGAAGATTAGGGTCAGATTTGCTCTTTCTCAAGAACCATAAAATATCATTTACAGGACTAAAATGGAAGCAACTGGGTAACTACACACTGTAAAATGTAAAGGTTAAATGAAGATTAACAAACAGAGTGTTTCCAAAGTATTAATGTTGGAACTCTGTAATTAGGGTAAATTAACTTTGAACTTTAAAATTATCCATAAAGGGGGACGAGGGCAGATTAAGAGTTCTGCCCTATGACTTATGAGTGAACTAACCTCTCCCCAACCTCAGGAATTCGTGGAAAAGACTAACTTGCTTGGCACCATGTATGCATTATTTATAATTAGTTCAGTCCTGTTAACCTGAGGCAGAGAGAGAAATTTGTTTCCATTGAGATTAAATTTACATCTGTGTCAAGATACTGGGGGTACACCGTGTTCAGTGTCTGAGTTTCCTGCGGCTGTCATAGCAAGTTGCTACAACACACATGGGTTTAAACAACAGAAATTATCCACTCAGAGCTCTGGAAGAGGAGTCTGGAATCTAGCCTTTTCCTGGAAGGCTTTAGGGAAACACCTTCCTTTGCCATCTGCAGCTCTTGGGGGCTCTCCATGCACCTTGATTTGTGGAGTAGGACCTTAATCATGCTTCTGCTTCTCATGACTTTCCCCTTCCTTCTGTGTCCCTCACCCCTGACTCTCTTACAAGTACACCCTCACACGGAACTTAGAGTCTACTACTGTAAATCCAGTGTGATCTCATCTTCAACCTTACTTATTTTCATCTGTAAAGATCTGGTTTTTCATTCTGAGGCAGAAAATCATAAGAGGATGAGGAGGTATTAAGTTCTGTCATATGGACATGACTTGGCTCTTGCACCCATGAACTTAAAACAGCGGCAGTTACCTACATAAGAGCTGTTCAAGTCAGAGCCTGTTAGCATTCCAGTGTGGGTGAAGGAAGTAAACACATGACTCCCCACCCCTATCGAAGGACTTATTAGTAGTTAATGGCTTCTTCAGGAGAGTATCTACTGGTAGGTTGCTCATGGTCCAGTAAATACCTCTACACTTAGGACATGGAAACAACTCTAATTAAACTGAATTTAAGATTCATGTCTTAAACCAAAAGCCTTAGTGGTAGAGAGGCATATATTAGGAAGAAAAAAACGTTATAGGAGTGGGGGGAGGATGAGAAATGGAAATAGGGTGAGAATATGATCAAAATACATCATTTGCATGCGTAAAACTGTCAAAGATAAACGAAGCATTATATTAAAAAATTATTCTGCTATTCTCTATAACACTTTTCCTCAGTTGATCATTCAATCTATGTATTATAAAGTAAATGTATCAATCAAAAGATAAGCTAGAATTTTTTCAATGACCTACATTTTTATGACTGACTGTAGGTCTATCCTATCATTAAGGGGTTCTTGTGATCAGGACAAAAAAATCAGTTTCAGAGTATGAAACTTAAAAACAAATCTTGTTTACAGTAAAGCATACTCCAAATTTTGAAAATTAGATTGCTAGATTATGTTCTAGTTATGAATATTGTTTGGGTATTTCTATGTTTGTATTTAAAACTATATTTTTTCAAATTTAAAGGTAGAAAACAATATGCAAAGCCATGGGAACATTGTTTCCAGAACCATATTGGTGATTTAATCAGCAGGGCATCCCAGAAGCTTCATTGAGCTAGGAATGCCTGGGCAGAAGCTTTTCTTTCTCTCTCATTTTAGTTCTTGTTATTCACTTGCGCACACTTTGTTCACTTGTACTCGAGTGGCCACATGTTTAATGCTGTGTTTAGCAATTTAATTATTCAGTTAGCTAAGCAAAACTTTGGAAAATTCCATGTTTGAGAAATAAATACACTCGTGTGCACATGCTTAGTTCATTATATTCTTCAGCTGGTCACATCGGTTCTCAGACATCCAAATTGAGTAATTATTTTTAAAATATTTAACTCACAGGTATTTCCCTAGACTAAATATTTCTGTCTGTGTAAAGCTCTTGAATAACTTTGGTACCTGTGCTTACATCGAGTGGAAGGACACTGGGTCTATTCTGTGGCCCCACACAATGCTCAGCAGAGATTTAAGCCATGTGTGCATTTTTAAAAATACTCATGAATGAAGGATCTCATGCCTACTGATTAGAAACATTGTTTTAGACAAACAGAACAAGCATCTGAGCATCAATGGACAGTGATGATTTTGAGAGGTCTGAGGAAGGACACTTTCATCTATTTGCCTAAATTTGAGCTGTGAGCAAGAACTGGTGGTTTGGCCAGAGTTCTGCTTTGGGAATGTGGCTATTGTAATGAGCAGCCAAATTGAATAGGAGACAGTATTTCAGGCTCTCAGCACATGTACTAGTATTCTGGGTTGGGTGGCTTTGGGCTCATTTTCTCTTACCATTTTTCCTAGAGAAAAATACTATTCCACTCCTGCTGCCTAACTTCAGGGTCGCCTACTTGAAGTCACCAATATCTTGACCATGAAGCACAGTGTGGCAGGTTGTAACCCTCTATCTAAGTGCAAATGAAACTCCTTCCAAGTAGTGGGAAAAGCTGTGAGTATTCTTAGGTCCAAGCAATGATCATTCATTGCTAATGGCACATTCTGCCTCTTTAGCACTGGAACTTTGATTGGCAGGACATGGTCTGGAGAGAAGATTCATCTTAGTCTGTTTGTGTTGATATAACAAAATAATTGGACCTGAGGATGTTTCAAATAATACGGATTTGTTTTCATGCAACTCTGGAGACAGGGAAGTCCGTAGTCAAAGTGCCATGGAGTCAATGTCTGAACCCTGTGTTTGGGCTAATCATGTGACTCTTGTGGTTGCATCCTCACATCACAAAAGATGACATAAAGGAAGAAATAGTCTGTCCTCATGTGATAGAAAACATGTAGGGACAAAAGAAGTCCTACCTCGATCTCATCATTCCTTTCATAAATAAATAATCCATCCACGGGAGAGGGTTTCTCTTGACACTCACTTCCCAACAAGCCCTCCCCACTCTTATTAATGCTACAGAGGGGATTAAGTTTCAACATGAATTTTGGAGAGGATAGAAAAATAGCAGGGTATGGAGTGGGTGTGGCATGGTGAGAACAGCATGTAGGCAACTTATTTAACAGCCAGAAAGGCTCAGGGAAACTACTTACAAGGTGAGGTGATTTGGTTAAAGCCCCAGGCAGGGTAATTAGAACTGTAACAGCCACTGCCCCATCTTTCTATTTGGAGATGAGACTTTCAATAACTCAGATATAAACATTCTGGACTGCAGATTTCCACAGCAAATATCAAGTGTGTTTGGTTTCTTTAGTGCTAAATAGAGAATCTGTATGTCTGAGATCCTGTGTTTAGAATGTGAAAGCAGCTATGTTGCCTCATAAAAAGACAGGTCTCCCCACTGGCAACAAGTAGCCAATTATTTCTTAATGATAAGTGGTATTGTGTAACAGAAATAGAAACAGGCCTTGTTTTAGTTGCATGCATTCCCTGGGCAATGGATTTGCTTGGCAAGTCTCTGACACCTGAATCCAGATGCTAGTCATTGGACAGGATTTACCACTAGTGGGGGGATCTGTATCAGCTGCCTTTTGCACATCACATGGCATCCTTGGATCTCCTCCAACTCTGGAGCCCTTTGGCTTTTTAGTTTTGTTCTAGCTGTTTTTGCCAATCATCTCTGCGTAGACTTATTGGGCATTATAGATCTCATTTAGTGCTGTCCTGTTGATGCCAGCCAAGGTCCAGCAGTGGCAAACCCACGGATGTATGGGACAAGTTTATATCCCTTCATGCAGTTCCTTCTTGCAGTGTAACAGACAATTGCAAGTCACAGTGACCACCATAAAAGCTGGATTCTCCAGAATTCACAGCAGTAAAACATGAAGAAACAGGGACTAATCTCACTATTTCTCAGCATGGTAGTTTGGCTGTATTTAGTAACATGTTTCTTTAATGATAATATTTATTTTTACATATTAGAATAATGCCATGATAAGTAGCTTTATTTTACTCTTCGCAGTTAATGTAAATACTGTTATAGCATTACAAATGGTATGATTGTCTTATGGAGCACAGCTATGTTTGTAAATGGTTCCTTCGAGTTTTGTATCAATTTGGAGCAAGGTGGAATTGCTGAAAGCAAGCAGTGGCACCAGAAGTGATTTGGTGAATGCAATTGTCATTTGACAGACAGCACTGGCATACAAAGAACAAATGCCAATCTCAAAAGATAGAGAAACAGTGATGGAAAGGGATAGATTGTTATTTAGAGATAATTTGAAGTTAGCAGACTGTTGTATTGAAAAGAAAGCTGACCCCAACAGCATTAGTTAAAAATAACTACTTTTTTTCTGTGTTTTATATTTCTGCCACAGGATAACTATTGCTAAGCAGAGTCAAGCAACATCATCTGGAGATTTGGAAACTCTGACTGGGATAACTGAAGCAGGTTATAAATGGAAGAGCAGCAGGCTTGAGCTTCTTGGTCAAGTTTGTGCGTGGGCATTTCAGTTTGAAAATATTCTCAATGAGAAAAAGAATGTGTCCTGTTAATGTGACAGGCTATAGAGAGAGGGGAGAGAATTCACTCTCATAGATTTCGAAGTTTCAGAACAACATATTCAAAGCTTACAGTAATATTGGAACAGGGGGACTATAGCCTAAGAGCAAAACCAAGTTCTTCTTGAAAAACACTGAGCATGGAATCTGAACATGAGGAGAAGAGCCTTGGAGAAATACTAGCCTCAGGGACAAAGGAAGAGGATCATGATGTGGAGAAAGATACACAGTATCATGGTCTGTGAGTAAATGAGGTGCCATATTCATGGAAATAAAAGAAAAAAATCAACTTGCTGGGAGGTCAAGGAGAAAGAACATTGAGAAAAGCACCTGGATTTGGAGATGGTTTCAGTACCTGACTAACAATGGAAAAGCTGGATGCAAGCTATTTATACTGTTGTAACAGTTAACACAAACCTGGGAAGAGGGAACCTGTGACCATGGGAACCACAGACCACAGCCTGTGACCATGACTGTGAGAGATTGGTCTCATTGATGACTGACGTGGAAATGCCCAGCCCACTGTGGGTGGTGCAATTCTTAGACATATAGTCCGGGCTGTATATAAAAAACAAAACAAAACAAACAAATGAACAAAAAACCTACCTAATCATGAGCCAGGCAGCAAGTCAGTAAGCAGCATTCCTCTATGGCTTTCGCTTCAAGCTCCTACCTGGAGTTCCTGCTGTGGCTGCTCTTGATGATGACTATAAACTGTAAGATAAAATGAATGCTTTCCTTTCCAGGGTTATTTTGGCCATGGCGTTCTCTCTCAACAACAGAGAAGCAAAGGGATACAACTGTGAAGATGAGGACATGTGAAGAGAGGCATCTGTTTAAGGAAGCCTGATATCCAGGGGTCATTTTCATATCTCATTAAGCCCACTGCAAACTCCTTCTTGTTATTTGCTGTGTTGTAGGGAACGAAAGTTCGTAGGAAGAAATGAATCCATTCCACTCATTTTCAATTCTCAGTTCTTTTTCTCATTCTGGTTCACTGGCCAGTATCTTTCTTGCTAATGCTATAGGAGGATTGCAAGTTAGAGACCTGGGAGGGGTGTAGTAAAACCTTAAAGTTAGCATATGAAGAAAACAGCTTAAACCAGTCCACTTTCCTCACCTAACAAATTATCTTCCAAAAAACTATCTCAAAAAGCTATTTCATCAGCTTTTTTTTTTTTTTTTTTAACAATTGTTTAGCCAATGGCTTAGGCTTCTTATTGGCTAGCTCTCTCTTAATTATTTTTTTATATTTTTATTTAAATTAGAAACAAGATTGTTTTGCATGTCAATCCCAGTTCCCTCTCCCTCCCCTCCTTTCCTGCCCCCCACTAACACCCTACTTATCCCCAGGGAGAATGAGGCCTTCCATGGGAGGGGTAAATCTTCAGAATCTGTCATATCCTTTGGGATAGGGCCTAGGCCCTCACCCATGTGTCTAGACTCAGGGAGTATTCCTTTATGTGGAATGGACTCAAAAAGTCCATTCCTCAGCTAGGGTAAATACTGATCTACTACAAGAGGCCCCATAGATTTCTGAGGCCTCCTCACTGAAACCCATGTTCATGGGTCTGGATCAGTCCCATGATGGTTTCCCAGCTATCTGGGACCAAGAGCTCCCCCGTTGTTCAGGTCAGCTGTTTCTTTGGGTTTCATCTGGCTGGTCTTGACCCCTTTGCTCATCACTCCTCCTTCTCTGCAACTGGATTCCAGTTCAATTCAGTGTTTAGCTGTGGGTGTCTACTTCTGCTTCCATCAGCTGCTGGATGAAGACTCTAGGATGGCATATAAGGTAGTCATCGATCTCATTATAGGGGAAGAGCATTTAAGGTAGCCTCTCCTCTGTTGCTTAGATTATTAGTTGGTGTCATGCTTGTAGATCTCTGGATATTTCCCTAGTGCCTGATTTCTCTTTAAAACTATAATGGCTCCCTCTATTATGGTATCTCTTATCTTTCTCTCTTCTATTTTTCCCTCCACTCAACCTTCCTGCTCCCTCATGTCCTCCTCACCCCTCCTCTTCTCCCCTTCTCATTCTCTGAGTTCCCTTTTCCCTCACCCCATGCTCCCAATTTTCTCAGGAAATCTTGTCCCTTTCCCCTTCTCCAGGGGACCATGTATGTCTCTCTTAGAGTCCTCCTTGTTTCCTAGCTTCTCTGGCATTGTGGATTGTAGGCTGGTAATCCTTTGCTTTATGTCTAAAATCATATATGAGTGAGTACATACCATGTTTGTCTTTTTGCTCAGAATGGTTTCTTCTGAGCAAATTTGCCTGCAAATTTCAAGATTCCCTTGTTTTTTTTCCCTCTGAGTAGTACTCCATTGTGTAAATGTACCATATTTTCACTATCCATTCTTCAGTTGAGGGGCATCTAGGTTGCTTGCAGGTTCAACTATGTTCATAACAGCATTATTTGTAATAGCCAGAGTCTACTTCAGCTCTAACTGTGTGTCTCTGCCTAATTCTTTACCTTTGGAACACAAGATACTGGGATCCCTTTCCCCAGGGTCTCTCTCTAAAACTGCTCATCAATTCCAGTGCTCATAGACTGAAATGCTCTTATCTCCTCCAATGCTGATTTTGTCCTAGTCTTCAATATTTTTTTGTAATTAGAGCAATATGAATATGATATTCTATCTCAAAGTCTATTAGCCTCATACAATCGTGTTATGTATTTAAGTATTTGGTCATTTATTTGAAAGTCCTTTTTTGTTATAGAGGTTTTGTAATATTGATTCATTTTTCAGTTAAGTGACATTTATTTAATAAACTAAGTCCATTCAATTTTTACCATTTATTTTGCATATCAAGTCTTTCTCATGGGATTTTATAATATGTCTTCATTTTTAATTTCTGAAAATATTTATATGTTGGGAGCCAAATCTCAGGGCTTGGCATGAGATCCTAGGCCATGCTTGTCAGGCCACATAGTTAACCTTTACATAGCACCTCCTTAGAACCTCAGCTCAAGAAAAGAAACAACCTGATCCAGTCCTCCACCCACAGGCTCAGTTACCTAAGCAACCCTTCCTGGACCTCTTTTTCATAATCTCTTTACCCTGCCAAACATCCTCTTTGTGGCTTCCTAATATCCTGCCTACACTAACACCTGGCTCACAAACAACCCATTCCACCCCTCCCCATATTCTGCTCTGCCTGCTATATAAGCTAGCCTGAGAAAAAAAGTAGTTATCCTGTCTTGTGGTCGTTCTTTCTGTGTCTCTTGTCTCCATTCCCTATCCCTGACTCTCTCGCCCCAGGTTGACGTCCTGCAGGTTGGGACATTTATAGACTAATGTTAATTTGGTTCTGAAAACAGCTTCTTGGTCTTTTTGATTTGTTGCTATTTTTGTTGGCTTTTGAGACAGGGTCCTATAGCTCAGGGTGGGATGACATAGCTCAGGCTAACTTAATGGAACTTGTGATAATTCTCCTGTCTCTGCCCCCTGAATGGTGGAATTACAGATCTGAGCTGGCCTCTACTCTTTGAGTCCTGATGTTGATGAGTTTTCTCATTAGCTCATTTGCTGTGGGTTTAGTTGATGAAAATTCCATCACTGCCTTCTCCACCATCCTCACTAGAGCAGCACTGACATGCCAGTGGTGAACGGTACTAAATGTTAACAAGTTTCCTTGTTAGCTTTAAATTTTTGGATATGAATGTTAATTGTAGCTCCTAGACACAAGACAGTAAGATTTTGAAGGCTTGCTGAGTTATTTACATTCTAGTAAATGGCTCCATGTGGCAGTGTCTCTTCTTGAGTATCCCTCCCCTTTGCATTAGTAAACATTTATTAAAGCCACATTTTTCCTACTTCTCCAAACAGTGTATCTTTTTAGATATTGTGAGTGTTGTCTGTTATTAATAAGGAGAAGTTGATCAAACTTATCTTGATGTCCAACAAAATCTGAATATAAGAGTTGAGTACAAAGTTGGCTTTGTTCTTAAAATCAGCAGATTCACTTTTTCCAAATTGTGATATTGAAGAAATTGCTCTTATTTGCCTATTATTATTATTATTATTATTATTATTATTATTATTTGCCTTTCTTTTTATTATGATCTTTTTGGTACTGAGGATTCAACTTGGGACCTAGAACATGCTAAGCATGCCCTTCTTATGAGCTGTACCCTGACAAATTTGTACCACAAATGTACAAAAAAATAATGGCATGAAATGCACTGCAGATGAATGCTGGAAAAAAGAATGCCTTCTTCAATGGTGTGAATAAGAAAATTCCTGTACCATAGGATACAGGAAGGTAGAGATATATAAAATCAGTGTTCTGTTGGTTAAAATTACAGGTCAGAGCAGTGGGCATTTCCAGGAACCACAATGGCCAGAAAATAGGTAAACTAACTACAGATATTCACTTCCTCCTCCTCTCTTCCAAATCTATTCCCCCAGTCTCTTTCCTAACTTTCTAGCAAACCACCTGATACAGCCTGCTTTCCACTGTTTTCCCCTCACAGAGATCTTCCCTTCCAAATATATTCATTACATTATCCCAAGCTCTAACACCATCAGGCATTTCCTGGGAACCCACAGGCCACTCAGGACAAAAAAGCAGGTAGCCTACCTGGACCACCAACTGCTGCCTACACCTTCTCTCTACCCAACTCTAGCAAATCATACAGATGTTGTCCTCTATCCTTCTTCCCCATACATCCTGTTATCCTAGCACCAAACTCCAGCCTCTCCTCACATCTTGCCACCATCCTCAGGGTACCAAAGCATCCTGGGTTTCACACAGTTGTGGATTTTCTCAGCACCCACTTCATAGTCATCTGAATTTCTAAGTATCAGTCCATCATACATAGAAAAATATTTATTAGGAACCACCAGTGGCCTCACGTAGTAAATTCTCAATAGAATCCCTTGAGCAAAAGAAATGAGAAACAGAAAACCAATTAGTAATACTCACACAGCCAGGCATTGGTAGCACACGCTTTTAATCCCAGCACTCGGGAGGTAGAGGCAGGCGGATCTCTGTGAGTTTGAGGCCAGCCTGGTCTCCAGAGTGAATGCCAGGATAGGCTCCAAAGCTACACAGAGAAACTCTGTCTCAAAAAACTAATAATAATAATAATAATAATAATAATAATAATAATAATACTCACACACAAAAATCAAGGCCAGATATCAACACCTGGAGTTACAAAATTTACAAACACAGATTCTAAGGCACAAGTGTTAAATCATATGTAATCTACTATATTACTAAACTGAACAACAAAAAGATGATATCATTAGATGCTGAAAAAGTATTTGACAAAATCCAATCTTCCTTCATGATAAAAGTCTTGGAGACATCAGGGATACAATCTACATACCTAAACATAATAAGGGCTATTTACAGCAAAAAACAGCCAACATCAAAATAAATGGAGAGAAACTCAAAACAATCCTAGTAAAATAAGGAATAAGACAATGATGTTCACTTTCTCCATATCTATTCAATATACCACTATAAATTCTAGTTAGAGCAGTAAGACGACTAAAAGAGATCAAGGGGTTACAAATTGGAAAGGAAGAAGTCAAACTTTCTCTATTTGCAGATGATATAATAGTATATTATGTTACCCCCAAAATTATACCAGTGAACTCCCAAAGGTGATAAACACCTTCAACAAAGTCACTGGATACAAGATTGACAACAACAACAAAAAACAGTAGCCCTCCCATATACAAATGTCAAACAGGATGATAGATCAAAGAAACAACACCCCTCGCAATAGCCACAAATAATATAAAGAATCTTGGGGTTACACTAACCAATCAAGTGAAAGACTTGTATGATAAAATCTTGAAGTCTTTGAAGAAAAAGTTGTGGAAGATATCAGAAGATGGAAGGATCATTTTACCAAAAGCAATCTACAGATTCAATTGCAATCCCCATCAAAATTTCAGCACAATTCTTTACAGACCTTGAAATAACAATAGTTAATGTCATATGGAAAAACAACAAAAAATGCAAGATCCAGGCAAATCCCGCCCCAGGATCTGCAGGCAGACTGAATCAGTCCTTGTGGACCCTGGGATCCTGACCCTGCTGAGATCTCTGGGCTATTCTGGCCCCCACAGAGTGCAGAGAGTACAGAGGGGAACTGCTTAAGCCCCTGCCTTGGCCCCAACTTCCATCTGCCCACCCTGGCAAACCTTGTCCAGGGATCTTCAACAGGACCCCTGAGGAACAAGCAACCCAGAGTCTGCTGACATCTCTGCACCAGTGCTGCTCTCACCCAACTGGAGAGAGAGAGTGCCTCAGACCTGCCTGCACCCAACTTGACACCCATCAGAGTATCAAAGTCAATTGCACACACCTGAAGAGAACACCGGACCCATACACACCAGGAAAGGAAGTGACACCAGCTGTACCCACTGGAACAAGAGATGGGAAGACGACAATATAAGAAAACATCCAACAACAGGAAAACAATTATGACACCACCAGAGTCTAGGGAATCTACACCAGCAAGTGTAGAACATGCCAAAACAGAAGAAGCAGAAGAGAGCAACCTTAAAAACAACTTCATGCAGATGATAGAGAACCTAAGAGAGGAAATCAGAAAATCCTTCACAGAAATGGAAGAAAAGACAAATCAAAAGATGCAAGAAATCAAGGAAAGCTAAAAAGCCAAGAAAATACAATTAAATAGCTGAAGGAAACAGTTCAGGACCTGAAAACTGAATTAGAGACAATAAAGAAAACACAAAATGAGGGAATGCTGGAAGTGGAAAAGCTGAGTAAACAATCAGGAACCACAGATGCAAGCATAACCAGTAGAATACAAGAAATGGAAGACAGAATCTCGGACACTGAAGACAAACTAGAGGAAATAAACTTGTCAAGCAAAGAAAATCTGAAGTCTAACAAATCCATCACACAAAATATCCAGGAAATATGGGACACTGTGAGAAGACCAAACCTAAGGATAGTAGGTATAGAAGAAGGTGAAGAAACCCAACTCAAAGGTGCAGAGAACATATTCAACAAAATCATAGAAGAAAACTTTTCCAACCTAAAGAAAGACATGCAAATGAAAGTACAAGAAGCCTACAGAACGCCAAATAGAGGGGACCACAAAAGAAATTCCCCTCATCACATAATAATTAAAACACCAAACGTACAGAATAAAGAAAAATATTAAAAGCAGCAAGGGGAAAAGGCCAAGTAACATATAAAGGCAAACCTATCAGAATTACACCAGACTTCTCCATGGAAACTCTGAAAGCCAGAAGGACCTGGATAGATATTCTACCAACTCTGAGAGAACATGGATGCCAGCCCAGACTACTATACCCAGCAAAGCTTTCAATCACTATAAATGGAGAAAACAAGATATTCCACGACAAAAACAGATTTAAACATTATGTAACCACTAATCCAGCCTTACAGAAAGTACTAGAAGGAAAACTCCAACCTAAGGAAATTAACTATACTCTCATAAACATAAGCAATAGATAATCCCACTCTATAAAAACACAAATAAAAGGCAGGGTAAATCCACATACAATACCAGTACCAACAACAAACCAAAAACACACAAGAATAAACACTCAATGGGCCTTAATTTCCCTCAATATTAATGATCTTAACTCGCCTATAAAAAGACACAGGCTAACAGATTGGATACGAAGACAGAATCCATCCTTCTGCTGCATACAAGAAACACACCTCGAATTCAAAGACAGACATTACCTCAGAGTAAAGGGTTGGGATAAGATACTCCAATCAAATGGATCCAAGAAACAAGCTGGGGTAGCTATCCTAGTATTTAACAAGATAGATTTCAAACTAAAATCAATCAAAAGAGATGAAGAAGGTCATTTCATATTCATCACAGGAAAAATCCATCAGGAAGAAATTTCAATTCTAAACATCTATGCCCCAAATACAAAGGCACCAACATTTGTAAAAGAAATATTATTAAAACTCAGATCACAATTAGGCCTCACACAGTTATAGTGGGAGACTTCAACACCCCACTCTCACCACTGGATAGGACCACTAGACAGAAACTTAACAAAGAGGCAAAGGAACTAACAGAAGTTATGACCCAATTGGGATTAACAGACATTTATAGAACTTTCCATCCAAACACAAAAGAATATACCTTCTTTTCAGCATCACATGGAACCTTCTCAAAAATCGACCACATTCTCGGCAACATAGCAAACCTCAACAGGTACAAAAAAATTGGAATAATCTCCTGTGTCTTATCAAACCACCATGCTTTAAAGATAGAAATCAAAAACAAATCAAAGTGCAAAAAACCTACCAACTCATGGAAATTGAACAACACGCATTTGCAACATTCCTGGGTTAAGGAAGAAATAAAGAAAGAAATTAAAGACTTCTTAGAATTCTGTGAAAATGTTGACACAACATGGTTGGGATTTCTAAGTGATAACACTTTTAAGGGTGTTCTCTTTGGCTTGTGAGTGGCTCCTTTGTAGACTTCATTGCATAAAGAGACAAATCTTCTTTGGCATAGAAGCTGAACCTTCCTTCCCTGCCCTGTGAAGTTGAGAGGATAATGAATATTTCATCCAATGCTAATTCATTCCGACAGAATTGCCCAAGTCCTGGAGATGTGTGCCTCCCAGGAGCAAGCTTTCGTGCCCTACACAATATGTTGGGAATTCTGGAAGTTCACATGACGTCTCAAAATGACTCAGCTGAGGGTTTCCAAAGACCTTTGGTAAGTATCTAGGTGAAAATTATAAGTTTCACACTAAATGGTGAAGCAACTTAAGACATATTCAAGAAAATCTGACAGTGAGTTACCAACTGGTTTTATCTGGAAAACAAGGATGAGGAAATTCAAGGTCACTTAGAGAAGATGATAGTGGCAACAGGAAGGCTGCCACAGAAGGCTCTCCTACAGGAGTGCTTTCCTATAGAGACATTCTTTTTCCTCTGGGCTATGTTTGGCACAATTGAATGAAAAGCTCCAGCTGTTCCAGTAACTACCAGTTAATGAGGTCATTAGGGGTTGGTAATTTAGCTTGCCCAAGAAAAAATAAAAAGGAAAATGTTGGCAAATGTATTAATAAAGGAAAAATAGAGAATAATTTCACACATTGGTCGTACCATTGGTTTAAATGCTTTTATTTTGTGTTATCTGAAAGCTAGATGAAGGAAAGAGAATGATAAGTCTTGTCAAGGGTAGGTGGCTAGAGATAATGGGCAACACTTTGACTATGAATTTATTCATTATTTCATGCTCACTAAGGTATCAAGTACTGTGAGAACAACTCTTGCTGACTTCCCCATAGTCTCCGATTTCCACAGAAACAGCCCTTTTTATGTACTGGCCCTTGAAGATATTGACTAATTGACTAATTGACTTTGACCTACAAATAAAGATGAGAAAATGAAATGTCCAATCTGATTAAACAATCTATATACAGAACACCAACTGAGATTATAGCGAGTGTGTCTTAATAAGTCAAATTCTCATGGTAATTTTTTAAGACTATGGGATTTAGAGATAGACAAAATTGTATTTGAATCATAACTGTAAAATTGTAGAGTTTCCCATCACAGATGCTGAATTAAGGTGGAATCATGTTTCTGTTTCAGTTAGGATTCTCTTTTGCATCTGGACACAGCAGAAAATTGGATCACTGGTGCCTCAGATATTGAAGGAACTCTTATACAATGGCAATATTGAAGGACAGGTCATTTTGGGGCTGATACACTCAGGTTTTTGACAGTTGCCAGGCTCCAGTTCATTCTATCTCTGCTCTGCTATTCTCATCTTCTTCTCCTTATTTCATAAACTTCCTTCATTGTCAGTGATGTTCCGAGGAGATAAAAACCCAATGGAGGTGGAAACTATTTTTAAAATGATATGGCTCTTATTATACACAAGCTGTCACCAAAAGAAAGCATTTATTGGTCTTCACTATGGTTTCTTTGTTTGGGGCTTTGTCAATTGCCATCTTTATCAGGGGGGCATGGTACTGTGTTAATGAGTTGTGACCAGTCATGACACTCCTATGCCTGGAGAAAAATCTAGCCCTTCAATATCTTCAAGGGCCAGTACATTAAAAGGGCTGTTTCTGTGGAAATCAGAGACTATGGGGAAGTCAGCAAGAGTTGTTCTCACAGTACTTGATACCTTAGTGAGCATGAAATAATGAATGAATATTAGTTAAATATTAGTATACCCTTGGAATGATTTATATTTAATGGATATTATATTATTTAAGAATAACAAACCATGTTTATAGTGAACAAGAAACACAGATGAGGAAGATAGATGAACTTCAGTGCTAAGGTCTAAGGGTTTATGTCCTCATAAAACTCATCTGTTGAAGCTGATGTTCCCAGCCAACAGTTAGGATTAGGGAAGTGATTACATCATAATGCAAAGCCCACAGAGTTAGAATTGGTGCCCTTATTAAAGAAGTCTGAAACAGTGAATTGTTACAGTAGAAACTTGAAGCAGGCCCCACCAGACACAATCTGTTGCTGTCTCAGTCTTAGACAATCCAGCCTCCAGAACTGATAGAAATGATTTTTGTTTATATTTCACCCACCTCTTCCATATTTTGTTATAACAGCATGAATGAATTAACATATCCAGGGACTGATTGCCAGGAAGTGGTGTGTACAACATTCCCAATACAGATTAAGCCAATGAAATTAGGAAAAAGTGAAAAAGATATGTTGGCATAGTAACACAGAAGGAGTACCAAACAAAGCCACTCAAACTTATAATTTTCAGATTATATAATTTTGGTCATCTGTTGGTAGCACCCACCCATTTTGGTCCCATGTATCTTTTCTGAAAAACAAAACCCCCAACTGATCAGAGATGGTGGCCACTTACTATTGTTGAATTGAAGCTGCCATTCGTATACTTGCTCTTGTGTCTTTCAGAAAAAAAAAAAAACACGTTTATTGCTGGCTCCTTTCATCTGTGAACCCCTTGTCCAAGGTCAACTCTGCCTTTTATAAGACAGATACTATTCAATTAGTTCCATGTGAACTGACCTCCAAGACCACCCTGAGAAACTTCACTGAGAGAAAGATAGAACACTCCCTGACAACAGCACTTCATGGACACCAAATATATTTTGGTAATTAGCTATGAAGAATTAATTAGGAATTTGAATTTCATACCTAAAGGAATTAGATCCAAGAGTCCCACGTTATTGATAACTTTGAAACAAACATTTTAATAAGCAAAATACATTTTTGGTTGCTTTTAAAAATTAAAAATAGTGATTTATGGCCTTGATAAAATCAAGAATTTTTCTACATCTCTTTCTTTGCATTAATACAAGAAAGACTATGCCTCTTTTACTTAGGGGTAATGATGATGCAAACCAGGTACTACATCTTCATGTCAAAATACCCTGCCTTATCCTGTGCAATCCCTATATATGTAAAAATAGCAGAAAACTAAATAACTATAAAATTAAATTGATCTTGACTGGGGGCTGTGCAATTTTCTTGTAATTCCAGACTACTCACCCATTTATGTATCTATAGACAGAAGCATTCTCAAGTAGCCCAAATGGCTAAATTTAAGGGAAGTTTTAAAATTATGTCTGCATGATAATAACATTAATTAACAAAAGTGCCTTTTAAAACTGATAATTTTAAGACTCTAATCTAATGCCACACAATGTTACTATAACTTTCATGTTCTGGTTTCTATGAATATAGTTATTTCCTTATAAACAACAATCAATAAAGTTGAAAAACCAAAATGTTAATGATGAATTAGGGTAATTTTAATTATGTTTTTGTACTTTTTTCCTTTTCTACATACAAACAATGAATATTCAATTTGTAGAAGAATGTTTTTTACACCTAACTTTGTCCATTTGTCATTTGACGTTGCAAAGAGTAAGGGTCTCAAGAATGGCAGTGATCCACTGGCAGTGTGCTGATACACGAGGGCAGCTCAGAACTCGACCTCTGTGATTGCTTAAAGTGGTGTCTCCTTGACCCTCTCAATGCATTGCACCTAGTTTAAAAAAATATTATCTGGCTTGGATTTGATAAATGTAGAGCCCATTAGATCCGTGAGTGATAATATCAGGGCTGTGGGTATTTTGAGGGTTATGGAAAACTCACATGTTTTATAAACACTTTCCTAGAAAAACCAGAGGTAATAAAGGTAGGTTAGAAAACTTGAGTTGAACGTTAAAATAACGACAAAATGATGCTGTCCTTAACATCATAAATTTAAGAAAGGGAGACCTGTTTTCAGTTGTACCAGATTCATGTGTGTGTGTTCGTGTGTGTGTGTGTGTGTGTGTGTGTGTGTGTGTGTGTGTGTGTGTGTGTGTGTGAATTCATGTAGGTACATGTGTGTGGAAGTCAGAGGTCAACTTCAGGTATTTATCCTCAAGAGCTGTCCATCTTATGTTTTGAGACATTATATTTAATACTCAACACTTAAAAGAAATGCTGTCACTCACATAATTGGGGAACAAATGTAAACATTAGGGTTTTTTAAATGCAGAGTAGAGAAGGTACAGTATTAGCCTCATTAAACTCCCAGCTTACTGAGCAAGCTGTGCTTCATGGCCTGGGATCCATTGAGTCAACCTCCCCATCACGCAGTTTGCAAGTGTGCAGCACCATACCAGCCTCCTCTTTAAAATGACCCAGGGCTCAAACTTAGATCCTTATAAGTCTTACATATTAAATACTTCATGAATTGAGGTATTTTTCCAGTCTCACAAAGGCCCTTACAGCTGGGCCGTGGTGGCACACACCTTTAATTCCAGTATTTGGGAGGCAAAGGCAGGCAGATCTACAAGAGCTAGTTCCAGGACAGGCTCCAAAGATACCCAGAGAAACCCTGTCTCAAAAAAAAAGAAAAGGAAGAATGAAAAGAAAGCCAGCTGAATGGTGTGACACACACCTACACCTTTAATCCCATTCCTCTGGAGGCAGAGGCTGGTGAGTCTCTGAGTATAGAGCGAGTTCCAGGACAGGTTTAAAAGCTACAGCAAAATCCTGTCTGGAAAAACAAACAAACGGACAAAAAACAAAACAAACAAAAACAAAGAAGCAAAAAGAATAGAAAGGATTGACTTCAACTGCTAAAAAGAACAGAGTGGGCCATGATCAGATTTCTGCATCTAGCATAGGCATTTAGCGAATAGAGATGCTTTCTTTTCCATTATCTTTTTCTTTAACATAAACTACTGAAACCACAAAGAGGATTGCTTTCTTAATCTATAGCCCATTAAACATTCAAAAAATCTGTTGAAAAATTATGAAAACTTCTTGTGCTTGTTATATTACTGTCAAATTGAGACATACTGAGAAAATGATTCCATCAGGTTGACCTGTAGACAAGTCCAGGGGGCATTTTTTTTTATTATTAATGATTGATGTGGGACAGCTCAGTGTGGGTGGTGCTACCCCTGGGCAGATGATCTTGGGTGTGTATACAAAAAGCAAGGTAAGTGAGCCATGAGGAACAAGCCAATAAAGAGCTTTCCTCCACGGCCTCTGCTTCAGTTCCTGCCCCCAGGTTCCTTCCTTGAGTTCCTGCCCTGACTTCCCCCAGCGATGGACTGACATGAATGTAAGCCAAACAACCTCTTCCTCTCCAAGTTTCTTTTGGCCAGTAGTTTTTTTTTTTTTTTTTTTTTTTTTTTTTTTTTTATCACAGCAATAGAAAGCAAACTAGGATGTTTCCTTAACAATCACACAAAATGAGAAAAAGTGAAGGCGGGAATGCTCTGACACTAAGTGAAGGCAAAAAGCCAGGGGGCTCCATGAGGAGGCCACAGTGCCCATTTTCTGCTTCCATATTGACACAGAACCTGGTGTCTTTCCTGCAATAGTAAACAGGCAACACTCTCTGGACAAATTGTTAAATTTAATTACTTCCATGGAGTTTGGGATATCCCAAAACTTTAGAAGACGTGTACAGTCCTTTTCAGAAGGCATGAAAATGACTGCTTCAGTTGTCCTCATGGTGCAGTGGGATGGGTTTGGTAATGAATAAGATGCCACTACTGATAAATCTTTGTACGGAGTGTCAGCAGACACCATCGGACACTGACATTGTGGGGTTAAACTGTAGGACTCTTCCTTTGCAGGATGTTTGGAGGCCAGTTGCTAGAAGGTCAGCTGGGGCTGCCCTGTGCCTAACATTTTCCGTATTTGTATTGCTTGGGCTTTGTCCCTTTGCTTATTGGCTCGGGAACCTGTTCTTTGCGGTTTGAGAGATTTTTAGTTGCGTATTTCTCAACTTAAGCAATAATCCCCCTTTGCGACAGCTCTTTAGTTACATAGACATGACTATGTTGTCATAAACAGAGCTTTGGGATTTCAGGATGAGGGGAGAGGATCAGAGGCTACTCAAAATGTAGCTCATATTTCTACCTGAGCACACCCACCTAAATACTTACAGAAGGCTTGGGGGAAACAAAAGCAGAATGCTCTTCCCATTTATTTCCCAAGTTATTTTTTCGGTCGAATCAGATGTTTTTAATGCATGTTTCAAAAGGTTCCATTTAACCTCTGAAAATAAACAAACCACAATTCTGCTTCCATTTCTTTCTCTCAATTTAATAATTTGTTCCAATTTTTCTACCTTTGAAACCAGATAATTCAGCTCCCCTTTCTGCCCTGACCGTTTGGCAGGATCCAAACTTCAGCAGCTGAGCTCGTTTCCTCCACCATTCTTATTTGTTATATCTTAATCGCCTTCGTATGTGCTCTATCATTCTGTGCTTCTCCTCTGATTTGATCTCTCTAGCTTTCCAATAGACCTATTCTCTTTGTGTGTGTAATTCCTCCAGTGGTGTGTCACTCTCCATTCTCACTCCAAGGATCAGAATCTTTGCTCCCACGGCCAAGCGAGTTCCAGATCTCATCTTTTTAAAGTTCTTCTCTTCCTAATCTGGTTTTTGGCTGATTTCACTCCCACCGCTTCCTCCTCCGGTGTAACGACTTCTCTGATAAAATGTTAAATTGCTTCTGTGTCCTCTGTAGTTTTCGCATTAAATTTATAGAATGTGTAAACATAAAAATATGGCAGTTAATAAGACAGATCTGTGAATGTAGTCATTGAACACATATTAGTGTTCTGCTACAATCCAAACAGATAGTCCTAATAAAGAAGTGAAACACTTGAGATTTGGCTCAAGTCTTTCCCTGTTGCTATTCATGTCTCTCCTCTTCCAGAGGTACCACCAGCAAATGCTGGCTGTGTTGTTCAGCTGTTGTTTTTTTTACCTTTTCCATGTGTCCATATAAAACATTGCTCTGTATTTTTTAAGCTATGTAAACAAGGATGTACCGACTACATTTTTGCCACTTGCCATTTTGTTTAGTGTTGTTTGTTAACTTGATCCCATATGGTGTGTCATATGCCCTCTACTTCATTTCTATTTCATTGCAATTCACCACTGTGGGAGAGTACCACAATAATGCTACATTTGCAAAACTAAGTGGAGGAGGGGGCTCGAATCTCATCAAGGATAAAAGTTGACTCAACTTCTGCTCAGTTGTATTTTCTAAGGATATTTTGGATCTTCTACTCGAACAACTTGAGAAATCACATAGTGACCTGATGCCTGGAAGTAGGATTTTTCTAGTGGGGGATGGTTTGACCTGTCAATAATGTAGGTATATTTCCTGGTATTCTAGGAGAAGGTGATTTTTTTAAAGAAATTTTTCTTCATTTGAGTTAAATAAGATAATACAGGTAAATAGTTTGTATATATTTAGAATATGATTAATAAATGGCTGCTGTGAGTTTTACATTAAATAATTTTAAGGGCAATCCACCACAGTTTATTACCTAATGGAAATGAATATATGTAATTATCTAAATGAAGATTTTTTTATATTATGACTTGATTTGAGGGTAAATAATGCTAGCATTTTATTGTTGTTTACAGACTAAATAATCTTTTATATATGCTCAGCAAGTGAAATGTGAAGTTTGCTGAATAAATGCCAGTAGCACACTAAACCCAGGAGCTAAGACTCATTCCCAGTTAATAGTATTTTAGATTCAAAACAGGCAAACTATAAAATAAACAATAACTCCAGTTTAGTCATTTAGTTATAAATTGACATTATTTGCTGTATATTACAGTTGAATAATAACTGGGGAATCAGTAAAATGTGTTCCTTGAAGGGTTTGTCCCATTTAGATATTGGAGCTGGGTTTAGAGAGCCTGGGTATGATTGATCGACACTCTGATAAAGGCACACTTCATATTTTCCTCTTAGTGGGTTTCTTTTTTCCCTGTACAGGTTTGGCTGAAACATTTCAACTCTTTTTGTGGAGTTAATAGCTAATGCTTTGAAGATTTCATCTCTTGAGTGTGAAACCTTATTTTGAAAGGGTTTGGTCAATACTCTATGAATAGGTATGGGCTGTTGCCGAATTCTTTTTTTCTAAGTTATTGAATTAGAAATTGGTCTAGGAAGCTGGTTTTTCTTTAAATCCCTTTTTAAAAAATTAACCTCACGTGTGTGTGTGTGTGTGTGTGTGTGTGTGTGTGTGTGTGTGTACTGAAAATGTTAAAATGAGATTTAAATGTGTATTGTTTGATTACTTATTTTAAGAAGAATTTAACTAAAAAACATATTTGCTAGGTTTAAGGTTCTTTTTGCGATTAAGTTTGGAAATCAAACAAAACTTTACTTGTTAAAATAATGTCAACCAGTAGAAAGGCATCAAATTTTTTTATGCTAAATGAACTAAATTGCTGGTTTGCTCAATATATGGGTGGTAGCTGCTGGAAAGGCTGTAGTTTGTCACATCACAAAATTACACTGTTATGAATCTTACCAGCTTTGGACTAGGAAAATAAATTGTATGTTATGTGAGTGCTACTCAAATTGTCTCCTTGTATGGAGTTATGCTTTAGAAAGAAATGCTCTGGTTAGTTGTGTGTTGAAAGGGAAGAGAGGAAGAAACAAGAAAGGAAGAAAGAATGGAGAAAGGACTGTCCTTTGTTACAGTTGGGTGACAGGAGAACTGAAATGTAACAGCTGGAAACACCTACTGAATTCAGATACTCTGTTACAGTCTTCACGTGTGACACTGCAGTTTGTTATCTATGCGTCTATGATATAAAAAGGTTTGTTTCGATCAGCAAGGCCAGATGTTACCTGAGTCACAGAAAGTTTATAATGTATTGCAATTGTTTAGCTCATTAAGGCAAGAGCTGTTCAGAAATATTTCACTTGGTTTCAAGAATATCACAGCATGGTTGTGTATTGTAAATCGCTCTAAAAGGAAATAACTAATTCTGAATTTTGAGGTGTGTGTGTGTGTGTGTGTGTGTGTGTGTGTGTGTGTGTGTGTGTGTGTGTGTATGTGTGTACAGGTGTGACTAATTCCTTTCTCTTTGGAACAACCTTCACCGGTTGGAATTATTTTTATTTCTCTGTCAGAGGGAAATTAGAGAGGTGAATGAAGGGATATTTGCCCATAATAGCCCTTTTCAAGTCTATAATCTTCTGGTTAGAATATTTCTTGCAAATACTTCTAAAACACTTTATGGTATTTCATTGGTTTCCACAACTCCTTTAATAAATGGAAAGAGGAATTTTACCTCCACCACTTCCTGGGCTGGGACAGTAACTTAAAAAAAATTCGAACATGGGACCCATGTTTGATCTACAGAACCCACACAAAAAAGGTCAGCATGTGTGGTTCGAGCTTACCGTTATAGAGCTGTGGAATTAGCATAAACAGATAAGGATGAAAAATTTGAAATCTTGTTTCCTTGGTGACTTCTACAGCCAAGGTTTACCAGTTCCCTCCCATGTAGAGTAACAAGGGAATGCAGCAGGTGGCCCACACTGGGCCATTACACTCACATCTGGCTTTGTTTTAGCTTGGTATGTTTTCCAGACCCCACCCTCAGTTACTTTATATATGTTACACACATTGTACTAGACTGTGAGAAGATTCAGAAAAATTGCTTTTGACAACTAATTAGGATTACATAATTCATACTACAATATTAGCATTTACTTAACCCATCGCGTAACATTAGTCCCATTTAATTTAAGGCTGCATAGCTGGTAATTACAGTTCTTTAAATGTAGGTATTTATTGAAATTTGTTTGTTTCTTTTATTTTTTAAGTTCAAATTTGAGTAACAGGGCTGTCAAGATTTTAATATCTGTTTGAAGCATTTCTCTATGTGTAATGGGTGCTCTATTTAATTTTTATATTGTATTTCTTTTATTTAGATTTTTGTGCTTACATAAACATAACTAAATAATTCCTTTTAAAGTCTTACACTTTGCATGTGTTCATGATGTTGCTGATCTGTGTGCACTCTTGTTTTTTCAAACATGGAAAGGCAAGGTCACACTTTGAATAGAAAGGACCAATACCCACCCATTCCAGCATACAGTCCTTGTCAAAGCAGCTGCTTTGGTGTTTTTATGAACTGTGAATGCAAAGGAAATGGGTCTTGCCTACAGATGCCTGCCTGGATGATGGGCTGAGGGTCAAGTGTTATAATGCAATTGGTTGCTGTTGTGATGATGTCTCCAAGGGATGCAAGAGGGAGAGTGCAGTTTGCTTGTGGAATGTTTTAGTCTCTCTCTCTCTCTCTCTCTCTCTCTCTCTCTCTCTCTCTCTCTCTCTCTCTCTCTCTCATTATTCCAGCATTATTCTTTACATTTAATGTTTCTTAAAATTATTTTGGAGAAATAAATCTTTTGCAAACATTCAATTCAAAATTTCTTTAAGCAGAATGAACTTGACAAGGAACCTTGATCTCGAGGAAATAATTGCTTCTGCATGTGAGGATTGTTGAAATTTACGTGTGTTAATCCTACAATGAAACCCTGTATGAACAACTAGCTATACATATAGTGAGTGATTATTGATTTAAAAGCCTGTATTAAACAACGGTAATGATCCAGACCTGACAGTGAAGAAAGACAGAAAAGACATACTGTACCTATGTTGCCAACTTTGCTTCTGGGCAGAAGGACAGTTATTACTTCTTACTTTAGAAAGACAAGTATAGCTTTATACCAAATAAGTTGTGTGTAGGTTGCAGATACTCTTTTTCTGAAGATGATTCCTAGACAGACATTATATATGATTACTGCTGGTTCCCTTTCAAACTCTAAAGTTTGTCCTTGGCAGGGTTTCAAAACCTGAAGGATGAACAGAGACTGAGGGAATTGCAATGCTATTGGTTGTGTGACTGTACTGGAGGAGAGGAGACAAGAGAATAGGAACTACATTCCTCCACACTCGGCTACCAAGGTTTTCAGGGTGCTGCAGTAAACACAGTTATGGGTAGGCAGTTTAAGGTTTCAGAGGAATGAAGGCAGTATTCAGCATCTGTTGCTTTTCCTGACAAGGGGCTTAGATCCTTCACATTATAAGCATTAGATCATTCCTTTTACTCATTTCATAGTTTTAGAAAGCTGTTTTTGCTGTTTTTTATTGTTCTTAACATTAAAGTAGTAAACTTTTTAATTTTATCTAGTTCTTGTGAAAAAATACTGAAATACTGAAGATGGCATGGACAAAGAAAGATTAGAAACTTTTGTGTATTTGCACGTGTGCATGTGAATGTGTGTGTGTGTGTGTGTGTGTGTGTGTGTGTGTGTGAGAGAGAGAGAGAGAGAGAGAGAGAGAGAGAGAGAGAGAGAGAGAGAGCACATATGTGCACACATGTATGTGTGGGCACAAATGCATTTTGCATTTTGTGATTAACGTTTGATGTAGTTGTAAGAATAAACGGGTAGGTAGTGGGGTAGTAAATATAATAAAATATATTATATACATGTATAAAGGTTTCCTAATAAAATCTATTATTGTAGGTATTTCATATGCATGAATGAAAAATGCTATCTATTCTAATAGCATTTTCTAAAATTATTATTATTCATTTCAAATATCAGACTATCTTTTTTTCACATCTGTAACTTATGTTTGTTGAAACACATCTGTCTAGATGCAATGAACTCAGACAACAATGCCGTTTACTTGATGGGGGCTTAGCTGGAGTGCATATCCAATCAGCTGGATGGAAGTTGCAGTTCACTCCTCAATATCAAGGCTCAGAAATGACACCACATTCTTGATTTTCTTCCACAGTTCTTGAGATTTTGAGTCTTAAATTTGGCCAGTTGGGTAGAAAGAACTCTGTTCTTAAGAAGTGCAGTGTAACCACTGCTCTTCCTCAGAGCTCATGAGTTCATGATCTCTCTAGGTAGACAACAAGAGAAAGGTCAGTGAAAGAGACACTGAGATCACAGATGAGCACAGAACCCAGAGGAGGAAGTTAAGAGATTTGTGTATCAATTTATAATTCTTTCCCAAGATGCCCAAGTTCCAGGGCAGGTAAGAAAATGGACAACCTAAGTTGCACTATAATAAAATAGTCTCATTTGTCCCTAATTTCATGACAACTCCTTCCATGTACCCCAATAGGATAATCTGTATTCTCAATTCTGAACTGTTGGTGTGTTGGTTGTTTTGACAATGGCAATGGTTTGCAGACCTGTCAGCACACTAGAAGCTTCAATATATGGGCTTGGAGCTCAAGCTACCCCTACGAGCGTCACACTGCTATCCCAGAAGACCTTCTCTGAGTACTTGCTTGGTTCTCCCCTCATCTCCACAGTTCATTACCCTTTGCTTAGCAGCCCACTTGGTGATCTGAGCAATGCTGAAAAGCAAAGCTTCTTGTGTTCCATGATACCATTTCCAATCTGTATCAGTGTGTGTGTGTGAGCTTGTGAAAAACTCAAGCCAGTGAGTTCAAGCAACAATGTGACTGTTGTTAGTAGCCAGGCATCTGTACTGGCCTGTCCTTGGGGTTCTGACAGACTATGCCCTCAGCTGAGGCCACTAAGAGCACCTCCTGTGCACCTTACCTACATTTACTTTCAAAAAGGGCCCTGCCCACCTCCCAGCTTTCTCTTTGACTCTGCTTCTCTGCCTGTCTCTCTCTCCTTCTCTCTCTTTCTCTCTTTGCCTCTCCCTTGTCTTCTGCCACTCCTGTCCCCAGAGGCTTGTCTCACCTCCCCCTTTTCCCATTCACTTTTCCATAATAAAAACCCCTCCACCCAAGCTCTGTTGCATGGTATCTTTCTCTCAAGTGCTGCTTTTTAAAATTACAACTATGTCCTTTACTTGACATGGCTAGCTTCTGTTTCCTGATGTCACTAGACTTTCTTTAAGACATCTTAGGCATCTCACCATTTTATGTTAAGTAGATACTTATTTTCTATAATTTCTTACACACAAGGCTCACTCCATATTTGTCTCTGTGATCTTAAGACATGATCTTAAGTGGCAAGAATGGCCAGATATGACTCATAAACACTTGAGAGCTCTGATTTCCTGGTCATTTTACTAAATGAAAAAAAGAAACTTTTAAAAATGCAATGTGTACAACTCAGAAATCTACTGAAGTCAAAGCAAAGTTTGTTTGCTTCAGATCAGTAGGTGAGTCTAAAATCCTTCTAATTGATCATTCTTCCTAACTTTTTCTCTCAAAGTAACTTCTGTCCTCTTCACCTAGGAAATATAGACCCTTTGGGAATAGCATTCTGAAAAGTAGAGTGATGGACCAGAGAGATGTTAGCATCAAGAGAAGTTGATGCTCTTGCAGAGGACATGAATTCTGTTCCTAGCTATCACATCAGATGGCTCATAACTGCCTGAAACTCCAGTGTAAGGCAATTCTATGTTCTCTTCAGTCCCTATGGTTACCATCATACAAAAGAACATACTAACATACATTTATACAAATAAAAATAAATGTTTTTAAAAGAAGGAAAATATAGATCGCCATATTAATAGTAAATTTACAGAAAGTTCATCTACTTTTCAAGAAAATATCCCATTGATCATCAATTTTCCCATTTTCAGCATTCTATATAATAATTTTCAGTTAGTATACAAAAGGGGTTCATTGCAGACTACAACCTGAGGGCCACCTCCAACCCAACACTTAATTTTGTAAGTAAAGTTAAATTGGATTATGCACATTTGCTTTTATTTAATCTATGGTTGTTGTCAAACTGCAATGGCAGAATTTAGAAGTGGCAGAAGAAGCCAGAGCTCCTAAAATGTTTACTGTCTGTTCACTTAAATAAAAAGAATGCCAGAAGAATATCACCTGGGAGCCTTCTAACAGTGTTAGATATGTTAACCTAAAAGTTATGAATTGCAAATCAGCTATCCAAGATATTAAAGTAACTGGTCTGGCTTAATACAGCTCCCCAATGTTTGCTCTTCTAGAATACATTGACATTTAGTGTTTACCTTGAACTTTTTACTTTATTCCTTTTTTCCTTTTTGGTTGTTTATTCTGATAAAAACCTATCTTCACCTTTCCAGTTGCATCTCTAAAAGAGGTGGCAATTTCCTGCTGTTTATCTCAATTTTAAAAGGGCTTTGCAGTTCCTGAAAGCATCAACATGATGTAAAAATGAGTCTGGATGGAGGATAGATCTTCGTCCTTCCCCCATGCCCTCTTTGAACAATTCCAGATCAATGCATGAGCAACATCCTTCCTTTTATCTAATATGAAGGTCGGTGTGCTGATGGCTTCTCAAAAGCTTTCCAAGTTGGCCCAAGATGAAATAAACTCTCCCTAAAGTGAAATAAATGATACCCCACAGTGCTACTATACAGTACACATGACCAACAATGGCCTTCCATTTTTAATAATACATCATAGCAGAAAGAAGCCCCTTAATAGAAGAATCAGCTCTTACTACTGAGAACAACCTGCAAGGGATCTGGCTCTGTGTTTCACCTTTAAACATGTGCTTACTTGAACCCCATTCTTCAAGAAATGTCAGGAACAGATAATCATAAGAAAAGGAGAAAGCATTTGTTGGCTTCCTTCAAAGGAAAGCACCTCTTCAGTTGAGTTACCAGGGTATTTTAAAACTGATTAAGGGTTTGAGTAAATGTTTGATTTATTTTCTGTTGGATCAATGATAATTTTCATTTGGCTACCTACAGCAGGTAAAACTCAAGACATAGAAGATTGCCACCCAATTTGGCTTCATTAGATTTTAATATTGGAAGGTCTCAAGCTGTATTGGGCAAGAAGAAATTATAAGGAAAGAAAACAAATAATACTAATCTCAGTGAGTGTGGCACAGGTATGTGACTGATGTCAAGTTTTTTGGAGATTTGCCTTTTTGCTACTCAGGGAAACATATCCAGAAAATACAGGTGACAGGGTTTCTGTGTAATCCTTACTGTTCTGGAACTAACTCTGTAGGCTTAGAGATCTGCCTGCCTCTGTCTCCTGAATGCTAGGATTAAAGGTATGTGCCACCACTACCCAGGGAGAAATCTTATTTTAATGAACTTCAAAACATGTCAAAAAAGGGTCCTTGTTTGTAAGAGTTATTGGTCAATTCTTAGAACAATTATCTGGGTAACTCACAAGCTTCTCCAGTGACTTTGAAATGTCAGTAAAGGACAGAGACTTCATACCACACATCTAGTAACTCTGAGTTTTACATGGATATTTAAATTGTAGTTTGTCATGCATACACAATTAGCAAATGGAGACTTTTTATGAAGACAAGAAATCATTAAACTTGATTTTTAAAAAATATTTCTGTGCTTTCTGAACTGCTAAAATGTCAGGGTAAAATTTCCTTGTTGATGTTTTGGGAAAATATTTTAACTGAAATATTACATGTTGAAACATTTTATGCAAATTCTATACTATTGAACGGATTGACTCTTGAATACATGGATCAGTTATAGCCCAAGATGATATCAAAGAAATGCCCCAAGACTTATGTGGTGATTTATACTAACATTCATATGAGTATAATTTATATTATAGTAGCCAGGTAATATTTGGATAGGTTAGAGACCTATGCTTTGAAGAAAAGAAAAACCTAAAGTGGTTCCAATATGGTAGCCTCAATGACCTCTGAGGTTTTTTTTCTAATCACATAAACATAAAATCTTCTTTGGAAGTGTCATTTTTTTCTGTAGATGCCATCTAGGTAATATTGGAGTGAGCCTGACTTCAACATAAGTAAAGATCTTATACATCTATTTAAGTAAAGATATTATGTCTGTGTAGCTCAATATGTGTGCTTAAAATTTTATGAGTTGCTACTCTGCATTTAAATTTGAGTGAAAAAATTTTCCTCCCTCTCTCCTTCCCTCCTTTTCCCCCTCCCTCCCTCCCTTCCTCCTTTCTTCTGTTGTAGACTTAAAAGTATACATAGATTTTTCTTCCCACCGTGAGACAAGGAGATTATCTGGAAGTATGTCAGGGGCTTAAATGTAGTGTCCTTGTTAGAAGAAGGAGCACAGACAAACATTAGAGAAAGAGGAGAAAGTGGAAGTGAAGACAATATTTCCCATTGCCCCTTGCCCCTGTCTCTTCAACATTTAGTCACTGTAGTAAGTAAAACTTTATCATTACACCTCCAAAAAACTTTTACATATCTTAACCCCAGACTGAAAATATAAAATCTTTGAAAATAGCATTTTCCCTTCTTTTTTTTGTAGGTGCCACCAAGTTAGCATGATTATACTAGTAGTTTGAGGTGAGCCTGACTTCAATGAATGCCTCCTAACAAGAAAAGAGAAACTTGGAGAGGAGAATGGCATGTGAAGATGGAGCCTTAGATTGTAGATTTATCTGCAAATGAAAGAACACCAAGGATTGCCAGCAACTACCCGAAGCCAAGTGAGAGCTAAGTAGCACTTTCTTCTATGAACCTCTGGAGGGGACACCGCTCTGTCAGCATCTTGATTTTGGACTCCTGGCCTTGAGAACTGTCTTAAACTACTCAGTTTGTGGTAATTTGTTGTGGCAGCTACAGAGAACTAATGCAATCACTCAATTACCTATTCAGGAAAATTTCTGCTATCTTCAACATTTGTCTAAAATTATCTCTGGATTATTGTCAGTTTTAGTGACATCTCAACAAAAAAGCACACAGCGAAGGGGTCTTGGGAATAGAAACAGCTTGATAAAATTGGAAGAAAAAATAAGATATTTAAAGACACAGGAATAAGAATGTTTTGGAAACAATTTAGTTGATTGTTTTTACTTAAAGCTTCTAAGTTTTACTCTGATATGGAGAAAGTAAGAGAAAAAAGAAAGGGAGGCTCAGCTTGAGCCCATTGTTTGTTAACAACAAAGTTATTCTACTGTCTAAATTTGCTTTCTTTTTTCCCCTAAGACTGAAGCTCATTCATCTCTTTTTTTATTATAATCAAAACTAATCATGATCCCTTGAGACTTAATAACACTAAAATCATCAGTACCTACAAATGATGTTCAATTCCCAAAGACTTCAAGGCCTAGTGTAAGTGAGGAGCACTCAGCTATTATAATGAATTCTGGATCGGCTGAGCATCCAGGATTATTTGTTTATTGGATCTGATGTGAGGTTCAGAAATTGGCATGTATATTTGTTTTTTCATAAAACAGAAAACCACCCAGTAGTTTTGATGCTAGAGACCCATAGCCACACTTGGAGACTCAGCTGGTCCATCCTAGCTCATTTGATGGCAGCAAGCCCTCGCAGGAAATCCAAGTGTACATGCTTTCTGTCTCGGTTTGTAATTCTGTGGATCCCAAGTGTAATTCCTGCGGGAATAGAGCTGATTTCTTTTCCTGTGACTCTCAGTATCACTGCTTACTTCTAAAGTTCTCAAGGCTTCTTAGTACTTTATTCTGTTTCCCTGACACTTATTCTGCTTTGCAAGGAGTGTATGAAGTGTCACCTCCCTTCCCCCAGGTACCCCGTGCCTTTACCATGTACCTTTTTGAATACTCCAAAGTGGTGAAATAAGATCTCATTTGTCCACATAACCATGATCGGAATTTGGCATAAAGGAACCACAAAAATAATCAAAGAAATCCAAGGTTTCTTTACAAGTTCTGGGTCAAAGTAGAAACAAAAGGGGTAAGCTATTATATCAAAAATTGTATTTACATTTGCTGTTATTGTGTTTTGAATTTCTGGTTCAAGGGACCAAATCGAGAGTCTTGCACTTGCTAAGTAAGTCCTCTTTCACTGAGACAAATCCCAAACCCTTAATTTTTTTCATTCCCTGTGTTTTACAAACCAACAAGAGTGTGCCCACTAGCAATGGCATGGGCAGAAATCAATATTACTTACAGCTTTTGGACTTTTATTGGGACTCACGAAGTTTATTTCTTGGCTTCCAAGTTTTAACTAAAGATGAGTTTTGTGTTTAAATGTGCTAGGATACACAGTCTCAGCTGGCTTGCATCTGGATGCTGGAGCAGGCATTTCTAGTATCATGAAGCTTGTTCCAGGAACTCGGAATGCTCATTATTTACCACTGTTATTTTCTCCGACTCCAGAGAAAAGTCAGTACTGTGCAAAGTGCAAGCTTGAAGGAGAAGCCCAAATTAACGATAGTAGAGTTCACAATCCTGACCTTCTCATTACGTCTTGGATCCACACTGAAATGGTGTTGTCTTTTTCACGAAAGCATAAAGGAAATACTATGTTAGATCAGGTTTCTTCTTTTTGTTTAGATCACAGTATGGAGCCATTCTGCGTTTCCCCCTTTTAAGAACCTCTTGAACCGCATCATGTGATCTTCATGTGACGTGAGAGATTATGGGGCTGTGCCTTCCAGGCAGTTCAGAAGTATCTCTGTTGAATCTTTGACATATGGTCACTTAGACTCTGCCTGAATGATGGCCCCTAATCACAGGATACCCGGTCTGGATGGAAACTAGATTTTCCTTGGGTTAGTCTGAAACCAGGTTATTAAACACCATTACTAAAATGGATAGTGGTTGCAATTAATCATTCATTTATGCATCCATTCATTTGTGTATCTGGCTCCAAAAGTTTTTACTACTTTCTTATGGGAGTAACTTTTTCCTTAAAGATAATATATTTTATGGTAGAGCTAGTCTAAGATAGTTTGGTTTTATAAACTTCTTTTAGGACATTAAACTAGATGGCTAAAATTCTAAGCCTAATTTATCTCACATGCTAACAGGGTTTTAATAACAGTGTTTAACCTCATTGATTTGTGAGGATTGAGCATATGTTAGGAAGTTAGCAAGTAATTCATATTTGTCACCTTTACAATTTTCTAGTATGCAGTCATTTGCCATATAGTAGGAAGGAAAATTATGAGACATTGATAATACAGAGGGATGATAGCAAGATACATTTATTTGCATATTTGGTGAGGTTACTAAATTTCCCATTGCTG
The DNA here is from genome assembly GCF_003668045.3 of Cricetulus griseus. Taxonomy (NCBI): domain Eukaryota; kingdom Metazoa; phylum Chordata; class Mammalia; order Rodentia; family Cricetidae; genus Cricetulus; species Cricetulus griseus. Next base: position 241,728,500 of record NW_023276806.1, on the reverse strand, counting down.
ATCTAAAAGAAAATTATGACAAAGATTTACTTTTGGCAAGGGAGATCTGAGAGAAGGGGATGGAAATAGGGGCTTATGGGGCAGTGAGGAGCTATTGGAAATAAGCCTATAGAAGCAACCACTTAGTATATGAGAGGAACACAGCATGAGAGAAGATAAGGTGCAGCCATCGGCAATGTTCCAGCAAAGAGCTGCACCCATTTCTGTCCTCATGCAAGTAACCATAATTAAACTCAGTGGGTCACACACAAGAGAAACAAAGTCAGAGGGACTTGGTGGGAAAAGGGATGTTTCCACACAAAAGAGTGACAGAGGGTAATGAGGAATGAAATAATCAAATTCCAGTAAATTGTCAAAGAATTTAAAGCTAAAAAAGAAGATTAAAACTCTTCTCTGTCCTATTTTTGTAGTAGAGGGTACTCATATGTGTGTTACAGCAAGGGGGGAAAAGACAATCCCATGATAGTGTTGAACATGAGAATGTTGAAATTCATTGTTTGATGTAAGTTAAAAGTAACAAAAGGGAATCATGATTTATCTTTTTATCCAACAAGTATTCATCGAGCCCCTGTCTTTTGTGGTTTCTGGGGTGAGTCCAGAAAGGAAAAATGAAAAGTAACTTTTCCATTAAGTTTAACTGTAATGAGAAAGAACAATACATTGCAGTCTGGTAGTAAATGGGCTGTAAGAGGATGAAATGTAATGAAACATGAGACCAAGACTTCTGTGACAGAATGAGGATGAGTAGAATTCCATAACATGAGGTACTAGATGAGATTGGAGGGTAGAGTATTCCAGGCTGAGGGAAGAACAGACCACACACGCTGTTCACCTTCTGATTAAACCATCAAAATAGCTGGACTGGCGCAAGATCTAGGAGTCTCCAGGAAGTGAGATCAAATCAATAGCCTGGAACAGCTGAGAAAGACCAGACAAAACTAGGATCAAACAGAACTTGAAGAATTTAAGAACTGAGAATGAAAATCTTTTCTTTGTAATTCAAAAAGAGGATGGAGCAGCCCATGAGAGCTTCTTAGCGAATGCTTGGGAAATCATTTCTAGATGTTAGGGGTCAAAGGCCAGGACTGAGAGACCATCCTAAGTCTAGATCCTCACTCACTGGGAGAGTTCTGCAGTGTAGAGTTCCGTAACACTACCAGGAAGAGGAAACCTAGGAGGGAAGCCAGAATCAGGTGTATCATGTTGGACATGCTGGTGGTATACACTCTAGGGGAAATCTCCAGTTAAAAACATCAAGTCTCCTTTCAGAGCTTGACAATGGAGAGAAAAGAAAGAGAAGATAACACTATATAATTTAGCAAATACGCTTTTCAGGTTTGGGGCAAGGGCAGGAGACGGAAAATTGGAATGGGATGGAAAGAAAGCAGCCTTAGACACAGGTAAATGTTAAGGACAAGATACTTCGGAAATTAGGGTAAATTAATCAAGGACTCCACCCTGTGAGATGTATAATTTTTAAATAAGATTTCTTTCCATATCTTTCTAAAAGATATGGAGTTTTTAGATTATTATTCTTCAAAAATTTCATAGATTCATATCAGTCCTCTACTCCCTCCCAACCCCTCAGCTTCAGTACACACACACACACACACACACACACACACACACACACGGGTGATTTATATATATTTCTTATTGTGTTCAGTCAGTCACGCCATTATGTATGTATGTATGTGTGTGTGTGTATGTATGTATGTATGTATGTATGTATGTATGTATGTATATTATAGTGGGGTTGTCCACTGGGGTGTGGATAACCTGCTGGTGATCATGCCTTGACGAAAAGTGGCTACCCCTCATGTAGCAACTGCCAATAACTCCTCAGCTAGGGTTGGGGCCCAAGGAGTCCCTTCACAATCCATGCTGGAATTTTTAACTGCCTTGATGTTGAACAAGTTTTGTCCAGGCAACCCAAACTGCTGAGAGCTCGTGAGTGTAACAGTTACGTCATCTATAGAGGTCTGCATTTCACTGCACTCCTCCCCATCCTCTAGCTCTTTCATTCTTCCCACCCCTTCTTCCTCAATGTTCCCTGAACCTTGGGGTTGATAGACATCTCTATGGCTAAGCACTCACAACTGCTCTTCTCAACACCTTGTGATGTCATAGATTTTTCATCATTGTGAATAATTGTTTTTATGTACCCTTCTTCCTAAATACAAATTTCTTTGAGTTTAGTTTCAGGAATTCTGGCAAGTTAGGAGGGAAACTTGTTGATAATTAGCTCTCAAACATGAGGACAGTGGGAAAATAATTTTGTAAAGCCGAGAAGACTGAGGTGAAGGAAAGACAGGTGAGACCACAGTTGTCTCCAGATCTAAGCTTCTGAGACCCAACTTTGTCTTTTGTCCTTTTCTTTTTTATTGTATGTGTGTATATGTTCCTGTGTGGGTGTGTATATGTTCCTGTATGTGTATATATGTTCCTGTATGTGTGTACATGTTCCTACATGTGTGTGCCATGTACATGTATGTATTATACATGGAAGGCCACAGGTCCTGACCTTTTGAGAAGAGGTCTTTCATTGAACCTGGAATCTACTGATTTGGCTAGATGAACCAGCCAGGAGTTCTGGAGATTCCCTGTTCCTCTGCCTCCACAGTACTGGGATCACAGGTATACCCCTTTGTTTGAACTCAGGTCCTCTCTGTGAGCTGCAAGGACTTTATGGACTGAGCCCTAATCAATGATTCAAACTGAAGAGAATTGCATAAGAATAATTTGTTTCATTGGTAGGATGATGGGAACAAAATAGGACCAATACTTTTGTTTTTCAAAAGGCAGCAGGGAAATGATCTAAAGTAAATAAAGTAAAATGGGAAAATGACAAAACCTTCAGTCAGCAAAAAGTTTCTTCCTCTGATGACCTAGGGGCAAAGAAAGGAACTGTTTAGAGAAGTCCAGTGTAGTGTAATTAAGACTAATATCATGAACCTAAACAAAGGAAAAACTGAGCTAAGTGAAGGACCATTGAAAAGATTCTAACAGCCAAGACTGATTATAAAAGGTTCTCCCAAGGGAAGGTACATTAGCTAATGTGAAGTGAAATGTTTAAAATTAAAATGAACTGTGTGAGATCATGTATACTACTAAGAAATATGCCAGCCATTAAGTGATAATTGAATAGGGAAATAGTCTCTGTGTCTAGTGTTTAAGATCTGTATAAAGCTCTGAATTTTCTTTTCTTAAGGCAAGAGGAGAGCTTGTCTTAACGATTGTGGTTACTAATCTCACCAGAGATACTCAAAACTGGAAGAGAAAACACTGGTGCAGCTTGGCTCGTGTCCTGCTTTTAATCTGTTCACTTTATTTCTGTCTGAAAAACATTGCAGCAGCTCATGGCTAAAAGGCCCACTAATGCTTTCCTAAAAGACTAATTTACACAAGACATAACTTAAATGAACGTCTCCACTGACTGTTGTGGGAGACCAATGTGAAACAGACTGCCTCTAATATATTCAAAAAATCATAAAAAGCTTTTTTTTTGTCTGGGAGAGGACAGAGGACACAGTAGAATTTTAACATCTATAAATATATAATCCCTTTGGTTTGGAAAGAAGAAAAAATCACTTGAAATAAAATATTTGGACACTTGTCTTAATTATCATGCTGCTTAGCCATGGGTCTGCTTGTGCCAGCAAGAACTGGCAGCTTAGGGAGCGGTTCTGGAAGCTCCGTGAGGTGTTCTCTCCACCTTGTAGGGAGGAAGGGCTACTGGGGGACTCTAATGCTAGAGGCACTGGCTGCAAATGGAGCAGCTGATCCTTGCAGATCCCTGGTCGTGTCTGTCCGAGATGTCTGCTGGATATCACTTCAGATGATTGCATTTCTCTTGTTTAGAGCCCCCTAGCAGTTTTGAACTGGGGGCTTCATTTTCCATCAGAAATTGCTCAGCAGGTGAAGCTCTGCTTAATTAAACCACTGCTGTGTGGGTCTCCACAGGTGGGATTTCTGTCAGTGGTCAGTGAAGCTATCTCTCCACAGGCCCAGGCCAGCCATATTGCCTCAGTGTTCATTGTCTCCAGGGAGCATTCTCATCCAAGGTCTCCAGGAAAGTAAAGCAATCAATCCTGATGAAATAAAGAAGGGTTTAGAAACCAAAAGGGACCTTGTGTGTTTAAAAAGACATTGCTATTATCTATGTATTTTTGGAAAGATATTCATTTCCTTCCCTCCTTCCCTCTGTTTCCCGCTTTCCCTTTTTGTTCTCTGATTTTCTTTTTCTTTTGATACGTCTCCATGTATTTGGACTGTCCATGAACTCTCTGTGTAGTTGAGGAGACCCTGGATTTTTGATCTGACTGCCTTTTCCTCCCAGGTGCTGGGATTACAGGTGTGTGCCACCAGGTCCGGTTTTCTGTGGCACTGGAGATGGAGATGCATACATAGATCTAGGGCTTCGAGGGTGCTAGGCAAGCACTCTGCTTACTGAGCCACATCCCCAGTTTGCTTTAGTTCATAAACAAGCAAAAAACAACCCTTATATTTTTAAAGTTTAATCAAAATCACATCACTTTCTCCCCCCTCTTCCATCCTACCATTTCCACTAGACCCTCTCCTGGATTCAGGGGCCTCCTCATCTTTAACCATTGCTGTTACAGGTACACATAAAGGAATCAATATGTGGATACAACCTTCTGAGTACATTCAATGTTGGGTGACAAATACAATTTTAGGGTTGACCAATTGGTATTAGATAACTATTCAGGGGAGTTTATCCTTGTGAAAGACTAATTCTTCCCCGCTCAGCAGTTAATTGCTTATAACTCTTAATCTAGGGATGGGGCTCTGTGAGGTTCCCCCATCCATAATGACATGTCTACTATTGAACCTGGTCAGGTCTTGTTTCGGCAGTCATGATGCTGAGGTTTTCTGTGTACAGCCTCCTTGTCATAGCTAGAATTCATTCACAGTCTTGCTACAGAGTTCCTGGTCCTTTGGTTCTTACAATCTTTCTTCCCACTTTTCTGGAAGGTTCCCTGAGCCTGAGGTTCAGGAGTTGTGTTGTAGATGTATCAAATGGGACCGGAAATTCCTCTGTCAGTTGTTTTCTCCATTTTGAGAGTCATATCTTCTGTAATAGTACCTTCTGCAATGAAATGATGTTTCTGTGGTGAGTAGTGACTGCTACACTTATCTGTGGGTATAAGGAAGTAGTTGGGGTGCAGTTAAGAGATTATACCCATTCCTTTACCAGAATATTAGCAAAGCTTTTTTTTTCATATATTTGATGAGCCTTAATCCTAGTCACCCCTTCATTTTCTTTCTTCAGTATATGGACCAGTTTATTCTGGGTTGTCTATCTCCGTTAGCTTTGTTCAGGGACCTTGGGATCAGGCAGTTTTAGAAAGTGTGAATCATAGCAGGACTCATCTAGTTCACTGGCCTTCTGTCCAAGGATTTGGAAGAACTTGGATGCCTACACCACCAGGGAATCCTTAAGTAGAATTTCCGTTGTTTCACATTTACTAAGAATGTTCTCAGCTATACAGATTCATTAGATGGAAATCCAGTTGGCAATCCAGATGCAAAATATTCAAGAAAACAGTGCATTCAATTGAAGGCCAATGTCATACTGCAGAACTTTTAGTGTTATTTTGAATGAGTTTCGATGATGAATTTTTCCATGGGTCTATAATTCCCAAGTAGAAAATTTTCTACTTAAAAATAAAAGCCATTTTCATAGACTTAACATCTAGAATAACTAGGATAAACTTTTTGTGTGAGGTGTATTTTGGTGGGTTCTGTCAGTGTGGTAGTATAAACATATTGTTCAACCCTATCTTACTAATTTTTTAAAACAATTCTTCTCTCATCTATTACATCCCACCACAGTTTCCCCTCCCTCTCTTCCTCCCTTCTCCCTCTCACCTCCCCTTTCCCCCAGATTCACCCACCTCTGCCTTGTCTGAGAAAAGAGCAGGCCTCCCAGGGATATCCACCAAACAAAGCATAACAAGCTACACTACAATAAGACCAGGCACACCACTACATCAAGGCTGGACAAGCCAACACAGCAGATGGAGAAGGTTCACACAGTAGGCAAGAGTCAGACAGCTTTGGCTCTGACTATTATGCATCTCACAATAACACCAATCTATTCAGCCATAACATATGCAGAGGACCTAGGTCAGACCCATATAGACTCCCTGATCTCTGTGGTCCCCCATGAGTCGTGGTCAGTTGATTTTTGTGGGTCCTATTCTCTTGGTGTCCCTACCACTCTGGTTCCTCCAATCCTTCCTTCCACTTCTCTACAGGATTCCCCAAGCTCCACCTAATGTTGGCTGTGGGACTCTTCATCTGATCCCATCAGTTGCTGAATGAAGTTTGTCTGGTCTCTGATGACAATTCTGCTAGGCTCCAGTTGGAGAACACTCTGAAGATAGGACAAACTGTAGGTTGAAGGTTTTGTGGCTGGGTTGTTGTCCTATCCCTCCACTTGAAGCCTTGCCTGGGTTCAGAAGATGATCTGTTCAGGTTCCATGTTTACCATTACTAGGAGTCTTTGCTAGGGTTACTCTTGTGACACTATATTTCTACCTCACCCCGCAAATGTCCCCAAACTCCCAGTCATTTCTCCCAGTATTCCCCCCACACACTTGATCCCTCTTGTTCCCAGCCCCACCTGCCCCCAGTCTACCAGAAAAATCTATTCTATTTTCTCTTTCCAGGGAGATCCTTGCACCCTCCTTAAGCCCTTCTTGTTACTTAGCCTTTCTGGGTCTGTGGAATGTAACATGATTATCTTTTATTTTACAGTTAATACTACTTATAAGTGAGTACATACTATGTCTTTCTGGGTCTGGGTTACCTCACCCATGATTTTTTCTAGTTCCATTCATTTACCTGCAAATTTCATGATGACATTTTTTTTTTAACAGCTAAGAAATACTCCATTGTGTAAATGTATCACATTTTCTTATCCATTCTTTGGGTGAGGGGCATCTAGGTTGTTTCCAGTTTCTGGTTGAGCAAGTGTCCTTGTGATAGGATTGAGTGTCCTTTGGGTATATGCTCAAGAGTAGTATAGCTGGGTATCGAGGTAGATCGACTCCTACTTTTCTTTGAAACAGACCTATTGATTTCCACAATGACAGTATAAGTTTGCACCCCAACCAGCAGTGGAGGGGTGTTCCTTTTTCTCCATGTCCTTACCATCTTGAGCTGTCACTTATGTTGTTGATTTTAGCCATTCTGACAGGTATAAGATGGAATCTCAGAGTAGTTTTGATTTACATTCCCTTGATGACTAACGTTCAACCTTATATTTAAAAGTCCACTTTTTTATAGTTAAGAGATTGAACAAGTTACTTGTACCTGGCTACAGTCACTTTTATTCGTTGATAATTGGTGTTGTCCCCTTTAGTTGTAGTTATTAGTGGAAGGGAATGTGATGTAGATGTCCACTTTGTGGCTGAGAATTTTACTTACACTTTTTTGCATTTTGACCAGTAGTAAAGCTACTGGCTTTTTTTTCCCCCTGAGACAGGGTTCTCTGTGTACCTTTGGAGCCTACTGTTTTTATACATGAGAACTAATACCTTGTTTTTATTTGACAGGAACTGTGAGAGGGAGAGAGAAAATAACACTTCTTTGTCTTTTGTATTGGATCTTTTTTTTTATTGGATCTTCATTCTTCCCATCCTTCTTTCTTTCTTTGCTTGCTTGCCTACATGCCTCACTAAGAAATACACTCAAAATGAAGTTTTAGAGTGAAAAAAACCTAAAACCATAGTTAGCCTGCTTTGTTCACTGAAGGAAAAAATATTTTCAGCATATTCTCTGGGAAGCTTTCTGTTGTTACAACCACTGGCATCTATTATTATGTCTTCCAGAAAATATGAGAAGGAGAGTTAAAGTTTCCAATTTGTTGCTAAGGTGGTAAGATCTATTGCCTGGGGAAACAATCTCTCCAGCAGCCTAACCTACTGCCCTTTCTAAATGGTGAGACAGTGGCCACCAGGATTCAAGTTATCTCTCATTACCAGATGTGTTTTCTGCAATATAGTTCACATTTCTTAACTCTCACACACCACTTTTATTTATATACTTACCGTTTCTTTTTAGATCCAGAAAACCATTAAAATGGTTTATTTGTCCACAGAAAATAAAACAAAGTGACATTGAATGAATATAGATAGCATAAGTGAAGATAAAAGGGCTTAAGGGAAAAGGAGAAAAAGGACCAAACTTTTGGAGGCAGGAAGACAGTATTTCAGGTCTTCTTCACTTCTCAGAGAGAATCATGAGTTTGGCTTTCTTTTGTGAGTAGACCATGGGAAGCTGAAAAACAATAGTTTACCCTGGAGAAGCCCAATCATTTTTGACACCAAAATTGGAAGTGGACCTTCCCATGAGTCTTTATCAAGAAGACAACTGATGAAAATCATCCTCTCTTTACTCAGAGAAAGTATGATAAAGTTAAGAGCTCCCTCGTTAACCCTAGATTTCTGATGGGGGATGTCCTTCTATATGCTGTGAATATATGTTTCTCTTATTGTTTGATGAACAAAACTGTTTCGGCCAATGGACAGGCAGGATGCAGTGAGGCAGGAAGTATAGGCTTCAGGGCTACCCGACTAGGAGAATGCTGGGAAGAGGCATTCAGAGAGTGAGTTGAAAGAGAGGGAGATGCCATGTAGCTTCCAAGGAAGAAAGAGGCCTAGGCATTACTGGTAAACCAATGCCATGTGGAGATACACTGATTAATAGAAATTGGTTAATAATTAAGAGAGCTATCCAATAAGAAGGCTGACTCATTGACCAGACAGTTTATAATTAATACAAGACTCTGTGTGTTAATTTGGAACTAAACAGCCATGGGACCAGTGGGTTAGACACTTCAGTCTTCAGATTTCAGTCCAGTTTCTATTCTTTCATATCTAGTTCTATGACTCCAGAAAATTATGAAAATCTCAGTTGTAGCTGTTGTAGTGTCTGCCTCATAGTTGTTATTAGACTTGAACAATATAATGCAGACACAATGCCCAATGAGTTACCCAGCATGCTGTAGCTGCTCAATAAATGTTAGTTTTTGTGATTCTGTTAAGTGCTTATTTGGGGAAGATCTTACTAGGGCACTTCATGGTTAGTTCTAACAGTCATGGTTCCACAGGCGCTTTGATGCAATAATTGAACCAGCAGAAAGTCCAAGTGCATATTTTTGAATACACATACACAAATATAGTTTTGATTTTTATCTGTTCTTTAGCTATGTATTATAGAGTAACTTTAGCCTACTCATCTGGCTTGTGTTGAAGAACTTTTAGCATTTATGTTTTACCAACTCGCTGGTTGATGATGAGAATAATTTTTTTAAAGTCATCTCTGCTAAGTGCTGAGAATGGACACAAGGTGTTTCCAGAGTCAGCAAAGAGGATAAGGAGAGAATTCAGACCAACTAAGCAGACAATAAATGAATCCCTTTATTGTTCTATTTTTTTCCCTTTTTAAAAAATCATTTCCTCATTTTAAGTAAAGAAGGAAATAGAAGGCTGAGAACTTTGGCTGCAACTGGCTTTTTCAAAGCATTTCTCCCAAGTGCAAAGAGGAACTGGGGGTTGCCGGGTTCTGTAGGAAGAGCAGTGTAGCCACGGCCACACAGAGATGAAAGAGCCACATTTCCCTAAGTATTTTTTTTTCTGTGATTGGAGTTTCAAAGAGTGATGGATTTAGAAGGTCAGCAGCGGATGCTTGCTTTGTGGCATAGTTCTGGCTGGGAAGTGGATGCTCAGAGAGAGTGGAACACTTCACATGTGACTTCTAAGTCTTCCATGGAAGTAACTGCAGTCAGAAAAATAAGAGGAGTAGAAGAGATAGATGGTGGTTCTATTCAGTCTATTGGGTAATTAATTTGGCATTTCCAGATCTGCTAAACCAATTTAGTGATCTCTTAGATAGATATGGTTTTAACTTCAGAATCAATACCATGGGAACTGAAAATTTTGGAGCTATTCTTTCTTTTCTCAAACCATAAAGCAGCACACCCCTTGTTTCTCTCCCTTTTCTCATTTCTTCTGGAGACTTTAGTGGGCACAGGCATTAATTACAGTTGGCATTTCCCCGACACTTTCTTTGCAGTTTTAGTCATTTTTCCTTTTTTTTTTTTTTTGGTTCTATGGTCTGAGCTTAGGGTTCAGTACAACACACTAAGCTATATCCCAGACTTTTTCTTTTCTTTTGAAACAGGATGTCACTAAGTCACCTAGGCTGGATTTGAACTCATTCTGTAGCCCACAGTAACAGAACTTGAAGGAACTTATCATCCAACTTAGCCTCTTGAATAGCTGAGATCATAGGCTTGGGCCACTGGGCTTGGAATTTATTTATTTATTATATATATTTTTTGAGACAGGGTTTCTCTTTTGTCTGTATTGCTTTGGAGGTTATTCTGGAACTTGCTCTGTAGACCAGGCTGGCCTCAAACTCACAGAGATCTGCCTGCCTCTGCCTCATTTATTTTTTCACTATGCCACCCAGATAGGCTTTGAACTCACTATGTAGTACAATTTGCCTTGAACTTGCAACCTTGTCTCCTGTTTCTCAAGTGCTAGGATTACAGGTATGTGGCACTACACTTGGCAACAAGATTGAGTAGTTTTGCTTCAAAAAACATCCTATGTCTGTTTCTTTCCTTAATATAAAGAAAGGATCACAACACAGTTAAAAGTCACTGTACCGAGGTAGGAGAGTGTAGGTCCTTAGTCTAGCCATACTGCTGGCTCTGAACACATTGCTTGAACAACTTGTCTTCAGTTGCTCTGCGCTTACTCTTCTAGTCAAATTTAGTGGTCTTTATAAAACTTCTATTCTTTGTTAATCAGTGAAAACATTTTAGTAAAATCTTTCCCTAGAAACCCACCACCTAAACTGACAGTTATGGGCTAAGCCATGTGTTCTGCTCTCGAAAGTGTCACCCCTACCTGATTCTGTCACCTGGAACTTGGAGGTAGTAGTGAACCCTCTACAAACATTAACTTGTTACATATTCCACACACCTGCACATGGAAGACTTCACTTCTCCAGGCAACAAAATAAAGGCCTTTTTGGTACCCTTCAAATGGATATTATTCAATTTGTATTTTAACCTATGTATCTGTATTTGATTCTTTTAAATTCTTCATTTGTGAATGTAGGATAATTTACATGAGAGCCAAGATATTAAGCCAAATTGTTTACACTTAACTATGTTATATGTTGAACAAGAGTTATGCATGGCCTGTCTAACTAAAATTCAGTGGGCTGGAGTGAAAGCACAGAGTTCCAATATGTGGTTAATTCATTTCTCACTTACATTTCAACAGCTATATGCAGCTAGACAGCTGTCCTTAAAAGGTCAAGACAAAAATAATGTTATTCCCAGATAGTAGAGTTTTTCTCACTCAGGAAGCAGATGGGGAAAAAGATCATAAAGATACCACCTACATTTTGAGCAGTCCAGTGTATTAAAAACACAAGCTAACTTTATAATTTGCCAAACGTGTCTACTGTCACAGCTCCCAGGGTATTGGTTTCCTAGCTAAACTGAATTGCTGAACCAAGCATAGCAGCATTTACCTAAAATCACCACATTTTACTTCACTACTCAATATCTGTTGATTTTGATAGAATATCTCTTGAATGGAAACACACTTGTGTTTTTATTTTCTTTGTCTCCACTTTAGGTCAAATGCCTTTGGGGGTGGTGGTTGTGGTCTACAGGTAAGGAGGAATGAGTCCTACTGACGTCTTTCCTGACGGATTTCTATGTAGACATTAGAGTAGTTAGACTTCCTGCCCTAGTTTCTTTTTCGTTGCTGTGATAATGTACTCTGACAAAAGCAAATGAAAGACGCAGGACCAAGAACTAGACAGGTTCTCTAATGGTGAAAGCAGCCTTAAATAAAATTTAAATATCACAAACTTATAGCTTTTTCATTACCCCCTTGACCTGAGACTATAGCCTGGCAGGATTTTGCGCCTGTCAATAGGATTCTTCTGGCCTGGTTAACTAGTTCAGGATGGTCAGATAAGCCCAGGGATGCTCTGAATGCACACAGACACACACAGACACACACACACACACACACACACACACACACTCACAAGTGGGTTTATACTGTGCGCCACACATTTGCTTGTGACTAAAGACAGAGTTAGGTTTACAATATGAATGTTTCAAGGCACCAAGTAAGGAACATGAGTGTGCTTGATGCCCACTGATGCTTCAGGGAGAGAAAAAAAAGCACCATTGCATCTGTATGATACTCCAGTGTTTGCTATTTTTATCTGTGAAACGTTCTGCTTTCCACTTGTTTCTCTAAATATATTATTCCACCCCTTTAGATGATTCTACATCATTTCTACTTGAAATCATGACAAGTTGAGCTTACAGTTAATCTTCCATGGATCAATATTATTTACTCCATTTTCAACTTGTCACAGACAGAGTAGTGTCTGTAGAACCAAATTATTGTGCGGTTCGGGGGAGGGAAGTGTCCCCGCAAAGGCACCCTATGAGTTACCTGAGGATTAATTAGAGGCCTGTATCCTGAAGCATCTTCAGAGGGAGGCTCTTTGGTAGAACTGACAAACACTGGCTTGTTTTTTCTGTGGCTTCTGAATGCTCTATTTTCTATTGCTGTAGGGATGCCCTGCTTCCCCCTACACTGCATCTTGCTCTGTAGGTGGGCCAAGAGAAAAGGTAGCCATAGGCTTTGAAGATGAAAGTTAAGAAAGTAGCTCCAGAAAAATTGCTTCGAGTGCTCACTGTACGGCTTCCCTTTGATTTACTGGATGCCGACTGTACTCAGGGCACCATGCTAATTACTTTATGTTGGCTGCCAGCTGCCAGCTGCCTGGGCTTCCTCAAGTCTCAGCTTGTGGAAAGCTTGTGATCCCACGATATTTAAATAAAAATGACTCGAGGTCCCAAGGGGTCGCTCACAAAATTGATGGCAATTTCTTAGTCACCCTTTCCTTTAAATTCCCTTTTCCATTGATGTTTCTGTTTTCCTTGGGTTGTGTCTCTGCCAACTGTGGCCTACTTTCTTCTCTCTGTCAATGGAATAGAGCCATATTTTCATCTCCTCAACTGCTGCTCATGGGATAGAGTAACTGTCTTATGATAAATGATTTGTAGGTCATACAACAGACTTGAGAGCTAGACTTAAGAACAGCTATCAAGTCCTTAGTTGTTAAGTTCTACAGATGGTTGATACTATAAAAATATTGCTTTTTATTGCATGTGTGTGTTTGTGTACCATGTGCATAGTGCATACATTGGTACAGTGAAAGCAATGTTGATAGACCATGGTTTTTAGCCTCCAGGTAGGCCTTTGGAACTCAACCTAGGTAGGTCCTTCAAAAAAGCAACAAGTTCTCTTAATGGCTGAGCCATTTCTCAAACATTTAAAAACAATTAACATTTAACAACCATTTTTTAAATATAAAGAATGGGAAAATATTTGTTAACTGTGTTGTGCAGCAGTCAATAAAGTCACAGGAATTATCTCCAAACTGGTGTCCTCAAAACAAAGGAAGTATTAGGACTGTATTTTGAAAGCCTCTGTATCTATTAATTTAAGAATACATTTCATGGGTAGGTGCATTCTTGAACATGCTCAGTTTTAGGCTATAGTTCAAGAAGGAAAGATGATGAGCATATATTTGGGCATTTAAAAAAGGTTAATGTGACAGACAGGAGCAGTTTGGGCAAGCTAGAGGCATCTTTGGGCATGTCCAATTTTCTCCAGTGTGGGGTGCATTTTTTTTTAGGTGGGGTGGGGTTATGGGGTGGTCTTTTTTTCTATTTTTATTAGTTTATATTAACTATACAACAATATAATAGCTTATATTAACTCTATGATGTCATTTCTATATATTCATATAATATTTTTTCATCATGAAATAACATTTTGAATGGGCTTTCCCCATGAAGTAAATTCATGCTTCACTTAGAATTTGGCAAATTCCCTTTTAGAAGCATTTTGCTGAAGTATCCTTCACTAAGCGGCTCTGCCACTGGAACATTCTAGAAACATTTCAATTACTTTTTTCAGCTTTGGGTCAGGGGCAGTTCTCTCATCCTGTCCTTTGGCTGGGTTGGCTTGTCCCCCAACTGCATCCCTCCATCCTCCATATTCTAAACCCTCCCTTTTGGCCTGCTGCTGGAAACTCAAATTTATTTTTAATGTATTGAGATTATTTATATTTTTCATCCTCCTGATCACATGCTGAAGGTTGCATTTCATAAAAGTCAGCAGACATGCTGGTTCACTGATAAAAGTATACTTTTCCAGAATGACCTGATAGCAGATTTTAATTTTCTCTGCCTCCTACAACTGACACATCACAGTGTTAGCTAAGGGACAAAGCCAGGACAAGGCTCTGGTGAGCTAAGCATGATCAGAGATTTTCAACCTCTGTACCTGCTAGTGAATCCAGATGCAACTTGAGTCCTACTTTTTTTGTGTATCTGTGACATCTCAAGTAGAAGCAATCCACCCTTCTTCCTGCCTTCTTTGTGAGCACTTACAAACAGACCTGCATTTTTCTCTTTTGTATCATTATCTTTTTCTTTTTTCCCCTAGGACAGGCAACCTTGACTCTCTTAGAACTAGTTCTATAGACCAGACTGTCCTCAAACACCCAGAGATCCACCTGCCTCTGAATCCCAAGTGCTGGGATTAAAGGCCTGTGCAACCTCCACCAGGCTACTTGTTTTCTTCTTTTCATAAGATGTATTTTAAAAAATTATGCACCATTGTGTGTCTGCATGTACATGCAGGCTCTCACAAAGGCCAGGTGAGTGCACTCTCTTGAGCTGGAATTATGGAGGTTATGATTTGGGTGCTAGAAGCTGAACTTCATTCCTCTGCAAAGGCAACAAGGGCTCTTAACCACCAAGCCATCTACAGCCTCACTATTTTTTTCTTTTTCATGAGTTTTGTGTAATCATACTATGTTCATGTATGTTTAACATGCGTATGACAGCACAAACACATAAGTGGGCGTGCCCATGGAGGCCTGAGGTTGATGTTTGAGGGAATCCCTTTTGATCATTCTCCTACCTTACCCTTGGAGGCACTCTCAATCAAATGCAAAGTTCTCAGATTTGACTAGTCTCTCTAGACAGCTTGCTAGGGGGATCTGCTATTTCTACCTTCAGAGGCTAGAATGCCAAGCAGGCTGTCAAACCCACTTGGCACTTGCCCAGGATTTGGGGATTTGAACTCTGGCCCTCAAGTTTTATGGCAAGCATGTTAACCACTGAGTCATCTTCCCTACTCTGTGCAATCCTTTATAAAAGTGATCTGAAGCTTGCTTACTTCCATGCTGTGGGGTCTACACAGACATTTTGCTGTTTGCAGTAATTAAACCAGCAAACAGTTGAACATTACTGTCCCAATTCTCAAAAGCTCCTAAAGAAGCAATGATGTTGTTATTTTTAACCTTATTTTCTGTCAAGAAAGAAAAAATTTGAACAACAAAAATGTCTTACGTATATAATTATCGCCATCATTAAATATTCATTACATGCCTGGGCTTTTTTTTTTTTTTTTTTTTGTTTGTTTTTTTCTACTAAAGGATATAAAAACCCTTTCTGGCTTTGGATATTTGCAGCAAAATGTGAACTAGGGGAATGAGATGGTTCAGTGGGTCAGGGAAGGTGTTGCCTGAACTGAAGAACTATGTTCCATTGCCTGAATCCACAAGATGGAAAGGAATTGTCCTCTGACCTCCACATGGGTACTGTGGCTCACATCTCCCTGCTTTAAAATAATAAATGCAATTTTTAAAAAAGAGAAGCTTATTTCTCTTCTAGTTTTCTTGGTGTGGTTAAACAGAAAAAAAATCATGAAACTGCTGGGAGGTACAAACTAGCAACACATGCAATTCCTGAAGGACCCTTGGTAGGGGAGTCACGACATCCAGAGAGGGTTGTGACGCTTCGTTCTAGAAAATTAAATTAATTTGTGGGGGATTGGTCATGGTTAGTCACAACTGTTAGTGGAAACATAAACTGAGAACCTCAGGGATATAAAGGGTTAGGATGTCATGCCACCAGGGGAACAGACACCATTAGATTAGTTAAGGAAAAGTACATTGAGGTGGGTGAGCTTGTCTACATTGTGCAAAGAAAGCACGATTCTTAACAGCAGGATCTGGGGAAAACTAAGGTATTATGTTGGGCAAATACATTTTAGTATTTCTAGGGTACCCTTCTCCCACCACTTCTGATTTTATGATTGCTGTAGGGAGCTACTTAGACAGCAAGCAAGCTGGAAAGGAGAACATTATTTCCAACATGGGCAACCAAAGAGAGCTGTCCTTTGTTGTTGGGTTTTGGCTGCAGTCTTTGGGGACTGGGGGGCTTTGCAATTGAGTTAAATTATGAAACTTTTAAGGCAATGTTCACAAAGCACTTCTTACGGGATTTGAGGATAGTTTTCCAAGAGAACATTCTCCCTGTTTCAATAATGCACATTTGTTCATTTGTGTGCCTTGGGCTAGATTATTACTAGTTTTTATTAAAAACTAATTTTTCAGAATCTTTTCAATTCCCCATCTGGAATATTATAAATTTGCATTTGCGTTTTCCTGTGGGTAGGTAACATGATCACAACCATTACATTGCAGACAATTCATGCCTTCTTCTGGACCACGGTGCTCCTTTTCACCCGATTAGTAATGTGTTGGGTGTAATTTTAAGAGTTGGAAGGCACAAAGTGTTCTAATCCCATTACTACTCAGCTGCAGGATGTTTCTCTGACCTCCCACCCAGTTCTGCATCATCTAGACAATAAGCTGGGTTCTTAAAGACATCCTTAAAATGAAAACATCATAAATGCTTAAAATGAAAAAAAAATAAAAAAATAACCCCCTTCCAATATATGTCTTTATTTTTCTTCCTGGTCAGGAAGTGTCAAAAAGTCTTTTTTGTTTCCTTTTTATATTTGAAAGTAAGTTATTAGTAAGATAAGAAAGTCAAAACAGGGATGTAAAATGTGATCAGATATAAAGCACTCTAAGGAGAAAAGTGAAAGTTTACTACTCCTGAGCAGTGAGAGTTTGTCAGGGCTGTTGAGCTCTGGAATGCTAACTGTCGCCAGATGAGGCTACAGCCTCAGGAGCACTGAGCAGAGAAATCTGGCTTGTCTTCATGGGAATGACTCTCTCTGTATTTTGTGACGCTTCATTCTATGAAATTAAATTAATTTGGAAGGGTTAGTCATGGTTAGCAGTGATGCTTAGGGGAAACATAAACTGTTAAAGACAGCTATGCTGTAATTTTTATTATCATTCAGACAGTTTTCTAACCACATAAAAGTCCTGAGGCCTTAAAATTAAAATGAAGATGGAATGACTTTTATTACTGAAGAAATGGCATAGGGTGTGTCACTCTGGCATCTGAGAGTCCTTGACATTTCACAGAATTAAGGAGGAACTGTAATATCCTATCTAAACTTTACAGTCATGGAAGAGGAACTCAATAAGTTTGTACTGTAAGGTCCTGTACATTTGGGAAGAAGGGATTATCACCATGAACCAAACATTGTTCAGGATACATGGGCAAGCAATCATTTTAGCTGTAAACATTTTGATTTGCTGTTAGTGTTTAGTTTATGATTTGTGTCTATTCATTCTCTTTTAAATCATTTGTCTTCATTCTATATGACTATAGATTTGAGCAACATAGGTATATTCAGGAATACACATGCATGCATATACATTGACATATATGTGGGGGGCATGTGTTTACCTCATTCATTGACATTTAACAAATTTCAGATACTAACAGATCATTGAATGCCAACGAGATAATAATCTTACATGTTCACTAATACTAATCAAAGAAACACACGTAGTGTAGTTCACTGTGAGCACAAGTCACTCATATATTGAATGAAGGATGAACAAGATGCTGTGACTTCCCTGTTTCTTTCTGAGTTATGGATTTATAGTGTTCTGACAGGTAACGTGGATGTGTGGAGAAGTAATTCAATCGCTTCCTCTTGTAGTTATATATTATTGGCAGTATTAAATGTCATTTGAATGACTTGAGATATAGGAGAATTAGCCTTTGGAAGGAGACTCAACTAGTGTTTTAAATGACTTCATCCTGCACTGTGTTAGAAGAAGGGCCCAATTCCTACTCATTCATAGACTTATAGTCGTGCATGATTGACTCATTGGCCTTAATATTTCAACACCTAATTATGAGGCAGAGACTTAAGGAAAGATTTATTTTAAATGTTTGTGGCATGGAGGTCAGAGACTCATTTGCAAGAGTTGGGTCTCTCCTACGACCATGTGGGCTCTGGGGACCTACATGTGATCCCCAGCATTGATGGGAGGTGTTTTTACCTATTGAGCATTTTTGCAAGGCCAGAGAAACAAACAAACAAACAAACAAACAAAACATGGATTTGATATGTCCCTATATTTTCAGGATCCTTCATTTAGAAAGGTAATAAAATGTGAATGTTTCTGTTATAACAGAGCTCCTAAGAAAGTGCCTTGTAGTTATGAGGCAGTGGCCAATGTCTTTGAGAAGCCCACCTGAGAAGTAGCCAATGAGGAAGACAGGCTTTTTATCATCTGAGATGATGATCAATACTAACAGATCTTCACTTTGTGAGAAAGTAAGGGAGACGCCAGAGCTAATGAGTAGATTAGAGAACTCTATCTGCACTGTCATATGTATCAATTTAGAGTATAACTGAATACTTCAAAACAGTGATAGAAACTGGAGGCCAGTTGAAATGAAGTCTCAAAGTGTAAGTGCTTCTGGCAAACATGGTTCCTTAAAAATGATTTTGGCTTTTCATGTCGAGTCATTGAAAGACTTAGTTGACATAGGCCTCTCTGTTTGGATTCAGAAGTAATATCCTTTAACAACTTGAGATGGAAAGGTCTTTTCGGAGGATAAGCATAGCCAGTAACTGCCCCAGTCCTCCTAACATGGTTCCAAAGAAAGTCTGATTTATGTCTCTGTCTCTGGTGTTGGAAAGAGGCCTCAGCCACTGGAAATCTCCAGAGCCCTGAGAGAGAGCAGAGGCTGTGGTCCACCGCACTTGTGGAGTTCCAAGGCCCCATTTTCTTTTGGCCAAGTCTAAATGTTAATGGTTTGCTAGTCTCTTATTTACTAATCCTAGCTCTGTTAAAAAGTGAAGGAGGGATTCTACACAGTGTCCTTGTGATTTTAACTACATGCATAATCAGGATTTCTTTACAAAGTTTTCAGTTACCTGTGAGTATTTTGTGAAAAATAAGTCAATTATTGTGTTTCCCTTCTTTTAAATAAAGCAACACAATTGTTTCTTCTTCTTTCTCCACCCCTCTCCCTCCTCCTCTTACTCTTCCTTCCCTCCCAATCCCCTCCCCCCATGAAGGCTAAGAGAAATCCGTTTTATTAGTTGTTGCTCATGGGCAGGGTGGCTCTTAGGACCTCAATTTGCTCTCCTGTCCAGGTATTCCATTGTTAATCTTTCTTTTCATTCCCAAATATGTACATGTTTAGAGATTAATTTCCATGACCTCCAAAGTTTTACAAAGATGTGGCATTCTTTGATATCTAGCTATGTATAATACCCTAAAGGAAGCTGTGCAGAAAGCAGGCTAGGATTTGAGAGGATGCTTCAATTGACTTCCTGAAACTCTTCCTAACAGATATGAACTTTGGCTCAAGGACCCTAGAGATTATCCAGAAAATTTCACACTGCTCTAAGAATTAGTTCATTGTATGAAGTCTCTGACAAAGCAGTTTCTACAGTATTTAAACTTTTTAATTTTTGTGTATGTGGGTGTGGTGCATGTGTGAGTATGTACATGTGTGTGTGTATGGGTGGATGAGCTGTGTGTGTGTGCATGTGGAGGCCACAGGAGGATATGGCCATGGATTGGCCTGTGGGCTATTTTCTTGGTTGCTGATATATGATGGAGGGACCAGGTCTCTTGTATTTTCCCTGGACAAGTAGACCTGGGGTGTATAAGAAATATAGGTGAACAAGCAACTTTTTACTTGGTGTCTGCTTCAGTTTCTGCCTCTAGGTTCCTGCCTTGATTTCCTTCTTTGATTTCTCTCAATGACAGGCTATATAATCTATAAGCCAAATAAACCAATCTTTTCTAAAGTCGTTTTTTTAGCTACTGTGTTTGTCAAAGTATCAGGTGTTCTCTATTCTCTGCCTTATTTCCTGGTGACAGAGCTCTCACTGAACATGGAGTTCACCCTTGTTTGGCTGAGCATGCTGGCTAAAAAGCCCCAGCGGTTCTCTCGACTTACCCACTGTCCTCCTGCACTGAAGTTGCAGGTATGTAAGGCCACATGTGGGGATAAAAGCCAGGTCCTCATGCTTGCACAATGCTCTAACCCTCTTGGCCATTGCTCCATCCCCACTTACATTTCCATTTTATTTTTAATAAATTATTTAACTGAGAATGCTTTCTTTTTCTGCAGGAGTGGAATGAGTGAATTCCTCTTTCCTATTACCTTTCCATCCTTATGTGGATTGAAGAACTATACAGAAAAATGATTGTCAGTGGGAGACATGTCTGTCAACCTAGAGAACTAGATACTAGTAGAAATATAAGAGGAAGGGTTCTTGAAAAAGGGGGTGAGGTAGAGTACTCTGCTACTGAACTTGACTGGAAGGAGGGATCAGCATCCTTTAGGTGTGAGGTCTCGAACCACCCTTGCCTTTTCCCTTGGGTGCACCTGTGGTATTGTCTGTGCAGCATCTGGGCTTCTACCTAGAAAACATGCAATGTGTGTCAGCATGGTGTTTCTCCCTTCGGCCACACTTGTGTGGCTAGAGTACAGACCACAGACTCTTCCTAGGGATTTCTCTTTCTGCAAAAGAATCAGTATGTAAAGATGGAGCTGTCACTGTCATGGGGAAGCTAGTCTCTACAGAGAACGAAGCAGGGAGATTGAGACAGAACTGACTGGAAGTAGAAGGAGAGTCAAGTAGGAGGGAAGGGAAGCTGCTGGAACTTCCCAGTAGCTCAGGGCTTCATATCTTCCTGTCCTTGAACTTGGTGATACACTAAGATGTCTCCATTGGCCTAAACTAGTTTGAGTGAGATTACTGCTTAGTAAAGTGTCACTATAGATCTCAGATATAGAATAGCTCTCAAAAAATTACCCACAATAAGAATTTAGTGGCTGAAATACTTTTATCACGTTTAGGAATGTGTTGCTAAAGAACAATTACATCTATATTTTAGAGAAAGGAGAAAAACCTAGAAATGTCATTATTTAGTCAAAAATCAAAGATGACTGAGGGTTGGTGCTAAAAGCTAAGGGGCCTCATAAATCAGAGAGGTAGATTTGTAATGAAAAGTAGCAAGAATGGAATTTGTTAGAAAGCTTAAAGGTTTTTTTGAATGAACTAAACATTTTTTTTAACATTTCAAACATTTTAAAAAAAGAATTAAAAGAATATGATGCACTTTTAGCTGTGTGAGATTTAAAATAGTGCAAAAATGTTCCAGCTAAAATGGGCTGAATTGATACATAGTCACAGCATCTCTGGGATCAATCCAGCAAATATTTAGACTTTGGTGTTAATCTAACCACTGCAGCTTCCACCAGGGAGTTCCTCAGTGTGTGGCATATGGATATCCATGCATGCTGGGGCCTAGGGGAAGATGCCAACAAGATGCTTCTTCTGGAACCCCATGTCCTCAATTCTTACTGCAGTCAGTTAGGCATGGGATGCCACTGTGTCCTAATCCCCATGTCCCCCATTCCTACTAAGTGCAGTCAGCTAGGCTACCCTGTGTGGATTACCACTCGTCATTCTCTCCACCTTTAGAAGAGGAAGGTGTTTTTCAGATGTTCCTAGTTAGAAATTAATAGGAACAGTTTCAAAGGAGAGCTTTGTAAACAGGTCACTGTTCAAGTCCTGGATATGTAATGGTGGAGAAATTTGTCCTCCTTTCCATGTACTCAGTGATATTTCTTTCCTAATCTTTCCTGAGCCACTCTTTTCCTTCCTGATAATCTCTAAGATGCCATTTCTATGTGTGAGAACGTCTCCTTGCGAAAGGACGTTCATAAGAATTAACTTATAAACCATCACATTTCTTCACTCTTTATAGTGTTGCACATCAAAATACCGGTTACTCCTCACTCAAGTAGCTGATAGGGTGTGACCTTTGCAAGTACAGGTTGTAGAGAGGTTCGTTCACATCCATTATTTAAAAAGCATGAAACATGACCTTAAATTTTGGTGTTGAGTTATTCCTGCTCCATAGCCACATTTCTTCTTTAACTGTATTCCTTCAATCTGAAGGAAAATTAACACATTTTTCAAAAAAGACAACCTACTGGCTTCATAAGGAAAATTTAAGGTCACATCTCACTGATTTATAAAAGTTGGAAGTCTAGAAACCACATTTTTGTGTAAGACCTACTTTATTACTAGACTGCACCTTCACAGTTTGTTTTAATTATGATAGAGATACAAATGAGGCAGACGATTATGTCTTCTTTAGACTCCCAGGAGGAAACTCTTGCTGGGTTTCAGGTGTTTGCATTTTGTTATGAATCACTGAGACTATTTCTACAGATCTGGACATCACATTTTAATCCCATGGGACTTTACAGCTATGATTTATATTGTTGGGGTTAAAAGACTCATTTCAATAAACATTAAAATTACACATAAATATTTTATGAATTAAAAAAATAAGCCAACAAATTTACAACAAGCACTTTCCACATACTGAAGAAATTATGCAAGGAAGTGACCTTTCTGCAGATGATTTAGATATACCCAGAGAATTAGATAATGTGGATAATGGTTTCAGAAAATATGCCTTCTGTACCCCCAGAGTTTTCTCTGTTTCTATTATTTCCACTTGAAGAAAATATTACTTTTGACAAGTGTATTTTATTGCCCCTTCTATTTTCTTATTCATTTTTCATTTTCTTCTTTCTACTATTATAATCTCTTATCATGACTCTACCTTCTTAACCACTGAAGCATTTGTTTCTCTTACTTCCAAAATATTGTCAAAAGTAAATAAATGTAGAAAAGCATGGTGGCACATGCCTTTGATACCAGAAATCAGGAGAAGGAGGCACACAGATCTCTGTGAATTTGAAGCCAGCCTTGTCTACATAACAAGTTTCAGGCCAGTCAGGACTGCATAGTAAAACTCTTTCTCAACTAACAAACTAAAGCATTTTTCAAAAAAAAAAAATCACCGATTGTTCTTAATAATTTTAAATTCTGTTACATAAAATATTCAGTACATGTTTTTTCTTGGCTTCTATTCTTTTTAAAACTTACTTTTATTTTACTCTATTTTTCAAAAAGTCTTCTTGTTTGTGTGTGTTACTGTAGGTGCCAAGTGCCACAGTGCATATGTGGAGGTCAGTAGAGACATTTTAGGAAGTGTAGTTTTTCAACCTATCTTGTCTGAGGTAGGGTATCCCCTGCTGTTTGTGCCACACTACTGGTAGACTTCCTGCTTGCTGGCCTGGGAGATTTCCTGCCATCCTCCCTTTCCACCCCTGCCCCCATCTCACAGTAGGCGTGTGGGTGCAGATGTAGCTGTTGCATCACAACTTCTTCATGGGTTCTGGTGATGGAAATCCTATCAGCAGTCTTGTGCAGTTAACACCTGTTTTTATCTTCTGAACCATCTTCCTGGCCCTCCCTCCATCATCCTTGTGGTGGTATTTAGATCAAATTTGGATACAATTCATAGCGCTTTATAATTATTCACATACACTCTTTGCAATTTTGATATGAATTTCTTTAGTGCTACACATGAAAACTTTCAGCAAAGACTGAATATTTTACACCCATTCTGTCAGATATGGTTGCTATTGGCCATGCATGACTACTGAAGGCTTAAAACTTAGCCAGCAACTGAATTGTTAATTTTGATTCTCTGAATATGCATCACTGAAGGCAACTAGTCACCTGTAGTTAGTACAGATGGGTTACAAGTAAGGTTTCATGTTTTCCTATTGAAATATATTAGACCCTTAACAAGTATCCTTGACTCTATGATCTGTTTTTTACCAATATTACCATGAAGAAATTTCACAAGGTCACTGGAGGAAAACATTAAAGGTCATTCAGTGAATTACCAAGTTTAGAAAGTGCCACCTCCTCCTTGAACCACAGTTTACCTTGTAGACTTGTGCCCTGTTCTTGTGATAGTGGGTGTTTCCCTCACAGTTCTGATTTCTCATAGTACTTGAGGTCTCTTATTCAATTCTTGCCTGGATTGCCCCACACAATTTTTATTTATGCACCTGTCTTGTCTCCTCTTCTAACTACTTGGAGGGTAGAGGTCAGAACAGATGTCTGCTTGATCTTTATAACCATCACAGAACAGTTACTTCCATCACTGATGTTTCTCAGTGGTTAGATGTAGGAAATGGAGGCTAATATTCTCAAGGTGACCATCAGTTGAAGGTTTATGAGAGCCCCCACTATGTAGCCATAGCTCAGATAAGATGCATAGTCTCTGATGGGAAGATTTCCTGTGATTTCTGTTCCTAAGTAACTCTATTGGACTCTAACTTTACATTCGTTTGACACAGCCTTCCTCTGGGACCAGTTTGAATATTTCCTTTGCTTTGTTCTATTTCCTCCTTTTGCTTCCCCTCCCCCAAGATGAGTCTTTGGCTTCTAAAGCAAATTTCCTTGGATGGGAGGGATGTTGACTTCAAATTCATATTTTTATACTATTACAGCAAACTAGGAGTGATGGCTAGGGCCCATTAGCAGAAACAGTGTGACAGTCTGGTCATTCAGTTTTTTCCATCCTGAGTTTCCATATTCAGTGTCTCAAGAGCCATCTGTGGCAGTTATGACTTGGTAAAACCATGGTGTCATTAGAAAAACAACCACATGGAGAAAGATAAATAACCATAGCGTGAACTTCAGTGCTGCAGGCCAGAGAAGACAGGTGAAGAATCATTGTTTAATGATGTCTCTGTCATTAATGGTTGCACTGCCTTGGAGTTTAAACCCATGACATATGACATTTCCATATTGGTTACCCAACTGTCTCTGCTGAACATCTGTGTGCACAGAAGTACTTGTGCTATGTCCCTTTGACCTGTTCCATTTGAACTGTTTGAATGTGAACTTTTTTTTTTTTAGGCACTAAATCTCAATGTAGGGTGTGAATCACAGCTGGGCGATGATAGGTAATTGGACAGGGAATTTACTAGGGGCATGAGAGTATTGGAGATTCCATGTTCTCAAAGCAAAGAACTTTCCTTAAAAAGGAAAGTAATATTGGGAGGTGAACCTTTTTTTGTCCTGGAGAAATTAAGTGATTTTTAAAAGAAATTATATTTTTAAACCAGGCCAAATGTTTTAAGAAAATGCTTAAGATTTATGGAGCCTGATCGCAAATCTTAGTATTCTCTTAATACTTTAATTAATAGATATTTTTAAAGCTCATGTTATGGGAATTGGATATGTGAAAAGCATATCTGTTATTTACCCATGGGATATTTTGCTTGGATGGAAATTGAACCACTCAGTAGCTACTTCCTTTCATGTATAAGAACACAATACAATTTTAGTACCGTGCTTAAGTTAATGCAAAATCTCGTTTGTGGGAGGTCGAGAAGATGATTGTTCCTGGCCCAGTTACAGAAAAGAGTTTGTCTTTCCATGTATAAAATATGAGGACTTAGAGTTAAAGAAGAGGACAAAAGTAAAATATGTATCATTGCACAAAGAGCATTCTCCAGTCTTGGTGTGAAGTGGGTGGAGATGAGTTTGTTGATGGAATTCTAGCACATCTTATAGAAAATGAACTCTCAGATTCATCCAACAACTTCCAGAGCTCTGGCCTTTACTCTATGGTAGTACTGTGTTGAACAAAGCTAAATAAACAGTACATTGGTAAAGGAAGGATATCAGAAGTACTTCATGTAAGTTTTAGTTTAAGCAACAAATATGTATGCAATTTTCAAGTAAAATATTAATTGCATTAAAAACTAAATAATTTAGAATAGTACTTACATATTTATGATATGATTCCATCATCAAACAAAACTCACATGACTTCATGTGGGTCAATGATATGATAATGCCAACCAAAGAGGTTGTTTGCTATATGATAGGTAGAGAATCTCAACTGGAAATAGATTTTCTGAAGTTCATTGAGTTTTGCTTAGACTAACTAGTTTTTTCCTAGTCCTACTTTTTTGTTCATATTAGGTTCTTTCTGGAAGAAACACTTACACACAATTAAACATTAGATATTTTACTACTTCTAACAATATAATTTGTTGCAAAATGAACAGGAGTCAATGGTGGCACAGGGGTTAGACAAATAGAAACCTCATGGCATCAACAGAAGCACATTCCCAAGATGTGCTGTCAATGCCCTGGAAATGTCAAAAGTCCTCCATAAACTACCAAGTTTTCCACAAAAGAAGTGAACAAGAAGACAAAAGATTTAAGAGCCTTATATATGTAATGGTTTATGGAACATGGCATATGTAGAGCTTAGCAATATATAAGTTGATGCAATTACAGCTATATTCTTTAAAAAATAAGTACATTATATTTATATTTTTCTATAAGTGGGGCAGTAGATTTACCCTACTTTCCAGCCAGTAGACTAGGCTGAAAGTTGAAAGATGGAGGGGGAGCAGATATTGGGTTCAAGGTAATGAAAGAAATGAGTCAAATAACTGGGAACTCCTTTCACAAAGAGTCTGAAAAGCTATGCCAGTGATTTCATAGAATATAATTCATAAATTAGGAAATTGCTCATACTTGATGGCCTCCATTCTCCAAATTGTAATACTCCATTTGATTTTTTAGTAATATAACTTTAATTATATACTTCAGGAAAATTGATTTCATTCATTCTATTAAACTAAAAAAAAGAGGAAACAAATAAAAACAAAACATAGTTGTCCAAACATTTAAAGCATTCTATTTTAGTTGCATTTTTGTTGTTCAAACCTGAACAATTCTAGGATTGTGATCTTTCCCAACGAGTCATGGATGAGAGAGCTTAGCAGGAGCATAGGATGGTCTGGACTAGGTACGGCCTGGGTGGGATGCCGGAAATATCCAGGCGTCAAGGAGGAAAGAGGAGACTGTCAGAAAAAGGGTCCAGAGAGATAGTCCTCTGGTTCTAAATCATAATATAATCCTTTGTCTCAGTGAAGGATGTTCTACTGGGATCTGGAAAGGGAAGCAGGAAGTGCATGAACTGGGCAGCGGCCACCTTGGCGGGTCATAGTAGTCATCGCTCCAGCTGTACTGGCTGCCAGACATTTGACAAATTGTTTCATCCTCGAGATTCATAAAGCTACATTTTTTTTAAATAAAATATTTCAAAATACAAAAGTCCTACTGGAGAAGGTTTTCCAGAAGCAGTTGAACATCATGTTTTCCTGTGCCGCTGCTTTCCTTCAGTTCCTCACAATACTAGTGACACTAGGCTTGGACACCAACACTGAAGATAGCTGGGATGCCCAGTTGCTAAACAAGGCAATGCATACTCTTAAAAATCATATTTCACATGTCCTTGAGCCCCGGTATTGTTTCTAACTTGGGTTTTATTTTGATGTAGAGCCATAGAGAAAACAGACCATTGGACCTAGGTGACAGAACCTTCCCAGTCCCCCACCATGCTGTATTTTTACCTTCCCAGTTTCTGCAGTTAATCTAGGCTCAGACTTAAAGATTTGAAGCTAGAAACCACAAATAAAAGCATACTTTTGTCTGTATTTGGGTTACCTCACACAGTATAACATTTTGTAGTTCCATCCATTTACCTTCCAGTTTTATGATTTTGTTTTATTTTTTCTTTTCTACAGCTGAATAGTATTCCATTGTGTATATGCACCAGATTTTAATTATTCATTCATCAGTTGAAGGGCATTTAGGCTATTGCCACTTCCTAGTTACTGTGAACGGTGTGGCAATGAACATGACTGAGCAAGTATCTATGGAGTAGGATGTTGCAACCTTT
Source organism: Cricetulus griseus (assembly GCF_003668045.3). NCBI lineage: Eukaryota > Metazoa > Chordata > Mammalia > Rodentia > Cricetidae > Cricetulus > Cricetulus griseus. The sequence goes on along the minus strand of NW_023276806.1, from coordinate 241,700,510 downwards.
GGTCTTATGCTAAGGCTGTCTTAAACCCCTACTGTAACTATTCCACTCTACTGAAAACCACCTCTTGTCCTTCCTTATTCAGAGTCAGATATGGCTTCCAGCAGCAACCCTCTGCCACCATTGTCAGATTTTATAAACACAAAACTTCATTTATTTGATGCTTGGTTCAGGCATGAAGCAAAAGGAAAGACACAGTGGAGAAAGGCCCATAGGGGAAAGATATTCCAAGAATACAAACCTGCATGAACAAAACATTAAATGGACACAAAAGGCAGTGATGTCATGATTATAAAGCAGACAATTTATCCTTCCCTAACAAACACAAATTCACCTCTCATAAGCTGTAAATAATTGTAAAGCAAGTAGTCATTACCTCTTGTGCCTGAAATGGTTGGGAAGTGTCATCATATTTTGGTGTAATTTTCTTCCAAATGGACTTTTCTTCCTTGTAGACCATGAGCTCCCTAAGGGCAGGGAACAGTGGCATTTATTTTTATTTCACTGTCGGGTATTTAATAGCGATGTAACAATTCTGGAACATTAAGTAGTTTAGTTGCTCACTGAGTTGTATCTGCTAAATGTCATCATTTCCCAAGTGTCTGTTGGTTCTAGAATTCAGTGGTTCTGTTGAAGTTTACTGGAGATAGAAACACCAAGCAGTTCAGATGGATGTGACACTACCAAGCATAGTCTCCTATGTGATAAGTGAATTGCCTTCTAGTCTGTTAAATAGAAAAAATAAGTTCAGAAATGGCACCATGTTAGGTTTGCTGAACATCCAATGGCCTCCCAAATTCCATATGACTTTTGGTTGTTGGAAGGTAGTAACAGTGTTGTCCTTCTGTGTTGTATTCATTATGAATTTTGTGGACAGAAACAGTAATGGATCATACAAGGAGGGTGGTGTGTTTTGTGGGATTTTCCCACATGCTGCCTCCTTATCTCACAGTAGTGACAATGGGAACCTACTGTGAATTTTGGGAACATATGGTTGTTTAACTCCACTAGTGAAATGAATTTCCCATGGGTGGATATGGTATCATAATAATATGAAATTAACTTGGCAATTGCTTATTAACATTTGACTGACACATACTTCATTATTTCATATATTTATTTTTTAAAAACCTTAATATTAGAATAACCCTGGAGAGTAGCCTGGAAATCAATGTCACCTTTAAAGTATCAGGAAAAGATGATTTTTGCGGCAGTAAGACTCCCTGTCACATTTAGCATGTATGCTAAAGGCATTTGCTCTTTCCTGAATCCATGTTCCTTCTAAACAATGGCAAGCTCATAACTGACATCAAGTGTTTCCTTCTGGGCTTCTCCTATGTCCATCTTGTTTCTTTTGTCTTCCTCATTAGTGACTTTTGGTTTTAGCAGCACGATTTGGCCAGTGATGGCGGTGGCAAATGGGAGTAGGTGGACTTCAGACACAAAGGGAAGGAGCCTTCAGTGGTAGGCCTGTTTGCTTTTCATTTCAAAACTATTTTTACTGAGAAGTCTGAACTTGGGTCAGTTTTCTATTTTCTTCATGTTAATTTTGGATGTATTGAGCTGTTAAGTTAAAACTCCCAGAAATATTGTTTGATGAATCATTTTTATTGGTTTCATTTGAAAGGAAGTAAGACTCAGACTGCTGATTGGTTTTGTCTTCAAATACTGCTCAAGTAGGAAAGTGAATTATGTTTCAAAACATAAGTCAGACATGTCCTGAGGAACAACACCCAACATTGACCTATGGCATCCACACACATGCTCCTGCACTGACATGTGTGCCTACATGTATGAACAGATACACATGTGCACATATGATCATAAACATGCAGATACTCAGATATACATGTGCATACATGCACATACATTCACTCCCATATGCACACACACATGCACACACATAGACACATGAACAGAGACACGACACACACACCATAGCTGAGTAAAAGTCCATGGTAAATATGGAAAGAGATTATGAACTCAAGAGAAAAAAATAATCTAAATTAGGGGCCTATTAAGGAAGAGATTGCTTTACATTTTTCAAGTAGATCAGAGTGAATAGGTAACAAATGTTTTTGGCACTAGACTCACCTGAATATATGAAAAGAGTGATGAAACAGCATTTGTATAATACATCTTCTGCAAACAGTGAAGTTGATGGCAAATTCAAAAACAATGGGTTAGTTAGTTAGTTAGTTAGTTAGTTAGTTAGTTAGTTAGTTCCATGACTTTCAGTCTATCCTGCTATTCCAGGTGGAAATACTTTTAGGGCAAAATTCCTATTTTTAGTAACTTCTCTTCATAAGCTGTGCAAGCCTGCTCCAGGTCATTATATACCAGTTGATGTCAAAATAAGAATGTGTGAAGGCTGCAGTGTTTTCAAGTCCCTTCAAAGTTTTATGATAACATTGTTTAAAATATAGACAAGTTTCCAGTTCTATGTTTACCTCAAATTTCTACTTAAAACATTTACAGTAATCCTGTCCTTTCCTTAGGTGATGATTCCCCAATTTACCACCACTGGGGGTGGGGGTGTGGGTGTGGGTGGGAAGCAGAGAATGGGGGATTGGAGGTGGGGGTGCCTGGAATCAGAGTCTACTAAATCCAAACCCAAATGGTGGCATCCATCCAGGTTTACATTTGCAGATACCACAGCGGGTCCTGACACAGCCATGAAAGCTCCATTTGAAGAAACTGCTTTACAAAACCAAGGCTGAGACAGAAAACTTTCCTCACTCTTCCAATGTAAAATAATCAGGAAACATCCCTAGATGTTTCCTTTGCTAGAGAGCTGGGTAAATCATTGTAAGAATTCTTTTTTTTTTCTGCACTAGATGAGCAATTAATTTCTGTGTTGTATTTTGAAGCCATCCTTGATGAAGGGCTGAGAAACAAGACAGGTCCATTGTGGGAATGACTGTGAGAAATCAATGGTACCTGAGGTCTCATGCCAATGCCAAGAAATGTGCCTGCAAAGCATACCAGTCCCTACAAGTTCTGTGTCTGTGTCTTACTCAGAGTCCATGCTATGATAGAACTTGCTCTCCGAGTTTCTCCTGCTGGAAAATAAATCCCAGGAACATGAATTTCAAGTGAGGAATCCTTTGGATTAATGCAGTCATAGAAAGGGTGTGCTCCTCTGCCCAGTGTGGACACAGCAGGAAGGCACACACAGGATGTTGGTGGCTTGATCTAGGAATTCCCAGTGAGAGTAGGATTTAGTTCTTTCTACATGCCCCAGTGGATCAGCAGCTCAGAATATCTGAATTCTCTCTTCCTGGTTCAACCTTTGTGACATTCCCCATGATGAAAACCTAATCACAATAGGAGGGATTTAATGAAATCATGTGTTTCTAAGTGCTTCCAGGGTCTGGGGAGATGGCCAGCTAAGCAGAGTGCTTGCCACACAGGCATGAGGACCTGAGTTTGAGACACAGTGGATATATGAGAAGCTGAGCATCACCTCACCAAAGATGTTTCCTTTTGCCACAGACAGAGGCTACTACAGTTCCACAATTGGTCAAGATTCAGAGAGTAAGTGATTGTGAGATGCATAGAGCTAATTGGTACAACAAGCCACACAACCCCCTACACCTAAGGCTCAGTGAATTATGGATGGAGGGGAGTTTGAAAGGTTTTAAGAGCTGGAAGAACAGGGAGCTTGTTGCAAGATAATGTCTTCTAGATATAATAGTGAAGCTGTACCCATGAACTCTCAACAATATGGCTACCTAAACAAGACCTGTACAATGACAGTACACGGTGACATACCAACATGGATGGGGAATTTCACAAGGGCACACACCTAGGTGAAGAATTACAGGCAATTACTGACTTCTGAGAGAGGAAAAATGGGTTTTCTCAAGGGGAAAACCTCCCTGATAAGATGTTGGGCACTTTCTTATGTGTCTTTCAGACATTTTAGATTCCTCTATTGAAAATTGTGCATTTAGTTGTTTACCCCATTTTAATTGGATTATTTGTTGTTTTGGTGACTAGCTTCTTGAGGTAACCTAGTCACAAAAAGACAAACATGGTATGTACTCACTCATATATGAATTTTAGAGATAGAGCAAAGGATTACCAGCCTACAATATACACCACCAGAGAATCTACAAAAGAAGGAGGACCCTAAGAGAGACATACATGGTCCCCTGGAGAAAGGGAAAGGAATAAGATCTCCTGAACTAATTGGGAGCATGGGGGAGGGGAGAGGGAGTTAGGAGAAAGAGAAGGGGAGAAAAGGAGGGGAGAGGCAGACATGAGGGATCAGGAACACTGAGTCAGGGGAAGAATAGAGGAAAGCAAGAAAAGAGATACCATAATTGAGGGAGCCATTATAGGTTTGAAGAGAAATCTAGCACTAGGGAAATGTTCAGAGATCTACAAGGATGACCCCAACTAACAATCTAAGCAGTAGTAGAGAGGCTACCTTAAATGACATTTCCCTATAATGAAATTGATGACTGCCTTATATGCCATCCTAGAGCCTTGATCCAGTAGCTTAGAGTCTTCATCCAGTAGCTGATGGAAGCAGAAGCAGACCCCCACAGCTAAACACTGAGCTGATCTCCTGGGATCTAGTTGAGAGAGGGAGGAGCGATGAACAAAGGGGTCAAGACCAGGCTGGAGAAACCCACAGAAACATCTGACCTGAACAAGGGGGAGCTTATGGACCCCAGACTGATAGCTTGGAAACCAGCATAGGACTGTTCCAGACACACTGAATGTGGATGTCAGTTTGGAGGTCTGGGCAATCTATGGGGCCTCTGGTAGTGGATCAGTATTTATTCCTAGTACACGAATGGACTTTGGGAGCCCACTCCACTTAGAGGGATGCTCTCTCAGCCTAGACACGCGGAGGAGGGTCTAGACCCTGCTCCAAATGATATGACAGACTTTGAAGATCCCTTATGGAAGGCCTCACCCTCCCTGTAGAGTAGAAAGGGGTTGGGACAGGGGGTTTGTGGGGGCAGTGGAGAAGGGGAGGGAGAGGGAACTGGGATTACTGGGATTGACATGTAAAACAAGCTTGTTTCTAGTTTAAATGAATAAAAAGAAGAGAAGAAATGATTTCATCAAAATTTTGTGATTTTATTTTCAAATATATATATATATAATATATATATATATATATATATTATATATATATATATATATACAGTCACAAGTGTGTCTGGCCATAAACACATGTACACATGAGTAACACTAAAACTTGTATGTATATGTATGCAGGTATATGTGCAGAAATAATAATTATAGCAGAAATAATGAATTTGAGAGGGAGTAGGTGGGACATGGAAGAAATTGGAACAGGGAGGAAATGGTGGGAGTGTTGTAAATAAAATACTCCTGAATGAAGTTCTCAAAACTTTTAAATAAAAGGTAGAACTACAAAATAATGTAGGCATAATAATGTGTACTTGCAGTTTTAGTTCTGGGTGGATGACACATGTGGATTCCTCTGGTTCACTGGCCAGCCATCTCAGCCTAACCAATGAGGCTAAATTTCAGAGAAAGTCACTGTTTAAGAAAACAAGATGGATAGTTACTGAGTAATGACACCTAATGTTGCCTTCTGACCACTCCACACAAGTGTGCATATTTGCCCATACATGTAGTTTACACACACACACACACACACACACACACACACACACACACACACACACACACTCGGAAGTGATTTTAAAATATATTTGAAAAGTTAAAGTTGTCTTTTACATATAAAGAAGATAACATATTGTAAAATAAGACAAAAGTACAGCAGCATGTCCTTCTTTACATGTACATCTGGCAGTCAGCTAGGTAGGTAGTTCAGTGGACAGAACTGTCTGCTGCTGAGACTGATGGTAGAGACCCAGGAATCACAGGATAAAAGCAGAGAACTTCGCAATCTGTCCTCTGACAACATGCATGCAAAGAGACACACACACTCACACACACACACCTGCCCACAAAGTAAAATACAATATGATACATCATTTAGATGTATATCTCTGAGTTCCTGGTTATTAAGTTTTCTGGGACTCACAGTGGCCATTTCTTGTTTGGCAAAGCAGAGCTGTTCTGTGGGGAAAACCTCAGGGTTGCTTTTCCTGGCTGCACAAAATCTCATCACTGTTCTGGGATTCTGTGTGTGCTCTCATCTTTTAGTACCTTGTTGCTTTCTGTGCTTGATACTCTGGCATGGTAGTGATGCAGGAGCTCAGAAAAGAGTGCTGTCCTCTTTTGTACATGTGCTTCATGGTCTCCAAGCCCTAGAGTGGCTCTTTCAGTCAACAGCCCCATTAATTCATCCAAATACAGGTCCAAAGATGCTCTAAATTCTTCCCGAGTGTGACAATTGCTTTTCCACTACTGCTCGGAGAAGAAGATTGCCTGTGGGAGCTGGGACTTGCCAGTTGGATGGGGTTTTCTACTTGAATTTCCTTTGTCACTCCCAGGAGGCCCTGGGAATATAAAGTGTGTACTCAAAACCATTATAGAAGGTTATATTCTCATTCAGGGCATATTAAAGCATTTGTGTGAGCAATTACTATTAGACATTTCCTGCTGAGATGTTCCCAGGTGCTAGAGAAGTTGACTTACTCACTATGAGAAAACACATTACTCACTCTAATAAGTACAATGTTTTTTTGTGAAACTCAACTTATTGTGGAATATTATAAACACACAGAAAACCACAGAAACTGTAGCATAACAAATACACATTATGGTACATACATAATAAAAAATTACAAATGAATGTTAAATTTATTCAAAGGCCCCCAAGTAGCTTGTTGTGGTAAGAGTCATCCTCGGTGTTATTGGCCTGAAGTTGGCTTTTGTCTTTCTAATGCTCAGCTTTATTTTAATTGTATGCATATATGTCATAAAAATACAAAATGATGCATAAGTTGAAACTTCATATATGTGGAATAATACCAGTTTTGTCTTTTTATGACATTTCAAAAATAAGTTTATGTATTGTATTTTTTCATATAGCTTAACTCTTTTTTTTCCTTTGGTTTTACAAGACAGGGTTTCTCTGTGGCTTTGGAGGCTGTCCTGGAACTAGGTCTTGTAGACCAGGCTGGTCTGGAACTCACAGAGATCCACCTATCTCTGCCTCCAGAGTGCTGGGATTGAAGGTGTGCACCACCACCACCTGGCCTCTTATTTCTTATTGTGAATATTTATGAACCTCAACTTATTTACCATAGCTTTCCCCAATTTTCATTACTATTTAAATTTCTAAAATAAACCCTTTAAAAGATTTATTCAGTGGTTCAATGCAATAATAACATGAATGTTATGAGTGTAATCAACCATTTTTTCACTGGATTTTAGGCCTACTCTACAAGATGGAACTCACACGAGGTGTTGTTAACTGGACTAAGAACCCATAGCTGTGTGGGTCTTTAGTCCTAAGACAAAAACTTCTATTATTCTATTCAATGGATATTATTAAACTTCCTACTAAGTTTAATCTTTGTACCCGAAATTAGAGCAGTTTCTTTTTTTAGTAGATGGTGATTAATACACATGTCCACAACTGGTCAGCATGTAATGAATAAGAGACTGTGGAGCACTCAGCTTTAAATAGGAAACCTATGTTACACCCTTCACTCCCAAGACTCAGGGATTATCACAGAAGAGGGGGCCCAAAAATTGTAAGAGCCAGAGGTATTAGAATACTACAATGAAACTGTGTCCTCTGGACATGAAAGAGCCATTTCACACACGAGAGCACAGCAGTTGTGACTTCATTAATAAAACGGGCATAAGATAAAACTAGCACAAATCCAAACAATTAAAGGGAAAAGGCTAGCAAAGTCCCACCTGTAGCTGAGGAGATATTGGCAATTCATAGCTGCTGGTGGAGGAAGAGTCAGGTTTACTTAGGGTTGCCATCCCTGAGAGGCTACCTGGGCTCCAGTAGATGGCCCTCCCCCCAGGTACATGAGGAAAGCACAAAATTGACTCAATGATTTTTATAAAGAATAACATGAAGCTGGCTGGGAAGAATGTTATGGAAGGATATAGGAGGAATTGGAGGGAGGAGATTGGGGTACATTTGATAAAAATAAGCCATACCGTATGCATGTATGAAATTCTCAAACATAAAAAAGAACCCATTACATGCACATCTTCTTGTGAATTGAGTACAAATTCTTTTAAGTTTAACATGTAGAAATGAAATTGGTTGGTTCAACTCTGCCTTTATAAGGTTAACATTCCTGGGTCACGAATATCTCTCAACAGGCTGTCTTCCAAAAGCTTAAAAGTCCACTTTGTACATTTTAAATCAACCTAAAATCAATTCTCTGTATTGTGTGAGGGATGGACCATTATTTTTTTCGGCCTGGAAGTCACTTGTTCTAGCAAAATTTATTGACTGGCTTGTTCAGATCCCACTAAGATTATTCCACTTTTGTCATTTACCAAATCCTTACATTTCTGAATTCTCTATTTTATTTCATTGCCCATCTGCTTCTATGCCAGCTCCACATGGTTTTAATTGTTCTAGTTATGTAAAAAGATGTGATATACTAGAGGTAATGTAGCCTTTTCAAATTTTTAATTATTCATCCTTCTTCTATTATTCCTTAAGGATTGTATCACTATCTTTGGAAGTTTCGTTCATATTTATCCTGGGGTTTTTAATTAAAATGCAGTGACAAATAGATAAAGTTTGGTCCACTAAGATCTTCAGTTAGGGGGATTTTCTGTGCTTATAGGACTTTTGCTATGCTCTTTAATATTATTTATTTTGATACCTTGTGCAGTAATTTTATAGTTTTGGATTTGTTCTTGTGTATCTGAAAGTTATTTTGTTACTGCAATTGTTCTTTCATTATTGGCAGGATTTACTGTGTGTCTCAGAATTCAATACCTTCCTCTTCCTGCAATCCTGTGCCTTCTTCAACTTAGACAAAAATTTATTATTCCTTATTTAGGAATTAGTTCTTTCTTTCCATATTTCTTTCAGCAGATGTTTGAATTCTCATTTATTCTTAGTGTCCCTTAGTTTTTCCAAGCTTTGCCTATTGGCCATGTGATTACAAGACTTTCTTGATTTTTTTCATCTGAATTAATCTATTCAACTGTTTACTTTATTTCATCTGGTCCATATTGTGTTCCTTTCATTTTAGTAATGGTATTTTTAATTTAAGAGATCACTTTTCTTGTTTTTGTGTATATCTATGAATGTGTTTTTTACTTTTTTACACACACACACACACACACACACACACACTCACACACACACACACACACACACACACACACACACACACACACACACACACACACACACACGGATAGAGAAAGCATGAGTGAGTGCACATGTACTTGTGTGCATACAGAGACCAAAGTTTGCTAGCAGAAATCTTCCTTGATTGCTTTCCACTCTGAGACAGGGTCTCTCACTGAATCTGGAGCTTTTTGCTTCAGGTAAACTGGTTGGCCAGCAAGCTTTAGGGTTTCTCCTGTCTCTGCAGCTCCAGTGCTGGGATTACAGGCACAGGGTTGTCAAACTTTTATGTGGATGCTGGGGAATCAAACTCAGATTTTTATTACTATGTGGCAAGCACTTTACTGACTAGACAATCTTCCCAGCTCTTCTAGGTGTATTTATTATTATTATTATTATTATTATTATTATATTAACATTAGCCAACATTTCATTTGTGGATTAGCTATGTTCTTTTATCACTTGAAAGTTCCATAAGAACATTTCAAAAATCTTTAGTGTTCTTTATGTTGTTTACTTTTCCTCAGGATTAGAAATTTTGTTAATCTTGATTTTCTTTTTCTATATTGTTTTTCTCAAGCACTTACTGTAAGGCATATATCTTTGTTTTAAATATTTGCTGGTTAGGATAGGTGGGAAATATGGATTTCCTCAGCTGTCTGGATGCAGGACTCGGCTAAAAAACGTCCTCACCTATCTTCACAGTGGGAAGGTTCATGAGGTCCAGCATTTCATAGACTTCTCCCCTACACTGGTTTTGTTTCCCTGTTTCTCCTGTGGTTGTCATTAGACCTGAGTTATACACAAGCTGGATACACGGCTCTCTGAGCTTATATTACTGTTCCACAAAGCTCTAGTTATGTGATCTTGGGAAAGTTTTTTTCTTTTTGTCACTGAAATGAAAAGAAGTATCAGAACCTACACTGTAGAATCCCTGTAGAGGTGATATGAATTAGTGCTGGTAAAGTGTGTGGCACAAGCCTGCTATACAATGGTGCATTATAAGCATTGGCAGTGCCTGTTGTTACAATGATAACATGAATCTGGACATAACATTTTTGAAGACTCCCTTACTATTACCTACTTTTGATTTCTTTTATTGAGGAATGTTCAGCTCTGAGCCTTTTGTTCAGTTCAGCAGTGGGTAGGGTAACAATGAAGACATAGACGTCATGGACATCTTTTTAAGTTTCCACTTGATGTACTGATGAGACCTTTGGCCATTTTGTGTGGCGCCTTTACTCCTGATTTCCTGATTCTTCTTCCCTCCTGAGTAACAGAGATTTTCCGATGCTGGTTTGGAAATACTTTAGTTTTTCAGATGTTTAGTTTTCCTCCTGTCTCTTTTCTTGTTGAAGGTATCATTATTTTTTCTTTATTAAAAGTCTTTAGTTTTTCTCAAGAATTAGATTATAAGTAGTGAGCTAGAAAATTATGTTTGTTCCATGATCTGGGTCCCAGATGCCATCTGTGCAAATTAGTTTTAACTGTCAGCTTGCTCGACACAATCAAGAATCAATTGGGAAAAGAGTGTGAATTGAAGAATTGTCTTGGTCAGGATGGACCATGGGAATTTCTGTGGTGGACTGTGTTTATTGGCAGCTAATGTTGGAAGAACCTTCCACTGTTGGTGGCAGCATCCCCTTGTTAGTGTCCTGGGCAGTATAAAATAGAGAGGGCGGCTGAGTAGTAAGAGGTGAGCAAGCAAGGTCTTGACTGTCAATGTGAGGAGCTTTTTGTGCTCCCCCCTTTTTTTGATGTCCACCTCAGTAATGAGCTGGAACTTGGAATCGTCAGCCTTTCTTTCTTGACTTGCTTCTTGTCAGGATACTTTATCACAGCAACAGAAATGAACCTAGAATATTCATTTAGACTTTTGTTGTATTTTATTTTCTATTGCTATGAAGAGATACCATGGATAAAATAACTTATAGAAGGAAGAGTTTATTGGGGCTCATAGTTTCAGAGAGTGAAACTATCACCATCATGGCAGGGAACACGGTAGCAATCAGGCAAGTATAGCACTGGAACAGTAACTGAGAACTTATATCCTAACCTACAAATTCAAAGCTGGGGGAAGGAACTGGGAATGGTAAGGGCTTTTGAAACCTTAAAGCCTACATACAGACATGGACATACCTCCTAATGCTCGCCAAACAGTTCCAGCAGCTGGGGAACCAAGATCTTAAATGTATGACCTTCTGGGGGACATTTCCATTCAAAGCATCGCAACTTTACAACAAGAGAAGCCTAAGTGACTGTGTGAGAACAGTTCTAATAAGGTCGTATGGGCAACATAGATAGATACCAGAAGCTAAGAAGTGGGGAGTGGATACAGAAGTCAAAGCAGCAAGGACAGTTGCCTAAGCAATAGAAACAGTTCCAAATTCAGTTATCATCTAAGATGCTGCCCTGTAATCATAGTGTCTGTATGTGGACACCAGAAGGCTCACATGGTACATTAGAGGCACTAACCTCATTAAAGACAGCATGTGCTTTGTAACTACAGAAATGGGGATCTCATGCAGAGAGAGGATACAAGAGGCTCCAGTGCCAACATCTGTTCAAACACAGATTTGTTAAGTTACTTTGAAAAGATTACTTAGCTTTGTCTATACAATATTATTTCCTGCCCCTGCCTACTTCAGAGTTGTTTTGTGAGTATTTATAAGCAAAATATTTGCATTATTTTGATAGATATAATATGTAAGGCTCTATATTGGCAAGGCTCCCATTGCTCATTTCCTCTCTGAAAAGGCATTTCCCAGGCCAGTGTTTCTGTGAAATATTTGGCCCTTTTGCATTCTAATAACTGAGTTGCATGGTTAAAAAGATTTCTGAATTGAAACTCCAATCCTACTGAGTCAGTATTCCTGTAGATGGGCTTGACGATTTACTCCTGACATACTGATATAGCAATTGCAGGACCAGTGCTTTAGATCAGAGAGCTTTAGACATCTGCCAACAGAGGACCTGATTGCTGTTCCTGTTTGGTCACATCCATTATAATCACAGATTAACATAGGAAAGAGTTTGGGAAGAATGTAATTATAATGCTCTTAAACAAGAGCAAACAGACATTTGATGGAACTGGATTGTTCTGCTGTATACATTACAGGTGATCATGCTAACATGTGGAGATGTCTATTAAACCCCCTTTTTTGTTTTAGAAGATATTGCTGCACTATTGAGTGGAGCTTTTGAGGCAAAGTTTGATAGTGTGAGGAATTATTGATTCCCCTCTTCAGAGGATAATGAATGAAAAGAGTTTCAATTTTCCAGTTACTTCCATCATAGTAGATCAGTGATAGGAAAAGAACACCGATCTGGCCAAGTGAACCTTATCCAGGAGTGCAGCCTTAGCAACCTCTACAGGAGTGGCTGTAGCTCAGGTGAGACTTTTCAACTCAAGGAACCTGAACATTGGAACTTGGAAACTGTGTGCATTTGCAGAGAAAATCCCCTTACCTGTTGCCCAGTTCATCATCTAAGAGACCTGAATCTCAGCTCCTCTTTACATCCACATGTCCACAGTGCCCAGGCTAAGGGTCTGGCTGGTGACAAGGTGTAGTATTGGAAGTGGAGGCCCCATTGCCTCTACTCCAGTCTTGCTCCCTAACTGATGTATGGGAATACTTCAACTACTTGGCACATACTGTGAATTTCTTTTGGTCTTGGCATTATTTGTAGCATTAAAGAGAAAACAATACATTGGACATATATATTTTGGTAAATATTTCTGTGTCACATACTTCATAATTTTATGTCAAACAAATTGATCCTATCTTCTCAATAAATGGAACCCCACTACCCATACTAAATGGGAAGGGTTTTGGAAGTGATGGTATCTGAGTTAATGTTTTTATTCTTTTGGGACCTCTTGTGGAATGTTCACTTCACTAACATAACTCTTCTCTACATAGGAATAACATAGTCTTGATAGGAGACACTTAGCTGCCTCTTAGCTCTTTGTATTCTTTCTGAAACCCCTAAGACACTTGCTAATGAATTTATGAGTATTTCTTAAAATTCTTATTTTATTTTGAGCCAAAGCCAAATGGTCCCCAATGTACTCATCATTATACCATGACATAATTACTGTGCAGATGGAGCTGTGGAGCCCTCCAGGACTTATTCCTGCAAGGTATCCCCTTGTGATAGATGAGAAAATCACTTAAGCACACTGAAAGTGTTTGAAGTGCTTGTAATTATAGACAAAAGTCAAGTGCATTCTTTAGTTGTCTGGGGACTTATATATTGGGTCTTTTTCTCAGAACATGTTTTTGGGTTCTCTAAAAAGCTAAATACTCATCAAGTGTGAACTTTGATTTTCCTTTCTAAGAGTGAGGACTAATACTAGATAATAAGAAACTTGATTTAAGCATTTTCCCAGGGTCTGCTCAGAGGAAGGAGTGAACAAAGTAGATATTTTTTCATGCAATGGAAGCATGGAGTTGGAGAGACCTTGAATGAATAAGGAGTCAGTGTAGGGAGAAATCCTGTTTAGAGGTACACTTTGTAAACCTCTTTAAGTTAGCTCTGCCAGTGTTGAGCACCAGCCTGTAGTAATTAGCAAACTCTAGCATTTTAATGACTCACTCACAGCTTTCTCTTCATCTTAATGAGTCTGTGTGTTTTAATGAGGTAGTTACTTTCTCAGCCTCTCCCCTCCTCTTCAACCTTCCAGCAAAAGTATTGAGTTTTTCCATTGTTCATGCATAACTCTCAAGTAATGGGCAAATCAGAAGGAAAATGGCACCAGTTCAATCAGACAGGCTATTTACTAAATTGGGAAATTATGTTTTCATTTGTCTACTTCTATGACAGACTGTATTAGGCATTTGATAACAATATTGTTAAAATTTTAACGACTTAAAGTTATGTGAATAATGAGACTCTTCGATGTGTTAACAAAATTTAATTTTCCACTCTCCTCATATCAACTTGCTTTATATATGGCACACCAAAATTATTTCATAGATATTTCCTGAGGTTAATGAGTTTTTACCACTTCTTGTCTTGTCATTCACTTTCAAAAAAACATTTGCTGCTTTAGGTACCAGGTGACAATGAGTGGTTCTTGAGGAATGAGAACATAAGGTTGCAATGTTCATTTCTGAGCTCCCAATGATCAAAGTAGTGGAATCTTTGAATGGTTAAAGTCAATACAGGTATTGCCAGGGGATAAGTAATTTTGATAATCTGTTCATTGGGGCCTGGAATCTATAGGCCAGAGGGCTTGAGCTAATATAGAGGGAACAAACTGGAAGTTTGACATTTTAGATTTCCTAAGTCTGGGCAACCTGTGGCCATCCTTTGACCATGATGGCAGAACGTGTTTTTCCTATAGTATTAATCCTTCAGTTTAATGTGTCTCATTCTGCTGTGTTTTGCTATGGGCCTTAAGGTATTTAGGTTTGTAGCATACAGCACATCATTATAGATATTAAAACCATCTTTGGTATGTTGGGTGTTATTTGCAAGTCTATGACCTTTACAGAATCTGGTGTATTCAAATTTTACTTCGTGATACCATTTCTGGAATCTTCTGGGACACTATAAGGGATTTTGTGTCTCCTTCAAGATTCTATTTAGAGAATCATTTCTCAGTTTTAATCTGACTAATATTCCATGGAGATTTCCTAGCATGAAGATCCAAATTAGAGTACAATATGAGTGAAAAGACCTGAATGCCCATCATCTGCCATTGGTCCTTTGTGTGCACTAATGGCATGAAGGATGTTGTTCAAACATGGTGGACATGTCCAGGAAAACATCTCTGCCATCCTGACACACAAACAAGGCCTTGCCTGCCTCTATATCTCATGTTGAAGTAATCACTCATAAACAAAAATATTTTAACATTCATTTTAATTATATATTTGGTATTTTATATTTCTTTCCTGTGAGCAATCCTAAAGCCAACAGAATATAGCAACTTGTAACTATGGGAAGACCAGTATCCAGTTAAACCTGATGGGAGGCTCATAGCTATGGCAAATTTCTAGTTAGTGAGCTTTATAGTCATACATCTCCATATCCCTATCTGACATCACAACTTATTTATTTATCTATTTGTTTATGTATTTATGGTGTGTGTGTGTGTATGTATTTCTGTATATGCCCATGTATGTATGAGTGCCAGTGTTCATGAGACTTGCGGTCAACACTAAGGATTTTTATTAATCAGTCTCTACCTTAGTCTGTGGACAGAATCTCCCACTGAACCTGGTGCTCACAGATTGAAATAGACTGAGTGACCACCAGGTCCCAGGGATACATTTGTCACTTCCTCTCCAGCTTTATGACATGTGCCACTTCATCTTTTTTTTATGTGAGTGTCAGAGATCCAAACTCAGGTTCTCATCCTTGTGCAGGAAGTACGATATTGAATGAGTCATGTCTCAGTCCTGTTTTTATTTTTATGCCAGTGCTATATATTTTTTATAATTTATGTATTTCACTATAGTTATAGTCTGAAATGGGAAAGTGCTATAGATTTATTCTACTAATAGGTAAGCAATTTCATCAGGCCTCCAGTTTTCTTCAAGTGCAGATATGTTTTTTTTTTCAATTTGTGACCTATTTTTAGCAGTGTGCAAGTTTGAATGTAATTGGTCCCCATAATCTCATAGGGAGTGGCACTAATAGGAAACTTGGCTTTATTGGAGTGGGTATGGCCTTGTTAGAGGAAGTGTGTCACTGTGAGGGTGGAGTTTGAGATTTTCTATGCTCAGGACACTGGCCAGTGTCTCAAGACTTCCTGTTGCCTGAAAGATATAGTACTCTCAGCTACCTTGCCTGTACCATGTCTGCCTGTGTGCCACCATGTTCCCTATCATGACGATAATGGAGTGAACTTCTGAAAGTGTAAATGAGCCACTGCAATTAAATGTTTTCTTTATAGTTGCTGTGGTCATGGTGTCTTTTCACAGCAATAGAACACTGACTAAGACAAACAGTAAATCATGTGGCATGCTGCAGGGATATTTCTCTAAGCTCTGCTTTAGTTTTGAGTGTTGATGGTGTACTCGCTATACTCCATCACAGCCTGCCTCTATAAGAACTATGAGGTTAGAAGTATTTTTATACAGAGTCACAATAGGCCTGGGTCATTCATCTCAATAATGGGCCTGAGCTGAGAAGTCAGCTTGTCTCAGAAACACTAAGAAAATTGCCTGGTGCCAAACTTCTCAACAGTGGCCCCTTCTCAGAAAATAAATCATTTTGTGTTTTCTTTAAGATTCATTGCCAAAGTTTAAATATTTACAGCTTCAGATGAAGTAGGAATTGTGGTTTGAAGTTGCAGAACATGATGTTGAGTCCTAAGCTCTGTAATTAATAATAAAATGTATATTTACACAGATCCAGCAGGTGTGTTGAAGATCTGTGCTACCTGGTTGACAAGAAGTGAAGACTGAATTATGAACCCTGCAGGGTGATTTTTCCCATGGTAAATAAGTACAATTTTTAAAATCAAGTTAATAAGTTGATCTCACTATCTGGAGATATTTGCTGTTATAATTTTAGAGGAGAGAGAGGCAGGCAGGTCAATAGAAGTGGCCCAATGGCCTGGCAGTTTACTCAGTCACTGACTACAAAAACAGGCCATGCCCACAAGTCTGACGTTCCTACCATAAAAACCCATCCAACCAACCAAAGAAAAAAGCTTTCCTGGAATGGAGAGAACAGGACAATCTGCACAATAATAGAATATGTGTAGCCTTACTGGTATTGAAGAGGGCTTGAAACATTTGGTTTTCCTTCCTCTCTGACTCTCTATGGCTGTTAGTTCCAGTACAATTTGACAAGAGGAAGACCTGTGACATTACTTTAAACTGGGGGACAGAAGAGAAGTGAGAAGTTGTTTATTAAGACACTGTTCTAACAATTTGAAGAAAGAAGCACAAACTTAGTAACATTAAAAAACAATTGTCCTTTAAGCCAAGTTTATCTCCAGTTAAGGAGGTCATATATTTCTGTGCTTTGTGAACACTAGCCAAGAATGTAGCTTTTTCTTATAAAGAAACTTGCATAAAAATTCAGGCTGTGAATTATTGTGTCCTC
This sequence comes from Cricetulus griseus, assembly GCF_003668045.3. Taxonomy (NCBI): domain Eukaryota; kingdom Metazoa; phylum Chordata; class Mammalia; order Rodentia; family Cricetidae; genus Cricetulus; species Cricetulus griseus. Next base: position 241,683,205 of record NW_023276806.1, on the reverse strand, counting down.
TTAGATCCATTCCCAAACCACCTCATTCCTCCAAAGCGGATGCAGGATCCCCTAGGCAAGGCTCCTGTGAGGCTGTCAATCTTCCTGGAAAGGAACATCCTCCTTCCCCATACTGTACATGCTGTAGTCCTCTTCCTCCCTACACATTTAGCTTTCTGCTTTTGTGTCCTCAACTGTAGTCTAACTCCAAAATCTTCATTCTCATAGGATCCCCATCTGTCCTTCACAAAAAGAACATTAAAAATGATTTTGGTTTCTTTCGTCAATTCAATCCAGATCTGTCAACTGATATTGTCCCAGAGAGACTAGGAGAAGTTAGATGTGCTGAGTTTTAGAACTGATGTTTGGTCCAAAGCCAGAGTGAGTTTTGAAAATTTAAAGCAAATGTCTCTGTGATTCAGGAAGAAATGGCTGCTTATGTAGGGATTTGACGTAGTCTGATAAGTACGTGTTAACCATCGCTCTCTCTTCAGTAAACAGCTGCCAATTAGTTATCTCCCTCCAGGCCATAATGAGCTAGGAGCATAGATATGTGTTGTCTAACAGAAACATAAAGCAAGCCACAGACATGAACCAAATATATAATTTAAAATTTTCACTTAGATACATTTAAAAAAGTAAAACAACAGCAACAAGAAAAGCAAAACACACACCACACACAGACATTAATAGTACATTTTATTTGACTTAATATCTTTAAAATTTTCTTTTTAACAGACAATCAACAAAAAGCTTATTATTGAAATATATTACATTCTATTTTACTTTGTTTTTCTTTTGATATGAATTTTGGAAACTAACACACAGCAAAGACATGTTAGGTTATCGGTAGTTGCCAGTAGCTAGCATAATGCACTTAGTAGCTTTACACACAAAAAGACACAGTGTGTTGGATTGCCTTTCACCATTCAGATCTGTGAGATTCCTGTGAGCCATGTAGTGCCCCTTGTTCTCCCAAAACTACGTAATTTTTTTTGTATGATTTAAAATGTGTGACAGATGCTTGCAGTCTCTTTCCCACTGATGGTGATTCTGCTGTATCCAAACTCACTACTTTTTACCTCCTCAGTGACTGTCTTTGCATGTCTAGTACATCTTCCCACTTCTTCTCTTTCCCAGTGAAGAATTTCCCACAAATTCCAAGACTAGGAATTGTTGCCATGGCACCAGCATCTGTGCCAGGCAGCAGGCTCAGCTTTTCCTTTCCAACCAAGATGGAAGAGAAATAAACCACATGCTTTCTGTTTTGCTGAGTCTTTGGGCTCCAGGATAGGCTTGCTCTGGTCTTTGGCTGGAAGAGCCTCAGTGTTCATCACCAGTTTGTGGGGACTCTGTATCTACTTTCACCTAGAAAAAATGTGTTTACTCAGGTGATAGGACAAAGGACTAACTCCCTCAAGAAGAGATCTGCTCAGTCCTTAGCCTATTGGGGATTAAATGATATCGGTGTTGGCTATGCTTCCTGTTTGTATTTGTGTTATTATTCCTTCTATTAACATGAGAAACAAATCACTGGTTTACTTAAGTTACTTAATTTTTTTATTCATCTTAATTATAAACCAGTAATCCTCCATATAAACTTCATGTCAATGACATGGTGTAGAATTTGCAACATTTTGTGAGTTTCTTCTCTCCCTCTCCCCCTTTCTCTCTCTCTTTCTTTTTCATACTTTGAACTCTAAGTCAAGGGCAAGGCTTGGGCTGAGCTTTCTGACCTCCTGGTCTCAGACTTCCTGTCGACTGCAGAGAAAACTCGCCCCACCAGCAGCAAACAGAAATCTTTTTTTCCAGTGTAAATGCCTTAAGTTTTCATCAAACACCATATGAAAACAGCAGCATATGAAAACACCTGAACCAATAGAATAACCTTGTCTCTAAACAGGAAATGTCTTCTTATAGAGGAATACCATTTCCTAACTGGTCAGGGAGATCCTGAATGACCAAACGATAGTGTAAGTGTTTATGTGGTTGCTAGAAGACAATCCACAGAGGGCCTGCATAGAAAAGTGGTTTGATTTTGGTTTTGTTCAAGAATGCCTTCCAGTCGGGCAGGGACAATGGAAGGGGAAGTCTAAGAAGGAAGGACTATGGGTCAGGCTTTCTAAAACTCAGTGAACTGTCTGGAATGAAGAATTGAAAACTCAGTTTCTGCAGTTTTAGATAGGAGCATAAGAGGTGCTTCATTTTGGATTAAGAAGGCAGATAATGTGAGCAGTAGTTTTGTTTTTTGTTCCAATGCAATGCAGATAATACTAGTGCAGTAGGAACCCAGGATAGTCAATTGGGAAGGAGTTCAGTTATTGGACTAGAAAAGATGTCCCCTATGGTGCAGCCCTGCAGCAGACTGCTGTGCTTGCTTTCTAAAATTCCATTATGTGACAGATAACATTGACATATGCAGCAAATATAGGGCACTGAATGCACTATAGCTCATTTAAATTTAAAATTTGGCCTTTTACAAGTTTTTACTATGAAATTATTGCAATATTTGCAATTAATTTGGTTAAAAAAGCATTCCTGTTCACTGTGGAAGAGGAGGCAGTGAGAGTGTAAGAGCCAGGCAATTGAGGAGTTTTCTGTGAGAATGTGTCTCCTACAAGTGTCAGAAGTTATGTCCATGTTTGTTCTCACCAACAAACCTGCCTATACATGAGCTGAACAAAGATAGCAATAGACAGGGAAAACCCATGAGTCCTCAACCCTGCACAAAGAACTGCAGTTAACTAAGGAATGCTAAGAGCAAGGGAAATAGCTTTCTCCGGGAAGGAACACATCAATTGGTTATCCAATACCACGTGATCAGCCCTGAAAACATAGGTACATGTAACTTTATACATACCAAGTACATAGTAGTTATGAATTTAGAAATATATATAATATATATATGTATATATACATATATATATAATATATATATATATATATTATATATATATGTATCACCTAAAAGAGAACTAGAAGAAGTATATGGGGGGTTGGAGAGAGGAAAGGGAAGGGAGAAAGGAAGTAATGATGGGAGATGTCCCTTTGTAAACTGTGAATGTATGTTTCTCTTATTGGTTGATGAATAAAGCTGTTTCAGCCAATGGAAAGGCAGGATGTTGCTAGGCAGGAAGTATAGGCAGGACTACCAGACTAGGTGAATTCTGTGAAGAGAAAAGTGGTGAGTGAGTCATAAGAGAGATGCCATGTAGCTACTGGGAAGTCAGAACACCTGGACATTCTCTGGCCAGTCAAGAACACATGGAGATACACAGATGAATAGAAATGGGATAATAATTAAGAGAGAGCTAGCCAATAAGAAACCTGAGCCATCAGCCAAGCAGTTTATAATTAATATAAGCCTCTGTGTGTTTATTAGGGACTAAATGGCTGTGGGACCTGGTAGGACAGAAACTTCAGCCTATAGAGTAATTATATTATAATCTCAAAAATTAAAAGAAATACTATTTTTTTTTTAAAAAACTTCCACCACATTCCTGATCAGATTGTCCAACCTTTCACTCCCTAAAGATGAAGGCGAGTACAGCGGCCTTTAGTAGACATCAGTATTAATTGGGCAATTACTAGCTGGTGAGCTGGCAGTGACTGAAGATTCTCAATTATGTGAAAAATCATTGGAAAAGCATATGACATTATGTATTTTCAGATGTATTTCTTAGTGAAAATCTCCTCAAAGGAATTGAGAAAGTGTTTTTGTCAGTATGTCTTCATAACATTCTGCAGTGTACTATGAAAGAAACTAGCTATAAATAGGGATGCTTTTGGCCATGTGAACTCCTTTCTGATGAAATGTAAAAAATATTGCTTGAGATTTCTGTTCCCCATTCCAATTATGCCATTCAACACAAATCTAAAACTGTGAAAATCTAAAACTGTGATTATGGAACAACACATGCCATTTTCTATGTGCCTGTCTGTGTTACTCAGTGTATGTATACATGCATACATGACAATTTTTCTCCAAACACAGCCACTGGGGATGTAGCTAAGCCTTCTCTTAGCACATGCAGGGAGAGAGTTGGATCCTAACCCAACAAAAAAACAACCAAATACCAGTTGACAAGCTGTATTTTTTTAACTCAGTATTTTTCTATGTAGTTTCCATCTGTTCAGAAAAGATAGCACACACACACACACACACACACACACACACACACACACACACACACACACACATTTATTTTGCAGGAAAACAAAAATACATATATATTTATTCTTTGACAATTTTATACACAAGTACAATGCTTTGTGGTCAGATCCACTCCTCCCTTCCTTGTCAATTTCTCTTGGGTTTACCCCACATTCCCCTCTTAAATTCATGCCTTCTTCTATTTTTAAAATATACAACTCTCTGAATCTAATTAGGGTTGCCTGTATACATGTGCATATAGGGATGAGCACAGGGGCATGGTCATCTAGCAGTGACCACCATCTGAAGGAGAATAGCGTTCCATCCCTCCATAGCCATCTACTGCCTGAAGCTGAGCCCTTCACCCACCTGTGCTGGGATGCTGACTAGTTTAATGCTGTGCAAATTCTGTGAAGTCAGTTTCAGCTGTTGAGAGTATGTGGGTGTGACAACAAAAGCTTAAACTTTCAAAGAAACAAGTCATCTGTTAGTAAATGTTACATACACTTGAAAATGAAAATAAAATTCTGTCACTAAGCCAAGCAAAGAGTGTCAGCAAATGAAAGTTTCAGTTTCAACTACTCTGAGGCTAGTCTGCATTTCCTGTACCCAGAAGGGCATTGGAAGGTTGATTTTCTTTCTTTTATGGTATTACACACATTGATAGTAAATATTGGTTTGGAGTTGGAGCCCATCTTAAAACAGATCATGTGTGACCTTGTACATTGCTCCCACAGTCAGATGTCCCCCCTCCCAATTTCCAGCTCCCATGGCAGAACTCTCTGAAAATCCCATCTGTTCCTATTTTACAAAATCCATTTCTTGTATATTTGTCCTTGAAGATGACAGTAATGTATAGTTTATTTTCCAGATGGAGAAAGTCTGTCATAAAAATCAATTATATATATATATATATTATATATATATATATTATTAGTTAACAGTAACTTGGAATTGACTCAAAGGAAAAGGAAAGCTATTTTCACCATTAGTAAATCCAAGTGACTCATAAAACTTTCAATGGTATTTGGTTCAAAATGGAGCTCACTTTCTCTTCAGTTGATGGAAGTCACATAAGAAGGAATGTCTTATTTGAGAAAGGTTCTTAAAAAGAATATATACATATTTATCATATATTGCCTTTAATTTAAATTAGAATATGGTTAATGTGGATTGCTGAATCTGAGCACACAAGAAATACATTTCTTTCCAAACATCAAGAGTAAGAAGTATTAATTTCAGATACCTGAATTTCCACATTGTGTTGAAGTCATGAAGCTTTCCCATTTAACTCTCACACAAAGTTATAGTTAAATAAAATAATCTTATATTCCATGTGGTATTTTTGACCTATTCCAATCCAAGAAGGAAAACATTTAAAAAACTGAATACAAAGATTTCTAAGACTTGCAAATACAGTGAAAACATGCTACACTGGAACCACTAAGGTGTTTAGGAAAGGGAGTGTCACAGCCCAAGTTTGTAAAAGGTTGCCTTAAAGTGTATTCTCATATGGAGAACGTTTTAGGACAGTGAGACTGACTTTTAGTCCATGTTTATAATATGATTTCTTTGTAGGAGAAACCAGTTAATCCTGCTTTACTGTTATTCAAACAGAGGAAGGTATTAAGAGAAGAAAAACCAGGTAACGAGTTGAATAGGTGTTGGCAGATGAGCGTCTTTTTTTCCATCTGCCTGCTCCTTTTACTTGACTTGTAGTTTAATTATTTAGCAAAGCATTCATGACAAAAAAATCAAAGCCAAACTCTTTCCCTAGTTATCCTATTTCTTTTCACCCATACTGCTTGATTTGTTCCCTCGGATGCAAGTTAGGAAGACAAAGGAGTAGAGAAAGCATGAACCTCTAGACAGCAAAGGGAGGAACATGCCCAGGGAACATCTGCTTTGGGCAAAATAATCTAATAGCAAAGATCATGATGGTATCGACAGGATTTTTTCCAGAGGAGAGGGAAGAAGCAAAGATGGCAGGAGGAGCCCTTGGCACCCTCCCTCCTTGTGGAATTTTATCATCAGCATTAAAGAGGTGAAGAAAAATCCCTCTTCTTCCCATTCCTCCCTTCCTCCTTCTCTCTCTTCCTTCCCTTTGTATCAATTCCTCTTCTGAAACAAAGAAGTCTACACAAAGTAGCTTAAACTTGAACACATTACATGTGTGAAACAATTTTTGCAAATACACAGGTATCTGTACTTATCACCCACTTCTATACACGTATACCTGCTTTGGGAATAATCATTCTACTGTTTAGAGAACCAATGCCTTCTTTCTCCATATCTCTTCAAGATAACTTAGCTCTAAAAGAGAAGGCTTCCAGCATCCCACTGAATTTAAGCTGATAACATAAGCACCTCAGGACTCTCAGGCCAATAGATAGAGAGTCAGGAAGAAGGATTAGGATCACAGCAGACATAACCAGCCTTGATCAGCAGGGAGGTCCAGCCATTGATGCCCAACAAGAACAGAGAGGGAGGAGGTGGGCTTTGAGAGGATCCACATGGGCATCACTCACCCAATTATGATAGTGAGTGAGTATTGGCTGCAACATGGCCTGAGAGAATCACAGTGATTAGAGGCACACAGAACTCAGGGAAGAAGGTCAAGTGCTCACCACTGGGTAAACTGTCCCGAGGAGCAGAAGTGCAGAGAAGTGAATGGTCTGTGGTGTGGACTTAAGAGGAAGGAGGTGAAACCCATAGTGTGGTTCATAGTGTGTCCCATACCTTTCCTAGTTGTTCCAAGGAAAATAATTACAGAGGAGTTAACTTCAGTCCTTCCTCATGCTCCAGTTAATCCCAGCCCCAGACCAAGCACTGATGTTTTCCACCTGTAACCATCTCAATCTTACTAATGCCTCTACTCTGGTATCCTACATTATCTGCCTCAAACAGGGGACCTCCATCAACAGAAAGCCTCTGGTGAATGCCTGCTTGGTCTCCCATTCCTCTCATAATCAACTTCTCTCTGTGGCTCCAGACTGCCCACAGATCCAATCTTCCCCATGACATTCCGTCTCTCAGTCTGACCACTCACTGACTTCTTTTTTTTTTTTTTAACACATCAAACTCCTCCCCACAGGAGAAACTAAGTCCATACTCTTTTTTTTTTTTTCCTGTCTGTAGAAAATTCTGGTTGACACACGGACATCTTCTCTTTCCTTAGGGTTCTGAATAGATTCCATGTCCCTAAAAGACATTGTTGTTCTTTTCCAGATGTTCTATCATCAGAATCTAACTGCTTAGTTTGTTTTGATTTTTCTTTGAACATATAGCTGTCTCTCATGTGATGGCTGTTAGTGTTAACTTGTATTTTAGGCATTGCTTTTTATTTAGGGAGTACCATCAGAGGTTCCACTCGGTGTGAACTGTTTCAGGATGAGTTCTCTCTTGTATTTTGTTTAGTTTTACCTTTCTTGCACATAGATTACTGCCTGGCACATGTTCAGTTTTTAGTAATTATTTGCTGAGTTAATAACGAATGATGCAAATATTTACTAAATGTTGATCTCTTGCAATGGTGTTGCTTTTTTTGCCCTAATAATAAGGAAAATCAGAGGCTAGTTTTAATGATAGTATTGATGTGAGACCATTACATTCACTGTATTTTAAAGATAAGCTTCCTAGTTAACTGCTGGGTTGTACACTGTGTCTGTCTGCCCCTCTCTTGAGAAGGGTGTTTGATACGCCTGGGCCAGAGTTTAATTATAAACTTCATGTGAGTCACACTCACCAGGAACTTTTATTCTACCTTTTTCTATCACTTCCTCTGGGGAGGTTAATTGAAATTCTGGTAATGACATCCAGGGCTGAACTTTAGTTCTGTTCTTATTATTAATAAGTTGAAATGAGTTCTTCTGAAGGTTTTCTTTTGTTTGCCGCACATTAATTGTGACTTTCAAAACTGAAGTCAGCTCTTAATATATAATTCAGAGCCTACCAAGTGACTTTCTTTTGTAAATGCCAACACTGCTGTTCCCACTCTCAATGGCACAAAGCACTCTGAATGGGAACCCACGTCTATTGTTACAGTCAGGTGCAGCCATGTTATTAGTTATACAGACTATCGTGTCATTTGTACAGAGAGCTTATTGATTTACATTTACTTAAGAACAGAAAGAGTTGATGAAATATTTAGCTTGCTAGGTAACCCGAGAGTTATTATTATTTTGTAAAAAGTTAAGGCAGCTTTACACTCAATATAAATGTTAAATGGCTTGCTTTAGAATCGTTAGGAATTAAAGCTAACCTCAAAACAAAAACTCCCAAGTTTTCCAGCAGAGCCTTTGCTCAGAGATTTCTGGAAAGGGCAGGTGAGATGAAGTGCCATCATTTAAGCTGAAATGACCTCAGCCAAATCTCAGCATGACTTCTTTGCTTTCTTTGCTGCTGGGTGCAAGAATCATAAACACAGAAGTATCTAGTTAAGTTTCACCTCAAGATAACTTGTAAGGTAGGGCAAGCCTTTATTCAATGCAGGAGACAGAAAAGTGATTCCCCCACAGACATTTACACTTCAATCCTTGGAACCTCCTCTTAACATTTATATTGAGTGTAAAGCTGCCTTAACTTTTTACATAATAATAATAATAATAATAATAATAATAATAATAATAACTTGGGTTACCTAGCAAGCTAAATATTTCATCAATTCTTTCTGATCATAAGTAAATGTAAATCATTAAGCTCTCTGTACAAATGACATGATAGTCTGTATAACCAATAACATGGCTGCACCTGACTTTAACAATAGAGGTGGGTTCCCATTCAGAGTGCTTTGTGCCATTGAGAGTGTTCAGCACAAGTTACTTTGTCTGTGTGATGGGGTTCAGAACGTGATGATGAGAGGTTATCCCTGCTTTTCTAGGTAGTCTGACCACAGTGGTCCTGATAAGAGGTCAGAAGAGATGGTATTAAGGAAGCATAAGCGAATACTCCCTGAGCCAAGACACACGGGGGTGGGCCTAGGCCCTATCCCAAAGGATATGATAGACACTGATGACACCCTACGGAAGGCCTCACCATCCAGGGGGAGCAGAAAGGATATGTGATAGGTAGGGTTTTAGTGGGGGGGGGTAGGGGAGGATGGGTGGGAGAAGGGAACTGGGATTGTCATGTAAAACAATCCTGTTTCTAATTCAAATAAAAAAAGTTGGAAAAAAAAGAAAAAATAAAGGAAGTATAAGCAGAAGGCAGAGTGATGGGGAAGTCAATTCCCTAGAAGCCGGGGACAGCAAGGGGCAGTTTCTCTCCCAGACCATGCGGAAGGGGCTGGCTATGTTGTCGTCTTCATTTTAGCCTCAGAAGTTTCACTTTGACTTTCTTACTCTCTGGCTATAAGTAAATAAGTGTTTTTTTTTTAAATCCACTAACTTTGTAGTAATTTGTTATAAGAAAAACAGGAAATGAAAACAGCAACCTTATCAGGGTCACAAGTCACGGTGGATTGTGCCCTTACCAATCCCCTTCAAAACTCCTTTGTCTGTGTGGCTCACCAGAAGATGCCTCCAAGTTATGGTTAAAATGTCAGGAAGCACTGAGCGTCTTGCGTGTTGCAGAAGCAATTCTAGGCACTGGGGCAGCAACAAGGAGATGCTATCTCTGCATCAAGGAGACAATCTCAGCCTGCAGCCTACCTGCTGTACTATATATACTATATATACGATGTTTCAACAACTGTATATATAGTGCATATGCAGAATACATTATCATTTGGCTGTAAAGAAAAATGAAATCATGATATTTTCTGGAAAATTTGTCAAACTGAAAATCATGATGTTAAGTAAAATGATCCAGACACAGGAAGGCTGTTGTGGACATGGCTTCACTGAAGCTCAATGTGAAGATGTCTTTTGGCATACTGCTGAATGTCTCATTGGAGACATGTTCAGTAGTGGGATGCCTGATTCATACCAACATTCTATTTTCAAGTTTTAAAGGTATCTCTATATTTTATGCCATAATCACTATGTTCATTTACACCCCTACCAGTAGTGGGCAAGGGCTCAGTTTCCTTCTCAATCTCTAGTGTTTTCCTTCTACACTTTAATGTGTATGGGTGTTTTGTCTGCTTATGTCTAAGAGAGGGTTTGATTTGTCTGCAGCCAGAGTTACAGGTTGAAAGCTGCATAGTGTAGGGGCTGGGAATCCAATACAGGGCCTCTGCCAGAGAAATATGAAATATGGACCCTTAATTTCTGGGTCTTATACTACCCTTCTAAAATATCAGGTTATTATTTGTTTTCTCTCTCTCTCTCTCCCCTTCCCCCCCCCGCCCGTTGTGTGTGTGTGGTGTGTGTGTGTGTGTGTGTGTGTGTGTGTGTGTGTGTGTGTGTGTGTAGGTTTGGGGATAATCTTTGGGAACAAACCCTTGCCTTTCCTCAGACAGGGTTTCCATGCTGCTGCACAAGCCAGGCTAGATGGAGATGCTCCGGTTTCCACTTCCCATTTCCCTGGAGGGGGCTAAGGGATTACAGATGCTTGTGCTCTGGCATCTGATTTTCATGTGACTTTTAGGGGATCAGAGCTGGGTTGTCAGGCTTATGCTATGAGTTCTTTCTCATGGAGCCATCTCTCCAGTCCTTTGTCCAGCTGTTGCTTTTTCTCTCTAATCTGTGTATTCTCTCAGATGTATACTTTACAAATATTTCCTCCTGCTCTATAGGTGTCTCCTCACTCTACAGTATCCTTTACTTTGCAAAGCACTTGAAGTTTGATGATCCCTAATTGCTTTGTTGTCCCTCTGTTTCTGTTGCTTTTGAGAACTCCTTGAAGGCAGCAAAATCCTCCCAATGTCAACATCCTCGCATATTTCATTTCCTTCTTTTTTTCTTTTTATAGTTTACAGTATATGAACTTAGATTCAGGTCTTTAATTCATGGGAACTGATTTTTATAATCAGCGAAAGAGGTACAGAAGTATATTTTTGTTCTTTTTTTATAATTTATTTTTATTTAAATTAGAAACAAACCTGCTTCACATGTCAATCCAGCTCCCTCCCCTCCTCCCCAGCCCCCAACAACCTACCCACCCCACACCCTCTTCACTCCCCAGGGAGGGTGAGGCCATTAATGGGGTTCCCAAAGCCTGTCATATCATCTGGGGCAGGGCCTAGGCCCTCCCCCATGTGTCCAGGCTGAGGGAGCATCCCTCTATGTGGGATGGGCTCCCAAAGTCCATTTGTACACCAGGGATAAATACTGATCTACTACCAGAAGTCCCTTAGATTGTTGAGACCTCTTCACTGACACCCACATTTTGGGGGTCTTGATTAACCATCAGTCAGGGGTCCATGAGCTCCCCTTGTTCAGGTCAGCTGTTTCTGTAGGTTTCACCAGCTCGGTCTTGATCCCTTTGTTATTCACTCCTCCCTCTTTGCAACTGGGTTCAGTGTTTAGCTGTGAGTGTCTGCCTCTGCTTCCATCAGCCACTGGATGAAGGCTCTAGGATGATAAGGTAGTAATAAATCTCATTGTCAGGGGAGGGCATTTAAGGTAGCCTCTCCATCGTTGCTCAGATTGCCAGTTGGTATGTCATCCTTGTAAATCTCTGAAAATCTCCCTAAGCCAGATCTCTTCTCAAACCTATAAGGGCTTCCTCTATTATGATACCTCTCATCCTGCTCGCCTCTATTCTTCCCCCAACTCAACCTTCCTGCTCCCCTATTTCCTCCTCTCCCCTCCTCTTCTCCCCTTCTCTTTCTCCCAGCTCCCTCTCCCCTACCCCCATGTTCCCAATCTGCTCAGGGGATCCTGTCCCCTTTGCCTTCTCTGTGGTACCATGCATGTCTCTCTTAGGGTACTCCCTGTTTTCCAGTGTCTCTGGCGGTGTGGATTGTAAACTGGCAATCCCCTGATCCATGTCTAAAATCCACATATGAGTGAGTACATACCATGTTTATCTTTTTGTGACTGGGTTACCTCACTTAGGATGGTTTCTTCTAGTTCTATCCACTTGCCTGCAGATTTCAAGATTCCATCGTTTTCTTCCCCTGAGTAGTACTCCATTGTGTAAATGTACCACATTTTCTTTATCCATTCTTCAGTTGAGGGGCATCCAGGTTGCTTCCAGGCTATTACAAATAATGCTGCTATGAACACTGTTGAACAGATATCCTTATGCATCTTTTGCATATATGCCTAAGAGTGGAATTGCTGGAACTTGTGGTAGACTGATTCCCATTTTCCTGAGGAACTGCCATACTGATTTCCAAGGTGGTTTTATGAGTAGGCATTCCCACCAGCAGTGGAGGAGTGTTCCCCTTTCTCCACATCCTTTCCAACATAAACTATCCTTGGTGTTTTTGATTTTAGCCATTTTGACAGGAATAAGATGGTTGTTTTGATTTGCATTTCCCTGATAGCTAAAGATGTTGAGCACTTTCTTAAGAGTCTATCGATATTTTAGACTCCTCTATTGAGAAATCTCTATTTAGTTTTGTACCCCACTTTTTAACTGGATTATTTGATGTTTTGGAGACCAGCTTCTTGAGTTCTTTTTAAATTTTGGAGATCAGCCCTTTTTTAGATGTGGTGAATATCTTTTTCCATTCTGTGGGCTGCCATTTTGTCTTTTTCTTCTTTATGTGGGTGCCCAATTTCCTTCATACCATTTATTCTGTGGAAATATGTCATTTCTATAATGCTCAATATCATCATTATTGTTAGAAAGCATTTATCTATAAATGCAAACATTTTTTCTAGGCTTTCTACTCTGCTGCACCGAGCTGTGTCTTATGTTTGTCAATACTTCACTGTTTTGACTACTATAGCTTTGTGTGTATTTTGAATTTAGATAGTTTAAGGTCTTTTGATTTGTTTTTGTTGCTTAAAATTCTTTCCTCTATTTGAGGATTTTGTCATTCTAGGTGAACTATAGAATTTTTTCACCTAGTTCTGTAAAGAATAATGTTAGCATTAAATTCGTTGATCACTTTGGTGAATATGGGAAATTTAAACAATGTTGACTCTCCCGTGGATCTTAAAACAGTTTTGGTTTTGTTGCTTTTATCTGCCCAAGTCTAGTCTGAAACTAGAGTCTTACTTAACTCCTCAACATGGCCCCAAGGGCAGCACCCCTAGAAGCATGAGTGTAAGGTGAGTGAAGCTACTTTGAAATTTCTATGACTCTAACTTTTATTATATTATTTCACAGTACTAGAATTCTCAAAGGAAATATACCAGAAAGGACATTTAAAGTTCTGAACTAATGGTTGATAGTTACAGTAAGCATGTGTCTTTCCTGGGAAATTCCTTCATGTCTAATTTTTCTCTCCATGGTCACAGTGACAGTTTCCTAGCACACTGGTTTTAGGTTCCACAGGACACCACTGGTTCATCTGGGATGACGACAGTACCTTAGTCACCCAGGCACTCCATACAGTACAGTGTTTACTATTCAGTATACAGGCAGTGTATTAACAACAATTTGAATTTTTATTCTGAGAGATTAAGATCCTTTGCTTTATAATTGCCAGAGTAGCTTTTATATTGCTGACACTAGTGAAAATATCTAGTATTTCTGATCCACTAACTCATTCATTATCTGGCTAAATTACAGCTACATACTTGTATTCCACTGTGTTAAATTTTTATCTTCCCTTCATTTGATGAATACTCTTACTGTTTTTTTTTTTTCTGGAATTCTTATGGGAGAAGCCTTTAGATAGTTAACTTATAGCTCTGTAAACTTACAGAGATTCATGTTTATTTCCATTTTGTGCTTAGTAAATCACCAAATTAAATCATACAAATATTCTTTATGTCTTTACTATCTATTTGTTCCCTCATACAGTGTGGATTTAAGAGGTTCTTGCCTCTTAAAAATGTCAATTTATAAATAGCTCATTTCTATAATGTACTTATCTTATTTGTAAACTATTTAAAGGTTTATATCAATTCTAGACTGTTCTAAGTGGCATAACCACTTTCAATGACAGCAATACATCTATTAGAATTATAACTTTTATCAGAAGTTTCAGCCTGATTTATCCTGAGATAGAATTTTTTTTTTTGAGTTACAAATTTTGAAGTTACTACCTCCCTCACCTCTAGATATAGAAAATAGCTAGGAAAACTCTAAAAAGTTGGTATCTCGAAAGCAGGCAAAGAAGCATTTTCTGAGTTAAAATCACTGCTAATCTCTGAGGATATATTCACTTTTTAGAATTCTGACTACTTTCAACATACAGATTTTTTCCTCAGCTTTTTAAAAAATTTTAGCGAATCACTATTCTCATATTGAGGGTTTACAGAATATAGTAGTAGAATATTGTAGAATATAGTCTCCTTTAGTCATTAAATAATTGCTGAATGGGAAATGACAATCCTATCAAAGGAAGAAACAAAGGAAAAATAAAATCTTTCTAAAATAATGAGGTTCCTAATTGTGGGAATGTGCTGAACATAACAGTAGCAACACTCCTTTAAATTTAATGCTGACCACAGTGGTTTGTAATTTTCCTTACAAAAACTAGATGTTTCCCAGCATGACACCCAGTGCTGGCAACGGTAACAGACACTGAAAACACTCATGCCAAGGAGTTAACAGGAAATATCTTGGTGAATTCAGAGTCAAAAGGAAGGCACAAAATTGTCAGAACACATATCGTGTTTCTCAGAATTATCTGTATCATGTTGGAAGTTTTTATACGGAAGTGTGTGTTGACACAAATGATTAAGGCCAGGATTCCTACAATTGACAGGAAAATGACCTATAAATAATGACCTGTGATGGACTTGACATACAGTCATTAAGTGAAATAGCCTAGTACCAGCTTCCTCCCTTTGGTGTCCCAGTTTCCGGCTTCTGTGAAGTACTTTTCCTTTGAGAAGATCACTCATTTTATCTGAGACCATCAAGTTTTCTTTGGGTTTTATCAAATGATAATTTCACTGTTGGTCATAGCAGATAATGCTAGTTTTTTCACATGCCTACTCAGAATACATTTGCTTGTACAGAATTTTTTTCTAGAAAGCCATTTATTTCCATTTCTTTATAAAACGCACAATAAGTACCTAGAGTGTTGGATGCTTAGAACTCAAAGTTTAAAGACAAGTCATTTTTTTTGCCATTAAACAATCAGTTTATTCCCATTCCATTCTCTTAAGAAAGCTTAATGTAACATTTTGGGGAATGGAATTATGAAGATGGCTGAGTTAAATATCATCTTGCATCATTATAAGTTAAATAAAAAGCTTTAGAAAAGTTATATTATTCACCACATAAGGATCTACTCCTTAAGGCTGTGGAAAAGCAATTTGAGGTCAATGAATGGAATTGTAATTACCATTTAAATTTGGGGGCTCAAGCAAAATTGTTTTCTTCTCTGAGATATCCCCTTTTCAACTCCAAACAGCTGATGGACCAAAATCTGTATTTTTTCATTGTTTTATTTTCTTCTCTATTTCTTCATATTGGTTGGAAGGAGATTGCAGTGGAAAAGCAATGTGTGATATGTGCTGTCTTCCAAACTCACAAATAAGGCACAAGAATTTAAGAAAAAGGAAAAAGGGATCATTTGAAACTGTGTCACAATATTGCTATATCTTTTATCTCAGTAGATGATGTGACAACAACCAGCAATGTCTTTAAGGCTAAGAAGAAATCAAATAAGGATTCTACCACGCAATGTAGTCATCCCCTTGAATATTCCAAATTAATGATTTACTATGATGCCCAGTGTGAATGATCATATTAGGAGATCTTCTTTTTTAGAACTACTTTTAAAAATGACTAATCCTGAAACCCCTGTATAACAATGTCTCATTAACTTATATCCATCAAAGAAATAATGTATTATTTCTTGTAACAATGTTTAGAGATTTAAAGTTGGTGGGCTGGCTCCGTCAGTAAAAAGCCTTTTGTAGAATCATTAAATGACCTGAATTCAGACTCTCAGCTTTCATGTAAAAGACAGGCATAGTGCTGTACACCTACTATGTAACCATACCTACAAAATGGGATTATAGCTTTTGGTGGGCCCCAGAAGCATACTGGCTAGTCAATCAAGCTGAATCATGAGTTACAGGTTCCATGAAATCCTTTTCTAAAAAAAATGAGACACAGAGAGGCTTATGAAGACATCTAAAGTTAACACCTTTTCTAATACACACCAACACCCACATACAACCCCCCTCCTCCCCACACACAGAGAGAGAAAGAGAGAGAGAGAGAGAGAGAGAGAGAGAGAGAGAGAGAGAGAGAGAGAGAGAGAGATTCAGTGATAATAAGACTTTAGAATCATTTCATTAAAGTTCACATCTGATAGGGTTGATAGGGTATGTGAACTTGGGGGGAACACAAGTGAATTATATTCAGAGTGGAAGAATAAAGCTGGTTTTGGAAAGCTAATTGTAACAAAACCAAGGCTCCTACTGCACTGGGCCTGCCTGGCAGTTTCTATTTTCTTGTAGTCATCCTTGTATACTTCTTTGGATGGCATTTATAATGATTAAGATTTCGGTGTGGTTTATGCTAGAGGATGAAGAATATTAAAAGAGGTATTAGTCGTAGCTTTTTAGTCTGTAAAAGATGCAATCATGACACAGTGACTGGTAGCATGCATAAGAGGAGGTAGTGATGGTTA
Source organism: Cricetulus griseus (assembly GCF_003668045.3). NCBI lineage: Eukaryota > Metazoa > Chordata > Mammalia > Rodentia > Cricetidae > Cricetulus > Cricetulus griseus. The sequence goes on along the minus strand of NW_023276806.1, from coordinate 241,666,475 downwards.
GTCCTTCCTATTGAATCCTAATGAATGTGTTCCCTCAAAATACACCCTAGGATCTGTCTCCATCAAGTCTTCTGGGGCGATCATTCTCAAGAAGTACTTTGACTATATTCTCTCTCTACTTGAAATTGTCAGTGATGATGAAATTGTCAGGGAATGTCCATCTTGTACAGACTAACATGTTCTCTGACCTCTCTTTAATTTTCTTTTCCAGTCTCAGGTTTCACTACCATTCTCCTAGAGTTGAGTTGATTTCTCATCAAACTTCTTGGAGCACTATTTTCTGAAACATTTAGGAAAACACACCCTTATGTACACCTTGATGTTTGCTGTTTCTTAAATTTATCATCAAAATTCATTCAACTTCAATCTCCACCCAGGAGGGGTGTTGTTTTTATTTTATAAAGCCTTCTTGACTCAGTAGTGATCTCCCAGTGTTTGCAGCATCTTTAGATGTGTGCTTCCTTAGAGACATCTTTTAAAAATTGTTTTTGAAGAAGGATCACACATATTTTCGATTTGATTCAATTGTCTATGATGCTGAGGGTGGTCTTGAACTGTTGATCCTCCTGCCTCCACTTGCCAGGAGCTTGGATGATAACATGCATCATCACAGCTCTCCACAGATGTCTCTTCTTGAGCCATAATATTTGCCTTTGCTTGGTGTTTCTTTCTCTTAACAATATGTATGTGATGAGAACTGTAAATTTCAAAGTGATTGTAGATATGCACATAACTCTCTCTCTCTCTCTGTCTCTCTGTCTCTCTCTCTCTTTCTCTCTCTCTCTCTCTCACACACACACACACACACACACACACACACACACACATACACACACGCACACCCACACGCACACACACACACACAAACCAGAAACTAATTTTAAAACAATACTAACATTGGGTGGTGGTAGCTTTTGCCTTTAATCCCAGCACTTGGGAGGCAGAGGCAGGTGGATCTCTGTGAGTTCCAGACCAGCCTCCAAAGCTACAAAGAAACCCTGTCTCAAAAAACCAAATAAAAAAATACTATCCAAGAAATATTTAGTAGCTATTTGGCCTGATTACCAATAAATAAAGGCAAAAAAGGGACCCTAATGTTCCAAAGGAAGGTAAGATTTCATTTTGAACAGTTATAATTGAAAGAAATCCTTGTGCTATTAGGAGAAGCTTCAGCCATGTAAAAAATATAACCTGGAGTTAGTTAGTTCGTTAGCTTATTAGAATAAAAAAAAATCTGTAAAATGTGCTTGTAAAAGGAAACTGGAAAGTCATGTCACAGGTCAATGGCCATGTTCATAACATGTGTATCTGATAAAGGGCTTAAATCTAGAATATAGAAAGAAATCCCAGTTCAACAATAAGACCAAAAAATGTGGGAAAAAGATTTGAACAAACACCTAACAAAAAGTTAATAAGCTGAAAACACAGATGTTGAAATTCATTAGTCACTGGGGATATACAAATTAAAATTGCCATAGGACAGTACTTCATACTTCTTAGATTCATTTAAAGTATAATGTTAAAAAAATAACAGGACCATCTATGTGTGACAATTGGGACAGTCATACACTATTAGTGGGGATATAAAACAGCAAATAATTTTGAAAAACAGGCTAACAATTTCTTGTAGTTAAAGAAACTCCTAGCTCCTTTGAAATAGATGGATAGGTCTAATAAACCTCTTCTAGGTATCTATACTAGAGAAATGAAAACATATACAGAAGAAAGACTTAATGTGTGAACACTTGGAGCAAAATTACTCAAAATGCTCAACCTGGGAACAAACAAAATGCCCACAAGCAGGTAAATAGTTGAATTATAAAACAGTGAACAAAAAGATACAAACTACTAAAAAAACAAAAACAAAAACAAAACAAAACTGAATATTCAGATCATGCTAAGAAAAAGAAGCCAGACTAAGAGAAACTCATATTGTTTGAATTTCTTCTTCTAGGACTAAAATAGTTCCTATGTTGAGAATGATAGGGGAATTATCTGTGAAAGACTGGAAATGACTACTTGTGTAGTCTCTATGCCAATCAGGAAATCAGCAGGCCATATCACATGAGAAGATGTACTTCATAAAAAGCTTTATAAAGACTGAATTTCCTTCTCCATCCTGGAGTTCTGTTTATTTTTACTATCATAAAATATGCCCCATTAATTCAGATTATTTGTAAAGCTATTGATTTAGTGAAACTTCACAATGCTACCTCATTATAGCATCTGTGTAATTACCACATACCCGAATGTGAGAGAACCATTTCAGAACCAATTTTTAAAATACTCTTGGGGACAGATGTGTCTTAGTATTTATGATTCTTGGGTTTAAAAAATAATATTAGGATGCAAAACCACGGTTTGTATAGCATATGCTAAGTATCATATGCAACATTTCTTATCTACAGTCTTAATATTTCTGTCCAGATCATGTGAACATTCACACAAAGCAAAACAGAAAGACCACAGGTTGCCATATGTGAGTTCAGGAATTAAGTAACTTCTGGCATTATAGCTTTACGAAAGCTTGGGTTTTAGAGGTTTTGGATTTTTGAAAGACTTAGAATTGAGGTGAGGTAAGATTACTCAATGAGTGCAGTTTTTTTTTTTTATTCAAATATATAAAACGTAGCCAGGGACCATTTAAAACCTGATGCTGTTGGAGTTTTCATGTTCTGAGAGAGACTGGATTCATTTTATAAAAGTTTGGTAACATTAGCTGTTGGGGCATGAGAAAGGCTGTTTTATTGTAAACTGCAAACAGTTAGAGTCCAGTAAGTCATACACTCTTGAAATCCTTCTTTCAGACTGAGAGCTTGAGGATCAAATGCAGTTAAGCAATCAAGTTATTCCTCTTTTATTTGTTTTTTCACTACTTTGTTCTTATGTGAAATTCTATCCAGGTCATCAGAACACAATTGAAAACAACTGATAATGCAAGGAATGCTAATTGGTTTCCTCTCTCTCTTATCACTGATCCGTACACAGCAAGTCATGCTCCCACATTCTTCCTCTTGTTTGCAGACAGCCTCTCTCTATATCTAGGCATTAATTTTTTTTTTTGTGAAACATTCAGGAGCTAACAGAGCCGTGTGCAGCATTGATAAGCTGTATTGAATAGTAGACAGTGCAATGGATTGGAAGTAGAAGTAGAGTGTTTAAAGCCACCAGATTAAAGATTTATTGAGCAAGCCCCAAGCCAAGTGCTAAGAATGAAAGATAAGATTCAGTTCTTGCCTTTGGGAAACTAGAGTCTAATAAAGAGAGATATGTATATAAACAAATAGTGTAGAACAATACATGTAATAACAGATTGTGGCCAAAGCAATAAACATTATTTAAACAAATAATAAGCTGGCTGGGTCTGTGGGGATGAGGCTGTTACTCTTTTTAGACCCCTGTGTTCTGTGGCCAAGCCAGCATTACCTCAAGCTGGGTAATCCAAGAGTCAACTCATTTCAGTCCTCCTGTCCCACATCCTCCAGTGAGACTCTCAGGGTTCTACTCAGGAATTCACAGGTCTTTAAATCTGGTTTTCTTCAGTCAGTCTCCCAAATTTCAGAGATCCCTTGAAAAATAGCACAGTGTATGGAAATAAAACACAAACTTTGCTTTGCACTCTATTGTGTTATTCACCACTCGGACGAAACTGCCAATTACTCTCCTCCTTTCTCTGCTCTAGATCTTTCTGTGCTCTCAGATAGTTGAACCTCCTAGAAGACCCGTTTCCATCATGTAATAAATGTTGCACTACCACTTCTTTTTGAAGCAGTCCTTCCACACTTGCCTCGACTGGAGCCCATCTCCCTTTCAGCCTTAGGAAATGGCTGTCACCTTCTCTCTTCTTCATTCACTAAGTCTCAACAAATAAGGTGAATGCCACTAAAAGTTCCCATGGCAACAGCTTTCTGTTTTTTTCACAGAAGCTCTCCTGCTGTGAGGCTCCCCCATCCTATGCTTCCCATTGTCCCTTAACCTTGAGTGGCACCAACCAGCTTCCCATCCAATGACTTCAGTGAGCATCTTCTAAGTCATGAACAGGCTTCATTTTCTTTCTAGGCGGCTTCTGTTATTTAGTACACTTCTAGGCTTATAGAAAACCCCTTCAGAGCTCTAAGATATTTGTTTGCAATACCGTTCTGTCCATTCTTAAGACCGTAAACTGTACATTTCTGACACCTGAACTTAATACAATTAGAAGCTCTGTGTCCACAGTAATTAAAGTTTTTAAGCCACATCTATGCCAGCCATTCATCCACTACAGAGAACCATCCATCATCTGGCCCTTACAGTCTGCCCTGCCTTTACTTTTACCTTAACTTGAACCATAACTGTAAACACAACTGGAACACTTCTCTTCACTGCCCTCCCATTCAGCTTGGATTCCAGGGGCCATTATTTCACTTGTTTGCTTTTCTCTCTGTGTGAACTCTGATTCCTTGTGTCTTTTCAGCATGTTCACTCAGCACAACTAAGTTTTACAGGAATCCATTGTCTGTGTCTTTGGCAAGTGAACAACATACTACTAAAATTCTCCATTGTCATCTAGGTAATTAAGAGTGTCTACAAATTTAACTGATAATCATATGTTTTTCAAACCCAGGTCAATTTACCTCCTTCAAGAAGGTAGCAGAAGTCATTAGATAGATGCATGTTAATGTTCTGTAAGAGAAAGGGATCAGCATCTACCCCCATCTCATTATCTCCTGTACAAAGGGAAGGGGCATTGTCTCCTACTCCATTTAAGGTCAGCCCTTCCACCAGTGCCCTAAATTCAGACACTTGCACTTGTCCAGGAAGCTTACAAGCTTGACCATCTCTTTTGCTTTTCATGCATGTAACCAATTCCATTTCAAATGGTTCAAGAAACATTTAGCATTCTTTTCATCTTAAAAACAAAACATATAAACAGAAGCCAAGCTTCGAGGGACCCCAATTTTACCTGTACCTCCTTCTTTCTCCTCTTCCCCTGATTTGACAGAGTTCTTCAATAGTCAATGAGGACAGCCTCTTCCCTCTCCATGCTTCCCCAAAGCCACTATTACCATCCGTACACACTATGTTCTTTTTAATATAGTATTTTATTAATTATTTGAGAAATTCATATATGCATAATATATTTTCATCACAGTCACCTCCCTTCCCTCCATAACTCCTCCCATATCTACCCCTATCTCTCTATCACCCATCTTTGTGTATTTGTTTTGTTGTTGTTGTCATTGGTTTGTTTATTAAATAACCCATTGTGTAGAAGAAATTTCTTTCTTGCCTTGTCCTTCAGCCAATTAGCCCCAAATAAACACAAGGACTCTATATTAATTATTAAACTTTTGGCCGATGGCTAGGGCTTCTTACTGGCTAGCTCTCTCTTAGTTATTAACCAATAACTACTAATCTATGTATTTCTACATGGCTTTATCTTACCAGAGAACATCTGGCACATCCTATCTTCCTGGTCTCTACATGGCATCCCCCCCTCGTGGCGTCCCTCTCTCTCCTTACTCCAGTCTTCTCTTGATCTGGTAGCCCTGCCTATCTTCCTGCTGGCTATTAGCCAATCTGTTTTATTCATCAACCAAATAAGAGAAACATATATTCAGAAGGACATCCCCCTTCACCATTGAGCTCAGTTTGTACTGTCATATGACTCCCAGGTGTGGAGGCATTTATTGTAGTGTGATGACTTACCTAGCACCACATCTTTATTGATAACTCTTCCTCATGAAGAAGCCATCAATGCCCATAGCTTCTAAGTTATTTGTGGAGGTCTATGAACTGCTTCCCTTTCCATGCTTGAATACTGATTGACTTGATCTTGTTCAGGTCTTGAGGAGGCAATTGTAGCTGCTATGAGCTCATGAGTATAACACCTCTGTCATGTCCAGAAGTCACTGTTTTGCTTTGGTCCTCTCTACCTCTGGCTCTTATAGTTTTCTACTCCTCTTCCATGATCCCTGAAACTTGGGATGGGGTGAGTGATGTAGATATCCCATTGGTGGCTGAGCTCTGCACTGGCATGTAGTCTCTGAACTTTGACCAGTTGTGAGTTTCTGTATTAACCACAATCTACTTCACAAAGGAACTTTTTGGATGATGTGGGAGAGTTTCACTCATCACATAGTATGTGCCCATGTGTACCACTGAAATAGCTCTTACTGCCATCAACAATGTTTTCTATGTCACTTATTTCAAAGGCAAATTTCTAGATCCTTGGTTATTTTTGCTATTATTCAGTAGCACTACTCCGTGTTAGAAAGTAGTATGAAGGGACTTGTTAAAACTACAGGCTCTGAATAGGCAGGAATGGATTTATGCAATAGTTTGGATTTAGGCAAATTAACTATAATCTATTTCTGCCTTAGCTTTCTTCTCTGTGAACAAGAGAAAATAATACTACCTATTTTCTAGAACTGTGGCAAGAATAAAATAAATATGTCCTTGTAAAATTTGATAAGCACAGCTTGATATGTACAAAGTTCTTGATAAATGCTACCTTGAATTTAATGGAATAACTCCCTCCTTAAATAGCTCTGCTCTTTTGATTCTGAAACGTTATGGTCTGTTAATTTTGAGAGAATGACTGTTTATGAATGCAGTGGAGGCCACACCAAGGAAAAGGGCAAGCTCAGAGGTTCAATAATGTCAATTCAATGTGGCCAGTTTCTGTAGTGATACTAAAAAGCTTCATTGCTTGTGTGTGTGTGTGTGTGTGTGTGTGTGTGTGTGTGTGTGTGTGTGTGTGTGTGTGTATGTGTGTGTGTGTTTTCATGTAGCATGGCAGATGCAGCTCAAAATCAAACTAAACTTTTAAGTATCTGTATAGGTTACAATGGAAAGTTACAATGGAAAGTGTATTCACAGATTTTCCAAAAATCCTAAGGATATTCTGGGCACTGATTAGGAAGGGGTAGGAACATCTGGGTGCACAGGAATAAGAATTAATATCCTGAATTCTTCTCTTGGAGCTGTCAACGTATAGAGTACCATAATACTTTCAGAATCTGCTTTTGAACATGAGAGAAATTTCAACTTATATACTTCTGAAAATAGATATCATTTCTCTCCTAAAGATGGTAATGATTATTTCATGAAAAACTAAAAATTGCATCATGACCCATCTGGGTATTTACACAAAGGAGCCCAAGTCATCAAAGTGCAGAGATACTTGCTTTTCCATAATATTTTGATGTATTATTCCAATATCCAGAAAAGGGAACATGCCTACATGTCCATTAATAGATTAATGGATAAAGAAAATGCAGCAATACACACAGTGGAATTTTTTTTCAGTCACAAGGAACAAATGAAATTATGACATTGGAGGAAAGTAGATGGAACTGGAAGTCATTATGGTTAGTAAACACGCCATATTCAGACAAATATTCCATATTTTTGGTCATGTGTAAATTCTAAATGTATAAAGCTATAAACATGTGTGGTATACGGGGTTGTAGTGTGTGTGTGTGTGTGTGTGTGTGTGTGTGTGTGTGTGTGTGTGTGTGTGTATGTGTGTGTGTGTGGTGTGGATTATAAAACTGGAATTCAATTCATGAAAGGAGAAGAAGAAATCTGAAGAGGGGAATATTAAAGAAGTGAATCAGTTGGAAGCATGAGTGGAATGAAGAAGAACAAAGAATGACCTGTGGTGTGTGTGTGTGTGTGTGTGTGTGTGTGAGAGAGAGAGAGAGAGAGAGAGAGAGAGAGAGAGAGAGAGAGAGAGAGAGAGAGAGAGAGAGAGCCACAATGAAACTTATTATTTTTGTATTCTAACCTAAAATAATTTAAGGAATGTTGATTGAAATTAATTCTCATTCATGATTTAAAAAATGATGATGACTTCTGTAGAGTGTTTCTCTTCTATTAGTGTCGGATGCTCTCATATATGTGTAAATGGGAAGCTTTGTCCTGACATACCCTTCATTTTCATTGCTATTGACCTTCTGCCAAGTCTTTTTATCTGAAGCCATCCACTGCTTTTATTTTTCACATTTCTTTTGTTTTAAGGATTTCAGAATTGAATTACAATTGTTGTCTTCAGCCTTCCAGTATCCATGGAGATCTTCTGTCAATAAATCTGAACACTGCCTTTCTCCCTCCCAGTGATGTTTTATGCATCGTTCTCAAAGATGGACTTTGAGGGTTGTGTTTTTTAACAACAGTGTCAGCGCTGCAATGCCTGCATTTTTTCAGTTTAGATTTCATTCCTTACCCAGTACCTCTGGTCCTGTGGCTGCTGTCCCTGGCTTATAGCTCTAACTCTTCAGTGTGTCACCTCATTCTTTTTTATCCCTTATGTCCCCTCTGTACATATACCCAGTTTAAATCTATGGTCAGTATAACTGCTGGCATTTGCCCTGGACTCCTTTGCCTCTCTCACACATTTATGTTTCTTTGGTAAATGACAACAACAATAAAAGCATTTAAGACATAGTCTCACTATGTAGCCTAGGCTGACCTTCAGCTCCTGACCCATCTGCTTCTACTCCCAAGGGCTGGGACTGTGGGTATGCACCACAAAGCTGTCTTAAACCCATATCCTTGAATACAATCCTTGTTAAACTCTAATCACTTTCCTTTTGTGTAGTCTCCATCTCAGTTGGAAGAAACCATTCCATCTCACAGCCTTCGCCTTCTCCTTTGCAACTGTGCCTGTCAACTGTATTTGCACTTTATCTTCAGGAACCACAGAGAACGGTGTCACTGAAAACAGTCAGGCAGGGCAAAATTTAACTAAGTACTCCATCTTGCATAGGCTTTGTATTTTAAACACAGAGAATATTGGAGTCTGTATTGATCACAAAAATTGTTTTTCTTGTCATCATTTCCCAAACCACAAAGCACTGCTGTTATTTATGTGTCATTTCCATTATATTAGCCATTCTGAATAGTCTAGAGATGATTTAAAGGTTATGGGAAAACAGATGTAAATTCTATACCATTTCATTAAAGGGAGTTGAACATCTTCAGATCTGGGCAGTATCTCCCACAGATACTGATGGATGATTTACTGTGCTTCATGCTATGTCATTATCACTATCTCATTATCCAATGAAAAGTAATTTACCAATGAGTTCAAGGTCAAGGCTCAATCTGAAACAATTTCATAATCACATCTTTAAGGGTCTTCTGGTGACACTCCCAGTACTTGATGCTACACAGAAAGTAGAAAGCACACTAATCATTATGAATAGAGGATATTTAAGCATAGAATTGATAAAATAGGTGTTTTGAGGCTTAAAGAACTCAAAAGGAATTGGGTAACACCCAGAAGAGGCTTCCTTAAAAGCCCTTCTCCAATAATGAGATTGATGACTACCTTATATGCCATTCTAGTGCCTTCATACAGTAGCTGATGGAAGCAGACACAGATACCCACAGCTAAACACTGTGCTGAACGCTGGAATCTAGTTTCAGAGAGGGAGGAGTGATGAGCAAAAGGGTCAAGACCAGGCTGGAGAAACCCACAGAAACAAATGACCTGAACAAGGGATTGCTCCTGGAACCCAGAGTGATAGCTGGGAAACCAGCATAGGACTGTTCCAGAGCCCCTGCAGGAGGAAGTCAGTTTGGAGGTCTGGAAAATCTATGTGGCCACTGGTAGTGGATCAGTATTCACCCCTAGTACACAAATAAACTTTGGGAGCCCTTTCCACATAGAGGAATACTCTCTCAGCCTAGAAACACTGGGGAGGGTCTAGGCCCTGCTCCAAATGATATGAGAGACTTTGAAGATCCCCCATGGAAAGCCCCACCTCCCTGGGGAGCAGAAAGGGGTTGCAATAGGGGGTCGGTGGGGGGCAGAGGAGGAGGGGAGGGTGAGGGAACTGAGATTGATGTGTAAAAGAAGCTTGTTTCTAATTTAAATAAAAAGGGAAAAAAGTAAAATAAAATAAAAAACCTCCATAAAATCCCAGGAGGGATCTTCAGTGTCTAAGCCATAGGGAATAGGGACAGGTGAGATGAAATTATTAGGGCTTAGGTGGAAGAGATATAATAGTAGTGCAGAGGCCAGCTCCCTCCCTCCCTGAAGGACTACCTCTGCACCTATGAGGAGATGCAAGAGACTAGTCCTGCAAATGCTTGGATCAGGTAGCAACTAAGGAATCAGCTGCTACTGACCAAGAAGAACAGGAGAAAGCACACAGGGATATGCCTGTTTTCTCCTCTTTGCCTTCTAATTTTCTTCTCTTTATTGGCAAAACATAACAAGAAGCCTCTTCAACGAGTTTGTAGCCTCTCTGTTTCTATGTCCCCAAGAGACCACAAGTGAACAACTAGCCCAGCCCTTCATTTAGGAAGAGACACAGAGTCTCTTTGCTGCTTCCTGAACACACTGCTTATGTTGTCACCTCAAAACCTTCACAATGTTGTTCACTGTGTGTGAAATACTCCCTCCCAAAGGGGTCTTCACAGCGAATTTCCTCATTCCTTCAACTCTCAGGGAGATCTTTCTCATACCCACCCCCACTTAGTATTTCACCTGAGTAACATTGTATATTCTCCTTATACATTCTTCTCCCTAAATGTACTTGTTAACCTCTAGAATACTATATATTTCACATATGTATCCTCCATGTCTCTTCCAGTATAGTGAGTTTCATGAGGTAAAGACTTTGTTTTTGCCCATGTTTGAAATCCCCAGTGGAAAAAAAAAAAAAAAAAACAGCTTCTGGTGCAGTCAACATATTTTTTTGTTGATGCAAATCCACTCTTACAACTCTGGTTCTGCTCAGTTCTCACTTGTAAACACCTCGTGGCTACTCATTGCTCACTCCTGGGCCTCACCGCTCACTGCCTCTGCTGTAGGGATTTAATAAAATAATTCTATTTTGAACTATATTTCAAGTGGCTTGAAGATGAGTGAAATCTTACAATTATAATTATAAATTCCATTGGTATTTTCCATTCCACTCAGTATTCTGTCTCTAAAATTGACTCTGTAGGCAAATTTTACTTATCCAAAGTTGCTTTAATCATTTAATACTGAAGATTTTGATACACAATAACTTCACCCACACTTTTCTACTTGGTGTGTAGCTATGAACTAACACCTATGCTAAATTTTAGGAATCCATTTCAGAGACATTTACAATAAATTTAAAATGCATTCCTTTGTCAAAATTTTCTGGAAATGAGCCATAATAAAACTTGACTTCACATTTGGGCTGCAAAGTGTGAATGTGTGTATTTAGCACAGTTATTTAAAGATTTTAACACAATTTCTATCAACTATTGTTAACCTTCAAAAATAGAGAATCATGTCCCCTATTTTGCTTGTCCACACACTATTTCCTGTATTCTGTGATGCTTAGAAATGGTCAGGTGGATCTACTCTGAAGGGAGTAGAGGCACCAGGAATCTGGGCAGCAATTCAGCATGGTCACCTGGCTGTCCCTCTGTTCAGGGCAATGTTATCCTTTGTGTTTTGCTCATACCAAGCTGGTGGCTGGATGAAGATGTCTTCTTTCAGTGAGCTGCCACGGCCTGGAGGCTAGATTTCATTTATTCTGTATCTAACAGAAGAATGTCACAGAGTAGTCACTGGAGCTGGTTGATACAACTAAGTTTAATGTGGGACACAGAAGTATATATGCACTCACTGTAGTATCATATCAGAGAGTCTTAAAAGATAGAAAGTAAATCTTTACAGCCACTGTGAAGAATGAGCCCCAAGATCTATCAACCATCTAAAATATGATTGAACTGGACCCATACCTGTATAGTGTATGCATGTGTGTACATATGTGTGTATGTAATGTGTGCATGAATGTGTGTGTGTGCATGTGCATACGTATGTGTTTGTAATAGCTCAAGGCAGATTGAAGAAAAGAGTTCTGCTAACTTTTAAAGTAATTCTGTCTTTTTTAAACATCATTTAAATTTCTGTCCTGCTTCATTTATATGTCTGAATAGAAATGCATGCATATTCATCTCCTACCTTCATCTTCTGCCCAGAAGATCTGGGGTCATAGGATTTGCAGGGTCAGCTTTTCCTCTGGCTCACGCTTCTCTCACTCCCTCACACTTTCTTTGGAGCATCTGTTATGCAACACACTGAAAACTGAACTTCCTCTTTTGGAAAGGGTGATTTGTTGTTGAGCTCATCTTAATCTCCAAGAAAGATGCAAAGTCACACAAAAATATGCACAAACAGCTGGAGCACAGGTTGATGCCAGTGAAACCAATCCCTTCAAATATGTACTGATATACATTAAAATGAGAGTGAAGCTATTTTTATAAAACTTCCCCACTGCTCTCAGAGCACAGCATGCAGCCCTTTGAGATAGAATTTGTTATGTTCATCCCCCATCTTCACCATCTTATGTTCATCCCCCCATCTTGACTATCCCGTTCCCTCATGTTCTCCAGCTAAGACCATGAGCAGCCGTGGAGAGGGTACCTGAACTGGTCTTCCTCTGTAATCAGATTGATGAATACATGAATTATCATCATAGAACCTCAATGTAGAGATCCACAGCTAAGCACTGGGCCCAGTTGTAGAGAGGGAGGGGTGATAATATGAGCAAAGGCTTCAAGACCATTTGGGGGATAACCACTGAGACAGCTGACCCGAGCTGGTGGGAGCTCACTGACTCCAGACTGACAGTAGGGGAACCTGCATGGGGCCAAACTAGGCCCTCTGAATGTGGGTGACAATAGTGTGGCTTGGGCAGTTTGTAGGGCCATTGGCAGTGGGACCTGGATTTATCCCTAGTGCTTGAACTGCCTTTTTGGAGCCCATTCTCTTTGGAGGGGCTTGTTCCTGCTTCAGAGTGACGTACCAGACTTTGTTGAGTCCAAATCAGAAGCCTTACCCTCTCTGAGGAGTGGATGGGGGTGGGCGGTGGGGAGAACAGGAGGAGGGGAGGGAGTGGGAACTGGGACTGATATGTAATATGGGAAAAGATTGTTTTAAAATAAAAAGATAAAATACACAGTGAGTTGAAAAAATACGCTATGTTTAGACTTTTCTTCAAATTGACCAGTATTGATTGCTTAATCTTTATGAAACAGTTGCAGCTCAGATGGAACCAATTCTGCACATTTAACAGTAAATTTGTAAAACAATTCATCATAGTGGACTAGGATAGTAACCGTGTTGTTCAAACATGAGGCTACACCTTTTAATTTCAGAATTCCTTTCACCAGCTTATCTTTAATGCGACTATTTTTAGCTATCATGATTTAACTTTGGCTTCATATGATCCTTCTGATTGGACAGCATCCAGTGCTTATGTGATCCTTTAAGGTTTTATTGACTACTTACAATGTATATTGCCGGGCCAAGAATGTAATTTCTTTCATCCCCATCTCACAAATGTTTGATAATTACTTTTGAAGCTATCATCAAAAGACATTAAGGTAAACCCTAAAGAAAAAGAAAACAAACGTAGAATATCTCACTGTCCTTTAAAAAACAAACCACCAGGCACTTATAGCAATTTTATTCAAATGCATTCCTGGGGACCAGTTACAGCAGTGAGAGAAATTTGTTTCATCATAGTACGTGGCATCACTGTTTTCTTATATGAGAGATACTAAGGCATATTTGGCTGCAAGTAATAAGAATCTGTATTAGAGGCAGGCAGCTTTATCACGTGTTAAAGAATCTAAAAGCAGACAGATGGCCAGGGGAACTATGCCATAAGTGTCTTGAGTATGCAATGTCAGAGCATCTTACTGTCCCTTTCTTCTGCAGTTTTCAGCATATGGTTTCTGTTTGCTGAGGATAAGCAGTGGAGATTTCTGGAGCTTCAGGCTTCCAGTCACTGTCCCTTCTAGAGGGCAGGAGAATGAGAAAGGAAGGCCACAGGTTTGTTCTGAAGTTCTACCTAATAGCTTCCTCTTCCATCTCCCTGACATCCTTGTTGCCAGAGCTCATAGTGCAAGTATGCCCTTGGATGCTCATCTTTCCAGGGATGAGGCTAGAACTTTGTTTCTAAGATTAAAGGGAGGCTAGATGGTCTCACGTGTCTTGCTGATCCGACTCAACCATAAAGGGATATGGATTTTCCTTCTTCTAAGAAGACAACCCTCCTGTTTGTGACCCCACATGTAAAAAACTGTCCAATCTCCAGCTTAAAGTGAACCCTTCATTGAATAAAAACACCATCAGGGAAGATCAATTGAGATTAAAAACAATGAAGGTGACAACTGAAGATGAAAGTTATTCTGTGAGAAAATACAAAAGCAGTAAATATGAACTAGAATTAGAAACTGAGAAGGTTTTAGTAATTGTTCTGTGCATGGGGATTTATCAAGAAATCCAGGGGATCCTAGATCTTAGATCCCATTTTCTGTGTTAAAAGTGTTTTCTATGTTTGTTATTCAATCAAAATCCTGCATTGATTAGTTCTAGGAGAAAATGGATAGCTGTCATTCCATATCTCTTAATGACTACTTATTAAAAATCTGTACTATTAACCTATAAGGCTCAATTTCTGAAAGTAGGTTAGGACAAGTGTGTGAACACCAACTGTTACTCTCTGGGGTTCCAAGAGCTAGAAGGAAAAAAACTCTCTCCCAGAATCTTATTCCTACATAAGTGGGACTTTAATATCAGATTCACTAGACTACTGATAGCCAGAATTGTGGCCACCTAATACTAAATCATAATCTCTAAGTTCATGTTGTCAACATATGAAAACATGGTAGTGCACAAACACAGAGTGCATAAATTACATAAAACAACAGAATTTTATATATATAAAGAATTGACTGATTATTAAAAAAGTAATAAAAACATAGGACTTGGAGAAAATAGTTGACAAAGCTTTTGGAGAGCTATTTTAACATATATTTTTAGCAGATAAGTGTAAAATATATAAAAATAATATCAAAAAAGGTACTTTCTCTAACCTGATTATTCTACATCTGGAAATCTACTTTAAAAACTAAATATTATGGAGGCATAAAGCTTATGTGTGAATTTTTGTGGAAACAGTGTAAAAACATGTTCATGGCTTGCTGTTCAACACTGGCTACCAACTAGGTTACTCCATGATTTAGTTACCAAAATGTAGCATTATTAACTGGGCAAATGACCAGGTAAGAAAAGAACCCTTGGAGACCAGAGAGGTTCCAACTAGACGAAGCAGTTGTCACAAAGAAAGGCGAAAAGGTCCGACTTCATTCACAATTAATGCCTCAGTGGTGGAGCGCTGTGACAAGACTCAGATTTCTGAAAGGTTGACCTCCTAGACAAGGCTGATGCTTCCAAGGTGAAGTGTCTGGAAGCTGCTTCTGTAATTGCTGGAACAATGGTCAGCTGGATCTACCTGTTGCTGTGGGAGGGCCATGCTACCTACCAAGTGAGAAAGCAAATCTAGAGTGAAATTTAAGACACAGAAGCCAATAGAAAGTCCAACCTCAGGAAGCATGATTTTTCTGCTTCCCTTGGTCTTCCATATCCTTGCAGTTCCTCTTACATGACACTTCATAGGCAGCCACCTAGCTGAGAAGGACTCTCTAATCCCAACTTGTAGTTCTATCCACCATAGACAGGGCCAGGCTTCACTTAATTTCCTCACTCATCTGTTCCTATGTCTTCTACAAAATACGGAGTAGGTCAGAGTGGAACACTCTTTGATGTCGCAAGGACAGGGGAGGAGTCTGAAGTAAGCAAGCTGTGCCTGGGATGATACTCCAGGACATGCTAGGGAGAGGTGAATATGTAGAAAATTCTCCATGGGGCAAATGAGCCTTCACCTATCTATGCCAATGTCTTCCACAGTCTGTTGAAGGGCACTGCCTACCACTGGGATAGCTGGCTCATCGTCAACATCAGTGTTACACTGTTTCTCTATTGTCATGGACCTGTGATTTGTAGGGTCCTCACTGCACCATGCTAAAGCTGAGCATCCAGGCATAGTTTGGAGACAAAAAACAGTAGCTTGCTAATTGCCACATCAGTATTGTTGCTTATCACCTCATCTAAAACATACAGTTAGGGATGCCAGCTCATATAATAGTTATCTCAGCTGTGTAAACATTGTTGAAGTAGTGAAGAGAAACAACTGCAGTCGAAGGAGGGGGAATGTGTGGGAAAACGACATTTTGTTTGCTGCCCTTTGCATCTTTCCAACTCAGAAAACAAGAAAAGAGCAAACCAAGGAGGAATACTCCCTGTACTTGATCACTTTTGTTCTATTTCTTTTTACATGCACATGACTTTGGCAAATCAGCTGATGCTTTGCAAAGTCAATGGCATTGCCTTAGCAATGAAAGCAACATCTACTTTACAGCATTACCAGGAAGATTAGCAAGATGGTGCGTGCAGAGCAGCCTGTGCCACACGGGCATACATGTGTTCAGTGTTGATTGTTGAAACCGTGATTTCCCAGATTCTTTATCCATCACAGCATCCACCTTAATCCCAAGTTTTGTGCTCCATCACTACCATTTATTGGGTGTTTCTGTTTTGTGCCAAGCACCATTGTAAGCTGTACTCGATAGAACTCACCTAATCCTTGCAACAATTTATGAGGTAGGAAGATGCTTTAATTTTGCTAGTTTTACTGAAGAGGAAATTAAGCCTCAGCAAGTTATGCAAGCCAACCTTGAGTTACATAGGTAAAAGTGAGCTACAATTTGAACCCAGGAGTCTGGCTCCAGAGTTCGTGTTGGCTACTGTTGCTATGATTATTTAACAAGATCACTCAGAACCTTATTTTTAATAACAATTGCTCCATAAGTGTCCTGAGTATTTGAAGCACTGTCTCCTGTGATTTCAGAAAAAATTTCAAGAGAGAATCATTGATTTAGAAAAGCCACATCTGAGTGAATTGAACACTCCAAGAATGAAGAGGAGGTGTCTGCTTTCACAAGGATATGGATGAACCTTAATTTCAGTCAATCTAATTATAAGCTGTTATTCCTCTATTATGGAAATACTCTGTAATTGGATACAAGAAAATCTTTTGTAAAAGCTTCTCCCTCAGGCTTTAATACTGGCCTCAGCTCAATTAAATATAATCAAAACTTTGCTTTAAAAAGCAGTTATATTTTTTTAAAAAAGATGGAAGGGAAATATTATGCAGTATGAAGACAGTTATCTTTGGATAGTGGTAGAATAGAATGACTTTATTTGTCTTTAAGAATTATCTTCCTTTGGCTTTTCTTTTGTGAAAGTATTACTGTAAAAATAACATTTATTCCTTGGACTGGGCATGTATTAACTGCTAAGTATAGGTAGAGAGCTAGTCTATCATCAGAGAGACCCTGGCTTCAAAACTCAGGCTAGAATGGAACATTGCTCTAAAAATAATGTTTATTTCTTATGTACAAGAAGAAATTTCTATAAAAGAATGAGACTTTATACAAGCTAAACAGCCAAATCTCACACAATTACCCCACTATATATGCAAAATTCTTACTGTAATTTCTAAAACTGTAATATAATGATGAAGTGCAATACAAAAATGCAGTCAGCTTGCTCATATTTCCCCTACTTTTTCACCTTTTATTTACTAGAATACTAGGAAAGATCTTTCTCCAGGAATAAAAGCACATGTCTATTTTACCTTGTGATACATTTACCTGTATGAATATGCTAAAGTTCCTGATAGTTGTAAGTTCTTTATTATAACTGTTGTAACTTTAAACACCTATTGAACCATGTGTTTGATCAGTTCCTCAGGATAAGTAAAGAAGCTGGGCTCCTGGCGCTTGGTCTTCAGCCCATGAGGATATATTTTAACGCACTGTTTTAAAGGTTACCTTTTCAGCAGTGGATATCCTAGAATGCCTGTTTTCTCAGAGATCCACATGCTTTTTGTCGTCTTTGTCAATATGATAAGTTGAATAAGTCTAGGCTTTACTTTCTCTTTCCATAGCAATGATTGCCTTTTTGCTTCTGCAACTTGCCTTTTTTTTCTTTTATGAAATGTCTGTTTTGTCCTTTGTTGATTTAGTTTAATGAATTGTCTTCTTATTGATCTATTAGAGCTTTTTATTTATCTTAAAAACACTTTTAGTATGCTGTAGAAGCAAAGTTACCCACTGGTGAGCTAATTTGAGAGATGGCTATTCCTTCGTTGCAGTTTTAAGGCCAATATGAGATGCAAATCCAAAGGCATCCTGGAGTATGCTATATGCCTAAACAGAAATGAGCACCGTGAAATGCAGCATGCGTGAGAACGGAGTTCTGGTTTATTGTGAAGAAGTTTTCCCTTAACCACAGTTTATTTTATTATGTTTCGCTGCTGGGAATCAAGCTCAGCTTTTTGTGCATTTGAAGTACCCACCCTTACCACTGAGTTATCTTCCCCTACCCCCAAGACTGCTTCATAAGTCAGAGCTAAAGGTCAGTCTCCAACTCCATAGAGTACCTTTGCCAGTTCCTCTCTGCCTGGCCGGGTTTATTCATCCCTTAGATCTCAGCCCGGCACCACTTCCCCAGGAAGCTTTTAATGACCTTGCTCACCAGTCCAAATTTCCTTATTTTATGTTTTAGATAATACTTCTGTTCTGCAATTTGTGTTTATTTACCTGTTTGTTTGATCCAGCCTCTTACGCTCACTGAAATAATCCTCCTCTACTGCAGAAATTAGTGTACCTCTGCATCTCTCTATACTTAACCTGTCTCATAGGATATAAATAACAAAAATTTTGTAAGGGAAGCATCACATATGAACATACATTGTGAATTATATTGAACATTCCCCGAGGGTGAGTTTAGCCTTCTGCTCGAGTACCTTTGACAGTCTTCTGAAAAACGTCAAATACAAGCCACCCGGAAGCACATGCATTGCAGAGCATAGTCCCAAATGCGCAGTGTGCACCTCAGGTTCTGAGGGCTTTCAGATAGTTGAGCCTACTCTATGATGTTATGAATGGTTAAATAATCCATCAGAGGACTCCTCCACTTAAGAAAACATGACAACTGGAGAAGGTGCACATGAGCTCTCATCCCTAGATGAGAAGTTATTGACAGCTGATGGCTGCCAGGGGAGGAGGTCAGTTTTCTCTGGAGATGGGAATCCCTTGTTGGTTGACCAATGTGAATGGCTTACAGCCATCTGTATGTGGGTGATTGGACTCAGTGGACTAAGGGTGTAAATGAATTTTGCTACTCTCTATCATTACTTAGAGATGGGTGCTAAAAATGCATTATTTAGTTTAAATAATAACCTTGTTCCTATTAAGAGCAGCTTATTCTACCAAGATAACTGGAAAAATAATCAGGAGAGAGAACTTTGAAATGATGGGATTTTTTTTACTTGTACAATGACTTTTATTATTTTATTACTGGTATTAGCAGTCATCATCTGCCATTGAGCTGCACCCTCTTCACAATACATTCCTATTACAGGAGCTTATGTTAAAAAGCCATCTCTTACTATACAAGACATGGACTTTGGGACTGACCCCATTTAAAATGAATAATACTGTGAAATGATACTTTAATGACTATCAGTTATTACCACCCAGCTGGAGTACGGACATGCTCTATCTCAAATTCTGCCATCCCTGTGATTTTGTGACAAGATCTTAAAGAAGAGTTTGGATTATTATACACTTTGGCCTAAGCAACTGAATGACCATTAGGTCTGTTCAAATCACATGTTATCAGTGAAACGTTCACTGCTGGGTTTCCTGTCATTGTGTCTCCAGGCTGACCATTTCCTGTCGATGTCCTTAAAACGGAGAATATACTGAAAACTGGGGTCAGCCACTATGCTGCTAACTCTACGCTTCTGGCTTTGGAAGATAAAGCAGTTTTTATTTTGTTTTGTTTCAAAATATTATTTTTTCTTTCTTTTTTAAAGAAGAACACAACGCTTGATTTTTTCTGTGATTTTGTTCCTCCTTCAAAAATCAGCAAGTCTATTTTATGTAGTATATGGCATTACCCAGAGATTTATCAATAAACAGTGAATTAATTTCTTATTGTGTATATTATGTATCATGAGAATTTGCATGCTCTGTCCAGCACACAGTTTCCAAGATGGCACACAGAGTGGCAATAACTTGAATTTGAATCTGACCCTTAGGGCTGAGGAGAGTCACAAGGACCTAGAAAATAACATGTTGACTCAAAAGCAGTAACCAAGTTTTCAATTAATTAGAATTTTAACTCATTATCAAATATTTATGCGCAAGTTTATGTTTACAGACCATAAAATGCATTTTTCAGGTTGCTTTCTAGTTGCTTCATCTTTTTATATTGAAACGTATGGTTTGTGTTAGAAAGGGTTGGAGAAATTGAGCATGCCAACAACAAAAGGAAGTAAATGAAACTAAATAAATATGAAGAAAGGAGACTCTGAATATCCCAGGTGGCCAGGGGACAGTTAGTACAGCTGCTTGAGAGGGTGACAGTTGTTCTCCCCCTGTGGAGTCTTCAGATTATTATTAGCCTGTCTAATGACCAAGGTGTGAAGGATTAGGGTTTCAAGCTCTTGGCAATTAGCAGAATACAACTTGTTTTTTTTTTTGAGTGACAGAAGGTGGTAGACATGGGGGGAAAAGGACGAAGCAACTACCTATTTCTGAAAGGTTTCTTGTTGTGTCATTGTCATCCCCACCATCTAAGTGAGCTTTTTCCTTCCAGCCCCAACCTATGTTTTCTGTGAGAGGAGAGTGATCCTCATGAACAATGAAATCAAGTGATAGCTGAATAAAGCAAGACAAAACAAAACCAACAAGAACAAAACAAACACAATACAAAAAAATCAAAGGTGTCCAAACAAAGAAGTGAAGCCATTCAATCACTTTTTTTTTTTTTTTTGCAGTTGTATGTCAAGGAACAGTCCCAACAGATAGATTCAGAATGACTTGTTGGCATAGGCAAAATCCCAACTGGATTTGAGCATAGGTCCATTAACATAAATTTTTGACAGGTGCAAAGATGAGCTCTTCCCTGGAGAGAAAACCTGAACAAGCTTGCCCAACCTGAGGAAATGGTGGTAAAAAAAAAAAAAAGAAAAGAAAAAAACCAAAACAAAACAAATAAGCCAGAAGACAGTAAATGACAATAAATAGAAACTCCAAGAAAGCACACCTCATCTTTTGTTGAGGGCCAGAAGCCCCTGAGTAAAAGCCAGACGGGACAGAATATTCATCAGTTAGTTGAATGGTTTTCCTGAAATTGGGTTTTTGGATTCTTTTATATTATTGCTTATATACTGCTGTGTGGTTGGTTGATATTTTGAACTGAGCCGTTCACTCAGTTTCTTTGGAGATTGAACCAATCAAACTACTTTTGCTTTCTGAATGTAAATTTTAGATTCTTTTATTATTACCTACTGTATAGTGATTTTTTTTCCTTTTGGAAGTTTCTGGGTTGCTGCCTCTCTGTGACCTGCATTCCAGGGACAGATGGTAGAGGAAGACACCACCTGCCTGACATAGGCAATACCTCCTTGCTGCTCTGGTGGTCACGCTGAGAAGCAGTAGATACCACAGAAGGAAGACCAGTCCTTATATAACTGCACATTCAGACTGTAGCTCTTTTGCACCAGTGCTAGGATAAAGCTGGAAGGGGGCTCTGCTTGGGGGACCACGGCAGGCAGATTCCATGGCAGGAGAATGTGACCCAGGCGGGGGACAAACACGCCAGGCAGACTTAGCTTGAGTGAGTTTTATTAGAAAGAGAGGGAGGGGGAAGGAAAGAGAAAAGTGGTAAAGAGACACAGAGATAGAGGACAGAAGAGAAGAGGGAGACAGGAGCAAAAATAGAGGAGAGCTGAGAGTCCAAAGAGCAGTAAGAGCAGTAAGGGAGAGCAAGTGGGCGGGGGATCTTTCTTTTAAAGGGGTCCTTTGCACCTCATGGAACCCTGAGCTGACCAGAGTACTGCCTGAGAGCATTCTGCCAGGTGACAGGGGCAGGCCAGCATAACGGCTGAATCATTACACAGATGCTTGCTTCAGTTTGGCATTGGTGTTCAATATAAGGCGCTGCATTTTCTAACTGGAAATTGATCTCTTTGCCATTTTAACTACTTGAGGACAGAGACAATATTATGCCTCTTTAATCGCCTCCAGTAAGACACTGCCCAAGAGAACGACATTTTTGATGCATGACCTCCAACACTGGGCAGGTGGTGGGATCATGTGCTCTAGCATTCTATCTCTAATGCTTAACATAATTCTGACACGTAGTTAGTTTTTGCTTCGTGAATATTTGTTTAAAGGGATAATAAACAGTTTTTAAACTGTGAGTTGCAGTCAGAACTGAGGTTGAGATTTAGTGAGGTGGAAGAGGAGCGGAGGGGAAATACTTTCAAGTCCTTGGCACACATGTAGTCCATCGTTTTACATCTGGATTTCTTTACTTTATTTGCCTATGCTTAAAAGTAATAGCTGAGTCCAGGAAGCCTGCATGGAATCCAGTTATACTTCCAAATCCTCAGAGTTAGGATGTATGCCACTGCACCCTGCTCACTTCCTTCTGCCCAGTAATGTTCTTTGAGAATTGATTTGAGCCAGCCAGCTCACTTTGTTTTGCTGAGGAGGACCATATTCTATTTATGGCCAGACAACACTGTTCTTTGTGGAATTCAGAGTTCACACTTTGATGTTTGTAGGTCCTGCTTTACTTTTACCGATTTACTTATTTTTGTTTCATCATCGTTTTTACTTTTTGATGTAAAACGTTTTTCATACAACTCATTTTGATTGTGTTTCTTTCCTTCCCTGATTTTCCTTTTACAGTGTGTGATGATCTATATTGATTTTCAATACGACAGGATTTAGAGTCACAACGAAAAGAAATTTCTGGGCATGTTCGTGAGGAAGTTTCTGGAATTGGTTAACTGAGATGGAAAGACCCACCCTAAAGTCTATGGGATGGGATCCTGGACTGTATAAAAAGGAGAAAGAAAATAGATTGCTGGCATTCATCTCTCTCTGCTTCTTGCCTCAAATTTCTGTGGCCATACCTTGCGTTCAGTGGATCCCCTTGATGGATTGTACCTCAAATTCTGAGCCAGAGTGAGCCTTCTGCCTTGTGCTGCTTTTGGTGGGTATTTTGCCACAGCAATAAGAAAAGTAATATGTAGGGCTAGGTATCAAATCCAGGGACTCACACATGCTAGGTCAGCATTGTGTGAGCTACACTCACAGTCAGATTTTACTTTAAACTCAGAGGGACATAAACAATTTCATCTCAGTAACAATTTACTACATAGCCAATTATAGTTCAGGAAAATATGAATACTTAGATTCACACACAAGGCATTCAAGCGTTTCTCACAGTTTGTTGATTCTGCTATTTCAACACATTTTCTTTTGTGCCCTGTTTTCAAACACACTAGTTTGGGGCAACATTCAGATGGCATGCTATAAGCAGTTTTCTTCAAGTTGCCTGGCATATAGCATATAAGCGTTTGTATTTGCTCAACATGTGAGCAGATAAGGAATAAGGGGACACTGTGTTTCTTATACACTTGCCACAATTGCCATTTATTCTCTAAGAAGCCTTGCTGGCTTTCAGAATACAGCATATTTGTCTCTCCTCTGATTCATGCCGAGTTTTAAGCCTTCTGGCTGGGAAACCCCAATTTCCAGTGTCGTTGGTGGCACTTGTCTTTAATCCCAGCACTCAGGAGGCAGAGGCAGGCAGATCTCTGTGAGTTCGAGGCCAGCATGGTCTCCAGAGCGAGTGCCAGGATAAGGCTCCAAAGCTACACAGAGAAACCCTGTCTCGAAAAACCAAAAAAAAAAAAAAAAAGGTTGATTTAACTATTCAACAATCTTGTTAGTCTTAATTTTTAGAGTAAGTTGTTAATGTTCCAATTCACAATCACCTCATTGAAATCAGACTACAGTGAAGACATTTTATGTATACTATTTGGATAGATAAATCTATGCCTATGTGCATGCCTTTAATGTTTTCATTTTTGGGCACTGTGTCAATTTGCATTTCTTCATGGAAAAGGGGTATTCACATTTCAAAATATGTAAGATAGATGCAACATATAACAAATAAAAAGGCCATCAATAGGAGCAATACATTTTTACATTGTCATATTATCTCTATGGAATATTAGATCATTGTGTAGATAAGTAATGACATCTGATTTCTTTACCTGTAATTTGACTAAAGAGTGCTAATGGAAGTCCAAAGAGTATGTGGGGAACAGTTTAAAATAACTTTTATCCTCTCACCTGTAGATCATGCCATTTATTCATTTAAGTAGCTCTTAACTCTTTCATTTCTTATTCTTTCATTTCTTTCTCATGTTTTATGCAATATTTGGATGTCCAGCAAATTATTTTTACATAGATTGATTTTACAAGGCATATTAATAATGCAAATAATATCCAGCACTAATGATATGTACACCTAACACTAACCACATACCCAACACTAACCACTTATCAACCACTAACTATATAGCCATCACTAACCATATACCCAACACTCAACACTGACCACATACCCAACACTAACGATATACCATCACAACCATAGACCCAACACCAATAGTGACTGTACACTTATCATGAATCACACACCTGACACTATGTGCCCACCTCTAACCATGTACCCAACATTAACCATACTCCTGTGTTCCTTTCCCATTCAATTGGCCCCCTAAATCACTTAAAATTTTTAGGTATTGCATCTTCTCCACAAATTTCAATTGTATTCTAAATGTCTGTAGCCCCTAATCCTTATTTTTTTCTTTATTTATTTTGAGATAGGTTTCTACTGTGCAATGCAGGCTAGTCTTGAACCTTAGCCTCCTGCATCTTGGAAGTTTAGACATGAATCACTACTCCTGGCTTCTATCCTGCCTTCTGTTTTTTAAAGATTGTTTTATTTTGTGAAAGTATGTATGGCTGCGTGTGTGCATGCACAGGTACCTGAGATGTCCCGAATAAGGCTTTGAATCCACTGGATCTGGAATCACAAGCAATTGTAAGGAGTCTCATGTGGGTACTGGGTATTGATCTCTGGTCTCCTGCAAGAGCAGTAAATGCTTTTAACCTCTGAGATACTTCTTCAGCCATACATAATACTGATTATTGATGAGTTTACATATCTTTGCATGTACTTGTATATAGTTCTTAATTTCCTTTTTTTCATGAAATGAATGTAGCAACTTTCTTTCCACAGTTTCAATGTCATTGCTGCCATTTAAGTGATTTGTAAATTCCTTGTGTATTATGCATGATGTGTATTGATTATATGCTATACGTGAATTTATTTTTGGTGTCCACGAGGAATATTAGTTCTTAATTTTGAATGTTTAAATTGCAAATCTTTACTTTTGTAGCAATTGTTTCTGTGTCTTATTTGAAAAAAATATCACTGCTCTGAGAAGTTGTGATCTTTCCATAATGATTTTTTTCCTAAAAGTTTCATTTTTGCAATGAAATCATTAATCTCTGTTGAAATTATTTTCCATGTATTGTAAGATTGAGATACGATTTTATTATTTCCTCTATTATTCATCATTGTCCTGTTCCTGCTTAGGGAATTTCCTTCCTTTCCATGGCTATCAACTATATTCTCTATATCATACAATAAATTGCCCCAAAACATGAATATGATTATGAGTCATCAACAGTTCTCTGTTACCCCAGAGAACTGGTTTAATCCTATATAATAAGAGGCTTTCTAAATTATTACAGCTTTAGCCTTTATCTGAATAAACACAAGGCATGATCTCTCTTCCTGAACTTTATGTTTTCTTGGCCATTTGATTCTCACTAAATTTAAGAATTAATGCCTGTTGAATTCTATGAAAACATTAGGAATTTTGAGGTGAATTCTATTCTACAATTCTGTAGGTAAGTTTAGTGTATGGCAGTGGTACTGATTTCTCTGTGTCAGCTATGGCGCCCAAAGTTATGCTGAATATATTTAAAAACCTTAGTATTTTACAGAGAGTCACTGGTGCTCTTTCTATGGTCCCTGTCACGTGCAAACAGGGGCACATTGATTTTCACTTTTCTACTCAGAATGTCCTTTGTCTCCTTCTTCTGCTGGACGGTTTTTTTCTAGAATGTTCATGTTAAATAAAGGTGTTGAAAGTTGGCATGCTTGTCTATTCTAGATTATAGAAAGTCACTATCTTAATTAATGTTACTATTGCTGTAAAGAGACTCCATGACCACTGTGACTCTTAAAAAGAAAACATTTAATTGAGGTGGCAGCTAACAGTTTCAGAGACTAAGTCCACTGTCATTGTGTCAGGGAACATGGCAGTATGCAGGAAGATGTGGTGCTAGATCTGAGAGTGCTACACCTTGTAGGCAATAGGAAGTCAACTGACTGTCACACTGAGGGAAGCTTAAACAATAGAGACTTTAAAGCCTGTCCTCCAAAGTGACACACTTCCTCCAAGACTGTACTTCCAAATAGTACCACTGCCTTTGGGGGCCATTTTCTTTGAAGCTACCACAGTCAAACAATTTTTGCAAAAGCATAATACTACCTATTCACATATTACATGTGGTTTTCATTATGTTGAAGGCTATTCCTTCTATTTATAATTTATTGGGTCTTTTAATCATAGAACTGTGTTGAATTTTATCAAATTCTTTTCTTCATCTATGAAAATCATGTTTTTTGTCATCCCTTCTGTTGGTATTTTATATCATGAGTTTTGATTTCTACATGTTGCACCAACCTTGCATCCCTAGTATGAATCTCACTTGATCAATATGAATAATCTCTTCAGTGTGCTGTTGAATTTTGTTTGCTAACATTTTGTTGAGAACTTTACATCTCTATCTACAAGAATGGTGGCTTGTGAGTTTATTTTCCTATGTGCCGTGATCCAGGTTTAGCACCAGAGCAACACTGGCATTATAGAATATGTTTGGAGTATTTTTTAAAATAATTTGATAAAATTATTGTTTTTTAATGTCTGCTAGAATTTTTCAGTGAATTTGTCTAATTCTCAGCTGTTCATTCAGAGAAAACACTTTTCACTCCTTGGTTCCATCTTGTTACATGTTATTGATCTGTTTAGGTTTTTATTAATCAATGAATCACTCTTAGTAACATGTGTTTGTCTTGGAATTTTTTCTTTTATTATAAGCTATCAAATTTATTAGTATACAACTGTTAATGATTTATAACAACACGTCTATTTCTGTGGTGCTGGTTGTAATCTCTCTTTTAATCTTTGGTATTTTTGTCTTTCCATTTTCTCCGTCTTGTTGTTGGTATTGATAAATGTTTGGTAGTTTTGTTTATCTTTTCAAAGAACCAGGTTTCATTTCATTGGTTTTCCATTAAAATGCTTGTTGACCAGTATTGATGGTTATATTTTATTATTTCCTATCAGTGGAGTAGTTTTTCCATATCTTAGTTACCAGAGCCTGTGGAAATGTCATGCATAGCTAAGGAGAATTAAGGTTTCTGATGGAACTGATTATAAATCAGCAGACATGGAGGCAGTTCTGTCTGACATAAGTGTCCCAGTATGATCACAACGATCTTAATAAGTGGAAAGGAGAGAAGAAAAAAATTGGCCTGAGGAATACATAGGATAATAAAAAAATATAGCATGGTTGGATCTCAACATGGATTGTAGAGGGTCATCAACTAAGGACTATAGAAGGATTTGAGACACAGGAGAAATAGGAGACAGATTCATTTCTAGAGGCTCCAAAAAGGAACATATCCCTGCTGTCCCCTCGAAGTTTATGACATCTAATTTCCAGAATGTAAGATAATGAATTTGTACTCTGTTATACTACTACTTACGGTCACTTATTACCACAGCAAATGTTCAGCTGTCATATATTCTGTGCACACTACTTCAAGGTTGTATCACTTGGGGTTTCTTTAAAGGAACAGAACTGAAGAATGAATCTATTAAGAGGGAATTTATCATATTGGCTCACAAGATGTGGTCTAGGTGGTTCAACAATGGCTGTCATATGAAGGAAAGGCTAATAGTTCAGAAGTTCATAAGGCTGATGATTCAGTAGTTCCAATGGGGTCCTACTCCAGGAGCATTCTTAGAGAGGAACAGGTTGTAAGTGTACCTTGGAATCCTGAAGAAGTTGGATTTAACATTGGCCACAACAACAGGGTCAACTAGATAGAGTGAGGGCAAGCAGGCAAGGGCAAAGTTTCCTTCTTCCATGCCCTTTTAGCTGCCATCAGGAGATGTATGATTTAAGGTATGTCTTTCTGCTTCAAATAAAGTGATTAAGAAAATCCCTCGCAACAGTGTCTAGCAGTTGGGGTTTAGGTGCTTCCAAATGTAGTCAAGTTGACAACCATGATTAGCCTTCAGAAGCATCACTGTACATAGATAAGCACAATTATACAGACTAGATTATTTAACCTTATCTGGTCATTTTCATCTGTGCTTTTATATAATAGAGATCAGAGAGTAAAAGTGTAAAATGCAGTGCATGAATTTTGCCACCACCAACAATTTGACAGATTGAAATAGACTTTGGAAAAATGAAAGAAAATCTGATTATTATTTCTATCTTTTATCCATAAAATTTTATCATGTATTTTTCATTAGAAATAATGTGGAATTATTTGCATTTCATGTCAACTATTTCTGTGACTAATTCTTGATTTGTCCTCTGAGAGGTCAATTAAAATTATTGGCAACTTCATTCTAAGCTGTAGTTTATAACAAACATAAATTGTCGGCATATCTGAGATATAATTTGCAAGCGTATGAATGAGAACTAATTTTTAAAAATTTATCCTTGAATAATTGAGGCATTATTGTTATTTATTTATTTTTCTGAAGAGACACAAAGAAATGCCTACATACCTCAAAAAGATATTAGCAGAAATAATTCCAGTCAACTCAGTGAACAAATGAAGTTTTTGAAGTTATTTACAGGAGCATGGGCAACTAAGGGCAGTTACACCACCAAAGTAGTCCCCTGGGCAAAGTGTAGAAAAGTCTTGCCTGCAACATGGGTTACTTCGAAGAAGTTGTGGCACTGAAGAGTCTCCTAGTTGACATATAGGCATCTTAAATACTAAAGAACACTGCACGCCCCCCCCCCCATGTCAGCTGTGCACCTCCCCTGGGGGTGGGGAGGATCTTTGGATCTCATGAGGCCCATGAGCCCTGTGAGCCTTGTGGGCCCATCACATGAGCCTCCTTGATTCTCCCATGAGGAAATGTTAACATGTTTCATCTCCGCAATGTTTTGTTCAGGTCATCACAGCTACTCTGATCTACAGTTGTGGTCATTCAGCCCAGAAGAAACAACTATACAATATAGTATCTATTCTTCTTCCTTTTGTAATTTAAATGTCAGTGTTAGCTTACTTCCTATTTTACTTGCCACAGAATATGTGGATTGTTTTAGCAATCTGGAGATGATTTGGGCAGCTTGCCATCACTGGACAGCTTTCAGAACACTATAATCTTCCCGTTTTGTAGGCTTTTCCTACTAGTAGCTAGCAGTCTTTAGAGTAGCTGAAGTCAGGAGGTCTACTAACTATTGTATAACAGAGCATCAAGAGGTCAGGCACATTTCCAGGATGCTTGACTTGGGCCCCCCAATGTCATCAAGACATGGTTCTTCTCGGCCCTTATGTTTGAAGCCCTACTTTAGCTTCCTCTGAAGTTCTGGAAAATTGTCGGCAACTCTGCCAGGTATCACTTCTGAACTTGGAAATATTATGGTGTAAGAGAAGAATGATTTTTTCATGGGTCTCTCCCACGTGAAGGAATATTCCTTAGAAACCAGATGTCTTTCTTGTCTTATTGGCAGCCTGGAGCAAACTGCTCAGCCCTGAATCAGTGCTTGGCAAGGTCATGCTTAGAACAGTCAGTCCTGCTCTTCAGGCAGAGGGTGGGGTGAGTGTCCACTGAGGCACGTGGATGACCGTGGGAAAGCTCTGTTAGGAAAGAAAAACAGAAGAACTGTGAGTGGATAGGAGAGCATGTGACAAGGTCCATTACTAAAATAATAAATTCATTCTGTTAGCGCCCAGATTTTCGCATGGAACTCAAATGCTGTTAAAATTAAGACTTTATAAATATATTTTAGTAAAAATTTTGAAATGGATGGAATAAAGAGATAATTCTGGTTATATGGTTTGAAAGAAATATCAGAGGTGAGAAAACAACAACAAAAAAGGCTAATTGGCCACCCAAAGTGTTATTGTATAGTGCATCAAATCATGAGGCTAAAGCACTCAAATAAATTATTAGTGCATTCATTTTATAAGCAAGTGTTCACATGTAACTGTAGTAAAAAAATTAGGTGGCCATATTAATAGTGTGCTAGCATGTGTTACAGATCATTACTATTCTTGGAAAATACATTAGAAGATGGCTCAGGAAATGCATGACTTACCATCTGAAGGGAAGTATGTTAACCACAAAAAACAGATAAGTCAAGGAAATCTCTTTGTGTCTCCTTCCCCATCCCTTTCTCCTGCCTTCTTGACACAAGTGTAGATGATATAAATATAGGTACATGTAGCCATTCCTTTGACTTGGAAATAATGTAAAGCCTTTAGTATCATATTTTAAGAAAGATGAAATGGCAGAGAAAATGTATAATGAAGTATTAACTAAAAAAAGACACAGAAAATTGCTATTATAATTTTGTCAATAAGCCCTTTAGAAAAAGAGGCAGTTTTAAGTTTGTTCTCTATGCAACTTATATGTCTCAAAGTTTCAATGGTTCGCATAGAATTTATTGTTAGCATGTGTTTTATGTCATCACCTCTACATTTGTTTGCAGCCCATTTCAAAAATGCTTGACTGGTTTGATGAATTACATGTGAGAGATATGGTACCTGGCCTGCCTATGTGGATGCTGAGGAAGTCTTTTGAGTATCCAGTCACTGAGCCCCTCCTCCTGCTCAGTTCAGCATGTCCAAAGAGGTACCATTCGTCATTGTGGATCCCCAAATTAACAACTCATATGGAGAGCATATGAATGTAGACAGGAAATAAAGCCACACTGTTGGAGCCCATTGACATTTTGGAGCTGTTTATTACCTGACTCTGACCCAGCAATAGCTGTTTAAGAGAAAAGTTCATGTGCTTTGTGTTTCAACTCATAAAATTGATAAACATATGAAAATCATTCGAAAATACAATTTTTATTTGCAATCACTTCACAAATGCTTTCAGGATAAGGAGAAACACAAATCCATACATGCATACAAATGCACACCACATACATATGCACACTCAGTCATATGAACATAATGCATACATACATACATGCACAATCACATGAACATACTTGCACATTCAAATGCTCACACATTTGTATTCACATGTACACACATTCAGACACACACACACACATTCAGACACACACACACACACACACACACACACACACACACACACACACACACACACACACTTGTCTTTTAGGAAAGTAAAAGAAAGATTTAGTCAGGTGTGTTGACAAAGGCCTGTAATCCCAGTACTGGTGGAAACTCGGGACTTCAATTCCTCCTTAGTTACACAAAGTGTTCTGGGCAAGCCTGGGCCACATGAGACCCTGTAAAGGGAGGAAAGAAGGGAAAGAGAGGGATTTATGATGTTTGAATTTTCCTCTTTTTTTGAACTAGCCTTTTCCAATTCTTTTTGTTCAAGTTTTCTTTATGAATGTTCCTGACTCTAAAGCCAATAATAGGTCATTGATCAAACTACTCAGTTCACTGCTATGATTGGCTCTTCATACTTCATCTCACCTTATCTCTCTCAAAGGCATCCAATAATATGCAGATGGCGAATTCTGTCTCTGTCTTAAGTGTAAGTGCACCTGTCTTTATCTCTCTATTCTTCCATCTTTTCCACAATGGCTGCTCTGCCACACATATCCACTCCCTTCAGAGATGTGTGGAGAAATGAGCAATGTGTTTCTATTCATTCGCTGAATAGAAACAATGGCCTGGTTCTAGGTACATAAATCCTAAGAAGACTATCACATCTTGTAGATCAGTGTAACATTTCACTATGGGAGTTAAACTTGTCTTTATTCATTAGTGAAAATTATTCTCACTGATGAAATTATCCTAAACAGGGTCCTGTGACAATTTCAATATTCAATCTTACCTTCTGAGACCATTTCTGGTATGATATATGATCACTATTCTCTGTGAAAAACAAAACAAAATAACAAAAGATACTACTGATTTTGACAAGATGTATTAAGTTATGTAATCTCGTGGGATTCCAAATGTGAGTTCTTGGACTGTTACATTAGTGTAGCATAAGAGCCAAAATCTAAGCTAACAATTTCATAGTGCCTGTAGCAACAACGAATGTACCCAAGTTATTTATTTGGTGCAGAGTAAGGAGAGCCACTGTAGACTCTGCTACGCTATCCAATTTTTCTATTGGAATAGAATTCCTCCTGCCATGTTAAGCATTTTGCAAATATAATCCTTAGACCTTGTCAGAAAAATCCACATTCCCCTTAAAACCATGCTTTGCAAGTACCCACATCCACCTCCAGAGCTGTCCTGCAGAGATAAAATGTGTTGTGTTTTTGAAGACACTCCCACCACCAGAGGAAATGGTTTTAGAACTTAGCTTGGGTGACTTATTCCAACGACTAAATCCCCCCAGGAAATGAGTTCCCATCTAACCTGAATATTTCATAATATGCTTGAATGTTTTTCCTTAGCTCTGTCCTCACTGAAAATGCCCCAGAAGTGGCTCTGGTTACTACAAAACCATTTTAAAATAATTCTGGCAACTTCCTTTAACTCAGGTGCCTTTGACAGAAGCAAATTGTAAATCATTTTTTAGGTTGTCTTATTGAAACTCAGTTAAGGAACCTATTTAATCTCCAATTAAAAATGTTATATAGTTTCAGTTTTCTTAATTTACTGTATTGTAGTTTACAACATTCAATACTGTTTTCATTTAAATGTAGATCATCATAAAATGTATGTACTTCATTGGACTGAAGTGCTTTTTTAAAGCACTTTTTTTTTAAAGCAGGACTTCCATCAAATTTACACTCATAACTGTCAAAACAAAACAACAAGAAAAGACGGTCTAATGTTTTTCTTTCTGTTAATTTTCTTCCTTTAACTTCCTGGCTTTTGTGGCTGGTGTTACAGGCAGGATTATCACTGTCTAACATAAATAAGAGATTAACTTCACAGTCTTCATGGTCCCTCTCCATTCACCATAAAACTCCTTGACCTACTCAAGTCCAGTAGGGTCAGCATTTTCTTTGGCCAGCTTGGGTCTTTGGCTTTGGTACTGTGGGGCTCACGCCATGGAATACTGTCAGCATAAGGGATATCCTTTGGAAAACAAGGAAAAACTCACTCTGTCTTTTTGTGTGTGTATGTGCACACAAAAGTGGGGAAATTCATTTATCAATTCATTAATGTCAAAGGCTGTAAAGAAGTTTGGAAGGGAAAAAAAAAGGCCTGCTAATTAACTATTGTGCTGTAATCACCATCAAGATTTACTAGGTCCTTTCTGTGCCAGGTAGTAAGTACATGGACTGCACAAAAGACAATTTCTGCTGACAAACTTGCTGCCAGCCCTGTGTGTGAGGCCTCAAATGTTTGACTCTTTGTGCCAAAGACTTCTGATTAATTAGGAAAATCCATTGAGCGTTTGTGAAAATAACTTTACAAGTCATTTGGGTACAACGTAGTGTTTTCCTGCCGGGTTTCCAGTAAACAAAAGGATATTAGTTGATTGTTGCAGAGGCCTTGATTATAACCTTTTGGCTCTAAGTAATGAGCTGGGTCCTAATTCCAATTAATGGCTTGGAATTCCAGACCCACTGAGTTCGTTAGGGAAGCAGAGGAAGTAAACACATGAAAAACAGGGCAAGATCCCATTGAACCCCAATCAGCTTCCTCTTCCCAGCATTAATTTATAGGCAGATTAAACCCGCAGCTACTTCTCAGGGTACACAGACACACTGAATGATTTTTAGCTGTCCCATGACGCCTCAGTCCAGAAGCTGGTTTTGTGTGAGTTCAGCTGAATAGATGAGCAGAACAGTGTTGAGAGAGTCCAGCCTGAACATGAGTAGGTTTACTGAGAAGTGGCTCTAGACGGATGTTTTTAGTTACAGTTTTAACTGGACATAATGGCTTCCCCACAGGAAAGCTCATGGATCCATAAAGCTGCCCCACTGCTCCCTTACAGGAAAGGGGCTGTTTATTACCACGGCCCATGCCACCTGCCTTGCTATCAAGTGTACATTTGTTCTCCTGGGAACAATAGGGTGGGGTGCTTACTAGAAACAGGGCTAGGAGCCAACAGTATTCCACTTCTAAATTCTGGCTGACTCCTCCAGTGACCTCTGTCTAGTCCCCTCAATAAAGCTAACCACTGCTTATTTAAAACCAAATCCCAGCTACACAGTGACTTGGGAAATAGCCACTCTTCACTGGGATTTCTTTGCAAGAGAAACAATTCAAAATTATCCTAGTCATCAACAAATACTTATTGGGCATCTTCTATTAACATGCAAGGAATGAATCAAAGGTATATATTATGTCTGAATTTAAAACAGGAGACATTTAAAAGAAAAATAATTTATGTAAATTCTTGTACTCTCTATTAAGATCTCTATACATAGAATTAGCCCTGCAGAAGTTGGCTACCCTGTATTTTTATGTACACAATATTAATTTTAAAGATATACATTGTCAAAACAGGGTACATGTTTTCCCCTAAAAACATCCATGCTAATATGTGAAATAAATTCCATTTTGTTCTTGTTGTGAGATAAGAATTAAAGGGCAGAAGGAAAAGGTTCCATCTTTGGCATCCTCTGTTTGTACAATTAAAGTACAGTAGAGTATAATCACAAGCTACTTTCTGTGCCCTCTACAGTGGGTGACATCTCCTGGGTATGATAACATTCCCTAAAGCATCCAGGAGGCAGAACATCCCTGCTAACAGAATCTACTGGCAGATGCCCAGCCAGCTTAAATTTTTTTGTACTATCCTTGCCTTTTAAGGTTGGCAGAAACAGAAAAAAAATGTCTCAGAACATTTAGAGAGATGTCAAAAGGATGGATGTGCAGATGTGGAAGGTGAGAGGAAAGAAATGTTTCGTTCACTTAATGAAACATTGGAAGCAATTCTGTGGGCACTGAGCTATCCAAAGTTTTAATAACACAATAGCGAATGAAGCATTTTAAAACTCAAACTACCCAGCTGAGTGATACTACAAAGACAACAGCAGCCACAGCAAAACAGAATGAAAGTCTCATCTAAGCTCTGCTTAGAAAATGGAAGCTGAGTTAATACTGCACTCAGATTCTACTAGGGGGCTCTACAACAGTACTCTTAGCTGTCACTCTTTCACTTGCTATTGTGGCTAGATTTTTTGAATTCTCACTGAAGTAATTAGCTGGAGTTGAAGAGGCAAGAGAACACAGAATTGGAAGCCTAAACAGAAGAGAATATAGTTGGTATATTTTCTGTGTAGAGCCTCATTTTCACCAACTTTAGGTCTCCACTCTATCAGTAACTGGTCTAACAAAAGTAGTACACACGCGCGCGGGCACGCGCGCGTGCGCGCGCGCGCACACACACACACACACACAGTTTTTTGTTTGTTTGTTTGTTTGTTTGTTTGTTTTTTGAGACAAGGTTTCTCTATATAACAG
This sequence comes from Cricetulus griseus, assembly GCF_003668045.3. NCBI lineage: Eukaryota > Metazoa > Chordata > Mammalia > Rodentia > Cricetidae > Cricetulus > Cricetulus griseus. The sequence continues at coordinate 241,630,948 of NW_023276806.1, read as the reverse complement.
TCCTGCCTGTCCTGGAACTTGCTCACTGTGTAGACCAGGCTGACTTTGAACTTAGAGATCCACTTGCCTCTGCCTCCCAAGTACTGGGATTAAAGGAGTGTACCACCACTGCCTGGCACACAGTTGTGTTCTAAAGACAGTGTCAGACAGTACAAGCAAGAGACAGGTCATGAGTGGACCTGGAAAGCTAGCAAGGCTTTTCCAGTACTATTTCAGAAATGCCTAGGTATGGAGATATATTGTTTATGATTTATTAAAGCTTGACTAAGGATTCAGAAAGCAACATCAGCCACAATCTATAGAAGCCAGACACTCATCTTTAATCCCAGCAGCCAGAAGCTAAAAGGTGGTGATACACACCTTTAATCCTTGGGCTCAGGACTAAGATAGATGGATCTGTGTGAGTCCAAGGCCATCCAGATTTATACAAGAGTGAATCAGTCTAAAAGAGAATTATAGCTCATACCTTTAATTCCAACATTAGGGAAATATATAAGACAGAAGCAAGGTCTCAGAGAGGCATTCATTCTCCAGCCACTCTGAGGAAAGTTTATAGTCTGAGACCTGGTGAGAACTCATGGAGACAGGACCAGCCAATTCAGCATGACGTAAGGCTTAGAAGATAGTGGCCAGCTGCTTTGCTTTTCTGATACTCAGCTTGAAATTTGAACTCCAATATCAGTCTCTGCGTAATTTATTTATTTGTGTTACACTGAGGTAGGTCAACTGAGAAGGCTCTTAGCTCTGCTATAGGCAGTCAAGGCTTTCTTGTCAAAAGTTTGCTCATCATGACATTGTCCATAGATATCATCAAATACCCTTCAGCTTGCTTGGGATGTATTAGTTAGTTTGCTCTGTTGCAATAATATAGCACATTAATGGAGATTTCATGGAAAATTTTTATATTCTCTGATTAAAGCTGCAAAATGCTGGGCCCAGGGCTGGGTAACACCACTGATGTGTTTTCTCTCCCAGAAACTTCCATATACTTTCTGACACTATGAAAGCTAGTGCCAGAGAGGAAGTTGAAGAGAGGACGATTCATGGTAGGATTGAGATTGTTTTCTTTATGTCTTGAGGTCAAAGTTTGCTGTGTCTTTAGTAATAAGGTCTTACCATGGTGGAAAAACAATTGAAATAATAAAAGCCTGTGCTGTTTTGGAAACCATGAGGGATTTCCTGATCAATAACTCATAGAGAAGTATCCCATGACTTACACTGAGGTTTGAATGCAATAATTCATGTCTCTGGGAATTGTGTCATCCAAACATGCAATTCTATTCTAACATTTTTTCAAACCGAATTTTGAAATTAGCTTACAAACTAATGAGTTTCCATAAGGCTTTTCTCTTAGTTTTGGTTAACCTACTATCTTACTATTCTACTGCTGTGAAGAGAAGCCATGACCAAGGAAACTCCTATAAAAGAAAACATTTAGCTGAGGGATTATTTACAATTTTAGAGGCTTAACCCATGATCATCATAGCAGAAAGCAGACAAGCATGACTCTGGAACATAATGAGTTTTATTTCCTGATCCAAAGCAGCAGGCAGAGAGAGAGAGAGACTGGGCTTGGAGTGGGGTTTTGAAATGTCCACTGCCAATGACATGCCTCTTCCAAAAGGGCCACATCTTCTAGTTTTTCCCAAACAGTCCCAATAACTCTGATTAAGCATTCAAACATTAGCCTATAGGGACATTCTACTCCCTGGTACTCATAGACTGGCAGCCATATTATAATGCAAAATGTGTTACATTAAACCTTCAGAAGTCCCCACAGTCATCCACAGTCTCAAGATTACTTAAAAGTCAAAAAGTCCAATGTCTCTTCTAAGATTCAAGGCAGTCTCTTAACTGTAACCCACTGTAAAGTAAAAATCAAAAGCAGGTCACATGCTTCCAACATACAATGTCACAGAATATACATACCATTCCAGAATGGAGGAAAGGGAGCATAGTCAGGAAATACTGGGCCAAAGCAAGACCAAAACCCAGAAGGGCAAATTCCAAATTATGCAGATCTATTTCTGATGTCAGAGTGCTTAGATGGCTCTTCCCTTTCAAGTTTGCTGACAGAAACATACTTCTCTGTGTTGGGCTAGTTCCACACCCTATTAGCCACTCTTCTTGTCAGGTATCTCATGGCTCTGACATCTCCAACATCATGGGGTTGTTCAGTACAATCCAGCCTTCACTTTCCCAGCTTCACACAATGGCCTCTATGAGTCTTCATAAAGGGATTCCTCTGCCATACCCCTTGCCTCAGTGGCTTCCCCTAACTATAGAGGAAGATTTCATAACCCCTTTTCTATATCCCATCTTTCTCTAAATCCACTGTTGTTGAAACTGCCAAGTTCTGATTGCTGGGGCTGAAAAGAGGGGGTTAGGGCCTCCTCTTTGAATTACATTTGCATAAGCCCTCAATTGACAAGGGATTCATTTGCTGCTTCATCTTTTCTTTAATTCCTTTTTACATTTTGGAGTCTTTGATGGATAGTGTCTTGCTCTGAGTGTACTACTCCCTTTATTCCATTTTTGATTTAGGCTTTTCTTTAAAATTTTTATCTCATTTTACATTAGCACTTATATCCAACATTAAATTTTCTGGAGTACTTTCCCTCCTCAAATTGTTCCTTTTGTATTTCTCTTTGTCTCACTTGTTCCTTTTCATTGTAGATCTACATAAGCATGATCACCAAAGCCATGTGACACCATCAATACTAGGGTGTCTTGAACTCTCCTTTGTCAACACCATTAACCCAAAACTCTTTGATTTAGCTCAGGCAGATTTTTAGGACAAAGGCAAACAACACCCACATTCTTTGCCAAAATAACACCAGAATGGTCTCTAAGCCAATGATAGTTTTTCCCTCTAAAACCACTTGATCTGGGCCCCCACAGTCCATATCACTTTCACCACTACTGACTTCCATGCTCCTACTAGGATGGTCCATTAAGTCATGCTTAAAGCATTGGATCACTTTTCTAATTCAAAGACCCAAAGAGCACAATCAGGCCTATCATAGTAACAGAAATACTCTAGTCCCTGGTGCCAACTTCTGTCTTAGTTACTGTTTTATTGCTATGAAAAGACAACATGACCAAGGCAACTCTAATAAAATAAAATATTTAGTTGGGGGATTGCTTACAGTTTTAGAAGCTTAGTTCATGATTATCAGGAAGTAGACAGGCATGGTACTGGAACAGTAGATGAGAGTTTTGCATCCTGATCCACAGGCAGCAGGGAGAGGGAAAGGGAGAAAGAGAGAGAGAGAGAGAGAGAGAGAGAGAGAGAGAGAGAGAGAGAGAGAGAGAGAGAGAGAGAATTGGACTGGAGTGGGATTTCAAAAGTTCAAAGTCTACCACCAGTGACATATCTCCTCCAACAAGGTCACATCTCCTAATTCTTCCCAAACAGTTCCATTAACTGGAGATCAAACATTCAAACATATGAACTTATAGGGAACATTCTCATTCAAGCTACCTTCTTATCCTTTTGTCTCCTTCATCTCCCTGTACCCTTCCCTGCTTAATATTTTAACTCCCAGTATTTTTCCACAATCTCCTTTCTCATGTGATGTTTTTAAAAACAGGAAATGCAAATTAAAAATACCCAATGTCAACCCAGTCAGAAAGGCCACCATCAGGAATTCAAATACTTAACAACGGATGTTGGTATGGTTAAAAAAAAGTAACAAACACACTGTTGGTTGAAAGATCAAGTACTATAACCCCTTTGGAAAGCAATCTGATTTTAAATATCAAACAAATAAACAAACAAAAAGTAAAACTAGAAATAAAACTGCCACATGAGCCAGCTCTATCACTAATAAGCATATAGCCACTGGATTTTATATCCTTCTGTAGAGACAGTTACCCATCCATATTCCTTGCTGCTCTATTTACAAAAGCTAGCAAATGGACTCAACTTAGTTGCCCATCAACAATTGATGGTTAAGAAAAATGTGGCACGTCTACAACAGACTATTTATCTCTAGAGTAAAATGAGTTCATGAAAATTAACAGGTAAATAGAACTGAAAAAGCTATAATGAAGTAGCTCAAGTCCAGAAAGACAAAAGCTGTATGTTTTCCCTCATGTATGGATTCCTGATTAAAACCTTTTATTTTGTATGTTTAATTTGGAGCACAGATGGAATACAGAAACTAAAAAGGGACCTGGGGGGAATATTAATAGAGGGGTGATAGTAAATGACAGGTAAACTGGAAGTAGTGAAGTAGAATACTGGGGGTGGAAAGGGTTAAGCAGAGATAAGTGTAGGAGTTTGGGAAACATCAGGAGGCAAAGATGAAGACTTCCTTAAAGTATTAAGAGTAAAAAGCCACATGGAAACCTAATGTCTTACAACCCAACTTAAAAAAAAATAAGTGGAGCGATGGTAGAATCTCTGTCAATTTTTTATCATCTTCTTCTTTTAAGGCCTTATATAGAGGCATTGGTATTTGGAGTTTCAAAATAAGGATGTGAGGGGAAGGATAACTTTTATGCATAGCAAATGACAAATATTGATTATTATAACTTTTGGTTATAAATGTCTGGCACATAAGGCATACTCAGCAAAAGGAAGTTAATATTATTTGTTATGATTTCTTTAATAACAAAACATTTAACTAAATAAATATTGAAATAAAAGTGAACTACACAAGGAACTAGAAACCTGCTAGAATTTTGTGTTAAATGTTTTGTATTCTTCAAACTTGGAGTTGTAATTCAAAGCATTTTCTTTAAGGTTATAACTCAAGTCCTCAAAGTGTTAAAGCAAAGCCTCAGACATGGCCAGTGCTCATATGATGCTGATTCCCACGTGCCCCAGGTTGCTATACTATGAGAAGAGAACCAGCTGACCCATAGAAGCTAATAATATGACATATCTTTGGTTGTGGTGTGAAAATCACCTTGGTTATATCTCTGAAGCGTGTGAACCACAGTTGGATCAAAAACAGAGCCAACCGCAGGGCATGCTGAACTTGGTTGTAAACAGGAGTTCTGTTTTCATTGCCATAAACCTTTAGTGTTTTGACCACATTATCTTCAGGGTACATTTTGGACTTTGTGGGGAAAGCAGTAGATTTTCTCTTGATTATTTTCTAATTACTACTCTCCACACAGCTTTTAACATTTATAAGCAATTCAGCTCTTCCCTAAACTTGAGTTTATAGATTTTTCTCGGGTTGGCATTGCCCTTGCTTCTTGGCACAGCGTTATGTTACTATATTTAAAGATGAGCATGACGCTGTAGATTCTGAAATGGAAACGTGATTCGGTTGGAAAAACCAGGAGGTTGACATTCAAATGTCAATGGATTCCCCTACTTATTTTTTTTATTGTGAGATTAATTTAAAATTCTAGGTTTCTATGAAGTGAAGCAACACCAATTTAATTTCCATCATACAGATTGTTAAAAACTGCTTTAGTTTTAAGGTTGTTTGCCTTATGATGACTTTATTATTGGAGGTGTCTTTGAAAATTATGTGATTCAAATACTTTTCACTAATAATCCTTATAGCTATCTAAAACTCCAGTTGGAAGGGATCTATCACCCTCTTTTGACATCTGTAGACACCAGGTGCACATGTGGTACACATACACATGCAGACAAAAACACTCAGACACATAAAATAAATAATAAATCTAAAAAAAAACATTGAAAATTCAAATTCAGGAGATTTGGAGGTAATTTCCTATTGCTGAAGACACAGCACACTTAGGGAATAGGAATTGGAAGACTCAAGCTGAATCCAACTTGAAAGACTTTCTTGTGGTCTAGCTTTAAAAAAGTTTGAGAGGAGAAGATGAAAACCTTGTATTAGGTAAGGGATAGTGGTTTAATTACATAAGACTAGCAGACTAACAGAAATATTTTCATTTCTGAGTTGGTATTACAAATAACTGAATTCATTTCCCCTCAAGATAAAGTTTATTCACAATACTCTTTCCAAATGGAATCATTATTTTAATGTGTAATGGCTTGTTATTCAAACAGTTACTTTCCCCTTCTGTTAAAGGTTAAAGGTTGCAATTGAATTTTTGGGTTTCACACTCAGGGAAATTACTTTCTAAAAAGAGAAAACTAAGCACCAGAACCTTTGGAAATATATGCAGTGAAATTTTGGCTGGTCATTTTCTGAGAGACCAAGAAGAAAAATGCTGTCAGCTGTACCACTAAATTTGGAAGTGCAATGTTGTGCCAGTGGGTATTTTAGCAAGGCTGATGCTATACTTGGGAATTTGTCAAGTACATCAATAATATTTCATAGCACATGTTGATGTGCGCAAAGTAGATACAGAAATTTTTCTTCACCCTCACAATAAGAAATCCCACATTTAAAAATGTCTTTGGGTGGCTTCTTTCACTCTTTTCTATTTCTTTTTAGGGTATTTATTAATGGAATACCTAATCTTATTTGAAGAGTCATATCTTGGCTACCAATATGAGATTTTATTTGCCCCAGGAACATTGGGGTGTGCTTAGAAAAAAGAATAGAAAAATACATTGCTTAATCTGGTCACTAGGGCAGCTAAATCTTGTTGAAAAATATTGAAGTAATTTTCCAATTGGCTGTCTTAGGAAACTCAACCTCTCTCTTCACCTGTCATGACCCTTCCAGAGCTTTTGTTGAAGAGAATGAGTAATTTGTAAGTATAATTGACAGATGATCATGCCTACCATGAAGTTATACCCACCAAAGATAACTTCTTTTTACACTGTAGCCTCAGAAGTTTGGAGCTCAGGAGGAGCTGAGCAAAAACAGGATTTTTTGGAAAGTTCTTGCAGTAAAGGAAAGTCTCGGCCAGGTTAAGTCGGATCTTGTCATATGTGTCTTTTGAAAATTATACTTCTTTTCCCAAACATTTTTTTGTTGTATTGACAACTGATGTATATTTGTTTACAATTAGACTCTGATGTTCAGACTTGAATGACTTAAAGGAGAAGCGAGGTAGACCAGTTGCTTCCCACACATCTAGAATTTAGTATTTGGAAAAGGTTGATTTTTAAGAAAAGTTGTTTGTTCTCTTGTTTATTCAGATTCCTTTAACTGAAACCCCAGACAGAGACTGTATTAAGGAAGTTCTAAACATGCGGCCATGCATATTCAGCTGGGAAACTCTGACATGCTCAGTTTGGAAGAGGAAAGCAAAGTCTGGGTTCTGCTGGTCAAGTGGAACGTGGTAAGAAGGAATAGAGCAGGCAACTGTCAACAATGCAACAGTACCTTCAAATGACTTTTCACTGATATTGGCAGGAATACTGTTAATATTCACTAACATTAACCAGGTCCTTTATAGCACATTAAGCCTCACAGCAATTCCATGTTAGTTACCATCCTAATTTCACACAGAAATTGAATAACTTGTGCATAGTTATGTAGGAGTTACAGGGGTCAGAAATCAAAACACAGCAAGCCTAGTATCTACGTCTGAGTTCTTCTCTGAAGTGCATATCATTCTTTCTCTAGAACTTGGCTGAATTTTAAGTGACTTTGATTAATATATTTTATGTTTTAACATATCTCAGAATGGGATAAATGATTTACATGTGTTTATTCAATTATGATGCATTTTAACTAACAGTATGATCCATTTATGCTGTTATAGAATCTAAGAAAATTGACTGTAACTCTCAGCTTATAGCACATTATAATCATTGATCTATGTAGGAATCCATGTTTTACTCAATTATTTTAAATTTCTGTGATGACTAATTAGGAACCTGTCTTCTGAAGAATTAGTTGCTAGCAAACTTCCTGTATATTTGTCATCTACTAACATTTCTGATGAAACATTCTAAGAGCAACTTCAATTATAAAATTCATGTTTGTATGGCTCTTTCATTATAAAAAGAATTCAATGAGATATTTACTAATATGTTTTAAGTCTTTGTTTTTAAAGCATAAGTAGTACAATACTATAGGTGATCTTCTATTACTCTGTATGTAGCTGGACTTCATTTATTGTCACATCTGAAAACTACTTAATTCTAAATGCACTCAAATTGAGACTGGAGATGTAGTTCAGTTAGTTGAGTACTTGCCCAGCATGCACAAAGCCCTACATGGATCCCAAGACTACCTAAACCGGAGTGCTAATCCCAGCTCTGAAGAGGGGGGCAGCAGGTTCACAAGCTCAAGGGTTTCTGTTACTACATGGGAAGTCTGAAACAACCTGGAATATATGAGAATATATGGAATATAGTTCACAAATACATCAATTAGCTAACTGATTAAAATGTATCCATTCTGTTTTGTATGGATATTTGAATTCTTTCCAGATTTCACTGTTTTAGTGAAAAGATGTGTATATTAGTATAGATGTTTGTACATACCTCAATAGTAGAATATAGGTCAGGAACTTATCTGGGTTAAGGATATAAACATAATAAAACATTCAAGATAATAGCAAATTATTTTTAAAGTAATGGTACTAATTTATAGCAGTATTTAACATAAGTAGTATAATAGTAGTAGATAAATAACACCATTAATTTACTTTTCCCCAACATTTTTTTATTGTCAAACTTTTTAGTTTTCAAAATTAAGTGTAGTTCAATATGGTCTTGATATGAACTTGCCTAGTTACTGAGAAGTTGAAAACTTCATATTTTCATTGGCATTATAAAGTTACTTTTGGAACCAGTGTTCCTATTCTTATAAGTTGTGTGTCTTTTGCTTCTATTTATTTATTGGAATTCAGCATACAATCTGTAATAATTCTTTATTTGTTTTGCAAATTGAAGCTAGATATTATTTCTTGGTCCTTCCTAAACATTTTTTCCTGAACAAAAGGTTTCAGTTTTCCTGTAGTTTAATTTGTCTATCACTACTTCTATGTCTATAACTTTTTTGAATACCAGGAACCTTTATTAGGGGAAATAACAAAAGTGAACATGTCAGCAAAAACCCAAAGCCCCAGGTGAAAGCACACATATTAAGGAAGACCAACTACTTACAAATCAGTTCCCAAGTTCAGTATGATCCTAACTAATTCTGAGCATGGTGTGATAATCTTGACAATTCAAATACATCCCTGGAACAAACAGACCTGTAAGAAGAGCTAAGAAAGATGCAGAAAGAATGAACAACGTGTGTGTGTGTTCGTGGCTTATTCAGAGCCTTAAGCTGTTTATAAAGCAGAAGTTTCAAGGATTGCTGACTGGTCAGTAAAGTGTGCAGGCAACAGTCTGCAAGTTAAAACACTCTCAGAGCATGTCTCAGTCTATTGGGGAATGGTTAATGGTGTTCATTGGACTGCTTGTGGGGATGGTTAGCTCTTCTTAGACATTCTCTACCAAGTGCATCTCAGATGGATGGCCTGACTTGCAGGGTACATCATGGGACACTGTGCTAGGAAAGTTTCATTGGTAACCCAGGGCCATCTATCAAGAAATGAGCCTTTAATCCCAGCACTTAGGAGACAGAGCCAGGCAGATCTCTGTAAGCTCGAGGACACCCAGGTCAGTCTATATAGCAAATCTCAGGCCACCTAGGACTAGTGAATGAAATCCTGCCTCACAAAATGATCATAAAAAAGTTAAAAGAACCAGATATGGTGATGCATACCTGTAATCACAGAATTTGAGGGGCTGAGGCAGGAGGATAGTCAGAAGTTCAAGACCAGCCTGTGCTATATAGAAGAGCCCTGTCTAGAAAACACAGAAATCAGCTGGACATCCCAACATTCATGAGGAGGAGCAAGAGTTTGCTTATTTTTTTTATTTTGTTAGGCTGTTTTCCAACAATTTACATGTAAAATAAAGCTTATAAATCTTACCCTTTTCTTCTTATAACAATTGGAAAGTATTTCCAGTTTGTTTTGTAAGAGCTTGTAGAAGAATGGATTATATTCACTGAAAACTTAGTAACATAACCTGAGGGGTTTTTTGTTTGTTTGTTTTTTGTTTTGTTTTGTTTTTTCGAGACAGAGTTTCTCTGTGTAGCTCTGGAGCCTATCGTGGAACTCGCTCTGGAGACCAGGCTGGCCTTGAACTCACAGCGATCCGCCTGCCTCTGCCTCCTGAGTGCTGGGATTAAAGGCATATGCCACCAACACCCTGCTAGTAACACAACCTGAAAGATCTGGTGTTGCTGATTTCTATTCAAGAAGAATCTGATTGCTTCCTCAAGTACAATTCAACTTATTTACTTATTTTTAAGTGAATTTTACTTTTTAAGTATTTATTTATGTGGCTGAGTGTCTTGCCTGAAAGTGTATATGTAATCATGTTTCTTCTTGTTGGAGAAGCCAGGAATCTGATGTTGGAGTTACAGATGCTTGTAAGCTGGCATGTTTGTGCTAGGAATTGATCAAGTGCGCTTAATCATTGAGTCATCTCTATAGTTCTTCTTAAGGTTTTTTTTTTTTGTGTGTGTGTTATATTGTTTCTTTTAAAAAAGAATGAATTTTATTGTTTCATAGTTCTACAGATTGTAAATCTGAAATCATGGTGTCTACAGAGCCATGTTCTCCTTGAAAACCAAGAAGAAAATTTTTCTTTGCCTCCTCCAGATTCTAATTTTTATTGTAAACTTTAGCATTCTTTTGTTTTAAAGCAAGTAAAACACAATTATAAATTTTCTTCCCCCTTTCCCCTTTAAGTCCCTTCTGCTTTCCCATCCCCTTCCCTTCCAAATTTAAAGCCTCCTTTTCTTTAACTGTTATTGTTACATAGACATATAAACATACAAACGTGAATACAACATGCTGTGTCTGTTCAGTGCTGCCCTCACATGTTTCCAGTGCTGACCACTTTGTCTAACCAATCAGGAGGCTCATTTCTGGGGAAGATTGACTCTCCCTTTCTCAGGAGTTGCTAATTGTTTGTGGCTCTTCATCTAGGGGTGGGGCTCTATGTGGTTTCCCCTGTTCACATCAGGGTGACAACTGATGTTCAGATCTTTACATGACACATTGTTGAGAGTTCGGGGATGTAGTCTACCTGTTAAAATTAGAATTCATAATTTCATGGCAGACTTTCTGGTCCTCTGGATCTCACAGTCTTTCTGCCCCATCTTTTGTGATGTATCCTGAGCCTTAGGTGAACGAGTTGTGCCGTGGATATACTTCATTTGGGGCTGGTCACCCCAGTCAGCTATTCTCTGTGTTTAACTAGCTGTGGCTTTCTGTAATGGTTTCCATCTGCTGCTGCTGCTGCAAAAAAAAGAAGTTTCTTTAAGATGGAATGAGATCTACACTTACCAATTGGTATAAGGGTAAGTGTTTAGAGTAAGTTAGACTTTGTACTGATTTAGAAGAGTTGTGATAGTTGGTTCTCTTCTAGGATTTTTTTACTTTACGAGGAGTCATTTGTAATTGGCTAGATTACCTCCATCAGGCATGATTTTTCTCTTGAGGAGGGAGTCTCAAGTCTGATTAGACAACTGTTGACTATCTCCAAGATGTAAGTGCCACTATTGCACTTTAGTGTATTGTGCCATAATGGTCATGGCTGTGATTCATAGGCGCACAGCTGTGTAGACAATGCTTGCTTTCATCCCTTAACAGCCTGCTTTGTACCTTCTGGTACTATGAAAGGTAGTCCTCAGGGATGAGGCTCTCAGGTAAGTTCTAGCTCAAGTCCGATGTCGAACATGGATGTGTCTTTATCAATAGATCCTTACCTTCAACTTCTGGGAATCAACCAAAACAACAGCAATAGTTTATATTGATTTGGGTGTTTCTTGGAATCTCCTGACCAACAACTCAAAAGGAAGTTTCTCATGCTTCATAGTGAGGTATATGTTAGATAGTTTTTAGTTCTTAGGTGGAATATTATCACTAATTAAAAATATATGCATATATATACATACATACATATACTTATATAGATAGTATGTGAGTTTATGTACACACAAAGTAACAAATCCCTGTGTCTTTTTCAAGAATCCTTAGTGTTATTTAACCCTTCTTTCTCCTTCTCCTTTTGTATTGTTCCCCCTTTCTTTTCCCTAATTAAAGCTCTTTCTCCATTTTCCCCTTTATATAATTTGTATCCACTATTCCTTTCTCCAGAGTGTACCTATGCCATGGATGCATTTGTGATGTTTTTCTATTAACACCTAAGTTTAGTTTTTAGGTATATGTCCTTAGAATTGATGAGTATTTTCAATACTTTCTTCTAAATCTCTTGTATCAATACACTTTTCTTTCACTCACAGTGTTACCCATGTATATCTTTTGTTCTTTCATGGTCAGTCTCAAAAAGATTTATTTTAAAATAAATGTGTTTCCTTTTTTAAAACGTTATTGTTTTCTGCTTATTTCACTTCTGATCATATATTTCCCTTTTAAAATTGCTTCCAATTTTAAATATTTTTTTATTGCATTGGAGAAATGATGGTTTTGTCTTTTGTTGTTAATATGATCAATTGATGCTGCAATTTTCATTTGTATAACAACTTTCATTGCAGTTTTATTTGTAACTTTTCTTTATTATTTAAGGAATATTATCTGCAATCCAAATTACCCTAATACATGTATCATTAGAAGTATATTGTATAATATTCAAATGCCCAGGAGACAGAAATATCACCTATATCTATTGTTCCTAGCAAAATTGCCCTGTATTTAGGGTACAGGAGTGTTTGAAATCCATTTTTTTCCTGATATATGTTGATACTATCCACGTGTTCTCCTATGTGATTAATTTGAACAATTTCCTTAAATGCTTAAAATGTCTGTGTATGATCCAACAATGAGAAGGAGGGGTTTTAAATGTACCTCTCAGACAAAATACTTCATTTGTGTTGAGTAAGCATTCCAAAACTTTGTTGCTTGGTTTGAATGTTGGCCCAGACATGACTAAAAGGCCTGCCCACTGTGCTGGTAGATAGTTTCTCCCACTGTTTTACAGAACTTTGTTTGATGTACTTTGTCAAATTTATTGAGAAGATCTCTACAACTGTCTTTTCCTGCATTTATAGTATTATTGGATAAACACAATCAGGTCTTTTTGGCTTAATTTTTACCTTTCTCACAAATAAGTAGTTTCAACTGATACTTCATATGAATTTCTTACAAAAAATTATGATTGGATGGCTACAATTTATCTGAAAATCTTTTTTCTTAGTGAATTTAAGTATATGATAATCATTGACATATTTTGACCTGTTTCTACTTTTTATTGTGCAGTTGCTTTGCCCAAACTTTTTCGTCTTTTCTTTCATGATAATGGATAATTGACGTTTTTTGCTCATTTTCCTCAATTTTTATTAGATATATTTAAAGTATATAATCCTACATTGTTTTATGATAATGCTTAATGCTTTGGCAATAATGTTTAATTTGAAAAAAATCCAAAGTAAAATACAAAATAGACTTCTTACACTGATAATTAGCTTCATTGAAAACTTTAGTTTTTCTAATTTAGAACTTGATTTTTAAATTTTAATTTAATTAAAATATAATTATATCATGATATCATGTCTTTCCTTTTCACTCTTCAATCCATCCCAAGTTTCTCCTTAAATCCATGTCCATTTTCCCTTTGAATACATATATAATTGAACATATATATATATATATATATATATATATATGTTGCTCTGTCTATTGTCCATTTACTGTTTCTTGTTTTTCTTTTTTAAAAAACATTTTTAGAAGCACTCTTATTTACTTATCAATCCCCCATTCCCTTGCCCTCCTATCCTCCCATGATCTCCACTGACCCACTAACCCACCCCCTGCCCACTCCCCAGGGATAGTGAGACTCTCCAAGGGGGATCATCAAAGTCTATCACATCGTTTGGGGGAGGACCCAGGCACTCCTTTCCTGTATCTGGGCTGCAATAGTATCCCTCCATAGGGAATGGGCTTCCAAACTCCATTTGTGCTCTAGGGATAAACACTGGCCCCACTGTTAGAGGTCCCATAGACCTCTTGGCCTCTTAGCTGGCACCCACATTCCAAGGGCTTGGTTCGGTCCAATGCTAGTTCCCCAGCTTTCTGACTAGGGTCTCCATGTTCTCTCACTAGGTCAGGTCAAATGTTTCTGAGGGTTTCTCCAGCCCTGTCTTGGCTCCTTTGCTCATCATTCCTCCCTCTCTGCAACTGGATTCCAGGAGTATGGTTCAGTGTTTAGCTGTGGGTGCCTGTTTCTGCTTCGATTATCTACTGTATGAAGGCGCTAGGAATAGTAACCAAGGTAGTCACCAGTCTCATTAAGGGCATCAAAGGCAGTTTCTCCACCACTGCCTAGATTCTTAGTTGGGGTCATCCCTGTGGATCCCCTAACATTTCCCTTGTGCCAGACCTCTCTCCAAACCTGTACTGGCTCCCACTATCCAGGCATCTCCTTTCTTGTCCTCCTCTATTCCTCCCCTGTCTCAGTCTTCCTGTTCTCCTCCCCCTCCCCTTTTCCCCTTCTCCCTTTCCCACCTCCCTCGTCTCTCCCTCCATGCTCCCAATTTGCTCAGGGGTACTTGTCCCCCTCCCTTTCTTCAGGGGACCATGCATTCTTCTCTTGGGGTCCTCTTTCTTTCCTAGCTCCTCTGGCGGTGTGGATTGTAGGCTGGTAATCCTTTGTTCTGTCTAAAATCCATATATGAGTGAGTGCATACCATGTTTGGTTTTTTTTGTTGTTGTTGTTACTGGATTATCTTGCTCAGGATGGTTTATTCTAGTTCCATCCATTTGCCTGTGAATTTCAAGATTCCATTGTTTTTTTTTTTTCCATTGAGTAGTATTCCTTTATGTAAATGTACCACATTTTCTCCATCCATTCTTCTTTTGAGGGGCATCTAAGTTGCTTCCACATTCTGGCTATTACAAACAACACTTCTATGAACATATTGAACATATGTCCTTGTTGTAAGGATGTACATTCTTTGGGTGTCTGCCCAAGAGAGGAATCGCTGGATCTTGAGGTAGACTGATTCCCATTTTCCTTAGAAACCGCCATATTGATTTCCAAATTGGCAGTACAAGTTTGCCCTCCCACCAGCAATGGAGGAGGAGGAGTGTTCCTCTTTATCCATATCCTCTCTAGCATAGACTGTCATTGGTGATTTTTTTTTTTTCCATTCTGGCCAGTGTAAGATGGTATATCATAGTTGTTTGAATTGCATTTCCCTGGTGGATAAAGATGTTGAGCACTTTCTTAAGTGTCTTTCAGCCATTTTAGATTCCTCTATTGAGAATTCTCTATTTAGTTCTGCACCCCACTTTTTAATTGGATTGTTTGGTGTTTTGGTGGCCAGCTTCTTGAGATCATTGTGTATTTTGGAAATCATCCCTCTGTCAGATGTGGGGTTGGTGAAGATTTTCTCACATTCTGTGGGCTGCCATTTTGTCTTGCTGACTGTGTCCTTTGCCTAAGATTTGCCAATCAAATGGACCCAAGAAACAAGCTGGTGGAGCTATCCTAATATCTAACAAATTAGACTTTAAATTTAAATCAATCAAAAGAGATGAAGGACATTTCATATTCATCATTTACTGTTTCTTACAAATTATTTCAAGGTTGGTCACTTGGTACTGGATAACCAATTAAGAGAAAAACTAACTTTTTCTCTTTCCACGTAATCATTAGTTGTTTGTAGTTCTTTGCTTAAGGATTAAGCCCTGTGATATTTCCTTCCTTCCTAGGTAGCATATCTATAGGTGATGTCTCATTGTTAGGATCTTTTTCAGGCAGCCATGTTGTTTCTGTCTTTTCAAGGAGACACAAATGTCTTAGCAGACTTCCTGTCCCTTTGGCTCTTATAACTTTAGGAGCTTTTCTCTTGAGACATTTCCTGAGCCTTAGATGCAGGAGTTGTCCAGTAGATATATCCAGTTGGGCTAGGCACCCTATGATGAGTTGATCTCTGTAGTTTTAACCAGTTGTGGTTTTCAGCAATTGTATTTCTCTATTGCAAAGAGAACCTTCTTTGATGAGCATGAGAGCGAAAGATACACTTAGCTGTGGATATAAGCAGTAGTTTTAGAATGCAGTTAGGAATTATGCTTCTCTAGAAAAGTAGTGGCATGAGCCAGATGGTGGTGTTATATGCCTTTAAACCCAGCACTTGGGAAGCAGAAGTGGGCAGATCTCTGTGAGTTTGAGGCCAGCCTGGTTTACAGGACAGCCTCCAAAGCCACAGAGAAACCCTGTCTCGAAAAACAAAAACAAAAAAGAAAAGTAGTGGTAAAGTAGTGGTATTGGATTTTCCTCTAAAACCTATGACTTCACTAGCCCCAGGTAGTTGGCTACATTTCCAGTACCAGGCATGATTTCCCTTCTGTTGAGTGTGTGATAAGTCCAATTAAGCAGTTGTTGCTCTATTTTTAACTGTACAGATTAATCACTAACTTCTAAAATACAGAATGTAACTTTTGTATTTGCCTACTACAAATAATTTCTTTGTAAAGTTTTTGGGAGCAGGTTTCTTGCTGGTGACATCTCCAAATTTTCAACTGCTTATGCCTCCTTTATCCTATGAGAACTCTTGAAACAGATTATATGAGGAGAAGCATAGCAGTTAGCAGGATATCAACTCAAGTTGCTTATATACTGCTGTTGAGGGAGAATTGGCAAATTTAGAGGCAGTGAAACCCTTATCAGTTCTAAGTGTACTTCAAGACCAAGCCTACATTTCCTGATTGGATATGGAGTATGAGAGAAAAAGTCAAGTTTCAAAGGAGTCACAGGTTTTAAAAATGGCAACCATACATCTACTATTAATACATGAAGAGAACTATAGATGACATAAATTTGGAAGAATGAATAGGATCTCATCTGGGGTGTGCTCTTGTTGCCCTCACTAAACTTTAAATAGACATTTGGATATGTGAGTTCAGAGTTCAAGAGAGGAATCTGTATTTGTCAGTTATTTACCTGTAAATGATATTTAAGCAATGAAACTGGACAAGATCACAAAAGAAGTAAGTAGCTAGGATAGCGAGTGGCTTGTGCCTGTGATCCCTGCACGTGGAAGGTGGAAGATGACCGGTCCTCTGATCTTTAGAATACAATGAGCTGCAGATGATATCCCATCTCAAAGAAAGAAACAGAAATGAGTACCAGGTGAAGATGGACCAAGGACTGAGTCTTGAAATGTCAAGAACAAACAAAATGTAGTGAACTCAGCAAAGGAGATAGATCAGTGTTTTCACTGAGCCTGGAGGGAAAGCATGGCAGCTATGGTATCCTTGAATTCACATGAAAGAAATATGCAAAGGTGAAGGGTTAGTTCTCTGTGCTGTGTGCTGCTAAGTTAAATATATGGATGAGAACAAAGCAAGTATTGATGTTTTCCCTAAAGGATAATTCATTGTATTTTCTTGAAACATCAGAGATGGTGTTTAATGGTGTCAATCTGGGTTTTAAATGGACAAACACACTAAATTTTTTTAGAACTTTTTATTTTTAAATTGCTTGTAAAAATAGATTGTTAGCAAATATTCAGCATGTACCTCAATGGTGTTCAATGTGATGCTCCATGCATGCCGTGCATGTACACACTATGTACTGACAAAGTCCAGATTTCTTTTTTTCTACCCTGTTCTCATTCTTCCCAGACTTAAGTAATACTATTTTGATTTAATGTAAAATGTCCCAGCCTCTATGTACAGTACTTGACATAGTATGTAAGTACTGGATTCTCATTAGCACTGTTTTCACTAGAGATAACTATTGGTGACCTTGACCTGGGCAACTTTGGTTTAAGGATGGCAGTCATCAATCAACTGTTTGGACTAAGCCTTAAAGACAACTGTTCCTAAAACAAGAGGCAAAATAAGAGGTATCTCAATGGACTTTTCTGCTAAAATTGAGAGACATCAGATTGGCTGATAGCAGGTAAGTGGGGCAGAGATGGCCCAGTGAGATGGCCAATATTCACTAGCTGTAAATGACTACTGAGAAAATTGAAATGTTAATAGTTGGAAAAGGGATATGGTTTAAGTATTATCTGTTTAGGTTTCTAATTTTTTTTACCAATAAGTAAAATATCTGAACACTTTTTACATTGTCTATTTTAAGATGGTTACTGTGTATTACATTTTGTGGTTAAGTATATTATTAAAATTAACATTATCTGAATCTTACTGTTTTACATACTAGAGTATTGAAAGTTACATCGTGGCTTACTTGTATTTTTCACAGACAATTAAAACAATCTGGGCAATCATGTCGTATATGATGATTCATCTTTATTGTCAACTGGATTAGATTTAGAAATACCTGAGATACAAAACACTGGGTGTGTCTATAAGGCTATTACACAAGAGCTTTAATAGAGGAGGGGAGACACATCAATATGAATGGCATCATCCCTCATGCATAGGGGTCCCAGATTGAAAATGAAGGGAAAAAGTAAAAAGGAGCAAGCTGAATGCAAGCATCCTCCTTCCTCTGTTTCTTCACTGTGGACTCAAGTCGCAAGATGAGTACCAGTATCCTCCTTCCTGTTTCTTCATTGTAGACACAAGTCATCAAATGAGCACAAGCATCCTCCTTCCTCTGTTTCTTCACTGTGGACACAAGTCACCAGATGAGTACCAGCATCCTCTATCCTCTGCTTCTTCATTGTAGACAAAAGTTACGAGATGAGGACCAGCATCCTCCTTCCTCTACTTCTTCACTGTGGACACAAGTCACCAAATGAGCACCAACATCCTCTATATTCTGCTTCTTCACTAGGGACACAAGTCGCCAGATTAGTCCCAGCATCCTCCTTCTCTACTTCTTCACTGTTGGACACAAGTCAGCAGATGAGTACCAGCATCCTCCTTCCTATGTTTCTTCATTGTAGACACAAGTCACCATATGAGTACCAGCATCCTCCATCCTCTGCTTCTTCACTGTGGACACAAATCAGCAGATGAGTACCAGCATCCTCTATCCTCTGCTTCATTGTAGACACACATCACCAGATAAGTACCAGCATCTTCTGTCTTCTGCTTCTTCACAGTGGACACAAGTCACCACACACTTCATGTTTGTCCTACCACTTCCCACTAAGATGATCTCTATTCTCTCAAACCATGAGCCAAAATAAGTCCTTCCTTTCTTAAGTTGCTTTTGTCATGCAATGAGAAAAATAACTATATGTCACTTGGGCAACCTCCTGAAGCAAGACATGAATGCAGAGCAGAACACTTGTCTAAAATACATAAGGGTCTGTATATGATGGACTCCAGTTCTGTACAAACAAACAAAAATCAACTAAACAACCATGTCATGCCTATTGTGGGAGAGACCACAAGTAAAGAATCCATATACATCAAGAATATAGATATTTAGTGTTCCATTTATTATCTTCTCTTCTCGGATACTCCAGTATTTATTTTGAATAGTTAAGGATAATGAAACAAAAACCCAGAGGACAGTAAAAATATTTTTGTAAAACTCAAAATCAAGAGTGGAAGGGTTTCTTTAGAGTGTTTCTTTAAAAGTTTGTGAGCAAAGGCTCATGGAGACCCATACTGCATCTCCTCTAACCTCTCACAGAAATTAATTAAGCTTCAGATTAGTGCCAATTGTTATGAAGTTGTATACACGTAGCTCATTTTAGTATATGAATGCACACATGTAAAATAGCTGGAAAGGATTTCTGAATAATTTATCATTAATATTTTAAATTTTATTTCATGACACTTAAAGCTTGAAAGGAATATAAATTTTACTAGAAATTCCTTAATCTAGTCATTACCTACCTGTCTGTAGACATTTGATGAATTCCCCTTAAAGATATGGTTTCATCTCATATCCAGTAACTAGACAATTGCATAAGGATGAAAGGACTCAGCTGTGTTTTGGTCTCACAAAATATATTGAGCTATGTATGATTGAAATATTTTGAGTAAAACGAAGTCTAAATTTCTAAATTTGGTGGAGGTTATTTTAGTTTCAGTTTCAAGCCTATGTATATTTAAGAAGAAACTTGATCTATAAATTCATGCTTTACACTTAATTTATCAAAGTTTTTGTTACGTAAGAATGGTCTCTGTCTGGGCCATACTGATCTGGGTGGCCTGTGCTGCCTCCTGGGACCATGGAGACTTCCAGGCTGGGCCTCTGTCTAGGGCTTGTTGGGTCTGTGGTCTTGCTGCTAGCTGGGGTCTGAGATTATGTCAATGGCCTGTTTTAACACTGGGGGGGGGGTGTCATTGGAACCATGCTGTGCTGAGCCAGCCCTGCCCTTCACTGACCTTGGGATAGCTGGCTCTACCTCTTTGGATACTGCAGTACGAGAGCTCACCCTGCCCCCTCAGGGGAGAGCTTCCCCACCAGGCACTCAGAAAAGATGGTCCCACTCATTACCACAGACTTGCAACTCACCTAGGCAGCACACTAGAACTGACCCTGTGCTCAAGGACACAGGTGAGCTGGCCCTAAGGGCGTGAGAGCAGGAGAACTGACAACCCCCCCCCCATATCTGCCATGTAGTGGCGTGGGCATGAGAAAGATGAGATGCCTTCTCCCCTCTCCCAGTCGTGACCCATTGCTGCCTGCAGGTGTGAGATGAGAGAGTGAGAGAACTAGCCCCACCCCTCACTGGCTGCAGAATTTAAGAAAGCAGCCACCTCTTCCTGCCTGGGCAGCACACTAAAACTGATCCTGTTGTGGGGGTTGCCGGTGAGCCAGTCCTGAGGGTGTGGGAGAGGAAGAGATGGCACTCCCCCATCCCTCCCCTTCCCCCGCCCCGCCCCCCAGCAAGAGGGAGAGCAGTTCTGACTCTCCTGGGCAAAACAGCAGAGCTGGCTCTGGTGAAGTGAGTGTGGGTGAGCTGACATGAGACCTGACTGCAGGCAAATGAACTGCCCTGCTCTTTGTGGCAGGCTGCATTGGCTGAGCTAGCCAAGGGAGTGCTGGAGAGTTTGCCTGGGTAGGGACAATGAGGAAAAGCTGGTGGGCTGACCAACCCAGCTACCATGCAGGCCCAGAACCAGGGCTATGGGTTGGCCCACTCCAACATCCACTTCATCTAGGGACTGTTAGAGCATAAATGGGAGGAACAAACATATCCAAAACAGCAGGATCTCCATGACACAGGACAACAGGGTATCTAAGAGGAGCCCCCATGAGATACCATTTTCAGTGGCAGAAGCCAACGACAAATGACAGAACACTTTAGAAGTAAAGATGAATGGACTAAAGGGTAAACTCTGTGACTCAACGGGCCACACTACAGTTTCCATGAAGAGGTTATTCACATTTTTTGTTTGTTAGTGTGTTTGATTTTTTTTTTTTGTTTCTTATTTTTGGTTGTTGGTTTTTCTTTTAAATTTTGTTTTGTTTTGGCGAGGGAGATTGCAAGATTAGAGGGCAGATGCCAGGGGATGGGGAGATAAGTGGGATTGGATCAGAGTGCATAATGGGAAATCCACCAAGAATCAATAAGAGTTAAACGAATTAAAAAGAAAAGAGGGGCCTGATATTCCAGAAGCTGCCTAAACCATCTGAGGATGCTCGTGGTCGTGTAAGAATGGTCGGATACAGTCGGATATGGTCAGATATGGTGAGATACATTAGAAGCCCCATAAGCTGTCTAGGGAGGCTTGTTTGTCTTTTCTTCTCTGAAAGAAACTCACATTATTTGTAAAACCAACACATCCTGAAAGCAGTTGTATACTAACATGAAAACCTTGTGTTCTGAGCTTCATTATCTTAGTTTCTAGCTGGGTCTGACACATCTTCACTTGGCATTGGAAGCATAATTTGGAAGGTTGGGTTATCACTGTTTCCAAAAATTACTAAGCCTTTTGAGAATAGCTTCTAATTTAAGTAGATCGGAAACTCTGAAGTGCTTCCACCATTCAGTAAGACGAACAGGTTTCTTTCTTTCTTTCTTTCTTTCTTTCTTTCTTTCTTTCTTTCTTTCTTTTTTTTTTTGCTTTCATTAAGCAATGCATGTGACAAGATCTAGATTCTACAGTGAACCTGTACAAGAGCAATCAGCTCTTCCCAATGAACTGGATAAAGGATAATAAGAGATCAATAAGATCACAAATCCTTCCAAAAAAAGCTATGAGTTGGGGCATTTTTGCTGACTTTGAACTGAATGGGAGTTTTTCTCTTTTGTATCTTTTCTTGGTCTTTTTCTGATCACAGGAAGTCACTGTGGCAAAATTGCTGTAACTGGTTTGTCTGCCCTTCATTTACCGGGTGCTTGGAATTTATAGTGTAAAGGAAGATGCTGTAAGATTCAGGGATATGTGCATCTCAGTTTGCTCAGTGACATAAAACAAGACATAAGTAAGTTGGGGTACCTCTCCCATATTTTGAACTCAAGATGAAGGGTCTTCACAACGGGTGGTAATCACTAGAATAGTATATGTTTACCAGAGATTTCTACTACATGACTTAACTTCTAAGTCAGAAGCCATTGAGATTGAGGGTGTGTAAGCAGGCAAAAGGAGGCTTACCAGTCTCCTGGCTGGGCTGTGAGTTATGTGCTGAAGTGTGGAGTGAACATGCAGTTTGTCTTCTTCAAGCTTCCACTGCAAACTCAGTTCTTAATTTTTACAGCACATTACTCTTTGTTGAAAATCTGCCCAGAGCCGTATGCATTGTATTTGTTAAGTAAAAGGATAACTAGAGCGAGATCTTCAAAGTGAACAGATGTCACAGTTTTAGATTCTGTACTTATCAGCTAGCTGACAACTGCTCCATCTTTCTGAGCCTGGTAGCACGTCAGCTTGGGTTTTAGTGATGGCTTACTGGCAGCATTGCACATGTTTACAACTCCTGGAAACCTGTGAAGGATGGTCTGTGGATCTGTTGTCAAAAATAAATGCCTGGGCCACATGATCAGTTTTTGAAGCTGTCAGCACCCAGATTGGTTTTCCATGTACAGAGTAGAATAGGTCATGTGGTTTCATTTGACTTCTCTTTCAGATTGAGATCCCGTTTGCTTACTCCAGATTGAACAGCCAAGGCAAGCAGCTTGGCTATTTTCTTTACTTCAATATGATCTGCTTTAGATGAACTTCTGTAGTAGGTAAACCTGCTGCAGGTTTTGTGTTGCTAAGCACTTACATTTGTCTGCTTTCACTAGCCTATAAGCAACGATGTGTTCCTCAAGGGTTCATGAATAGCCAACTCTATGGGGGAACAGGACCTTTCAGTTGCCTGAGCCTATGTGTGAACAGACAGAATCAGTTTAGTATTCATTGGCTATGATCATACACTGTGCAACTTTTCTGTTTGAGGTACTCATTTCTCTGTGCCATTTCGGTTTTCAGCTGGGCGCTACCCCAGCACACACAGTGCTGAGCAAAAGCTAACCTTTCCACTCAACTCAGCAAAAGGGACGACTTTGCCTGGGCAGATGGCAATGTTCACTGGCGTGTGGAATCCATTTCCATGTCAGTGGGCATTGTGGGCTCTGCAGGAGCAGTTTCAGATAGATTAGAAAATAAAATGTGAAGCAATGGGTTGCGCTCTGTTAGTTTAGAAACTGTCTCTGAAGAAAGTATTTGTTAACCATAGTGTTGAATAAAACATCAGGCAGAAAAGAAATTCTAAAAATGACTGGATTGTTTTAGTGTTGTATAATTTCTCTGGACTTCAGTTCTATCACATAAAAAAAAAAAGGTTTCATTTGGTATTAACACTTCCAAGTCAACTTCTTATAATCTGTTTCTTCAGGACTTACAGTTAAGAGTGCTATATAAAAACTGAGAAACCTTTAGAAATATTTGAAGGCCCAGCAATAGAGAGGTTGCTTTGTATAATGCAGCATTTCTGAACTTTATTTCACCATGGAATTTCCAATTGTTTAAATTCTAGGGCATGCTTCAGATCTTTGTTTAAACCATTTCCAAAATTATGTTTTTCTGAATTTTATTGACATTTATTTTTTACTAGTGAGTGTCAGTAGCAGTTTATATTTTATCATTTAAAAATTTACTTGTTTGTTAAATATTTTTATATAATAAATAAATGAAAATGGCCCTGAGATTAAAAAAAAATCCTGTAGTAGTCACATTCTATGATTACGTTATTTTTTCTCATAAAACTTTATTTTTACTATCTTTCACTATTCATTCAACTGATTTTTTCTCAAATTATATACTTGACAGTCACCAATTTTGTCATTTAATCCTTGATGGATAAAGCACATGATGTTCAATAAATAGCTATCAAATTTGGAGCTAAAAGTTGAAATTTATTATTCTTTTGCTTATCTTACTGGATTATAGCTCATGCAAGTGATTAGTATTATCCAAACACCTTTAAAAAGCAAGATGATGTCTATTTAGCACTCCAGACAAATCACATTGATGCTTGGGGTTATGGGTAAAGTTCACGGTGGTTCCATGGTTTGGAACAGTATGAGGGGTTGATGAGGTATTATGTGGTATAAGAGGTGTCATAAGAGGTGTCACCTAATCACAGTATTCCCTGTAGTTACATGGTAAGAACAAAAAAAAAATTAGACACATAAATCACACCAGATGTCATATAACTGTTCATATAATTGTGTCACCTTAAAATGGTTCCAGCAAAAACTTGGCTGCCACCATACTGTGGTAGCCCCACAAGCTAAAGGCTGGCCTGTTTGCTAAGTCAGTTTTGCCACTCTGATTCCTGTCACACTGCATAGTCTTCTCTAGATTCTTCCCTGTTGCCCACCCACTCTCCAATGTTGCCCACCCAATTGTTCTGCAATAGATAATGAATGGACAAAGGATGCTTAATTATACTCTACATGTGTGTTGCATGAAATGCTTGTTTTCCATCTCAGGGTAGAAAACTGCCCATTTTTTCAGTGATCTTAACAGTGCTCTCAATTCTAAACTTCCCCCAGATCCCAATAATGGCAATAACTAACTTTTGTGAATATTAAGTATACCCTGGGTAACTGTAACAATTTCCTCTGGATTTTATCCTGAAAATTTCAAGGCGGTACTGAGATTGCCTTACAGACAGTAAAAAATAAGTTCAAGTTACATAGCCTGTGACAGAATGGAAAGTCAACTGTTTCTTATCTACTCAACCTCTACCATCTCTGTGTTGCTGTTTTTATGGTTTCTATGTCTAGGAAAGGAAGCTTCATCATTTCTTCCCAAAATGCCATGTCATTTGATTAGTACATAGGGGATTGGATTTAGGAAGTAGTAATATCAATTTCAACAATAAACACACACAAGGTAAGAGGCATTTTGATAAAAATTCAATATTCAAGGAAATCAAACTTACATTTCCCTTTCATCACATTTACATGGAAGACAGTAGTAATGAAGCAAGTTGAATAAAGTCTTTAACTCCAGTTGTTGATAATTCAGAGTTCAGTTATAACTATTTATGTGATTTTAAAATATACATGTGTGGTAATTTGAATGTAATTAGCCCCCATAATCTCATAAGGTTTGGCACTATTCGGAGTTGTGGCTTTGTTGGAGTGGGTATGGCCTTGTTGGAGGAAGTATGTCACTGTGTGGGGGCAGGTTTGTTTTGAGGCTTCCTAGACTCAGGATACTGCCAGTGTGAAAGTCCTTCAAAATGTAGGAAGTCACTGTGGGGGTGGGTTTTGAGGTTTCCTGTGCTCAGGATACTTTCCAGTGTCTCAGTTGACTTCCTGTTGCCTATGAGATGTAGGACTCTTCAGCTACTCCTCCAGCACCACATCTTCCCACACACCACCACGTCCCACCGTGATGATAATGAACTGAGCATCTGAAACTATAAGCAGGCCACTCCAATTAATTATTTTCATTTATAGGAGTTGTCATAGTCATGATGTCTCTTCCCAGTAATAAAAACCCTAACTAAAACAACACACATTTTATTTTAATCTCTGAATGTTTCTTGATATTCCCTGGTCCAAGCTGATGTAAGCCTATTTACCACTGGGGCTGAGTAATAATATAGTTGTCATATGGTTTGGTTGAGGACAACTCTATAGAATTGATCATTATTTATACACCTTTTAGTGTTCTCATGCCTTTTATTGTGAAAGGGGGTTGTGATTTAGTTTATAGTTTTTCTTTAATCAATTTTAGGTAGAAAAGTAAAGTTGATCTGTGCAATGTTTGCACAGAGGGAAGAGTCTGAAGTAAATTCTTTCATGCTAGAAATATCCCTCTCATAAATTCCAGGAAAAACAGGAAAAAAGATAAGAATTCAGGACAACATCCAAGACTACAATGATGATCTAGTACAGTAAATAGAGTTAAGCTTTGATAGACTTCACCTGGCAGAACACCCAGATCTTAGTTTATAAAAGAGACAACTAAAATATGTGTGAAAAATTTACTTATCTAACATGAAAAAGTAGTACATATATTTAATGTTTAAGGAGTAATTCTCAGACCACTAAAAAAGGGTACTAAATCTTATCCAGTTAGTTTCAAATTAGCTGCCCAACTTTGAACTTGCGCAGCAACTCACAGGAGTACCGTTAAGTTGGAAAACGAGTGGGTGGAAGAAGAATATTGGTATGTCTTTATAAATTCTATTTTGATAGGAATTTATCTTAGGTGTGGCAGGAAAGAGGAAGGACTTCCAGAGCATGTGCTGTGGGTCCTCTTGCCGCACAACTCTGTTTGAATTGTCATGTGTGTTGCAGAAGGAAGGTAGCAAAATGCAGCAGACCTGCAGATGGTGAATGAGAAACATTTGCAAAGATGTCTTCTTCACTTATGAATATGAGTTTGACCATCTTAGAAATGTAGTAACAGTTCATGCTACTTGATACCTATTGAGTAACTGGACTGGTTGGTATTGGCCATGATAAACAGAGAAATAAAATGTGGCACTCTTGAATCCATGAAAAGATGTTGAGAAATGGCAAAATACAATAAAAGAATCACATTATGAAGCTCAAACAAAGAACATACCTCTGAAAACGCATTTCTGTAGTAATCACGAAAAAAAATTCACTGTTTAACCTCGTTGAAAAATGCAGGAAGATACAGTGTTAAAAGGAGGAATATGTTAAAAAGTGAGGAAAGGTTAAAATGGCAAATGATAGGAAGTGTCAGGGTTACAGGATTAAATAAAAATTGACAAATAGCAACAAGTGGTGACAAATTGGAATATAAATGTGAATGAAATCTTCAAAGGCACATGGAAAGGGGAGAATCAATATCTTAGGGAGCACCTCTAATTTGATGGGGAAACCTGAAATGGTGTAATAATAGGAGAGCTAATGTGGTACATGAGGAAGTAGAGTCTCTCCTTGGAACATGTACTAGGGTGAACTCCCAATGGATCTGAGAAGCAAACACAAACAGAAAAGCACACAGCATCTTCAGATACAGTGAGACAGAGTGCTCAGGTTAACTCCAGATCAGTTCCTCCAGGTCCCTGTGTCTAAAGCAGATGGTATTTCCAGAAATAGTTTGGGGAGGCAAGGGTATTGACAATAGCCTATATTGGTTTTGGAATCTCTTGGACCACCCTAACAAAATTGAAATGGCAGTTTCCAGTGTCTATAATTGCGCGCGCACACACACACACACACACACACACACACACACACACACACACACACACACACACACACCTATATGTGTTATGTTTAAGTCGGTTTATTATATAATATATTTTCCTATTTCTTTTAAAATTCCTTGGTATTATTTAATCTCTCCTTTCTCTCTACCTCTGCATTACCCTCCTGCCTCCTTTCTGTTAAAGGAGTCTCTTCCTTACAGATTTCCCCTTTGCCCTGTCATAGCATCCAATGTCTGCTATCCCCTCCCTGGCATTTGTTCTGCCCTCTCTACTCCTATGGTTCCTTTCTGCATTCCTGAATTCCATGGTTACTTCAGCTTATAAACTCAGATTTAAAGATTTGTAGCCAAGATCCCCAAATAGAAGTGAATATGTTGCTTTCATCTTTCGGGGTCTGGGTTGTTTCATGTCCTAATTTCCAGTTCCATAAATTTACCTTCAAATTTCATGATTTATTTTTTCTTTAGAGGTGAGTAGAATCCTACTGTATAAAGCTGTCACAGTTTCACTCTCCATTCATCAGCTGAAGGCATTTTGGCTGCTTCTATTTCTTCGTATTGTGGTATTGTGGATAGAATGGCCATGAGCATGATTGAGCACATGTCTCTGAAGCAGGGTATACAGTCTTATGATATGTTAGGGTTCCTTTTTTGTCTCTAAATGCTTTACTGTTAGAGCCTAGTATTACATTTTGTTTTAATAGTTCACTTTTTACTGTTTTTGTAAATGTTTGCCTATTGTGACTGATGGTATCTGAGTACCATTGAATCATGTAAGGCATAAAAAGAATCATGAAAGTCAGGTTGATGATATGAGCAGAGAAGTGAACACAAATCATACATTATTTTAAGCCTCTGTATCAAATTTATCATGTAATGCTTCTTCTAACCTCCCTCTATGTTATCTGTGACCTCCCAGCTCCAGATATTACTCTGTTCCATAGATCTCA
Organism: Cricetulus griseus; assembly: GCF_003668045.3. Classification (NCBI taxonomy): domain Eukaryota; kingdom Metazoa; phylum Chordata; class Mammalia; order Rodentia; family Cricetidae; genus Cricetulus; species Cricetulus griseus. Next base: position 241,602,599 of record NW_023276806.1, on the reverse strand, counting down.
TCTTAAGTCCATTTTATCATCTATAATCTAGCCAGAGGACCACACACTAATTGAAATATGACTTACTCTACTTCCAGGATCAAAATTTTTATTTTCTGGGATTCCATTTCATTTTTGTGTTGTAATCATACTAAAACTAGAAAAGGTTACAGACATATATGCATCAATTTCATTTTCTCCTTACTTCCTTATTTTGTTACTCATATGTAGGATACACAATACTTACTAAACAATCAAACAATGTTAGTGATTCCTTACAATTTCTAACTAGCACTTATAGGTGTGTTAAACAAACAAAAAAAAAGCTCTCCTCTCCCCATTGCTGGAACCAGAAGACTGCTAAGTTTTTCTCAAGGAGTATTGCCTCCTTTGGTTGTGGTTTTTGAAATATAAGTACCTTGATTTGTATTTACAGGACTTTATCAGTTGGCAAATAGTAGACACGTTATGCTACAAAGAACATTTGAGTAATTTGATCTGTAGTATAGGCAGCTTTTCCAATTATAAGCTAATTCACAAAATTGTGCTGCCCTCAGGAAATCCTGTTGCACAGAAGCCTAACTGTATATTGTAGGTTCTCCTTAGCAACAAAGATGCTCTGAAGCCAGTTGGGACCTCTAAGGCTGCAAAACTCTAATGGCAATCACAGAGGAGGAAGTAGAAGAGACTAGACTCAAGTGGAGCCATTGCTCCTTTCAACTCTCTATCTTCATCACCGTACACAGAAAAGTTAAAAACAGCCTTGATTTCTTCATTGGTAGCAAAGATTTGTTATAAGGAGCAAATTAAATCAAGACTAAAAACACACTGAAAAGGAGATGCATTCCAAAGATGTGTGAACTAACACAGACACAGCAGAAATGCAGACAACGTCCTTGGAGGCTATTAAACCAGAGCAGGTATCCCAGGACCAAGCTTCATCAGCAGATGCCCGGCTGAAGCTCCAAAAGCTTCCATTTATTCTGCCTTTCTCTGTGAATCAGGCTGAGCACATCTTAAGAGTTAATTCCTAGAAATGATAGAAAAAAATAACCAGCATGACTTATCCTCCTATAAATGGAGCAGATACATTCCAGTGTGGTTGGCTTTGATTCTCCCCTGATAGTTCAGGATGAGCCTGTAACAAGCATGATGAGACAAAACAATTCCAGGACATTTAGTCTGAGTGCTCTTGTTCCTACAGTCACTCAGAGTCTAGACTCCAGATATAAAGGGAATCATCAGACAAAGTACACTCTGTACCACTGAAATAGCCAACCTCCAGCATCTTTGTCTTTAATCTACTTGTACAAATATAGAAAATGGCACTGAGGAAAAGGATGCCTTCTCCATAGCAAGGAAATTGACAATAATTCACAAAGATGGAGACTTACAAAGTTGAAAAGGTCACTCTCCTGGCTGTGACAATAACAGGCATCTGTTTCATACAGGAGCCAGGCTCAGTGTTAACTGCTACATGTTCCCTGCATAAATCTTTTCAACCTGTGTTGCTTCTTGCTTTACAGTTGCCTCCCACCCTGATGTCATCAGTGTTTATTACTTTTGAAGTAAACTCAGTGTAACTTTAATATATTACTTTTGAAGCCAGAGTTTTCTTTTTGCCCTTCACTTTTTGATACAGTATGTAAATTGCAAAGCTTCACAGAAAATTTTACAGGAAAGAGAGTTTTGCATTAGGTGAGTAAGACTATTCTGCAGATACAACAGAGATGCCTGATTAGTCTTAAGGTATTCAAATATTAACACAATTACAAGTTAATTTAAAACTTACAAAAGTATCACTGAAAGGCCTTAAAACAGCTATTTCTGGTAGATGTCTCTGTTAAAAGGATGCTCCTGCTGTATAACAGTATTGGCAAAGGGGTCTCTAGTTAGTTCAAACAATTTTCTTTATGTCAAGTAGCCTTTTTAGATAGGTATATCTGAGATACAAAGCTGATTAAGTTGATTATAAAGACTAGAACTAAAAGGTAAGAAAAGAGAACCATTTATACTGTAATTGTCATTTTATGTGGCAGTGGGTCTGTGCATTGTACTAACAAAACATGTGTGAAAGTATTCCCCAAAGCACACTTGACTAGTGCAAACCACAAAAATATACAGTGAAAACTAACAGCAAACATGTCCTCCCTTCTAGAAATAGCTTCATTAAAAATTATCTTCAATGTTTTAAGAATAAAATCATCAAAAGTAATGTTTTGAAATAGACAAAAATTATCAAGCTTGCTCCTCTTACTGTTTGCATGTATGTGGGCACACATGTGTTCATGTGCTTGTGTGAGTCAGAGATTGACATTAAGTGTCTTCCTGGATGACTCTCGTCATATATATTGAAGCAGGGTCTCTCACTTGGACACAGATTTAGCTGACTCAGTTGGTTAGTCTAGCTAGCCAGCTTGTTTTGGGATTCACTTGTTCCCACCTGGCCTTCCCCAGCATTGGGATTACAAGTAGGCTACCTCACACATTCGGGACATATGTATTTTTTTTCACAGTGAAAGTCTGAGTAATATCTTAGCTTACATGCAGTGATTAGTGGACAGTGGGAGAAATATACAAACAACATGGTTAATAAATATATTTCTGGAGCTGGAGAGATGGCTCAGAGGTTAAGAGTGTTTGATGATCTTGCAGAAGATCCAGGTCCTGGTCTCAATACTGGAAAGGGTAATTTACCCTTTGCCCGTAACTTCAGCTCCAGGCATCTAATGCCCTGTAAAGCTTTTGAAGGCATTACACACAGATAATTTAAAATAAAAATTAAGAGCATATTTTAAAAATGCTTGTTATGCATTAATAAATTATGATTGTAGATATTGTAGTATATAAAGTCATATTGTTATTTCAAAACAGATTGAACCAATCAATCCATCTACTACCTCAAGCATTTGACACCTTCCATGATGAAATTAAACATCCATGCTTCTAGTGATATTGAACTATAAAGCAGTTATTAGCTTTACTCACCATGTTCTACAAAGGATTCAAAACCTTAGTTAGAGCTCTGATGATGGCTTAGTGGGAAAAGTGCTCACTGAACACAAGTGAGAACCAGAGTCTGGGTTCCCAGAACCAACACCTGATCTTTTATTTTTTTTCTTATTTTTTTTTCTTTGTCAAATTAGGCACAAGTTTGCTTCACTTGTCAATCCCTTCTCCCTCTCCTGCCCCTCCCACTAACCCTCCCCCGAAACTCCACCTGCCCCCACCCTATCCACCCTCCACTCCCCAGGCAGGATAGGGCCCTTGATGGTGGCTCCCCACATGGACTGGGCTTAGGCCCTCCCCGATGTGTACAGGCCAAGGGTATATCCCTTCACATGGAATGGGCTCTTAAAGCCCCTTCTTACACCAGGGAAAAATACTAATCCACTACCAGGGGCCCCCTAGAGTGTGGAGGGCTCCTCATTGACATCCATGTTCAGGTCTGGATCAGTCCTTTGCTGGCAGGGATCCATGTGCTCCCCCTTGTTTAGGCCAGCTGTTTCTATGGGTTTCACCAGCCTGGTACCGACCCCTTTGATCTTCATTCCTCCCTCTCTGCAACTAGGTTCCAGAGTTTAGTTCAGTGTATATCTGTGGGTGTTGTCTGTCTCTGCTTCCATCAGCCACTGGATGATGGCTCTAGGATGGCGTAAAAAGTAGTCATCAGTCTCATTATAGGGGAAGGTAATTTAGGTTATCCTCTCTACCATTGCCTAGATTGTCAGTTTGTGTCATTGTTGTAGATATCTGGAAATCTCCCTAGTACCAGATCTCTCCTCGGACCTATAATGGCTCCCTCTGATATGGTATCTCTCATCCTGCTCTCCTCTATTCTTCCCCCAACTCAACATTTCTGCTCCTCCATTTCCTCCTCTCACCTCCTCTTCTCCTCCTCTCATTCTGGCAGCTCCCTCTCCCCTGCCCTCATGCTCCCAATTAGCTAAGGAGTTCCTGACCCTTCCCATTCTCTGGGGTCCATGCATTTTTCCAGTAGAGTCTTTCTTGTTTCCTAGTTTCTTTGGTGAAGAGGATTGTAGGCTGGTAATCCTTTGCTCTATATCTAAAATTCAGATATGAGTGAGTACATACCATGTTTGTCTTTTTGTGACTGGGTTACCTCACTCAGAATAGTTTCTTCTAGTTCCATCCATTTGCCTGTGAATTTCAAGATTCCATTGTTTTTTTCTGTGAGTAGTACTCCATTGTATAAATATACAACATTTTCTCTATCCATTCTTCAGTTGAGTGGCATCTTGGTTGCTTCCAGGTTTTGGTTATTACAAACAATGCTGTTATGAACATGGTTGAACATATGTCCTTGCTGTATGAACTTGCATTATTTGGGTATATGCCCAAGAGAGGAATTGCTGGATCTTGAGGTAGACTGATTCACATTTTTCTGAGCAACTGCCAAACTGATTTCCTAAGTGGTTGTGCAAATTTGTACTCCCACCAGCAATGGAGGATTGTTCCTGCTTTCTCAGCATCCTCTCCAGCATAGATTGTCATTGGTGTTTTGAATTAGCTATTCTGGTTGGTGTTGTTTTGGTATCTCAGAGTTGTTTTGAGTTGCATTTCTCTAATGGCCAAGGATTTTGAGCACTTTCTTAGTTGTCTTTCAGCCATTTCAGCTTCCTCTGTTGAGAATTCTCTATTTAGTTATGCACCTGACTTTTTAATTTCATTGTTTGGTGTTTTGATGGCTAGCTTCTTGATTTTAATAAGGGATTTCTCCTCTTGCCTCTGTCAGCTACGGTTTGCCTGTGGGTCACATCTGTCTCCTCTCTATCCAGAGGCAGTCACTTGGCCCTCCAGGCAAATATCCCTTCCCCTTCTCCCTTGTACCCTTCCCCATTTCGGGTGCCCTTTGTCTCCTGTCTTTGTCTCTTATTTCCTGCCTCAAATAAATATTTGAGCTGAGAACTTGGTTTTCGGTGTTTTATGCCATCACTGGCCCTTTCTTACTTTATTTGTGGTGATTAGATGTATGTATGCTTTCTCCCCAGGAAAAGCTTTGTCACAAAACAATGCATGTGTGTATGTGGAGAAAAAGGCATTGATCTTGTGTAACTGGAGTTGTGTGTTGTCCTGTGGGTGCTGGGAACCTAATCTATATGATATGTTTTGAAAGGTCAGCAAGTGTTCTTTTATTCACTGAATCAATTCCAGCCTCATGTTTGTTTCTGGTGTTATTCGATATTTTCAGAATTTGACATAATTTTTGAACTATTAATATTTTCATTATACTATGAGTGAAATTAAACTTCTTGTGTGTATGAGTGTATGCATGTGCAGGATCATGGAGCTATTTGTGTGCTCATTTGGAGGCCAGAGTACATCCTCAATTATTGTTCAGAGACTCTCTAGCTTTTGTTTTTGACAGGTTCTCACTGGTCTGAAGCTACACAGAAAACCTCAGCAATTTGCCTGTCTCTACCCCCCCACCCCCCTACAGTGCTGAAATTATAACTGTGTCACCATGTCCAGCTTTTTCATGCAGTTTTGGGGGAACCTCAATGTTTCATCCTTCCAGGGTAAGTACTTTATCCAGTGAGGCCTCTCCCCTGTCCTCATATGAACTTTAAAGTTCTTTTAAGAGTATAAATAAGTGATTCAAAGATGTCTGCTATTCATTTTTCTTTTTTTTTGGCAGATTTTTCTTATTTGAGTTAGAAACAAGATTGTTTTACATGACAATCCCAGTTCCCTTCTCCCTCCCATCCTCCCCTAGCAGCCCCCCCCCAACTAAAACCCTACCTATCACATATCCTTTCTGCTCCCCCTGGATGGTGAGGCCTTCCATAGGGTGTCATCAGAGTCTATTGTATCCTTTAGGATTAGGCCTAGGCCCACACCCTGTGTGTCTTGGCTCAGGGAGTATCCCTCTATGTGGAATGGGCTCCCAAAGTCCACACCTATGCTAAGGATAAGTACCGAACTACTACAGGAGATCCCGTAGATTTCTGAGGTTTCCTCACTGAAACCCATGTTACTGGGTTTCACCCATGCTGGTATCCCAGCTATCAGTCTTCGGACTAAGAGTTCCCTGATGTTCAGGCCAGCTGTTTCTGTGGGTTACACCAGCCTGGTCTGGACCCCTTTGCTCTTCACTGGTCCTTCTTTGCATCTGGATTCTAGTTCAGTTCAGTGATTAGTTGTGGGTGTCTGCTTCTACTTCCACCAGCTGCTGCATGAGGGCTATCGGGTGGCATATAAGTCTGTCATCAATCTCATTATCAGAGGAGGGTATTTAAGGTAGCCTCTCCTCTGTTGCTTAGATTGTTAGCTGGTGTCATCTTCGTAGATCTCCAGACGTTTCCCTAGTGCCTGATTTCTCTGTAAACCTAAAATGTCTCCCTCTATTATGGTATCTCCATTCTTGTTATCTTCTGTTCTTCCCCTGACTCAACCTTTCTGCTCCCTCATGTCCTCTGCATCCCTCCTCTTCTCCCCTTCTCATTCTCCTAGCTCCCTCCCCCCTCTTCCCATGCTCCCAATTTGCTCAGGGGATCTTGACCCTTTCCCCTTCTCCAGGGGACCATGTATGTCTCTCTTAGGGTCCTCCTTGTTTACTAGCTTCTCTGGCAGGGTGGATTGTAGGCTGGTAATCCTTACTCTATGTCTAAAATCCACATATAAGTGAGTACATACCAAGTTTGTCTTTTTGTGATTGGGTTACCTTGCTCAGAATGGTTTCTTCTATTTCCATCCATTTTTCCTGCAAATTTCAAGATTCCATTGTTGTTGTTGTTGTTTTGTCCGTTGAGTAGTACTCCAATGTGTAAATGTACCACATTTTCTCTATCCATTCTTCGTTTTTCTTTTTTGCCTATTTTTGGCTTGAGGGACTTTCAGAAACAAGAGTGGGTTAAACAGTATGTCCAGTCATACAATTATATCATTATTGTTACAATTCTTTGATTCCATTGTGTTCTCAGATATCTTTTCACTCATATGTAGCTTCTCTTGCAAAAGTTTAGCATGTGTGTGAGTGTGTATGTAGATGTATGCACTTGAAAATGAAATGGAATGATTTATTAGACCCTTTAGCATACAACCTCCAATTTAAAACAGTATGAGACAACCTTATATCCCCAGTGGCAGGGGTGGGGGGTGGTTGAAAAGAAAAATGTAAATGATTGTGTCTTATGGTCATTAGTTTTCAATTGAAGAAAAGAATTATTTAGATTATATCACTTATACTCCCCTTTCCCTCCATCTCACTTCTCCTAAGGGTCTATTCAGTTGACTTTGTTCTTACCAGAATTTGCACAAGTAATTAGAAGCAAATCTACTCAACAATAACTACTAGAATGACTACTAGGATGAAATTGGACAGCTGATTGCATACTACCATCCAAATATAATCTAACAAATTGTTTGTTTGTTTGTTTGTTTGTTTTTGTTTTCTCCAAGTGTATTTGGAGGGATAAGCCAAATAGGAACAGTATATTTAGTGTTAATAAGTGAAACATCTCTTTGGAGAATGGAGATGAATTCCTCACAGAGGCATCATATTTCAAAAGAGAGCACTGTCAGACCAAGCGATACTGTCCCGTGCTGTGATCAGCAAGAATACTAGGTCTTCACCATCTGTGCCTCATGGTTCAGAGTTTAAATCTCAATGGGAGGCTACTTAAGACCCTGGGAAAGGGAAAGGGAAAGGAAGTTTGTACATTTTGCTTTCTTGTGCCAAAACAACATGGATTCTTGTATAATCTGGTTTCCAAAAAGAACTAGTGTCTTGATGTAGTTTTCTTTTCTTTTTTCTTTTTTCCTTTGTTTTTCTGGGAACTTGATACAAATTAGAGTTATCTGGGAAGATGAACCTCAAGTGAGAGAGTGCCTCTATAACATTTCCTGTAGGCAAGTATATAGGACATTTTTTTCGGTTGATGGTAGATATGGAAGTACTCAGCCCACTCTAGACAGTGCCATCCCTAGGCAGGTGGTCCTGGATGATTAAAGAAAGCAGGATGATTTAATTCCAGGAAACTGACCTCTTTGACTTATTAGTCATTTAGTAAAGAGGTGTTTAATCTCGTTGGGTTTGCATACTCATTGTAGATTTTTTTTTTTACTGTAGACTTTATGTTTTATTGTGTTTTGGTCAAACAGGATGCAAAGAGTTATTTCAGTCTTTTTGGAATTGTTAAAATTTGCTTTGTGTCCCAGGATGTGGACTATCTCAGCAAGCTTTTGTGTGCTGCCACGTAGAATGTATATTCTTTGGTGTTTGGATGGAGTATTCTGTAGATAACTATTAGTTCATTTGGTATATAATGTCATTTAGTTGTGATGTTTTTCTGCCTACTTTTTGTTCAGGTGATCTTTTTATTGGAGTGATTCTGGTATTGAAATCACCCACTATTGCTGGGTTGATGCTAACGTACAGTATATACTTTTTATGAAATCAGGTGCACCAGAGTTTGGGGCATAAGTTTAGAATAATAATGTCGTATTGGTATCATCAATCACATTCATTATTTAATATGTGTAGCCATTAATGTATCAGATTTGAATAACTTCAGTTGCCCAAAGTAAAATAGGATGATCAAATTTTAAAAAAGCCATTGAAAGTTGTCCTGTATTTTTACCTAATGTCTTGTGGGTTGGTGAATGGAACATTCACAATATAGGTCGAAGTCACATTATTTTAAAAATGAAACAAATATACTTTTAGATGAGAATTGCAATAGTACCCAGGATATTTGTCTTTTATGATAAGGTGTACTGTAACACAATAAAGCTGAGAGAACTGTTACAATGACTGTTGTAAGTATGTGGGAAGATGGGGCCTAGCTATGTAAGTATCATAAACTATGGTATCTACTTCCCTATCATCTATCTCGATGTCTGTCTGGCTATCTGTAAGTGTCACACCTCTGAAAAAAAAGTTTTCCCCAATGCAAGTGTTGTGGCTCTGAGGGAAAGTCCCCAAAGCACATGTTGCCACTCTGAAGGGAAAAGTTTCCCAGTGTAAGTGTTAGATCTCTGAAGGAAAAGGCTTCCTCAATAGAAGTGTTATGGCTTTGATGGGAAAGATGTCCTGGCAGTCAGAAGTCAAGGAATACTACAAAGTCACACTGCACAACAAACCTTACACAAGACATTTATTGTCAAAGACACAAGAGGATGGATGCCTCTCCTTGGGCAAGAAGCAGCAGCAACTGAGAAAGAGATAGGCTTATCTGGGGTTTCATGGTAGAATTTTCCACAGTGGAGATTTCCAGGATTGGAATCGGTAAAATTTCAGGCTAATACCAGGAATTGGTGGGATATAGAGCTCAGGTATCAGGATTTTATGCTCAGGGGTTGGTGGGTTTTTGTGAGTTTTCAAACCTGGAAGTGCGCCCAGATCTTTTACCCTATACTTTCTATCTATCTATCTATCTATCTATCTATCTATCTATCTATCTATCTATCTATCTATTCTATCTATCATCCATTCATCTATAATCTATCATCTATCATCACCATAATCTGTCTAGCATTAGTCTATTTATTATCTATCCATATCATATCTATTCCATCTTTAACCCCCTGCCTATCTGTCAATACGCAAACACGTATGTGTATGGGATTTTTTTGTGTCATGGTTTTTAAGTTTCTATAATTTGCTCTGGTTTCCTGAGGAGAAACCATTTCCATCTCAAAAACAAACAAATAGCAAAACAAAAACACAACCAAAAAGTGAGCAAGCAAACAAACAGAAACAAATACCCCAAACACTTCAATATGAAAAGCATTTCCAGAGAGCATACATAATATTTTCATTCAATAATAAATATATTCCATCCATATCTTCACGGTTCATATTTTTCCAAATATTGCTATTTCCTACCTCCATTGTACAAGCCATGGTTTCATCATGAACAAAATAATTATGTGCAGACAAACATGTTTGCATGTCTGAGCTTTGTTTTGAGACCTTATGGCATAGCCCAAGTTGACCTGAAATTGACAAACTTTGTCTCTCACCCTAAGTGCTAGTTATAAGTGTGAGACACTAAGCCTGAGTCAAACATGGTAGATCTTTCTGAGAAGGTGTTTATAGCCACAGTTTGGTCTCTAGCTTGGTCCTTTGTAGAATTCTAAAGGAAACATCTGCTCTTCCCTTCTTCTGGAGGCCTTAACACAAGCATTCTTGTATGTTGAAGATATTAGTAACCCCTTGTTCAAAGTTACTACCTTAAGGACTGACTCTAAAGACTCTCTATGTTCTGGTTGTCTGGATGTCAATTTGATATTCTAACAGCAATTAGCTTGCTACAAATGAATTAAACTACACACACACACACACACACACACACACACACACACACTTACATTAAGACATGTTACACCATTCACATTGTCACTTCTTTTCCTATTTTCTTATGTGTTACTTATTTACATTTTTGTTGCTATGACCTAAATACCTGAACTTGATAACTTAATGGAAGGAAGGTATAGTTCAGCTGACATATTCAGGGCATTTTATTTAATTGTGGTGGGGAAGATAGAATGTGCTGGCTCTATCTGGCTACAGGAGCATGTGGAGGGGACTGTTCACATTGTATCAGACATAGAAGCAGAGAGTATATACTTGGCTACTTTAAAGTGACTTACTTCTGCCAGCTATACACATGTACTAATGACTCCACAGCCATCCAAAAGGATGCCACTAGCTGGAGAATAAGTACTCACAGCATTTTTTGCTGAAAATATAATAATTCTTGATATAAATATTACTCAATATTTATTGGTGTAAAGTTCCAAAGCACTAAATAGAGTCCAGGTGTTAAAGGTATAAAACAGAACTCAGTTTTGTGTTGCTTGATTTTCATTTTAATGTCAACAATTCTTTTACCAAGTTCCTCATTTTTTGTGTGTGAAGAAATAGAGGTGTAAGAATAAAATTGTATAAATTGGTCATGTTCTTAATAGACCACCACTTTCTCTTTTAGATTTGTGGGTTTTATAGAATTTCCATTCCTTTGTTTGCAAAATGAAAGGTTTGTGCTGTTTAATCTAGAAGACTAACGTTTAAAAATTGAGAGGACTCAAGCAGAACATACTTATAAAGAGTGTCCTTTGGATTATTTACATATATATAATGTATAATACATGTATGTCTTTATTCTTTCTAAGTATTGTGATACACAGCATGGAAGTTAAAACTTGGATTTGCTTGTCATTATCTAACCATGCTAGATAGGTATCAGAGTCAAAGAAGGTATCAGACATATCTCTTCATTTTGAGGTTTGGGATGAAAACTATTCTTCTTTTAGACAGTAAGAATTGGAATGTTGTTTGAAAATACGGAAATGTTAGGAGAGTCCATTTTTGACAAGTAATCTATCTGCATAGAAACTTTCCTACCACATTCTTCATTTTATGGTATGTACAGTAATCTTAAAGATCTCAGTTACTCTTAGTTAATGATGATATAAAATGTTAAATGAAAAGGTCTATAAATACGCCATTTGTAGCTTTTAAATTGTATGCAATTCTGAGTATCATCATGAAATTTTCTGCTGTACTAGTCCTTGTGATCTGAATGAGGAACCTTCCCTGAATTAGCATACCCACATTGTATATATGTCTATCCTAATAGTCAGGAACATTCTCAAATAGCAGACTGACTACCACATTACTCATAATGCTATTGTTCAAATTGTTTAACTTAATAATGGCACCATTGCCCAATAATAGTGATCCTGGTGACTTGGATTTGCCACAGAGAGTCAGTGAAGCTAGTCAGTTCATTGACTAAGAGATTTTGACTGAACACAGAAAGGGAACAAATTTCTTCTATACTAACAAGAATAGAAAATACACACACACACACACACACACACACACACACACACACAGAGAGAGAGAGAGAGAGAGAGAGAGAGAGAGAGAGAGAGAGAGTGTATGTATAGTTAGTCTGTCTTTCCAAATAACTCTAACTCTTGTCAAGTAGATAATAAGCTAGCCAGAACAACAGATAAAGGCAAATACTATACAGTCATAGAAATAATACCTTGTCATTTGTGAGACTGTGGATGGCCTTAAAAGATACAATGTTGTGAGAAAATCCAGTCTTGGAATGAAATACTGAAGAGTCTCACTGTATGTAGAACCCAAAATAAAACTTATCTGAAAGTTGAGAGTAGAATGGTGAACACTGGAGGCTGAAAACACTAGAAGCAAAAACAAGGATAAGTTGATTAGTTTGTTCTGAGTTACAACTGAAGAGGTTTAAGGAGTTCTAGTTTGAGATCAGGATGCTCAAGCATGAATTGTTTTCTATACCTGCCCGAGGTCTTCAGTTTGGACCCCCAGCACTCACTTAAAAAGGTTGAATTGGCAGAGTGACCTATAATCCAAGAGCTGGGAGGTAGAATTGGGAAGATCTTTAGGGACTGCTGTTCTAGCTAGTCTAGCCAATCAGGAAGCTTTGGGTTCAGTGAGAGTTTCTGTATTATACGGGAAGACATCTCTGGTCTCCACATGCACATATAAAACTGAGGTTGCTGTTACACAATTAGGTGACCGCTACAGACAGCAAAAGTTTATTATATATTTCAAAGTGGTGGAAGAAAGGATTTGAATGTTTTCATGAGAGTGAGTGCTAGAGGAGATATTATATTTTACCTATTTTAAACATTGCACAATGCCTTTTTAAAAATTACAGGGTACTGTAATAGTATGTATAAAGTTTATATTTCCACATGCCACTTAAAACAAATTTAATTTAAATTCAAAGACATAGCTTATTATTTCAAGCTTCATAATAATGTCATTATTCCCATTGTTCAAAAGCTTTTTTGTTTTTGTTTACTGTTTTTACTTTTAAGATTACAATATAATCATATTTCTACCTTTCCCTTCTTCTCTCCATTCCCTTCCATATATACATCCTTGATTTTTTCCAAATTCATGACCTTTTTTCATTAATTGTTATTGCATGCATGTATGCATGTGTATATACATACATATTTCTAAATAAAACCTACCACATCTGTATAACATTAATTGTATGTATGTTTTAAGAGCTGAAAATTTGGAAAAGCTTTTAAATCTCTTCATTATATTAAAAATGGGAACAAAATGTTCTTTTGTGAGTTTTATATTTTCTAATCTGAGCAAAGTTAATAGTGAAGGTGAAGAAATGTGATACACAGGTTATTTCACCCTGTCGGGGGAGAACTATATCTGCTCAATCTAGACCTGGAGTAGTCTCAGAAGATCAGTGCTAGAACAGAAGGGAATGGTGGAAGATAAAAATCCATTGCTGTCATTGAGACACAGCCCTCATATTTGAGCAAAGGGAGCATGGCTTATGGGTTTGTGTTTATACAGATGAGAAGCTGCTGTCCTGATCACGACCCCATCACAATTCATTTCAATCACATCCTCCATGGAGATTGTGGTTGCACTTGGTAACAGGTAGTGGCTTTATTCACTCAGAGAAAAAAAGCACAAAGACATCCAGGGTGCTGTTGCTGGCAGAGAGTAACTGAGAAAGCAATGAAAACAAAGCTATCATCTGGTAAACAGCAAAGGCAATAACCATTCTGGAATAACCAGATCTGGAATAAGAGTAATAAGAGTCCTTGCTGCTTAAGTGTGACTTGTGCAAAACCCATCAGAGGATTTGAACTGAAGAAAAGCTATTTTTCATGCCATTTTTTAATCTAAAGCCTGAGAAAGATTTGTGACAGCAAGCAAATTAGAACCACAGAAGTGTTTATTGTATAAAATTGAGCTTTGGCCATCACCTTGAGTTTCCTGCTGCACAGCTGGACTTCAGAAAGAGAAAATATCAACACTAACCAAGACCCTGTATTCATTGGGAGCCTGAGGGTGTTGTCTTATCTTTGGCACAGTGGCTGTGCCTTAATCAACTGATATCTCAGCCAGAAATTACAACTCTGAAGTAGTAGCAGTAGAGAATTCTGCTACTGCAGGCACTGGCCCTGTCACTACCACTAAAGGTAACTATAACTAAACTTCTATTATTCTAATTGTGAATAAGACTCAAGATTCAAAGGCTGGGGTGAAAACCTGCCACCTCAGTAGCAATGAGCTAACTCTCCTTGCTGATGTTCATGGAAGACCTGTGCTTAGCCAAACCAGAAAAACTTGGACCACTCTAAACACCACCCTACTTTTATTTGCCTTGTCTATCTCTCCTGAATGCCCTCTGAGGCTCTCTGATGACTTTCTGTCAACTAGCTGCTAATGCAGCCCTCTGACCCAATGTTAATTTTATTTAATTAACACAAATGCAAGCTTGGGGTTCACACTGTGATTGAAAATCCTCCCAACATGAGGGATCATTGAAACTTTGTCATTTGGAAAACAGTGGTGTTTTTTTTTTTTTAAATATTTACTTGGGACTCAAATTTTGAACTAAATATATTTCTTCAAAAGAATTGGTATTGCTAGATTTTGACTAATTAGGCACAGGCTTTCAGTGCCTCTTGGATTTATTATGAACATTCTGATTGAGTTATTGTTGGCTTTACTCTGTCGAAGTGTGTGATAGTGATCTCCTGAGGTTTGTGGAAAAGTTAAGTTTGTAGTCGAAATTTCCTTATGAAATGAGAGATCCAATTTCAGGTAAGTCTTGTTGATGAGAAGCCGTTTTTGTTCGTTTGTTTTGTGCTTTGTTGTTGTTGTTTCCTGGCACTTGGGAATGTGCTCCAGCAAAGTCAGGCAATAAACATCCTGCTGTATTTTTGTAAGCCCAAATTAGGCTGCCTGAGTGTTGTGTGGGATCTGCACTGCACGCAGCGAAGCTCCTCCCACTTTGTGTGGACATCAGCTTAAGTTAATAAGCTCCGCTTAGTTTCCTCATCATATGAGTGCTTATACACCACTCAGAGATGCATTGAAGTTTAATTTTCGTGAAATGAATCAAAATGTTTAATTTTAGGTTCACATAGTTAGATTTTGGTTGCTGTTATTTATGAGATTATAAGATTTGGTTCTATTTTTCCAAGATGCTTGCTAGGAGTTTAGTGACTTGGTCATTTCTGCATAATTTAGAATACATCTCCAAGATTTTTTTAAATTATGGCAAAAGAATCCTTGAAGATCTAAGAATGCTGAAATGAATGGAATAACTCTTGAAATTTAGGGATGATCAAAACAGCCATTAGATGTATTTATTAATTTATTTATGTGTGTTTATTTATTTTTATTTACTTATTATTTTAGTTATTAGCATACAAATTATTATTGATTTTCTCCTCCTCATCTCTCCCAACCCCGGTGTAGTTCTCTACCCTGTGGTTTTCTATCTGATTTCCTGTCACATGTCCTTTTGTGCATTCTCCTTCCTGCATACCTCTTCTCCTTCACTCTCATGGTTTCCTATCTAATTTCATAGACATCACCCACTCTAATACTCCCTTACTTACATACTTACAAACACTAAAAGTTATGATCCATTGATGGGGGATGTGCTTCTATGTATATGTTTGTCTTGTTGGTTGATAAATAAAGTACTGTTGGCCAATGAAGAAGCAAATTAGGTAAGACTAGGAGTCAAGGAGGATTCTGAGAAATGTAGTAAAGATAAGTCTTGTGATCCAGGCAGGAAGTGCCATAGCAGGCAGACTCAGAATATAAAAAGGAAATTGCTTGCTTGCTCTTCCTCTTCCTCCTGCTTTCTCCTCTATGGAGCCGCCTTGTGACTCCGGGAAGAGGACACCAGTGGAAGGTGTCCTCAGTAAGATAAGTCTCATAAAATATATAGCTTGATGATAATTAAGACTGAGCTAGCATATAAGAAATCCTAGTCAATTGGCCAGCAGCATTGTAAACTACTGTAAGACTCTGTGTGTTATTTTGGGCACCCATGTGGCGGCAGGGCTTGGGTGGATGGAGTAAAGACTTATTGTTACAATCCATGTTTGAGAGAAATGAGGTTTTTGACTTTCTGAGTCTGGACACTTCATTTAAGGCAGTATTTTTCGTCTCTACCCATTTCCCTGAAAATTTCAACTGAAGCAGCCCTTCTAATCTGCCTATAAAATTAGTTAAAGAGGAAATTGAGTGTAGCATAGTCTTTTGGAGTTTCCAAACTCCCTTCATTTAGCATTGTCTGTGAATTGTCATGCTGCTTACATTTACATCTGGATATCAATTAAATTCAGCTGCTCTCTTTCCAGTGTCCACACCAAAAGGCCCTAGTTTTTCATTACCTACCATTAAAGTTCAGCTCTCCAGTTTCTCCTGCATTGAAAGCATAGACAACATACTTTGTTTTTGTATTTTTCTTTAGCTTTTTATTAAATAACATCTCAAGTGATTAATCTTTGGCAACATTTAGCAAAATTATTACATTTGCAGATCTTTAGTCAACCAGTTTGTTAATATGTGGTCTACTCATTTAACTTCTAAATGCAGTAGAAATCAATGCTAATTCAAAAGTAACAGGAAATGGATATTTGCTAGGAATTTCTTTTTTATCTATAATACCTACATAAGGTGCTTATGCTACACATGAGGCTTTTAAAATAAAATTATTAAATTATCCCTAGGGTATTTTTAAGTTTTGTAAGCTGCTAAATGTTTCATGTGGGAATGTACATAGCATGTATGATTATAAAGTGAGAAAATCTAATTATGTCATCTTTATTAGATCTATCATAAAACTCAAGTGTTTCAATGATTAAGTTTTTTAGTTCAACTCTGATAAACTTAAGTACTTTGAGGCAACTTTTTTTCCTATTAACATGCAGAATGTTTGTAGACATGTAAGTAAATTAAATGTGTGATATTTCAGTCATAATCAGGTTTGGGTAGAAATATTTGATACATTAGTGCTTTTTGTCTTGTCAAGTACATTCTATACATTCATGAATATCAATTTTGTTTTCATTTCTTAAATGGAAAGGATTTGCTTTCAACTATTGTGATTGTTCTTTTTTTATAAGAAAATTGCCTGAGAAATCCATGAGAGCCCTTTTTATTTATATCATAACAGTGATATGTAAAAAAACATATAGTGTAACACTCATGTCAGTAATAAAGAAGAATTGCCACATGAGAAAATGGTTTCCTTTGGTACCTTAAAGAACCCCATGTGTCAAGGAATCTAGAATGTAATCCTCCATGACTTAGACATATCAAAGACTGCAAATTTGGTTATTACACCTATGTAGAAATTATTCACTAAAGAAAGACAATCTAGACCTCCATCAAGACTTTTCAGCATATACCTGGACCACATAGGCTCTACTTCTACTTCACTTCTACTCAGTCTCATCTGTAAGTTGCCATCCACAGATACCAGGTGGATAAAAACTTGTTATTGGTTTATTTCTCATATGGTTAATTTTGTATAGATGGGGATACATATATTTTCATTTTTACCTATGTATTTATTTTAAATGTTTTTTTTTATTTACCCTTTGTGTTTTTCATGCCTCTCCATTCCATTCATTTCCCTGTCCCTTTGTATCCTTCCTCTGAACTGCAACTTCACCCCCAAAATAAAATCAAACAAAATTTAAGAGAAAAAAAAGAATAAAAATCAATCTTGTTATGGAAGCTGTAGAGTGACACAGTGAGTCAGCCAGTAAACCCTTCATCCATATATCTTTACTTGTAAGTGTTCAATCCAAAGAGTCAATGGCCTCTGGTTTCTGCTGCACTATCAATACTGGGCCCTCATTTGAACTCCTCTTGGTTATCCTGTCGTTGCCCTGTGTTGTGGAGATCCTGCAGCTTTTGGTCTTCAGGACCAGTCCGTTGACATGCTCCAGCAGATCACAGGTGGGGTGGATGTTGGGATGCATGTTGCCAACTCATAACCCTGGTTCTAGACCTGGGTAGTTGCAGGATTGGTCAGCTCTCTCCTGTCCTCACCAGCAGGGTGTTCTACATAACCCTGGCTAGTTCACACTTGCAGCTATGAGCAAGGGGCAGGACCATTTTTCCCATGTTCATGTCTGAGAGTCTGTTCTCCCATATCTTTAGGGTTAGCTTTATTGTGGCACTGAGGCAGAAGTACACATATTTTTAATGTCTTAATTTTCATATTTTTCTTAGTCTTCACTCTAGTTTGCCTTTTTTCCACAAAATAATGAAATCAGTTAGCATATCTAGTATTACAATATATATGATTCTATCATCTGTCTATGTGTCTATCATCTATTTATTTTTCTATCCATCTATTATCTATCTATATAGCATCTATCATCTATCTATCTATCTATCTATCTATCTATCTATCTATCTATCTATCTAAATGGGCATCTGCAATTCTTGGGTAACTTCAAGTCTTTTGCAGTAAGTTGTTCTGTACTGCACACGACAGGTCCATCTTATAGGTAAGGAGAGTTTTAGCTCATTAGAATGAGACAATTGCTGCATTCTGCTGCAGGGTACTTAGTAAGTGGATGTCAGACAGGTGGTTCTGTCAGGGCTTTCTGTCACCACAGTCAGGGGAAACTTCTCATGTAGCAATACCACACTCTTCAAGAACATAATCATGAGCCACCTTTAAAAATCATTATGCTCTCTCAGCTTAGAGACACGGGGAATTGCCTAGGTCCTGCCCCAAATGATGTGACAGACTTTCATGATCCCCCATGAGAGGTCTCACCCTCCCTGAGGAGTGGATGGGAGTGGTATGCGTGTTGGTGGTGGCGTGGGAGGACGGGAAGAAGAAGGAACAGGGATTGGTATGCAAAATAAGATTGTTTTGAATTTAAATGAAAATTAATTAAAATCATCCTAGCAGTGATTGTCAGAATTGGTGTTTATCAAGCTGTTTACAAATTGTCCTGTGAACACGGCTTCCTTGAGTTTGATGGGGAAGGAAATCAGGCAGGTTAACACAAGTCTCCAGGATATCCCTGTTCTCCTGGGTTTGACATTTGCTTTCCTATTTGTCTTCCTTCAGATGCTCTGATACAAACTTAAGATCTAGAGAAGCAGTCCTCAACCTGTAAATTGCTATTCCCTTAAGGGTCCAACAACCCTTTCACAGGGGTTGCCTAAGACCATCAGAAAGCATAGATATTTAGATCATGATTCATGACTGTAACAAAACTACAGTTATGAAGTAGCAATGAAAATAATTTTATGGTTGGGGGTCACCGCAACATGAGGAACTATATTTAAGAGTCACAGCATTAGGAAGGTTGAGAACCACTGGTGTAGAGAATTTTCACATTTGCAATTAAAAAGCATTGGGCTATTAGATTTGCTTCCAAGCCCCATTTTATTCCCTTCTCTAGATCATAATAAAATTAGTAACACAGTATTTTACTTGTGAAACATTTTATATTTTCTTATTCCCACCAAGGGTGCCTTTCCATTTTCCTGTAGTTTAATATTATACTCTTATTTTCCACTTACATTTTTCAATTCCAAAAGGTTGTTTCTTATTAAACTTTTCTCAAGATAATCATACATCTTTTATCATTATCACAATAATAGCACTTGTTTTCACATCCAGAAAGCATAACATGTCCAACACCAAATACCTTGTGTTGCATTAATTCAATCTTTGTAACTACCTTCTAAGGTAGGTCCCACTGTAAAGATGAAAAATCAAGATAGCCCGAAAGGGTGAGCAGTCCTCCCCAACATTTTCAGTTGCTCTCCAGCTCTCCTACCCAGCAGCTGATGGATGCCAAGATTTTCTTTTAAACAAAGGTTCTCAAACTCTCCAAATGTCTGGAGCTCTTATTCTTTTGCTGGCTCCTATCTTTTTCCTGTTCTGATTTTTCCCTGACAGGTTTCTGTATATGTGTTAAGTTCCTTCCCACTCCCCTTTCCATTTTATTTTCTGTGAGTTCTTTTCTACCTCATGAATCCCTAGGGATTTTCTGGAAGCCAACAGTGAATTTAGGAGAACACAGGGCTCTGTTTACAGGTGTGTTATTAGATAGCAAGATAACAGAGAGCTGGGAAATTAGTCATCACCAGTGTTGCTGTCAGTGAAGGGCAGGAAATTGCACTCCCTCAGTCCTGTTCTTACAGGGACAAAAGGCAAAGCTAGCAACTGCTGTTGTTTGATTCATCTTTTTGGCAAACTAGGGTTGCATCCCACTGTACAGATGTTACATGAGTCTTCCTTTATTTTTTATTTATTTATTTATTTTTTTGTGAAGAGTGGGAATAAGGTAAAATGGGGAAGTTCACTTTGTTGGCTTTCCCTTCCTCCAAACCTGGTCTGAAATTCCACTTGGCATAGTTTCTAACAGTTGGCCTGGGGAGCTCACACAGTGATACCAAGTATATACAGGAAGCAAAATTCAACAGAGAACCTTTGGCCACAGCCCATGCTTCCACAGAAGAGGAAATAAGCCATTAGCCTATTCTCTACTTGCTTAACTCTGGCTGCCATGACTGTGAGAACAATATTTATCCTCATCTCACTTTGCTGGAGCTACTGTTTTGTTTTCAAGGCACAGAGTGAGGCAACAGAACAAGACCCAAGCAAAACTAAAATATTACCTTCCACATTCAGGTAGATTTTAAGATTAGTGGGTAATAATTCCTCTAAGTTAGGTATACTTAGACACTGGTGGTTTTGCAAGTAGTTCACAAGAAAGGAGTGAGAGACTATTGAGCTTTATTCTCTTGAAGGCATTTAGTTTCTTTAGTTATAAAAGTTGTTAGTAGGAATGATCTTAGTTGACATATTCATAGGAAATATATACATGTTATAAAAATTCATACTACAGATATACTGAAATCCAGAATGAGAGGGATTAAATTTGTTGTCTGGTGTTAAATGCTAAGAGACACAACCAAGATTTGGACCAAGGTTTCTGGAATGCAGAAAGCTCTTATGGAGAGTTTAGCTAAGATCCAGGAGGAGAGGAATTTTGCTAGAATGAAAGAGAAGAAAAGCATGACCAGAGATAGTTTTGTGTGCTTAGCCCTAGGACAATGTCTGGCTGCTGTAGGTGTTAATTAGGTGTAGGCAGAGTTGTGAAAAACTGACTCAACTGGAGGAAGCAGTGGAGAAAGGAACTGGGGTAGGGGATTGGATAGAAAGAATGAAAAAGGAGAGAGATAGAAGAAGGTAAACAAGAGAGATGAGGGGGGAGATTACTAAAGAGAGACAACAGAAAAAATCTGATGTATTATTGTAGTAAAGGAAGATACCATCTATTTCAATAACTGGTAATAAAATCTCCATTAGTGAGAAAATTGATTGGTTTATTAGTATATTGTGCATTACCAAATAGTTTAATGAATCATTTAAAAAATGAATGATGATTCACCTGTCATAATACCATATAGGTATCTTTTAACAACAACAACAACAACAAAAAACCCAGGATAGACAAAACAACCCTGTACAATAAAGAAAATTCCAGATGATTACCATCCCTGACTTCAAGCTCTATTATAGAGCCGTAGTCCTGAAAACAGCTTGGTATTAGCACAAAAGAAGACAGGTTGACCAATAGAATAGAATTGAAGATCCTGATATTAACCCACACACCTAGTAACACTTGATTTTTGACAAAGAAGCCAAAGTTATACAATGGAAAAAAGAAAGCATCTTCAACAAATGGTGCTGGCATAACTGGATTCTGACATGTAGAAGATTGCAGTTAGAAGCATATCTATCATCATGCACAAAACTTAAGTCCAAATGGATCAAGGACCTCAACATAAATTCAGCCACACTGAACATCCAATTAAAAAGTGGAATGCAGAGCTAAATAGAGAATTCTCAATAGAGGAATCTAAAATGGCTAAAAGACTCTTAAGAAAGTGCTCAACATCCTTAGCCATCAGGGAAATGCAACTCAAAACAACTCTGAGATACCGTCTTACTCCCGTCAGAATGGCTAAAATAAAAAAACACCAGTGATAGTTTATGTGTGATTCTTGTATGTGTAAATGTGTGCCTCCGTGATCTTTGTGCTTTTTCGTTGTCTCTTGTTCTTCTGCTTGTTTTGTCCTATTCTGACTGGTTTTTATTTTATTTTGTTTTGCTTTATTTCATTATTGTTCCTTAGACTCCTGTTTGTTTTCTAGAAGGAGGCAGATAGGGTGTGGATCCAAGGGAGAGTGGGGAGGCACTGAGAGGAGTAGAGAGAGGGAAAACTGTAGAATGCATTATATGAAAAAAATCTATTATCAGTAAAAAAGAAAGGATAGTAGATAACCCGTGAAAGGAAAGAGCAGAGGAAAGTTAAAGGATTACAGAGTTAATTAGGGGTGGTGATGAATGAGGGAGAAGAGGAGGTAATGGATGGACTGGTCAAAACTAATGATCTATGGAAGAGCCTTACGAAATCTGCTAGTTTGTAAGTTAATCTTGAAATGCAACTTTATTAAACAAAAGTTCAAATGGAATTACCCACATGAGTAGGCAGTGTGGCTTCCAGACTAAAGGAGTCATTAAATAAAAATCACAGTGAAGGCCTGGGTTACCTTGCTATGAATTCTTAGCTGGGAGATCATTAGAGGTCTCTAAAACAGCACAGGTACTGCTCTTGGTTGCTCTCTGGGAAACACCGTTACTGAAGACACAACATACATTGGCTAAGAAAACAATCTCCTGACAGCAGGAACTTTCACCCATGCCATTTAGCTTTCCCAGTGCAGAGAAGTGCTATGCTGGCTTCCTGGAATGAACTAACAAACAAAAAAACAAACAAAGCACCCATGGTCTGCCCAGTGCTGAAACCTGCAAGCTGCAGTACTGACATGCCAAGCAAGGTGTGCTCATTGGGGAAATAGGTGACACATGTGTTTCAGAGTAACTCAGTAATTTATGAATAGGTTTGAGGCCAGCTGCATAGGAGGGAATTTCATTCCTGGCTCTGACAGTTGTGGGGGAAGAAGAAGCTCTCTTTTTTGAGGATGTACACTGAAGGCGTGGCATTATAATGAGTTTGCCAAACCAAGATGAATAATAAACAGGTGTTTACTGGGGATGAACTTACACAGATAACAATAAGTAACTGCAGCATCATCCCTGCTCCAAGGATGCAGATCCTGCCTCCCTGATGCTCTCCATGACCCAAGTTGGAAGGGGGAAAGAGCTGAGGATATGGGGAGAATTGGAGGTGGGAAGCAGGGAGTAGATATGATCATAGTTCATTGTGTTCTTGCATGGAACTGTCAGGAATAAAAAGGCAAATTATATGATACCTGATGTTTTGTTACCCTCCTTTCTAAGCAAAATACTTTCTAACTGGCTTATTGCTCCTTTTGGGGGGGTTGGGTAGAGACAGGCTTTCTCTGTGGCTTTGGAGGCTGTCCTGGAACTAGCTCTTGTAGACCAGGCTGGTCTCGAACTCAGAGATCCACCTGCCTCTGCCTCCAGAGTGCTGGAATTAAAGGCGTGCACCACTACTGCCCAGCTTATTGCTCCTTTTTGAAAGCATAAAACCAGATTTATTAAATACTAAAAACAAATTCAGACACTATTAATATAATGTCCTTACTGAATGGATATTTTTCAAATTTTGACATATCCTTGTTCTGCCTCTCTGTCCAAAACCCCAAAGAGAAGGATCACTGCTAATATTTGTGCAAGATTGATTTGACTTTTGACTTTTGATTCAGCCCAGGTGAATGGAATGGATCATCAGAAGGGTGACAGCTCTCAAGGACACTATAGATCTCTACATGTGCTGCTGTCACAGTCAAAAAAGAATAAATGCCATCACAAAGAGTGATACTTTTGCTGTCCTAGGCCATTTTTTATGGCAAACCCAATCATCTCCAGGGCAGAAAGAGTCTCCAATATCTCATTAGAGCAGAGCATGCAATTCTGGATGCTGTGTTTGACAATCTTTTTATCTTTGGTTAGTCACTGTTTAAGAGAAACTATGGAGGCCAGGGAAGAGGCTCAGTGGGTAAGAGTATTCACTGAGAAAACATGAGGGCCTGAATTCAAATGCCAAGCACCTATGTTGAATAGACACTTGTAGCCACAGTACTGTGGGGGACAGAGAAAGGATCCCTAGGTTTTACTGGCTAGTCTGCCTAGCTACAGGCTCAGTTGGAGACCCTTTCTCAAGGAAATACAGTGGTTTATGACATAGAAGGGTACCTGATGTCCTTCTCTAGTCTCTGTCTATTGTATAGGTGCTTGCACTTGTACATACATATGCATATATAGCAGACACATAATCACTCACACACACACACACACACACACACACACACACACACACACACACACACCACACTCACATTCACACACACACACCACACTCACACACACATCACACATATACACACAACATACACACACACACACACCACATATACCCTTGTACATACACACAAGAAACCAAACACACTATAAAAACACATGTCCTTTGGATTAAGATGGCCCCTATCATTCAAATCTTTCTTTTTTATTGTTGTGAAGATTTGTACTTAAAAAGATATAATGCCAGGAGTGGTGGTTGCACACCTTTAATTCAAACACTCAGGAGGCAGAGGCAGGCCGCTGTATGTATTTGAGGCCAGCTTAGTCTACCTAGTGAGTTCCAGGATAGCCAGGACTGCATAGAAAAACCTTGTCTCAAAAGAACAAATAAAAAAAAAGCAATATTGACAATCATGTTCCTACTAAAAGTGCTAAAAGGGCTATTTAAATAATTTCACACCTCTTTATCTTCATAGTTTTTCAAATATGACATACAGTGGGATGGATGAATTTATTATTTTGAAGCAAATGCTTCGGTTGAAGGTCAATAATCTTTCTTTTATTCAATACATGAGCTACAGAAATGTTACTATATCAAGATTTCAAATTATTACTGAAAGTAAAGAAGACATCTACAATACTGAATATCTTTTGCATCATGATTTTTTGTTTTCACGACATGCATCGCTCTCACAAACATTTAGATACCCAAATATCCCCCATTCACATTTTATGTATCGAAGGCCTTACTGAAGATAGGGCCAGATGATATGCCTGTCCATAGCCACTCTACCAAATCTTCTCCCATGAGCCATACCCCTCTTTTGGGGGAAAATACTGTTTCTGGGAACAGTGCCTGCTCACTAAGAACATGGCTGCAGCTTTCCCAAACATTCTGTGCCACCAGAATTCTCTCACCTGGTGCTGTTCTAGCCTGGCTTGCATAATGAACAGACCGTGCTGTGCTATGAGCAATAGCAAAACAGGGACACTTTATTTTGCATTTCAGATTTGTTATTTCATAAAAGATAAGAAAATTATGTTAAAATATAAAAATCTTTGAATATATTTGAATTAAGTTGGGATTAATGTTTAGTATCCAGAATTAGTCTCTTCTCCCCCTTGAGCATCAGAGAAACATTTAACTCCCTCTTCCCACTCTGTGTCAAGATCTCTTCTATTTACACACACCTGTCCTTCTGTACTACATTGGCCTTGTCTTCATCATTGCCCTTTTCACTTATATTACATTACAGCTACTATAAAAAGGACTGATTTATATTGTATGTTAATAATATAATACAAACACTGCCGAAGGAGCACTTTTCTTTGTATGTAGATGGTTTTGGAGCATTTCTCAGTAAGTTTTAAGAAATGTCTGAGGGGGCAGGTTTTATTTAACTTCTATGAGTCTTTTCTCTGTAATGTGAAAGACATAATGTCTGTTCTCTGAATTGTGTCTGGCCCTATGAATAAAACCATGTTTGACTCTGCATTCTAATTAATGGAGTTCACTTTCCGGCCAGGTCTCTATTGGCAGCCCAGGATGGATAAGAGCCAAATCTGAGGTTGGTTGCACACTGAGTAGCTTAAACATGCACACACACACACACACAGACACAGACACACAGACACACACACACACACACACACACACACACACACACACACAGACACACGGGGGGGGGGTCAGCAAATGCAGTTACACTGGTGCAAAAAGGTTCATTGCAAATGATATTTTCTGTATCCTCAATAGCTCCACGTTATGTTTATCTCACATTTTCCCCCTGAGCTTCAACTACTAACCATGAGATAAAGGGGCAACCTCTCAGCAT
This sequence comes from Cricetulus griseus, assembly GCF_003668045.3. Lineage (NCBI taxonomy): Eukaryota > Metazoa > Chordata > Mammalia > Rodentia > Cricetidae > Cricetulus > Cricetulus griseus. The sequence continues at coordinate 241,576,645 of NW_023276806.1, read as the reverse complement.
CTGTCTTCACTAACTTGTACACTTGCTTTTCAATATTTTTTTCACTCTAGGTTCATTTAAAACTGTCTCACACCCCATTGCAAAAGGCATTGTGAAGATCACAGACTCTGCAATGGATATGTCTGGGTCACAGCCTAACTGTGTATCAGTACATGATTAGAGCTATTACTCAAACACTGGAAACCTCAGCTTTTTATCTAGGAAATCAGAAACATTTAGAACCTACCTCTTTGGTACTGTTGTGCAGATTAAGTGGAGTTTAGCATCCAGTGCAAGCATTCATTAAATGGTTCTTGGCATTACTACTTCTGTTATTGTTGTTGAAAAGATCACATTTATCTGCACAATGGAGACAAAGACTATCATTAAATGTGGACTGTTTTAATCCAGCTAAAACTGATCCCTATTCCCAACTGACATGGGGACCTGTTAACTCCCAGGGTCCCTGAAATATTTATAGCTGCTAGGAAATTCTACCCGGACTTTCTCATAGATGAGAATATAGCTCTGTGTTGCTCTGATAGATACCATTGTCTGGATCCTTTCTTTCCTTTCGTTTCCTTTAGTTTCCTTTCTTTTCCTTTCCTTTCCTTTCCTTTCCTTTCCTTTCCTTTCCTTTCCTTTCCTTTCCTTTCCTTTCCTTTCCTTTCCTTTCCTTTCCTTTCCTTCCCTTCCCTTCCCTTCCCTTCCCTTTCTTTCTTTTCTCCTTCCTCCTCCCCCACTTCTCATTTTTCTTTTTTCTGTTAGTCTCAGAAAAAGAACATTTTTATTTTTGTTTTTAAGGTGAAACCTTTTCTCTTGCAGCATCAAAGTGTTAGGAGTATTGAGACCTAGTGCAGGGTGTCAGTAGATGCATTATTTTGAGTGAGAATCAGAGCTAATGCATATTCTTGGGGGGAGGGCAGTAATCTCACTGAGCCGAGTTTCTGTAGCAACACCATCAAATAGACAAGCAAACCTGCAGCTGTGACAGTCTCAAAAGACACTGACTTGAGGTGACAAAAATGTGGCTTGTGGGAGTTGAAAATAGTCTTGTACATTGAAGTCTGAAGCAGAAACAACAATGTACCATCATCCACAACTGTGAAAATACATATATGTATTTCCATGATTCCCTCTTGCAATAGTTGAACACTCCTTATAGTAGTTGAACATGATCAGATGGAATCAAATGATCCTGAAATAAGTTTTGTTTTTATTAATAGTTTAATTGGGGAATCCTGTGAAACAGTGGGAAGAAGGATTGTAGGAGCCAGAGGGAGCAAGAACACCACAAGAAAACCCACAAAATCAACTAAACTGGACTAATAGAGGATTGCAGAGACTGAAACAACAACCCAGGAGCCTGCATGGGACTGACCTAGGCACCTACATATATGTAACAATTGTGTATCTTGGTATTCTGTGGGACTCCTAACCAAGGGAGCAGGAGCTGACTCTTTTGCTGGCTCTTGGGACCCTATTCCTCATACCGGGTTGCCTTGTTGAGTCTCAAGATGAGGGGAGCTGCTTAGTCTTACTGCAATTTGATATGCCAAGTTTGGTTGATATCCACGGGAGGACTGCCTTTTTCTCAATAGAAACTGAGGAGATGTGGATGTCTGGTGGAGAAGGGAGGTGGTGGGGAGGGACTGGGAGAGAAGGAGGGAGGGAAACTGCAGTTTGGATATAAAACTATTAACTAAAAATGCTAATTTGACAATTTTATAATTATGTAATGCATTCTTATTACTCTCCCTCATTTACTTCCTCTTTACCCTGTAACTCTATCATCTACAAGTCCTATTTCCATATTCATGTGTTTTTGTTTTGTTTTGTGACCCATTCTGAGTGACCACAGATATGAAATTATTTGGTAGAGATTGGTGGGTGTAGCAGAAGGTACATATCCAGAGATAATGACCCATTCCCTCCCAATCCTTCTTTTAATAACAAATAGTTCAGAAGGGAGGGATAGGTTCCTATGAACCCTCCCACCCTCTATGACTCATTGTTGACAGGTCAAGTCTTATGTATGTCTAGGTGGAGGAAGTATGTCATTTGGGAAATGATTTTGAGCAATATATCTTGTCTCCAGGCTTTCCTCCTTTTCTTCCTCCCCCTTCTCCTTCTCCTGGTCTGCCATGCACTGAGAACCTCAGCTCACTGCAAAGCCTTCTGTGATGAGATCTTGCTGGGTTGCAGATCCAGAAGTACGAGGTCCAGTGAGCATAGATGTATACCTAGAATTGAGTCAAAATCAATCTTTCATCTTTGTAAGTTGTTCCCTTTTCTTTCTATTTACCTGTTGTCCTTTGGGTAATTCCAACAAGAGTAAAGCCATATCTCACTATGGTTTTAGTTTGCATTCTTCTGATGGTTGGTGAAGGTGGGCACTTTCCATACAAATGTCTCACCATTTCAAGTCTTCCTTTGAGAATAATCTGCTTGGGTTAATGCCCATTTTTAAACAAAATTCTTCATTCTTCCTATTGGGTTTTTTCAGTCCCTTACATTTTCTAGATATTAATCCCTTACATGATAGAGGATCTGGAAGATTTTTCTCATGCTTAGTAGGTTATCTATTTGGTCTGTTTGGTTTGTTGATTGCTTACAGTTTGCTACACATAAGCTTTACACTTTGATGTTTCACTTATTCTATTTGTTTCTGTTTTCTATGTCTGGGACAAATTCTTGCCCAGTCTATTGTCTTGAAGAATTTTGCTTTTGTTTTCTTCTAGTATTTCTATACTTATGAATTTTACTTTTAAGTCTTCTGTGAATTTGAATTTTGTTTTCACGTGTGTGTGTGTGTGTGTGTGTGTGTGTGTGTGTGTGTGTGTGTGTGTGTGTGTAAATCAGAAGACAATTTATACCAGTCAATTCTTTTCTTTTACTCACCATGGGGAACCTGGGGAGGAACTCAGGACTTCATGCTTTGACAGCATGTGTCTGTACTCAATGAGTAATCTAACCTCACTGGGTTTTTAAAAATCAAATTTGAGCCAGGCGTTGGTGGCACATGCCTTTAATCCCAGCACTTGGGAGGCAGAGGCAGGTGGATCTCTGTGAGTTTGAGACCAGCCTGGTCTACAAGAGCTAGTTCCAGGACAGTCTCCAAAGCCACAGAGAAACCCTGCCTCGAAAAAGCAAATAAATAAATAAATAAATAAATAAATAAATAAATAATAAAAATAAATAAATAAATAAAAATCAAATTTGAGTTGCTTTCTGTATCCAGTGAGAGATGGAAGTTTAATTTCACTTTTCGGCATGTGAATACCCAGTTTTCTCAGTACCAATTTCCAATTGCAAGACTGCAATTTCCAGAGGGAATTTTCAGCAAAATTGCCAATGATCACCTGGATTCATTGATTCACTTCCACTTGGTTACAGTGGTTTTGTACTATGTGATGAAGATGATGCAATGCCCCTTGTTTTGGTCATTTTTGCTCGACTGCTTTGTAAATCCAAATCTTTTGCTTGTTTCAGAATGATTCCCATTTTTATGAACAGTGTTATTAGTAGTTTAATAGTAATTGTATTATGTCTGTGGAAGACTGTGTTATGGAGATTTTAACACTACTTTTTCTTATAATCCACAAACTATTTTCATGTGTGTATGTGTGTGTGTGTGTGTGTGTGTGTGTGTGTGTGTGTGTGTGTGTGTGTGTGTGTGTGTTGAGTGTGTGTGTCGTCTTGACATTCTTTTATTGGTGTCTTACACTTTTGGTATAGAAAGCATTCATTTTCTTTCTGAAGTTTATTACTATGTCTTTTATTATTTGTTGATATTCTAAATGAGACCATGTTCTTGATTACTTTTTCTGATAAGTGGCTATTACAATACAGATATACTTCTGATTTCTGTATGCTGGTTTTGTGTCCTGAAAATTTGCAGAATTAACTTATCAGTTCTATTATATTTTGTTGATTTTGGGGGTTTCCCATAGGTAAAGTGTAAACAGTGACAACTCAGCTTCCTTCCTCTTTGTTCAAATGTGGATGCCATTTATTACTTTTTCATTTTCTTTTCCTTATTGCTCTGGATTTCTAGTTTTATATTGGATAAAAATGGTAAGAACATTGTCTTTGTCTTGCTCAGGTTTTAGACACAAAATATTCAGCTTTAATATAATCTTCACAGTGGGATTATTACATGGTTATTATGGCTAGGTACCTTTCTTCAATACCTTATTTTCTCAATATATTTACCATGAAGGAATGTTGAATTTTATCAAATATCTTTTGTTTACCTATTGAAATGATTATACCATTTTGCCCTTTCTTTCTGTTCATCTGATAGAATTGCATGTGTAAAGTGATCTCTGCCTATTTGACAGGAATTTAACTTGACCATGGTAAATAATTGGTTTTGTGTGCTGTTGACTTGGTTGCTAATGTTTTGTCTATGAGTTTTCATCTATGCTAAACAGGAATGTTGACATATATATTTTGTTTGTTTTCTTTTAGTTTTTTTCTTTGTGTGTAGATATAGTTTTGTGTCAGTATTGCTGGCCTCATCAAATGAATCTGGAAGAGACCTCTTCTTTAAAGTTTCTTAAGACAACTGGAAAATAATTAAATGTGTAATAAAATTCAAAGGTTGGATCATGCGGTCCCAGACTACTCTCTCTCTCTCTCTCTCTCTCTCTCTCTCTCTCTCTCTCTCTGTTTTTTGAGAGGGGGTTTCTAAAAGCTCTGGCTGTCCCGGAACTCTCTCTGTAGACAATGCTGGCCTGGAACTCATAGAGTTCTGCCTGCCTCTGCCTCTGGTGTGGATCAAAGTGCTGGGATCAAAGGCATGCACCACCACCCCCCAGCCTTCTTACCATTCTCATACTCATCATTTATTTGATGGAGATGGGTTTTGCTATGGTATATTTTGTTAAGATGTATTGCATTTATTTGTGCTGTAGAAAATTTAACAATGCAAAGATGTGTTGCATTCCTTTAAATTGCATTCATATAACTCTGTGAAACTGTGTTATTTTGCATGTCTAAAATACTTGATTGGTCTAATAAAGAGCAGCATGACCAATAGCAAGGCAGAGCAAAGATAGGCAGGGCTGGCAGGCAAAAAGACTATATAGGAAAAGAAAACTAGGAGAATGCAGAGGAGTGAGAAGAAAAGGAGAGGAGGACTCCAGTGGCCAGCCACCCTGCTACACAGCAAACCATGGAGTAAGAAGTAAAGAAAGGTATATAGAGAAAGATAAAAGCCCAGAGGCAAAAGGCAGACAGGATAATTTAAGATAAGAAATCTGTTAAAGACAAACCAAGCTAATCCCAGACATTTATAAGTAATATTAAGTGTCTGTGTGCATTCATTCGGGAACTGGGTGGTGGGACCCTAAAAGAGCAAAGAGTAAAAACAGCCAACAACATATTTCAAACTAGAAGTACTAGTACTAGCATATAATCTCTTAAGAGAACTGTTAAGAATTTACATATTTTGAAGTTTTAAGCAACAGAATGTTCTGCTATATGCTTCTTTAGAGTCCCCTTTCTTTGCCAGTAGTCAATGTTATTGAACATTATAGCCAATGTTAAGTATGGTAAGGAAAAAGAAATTCAAACTTGTATTTAAATTTGGTGCTTACTTGAAATCTCAAATTCTATCTACTACAATAATTCTAATTCAATGACTCTTTAGAAAGACACATAGATGACATCAATATGTAACTCCTTAGACAAGCATAAGGGAAACTGAAGTGAAGAACTAGGTTTTCAGAAAATGTTAATTCTTTCTAGCTTAAAGGAAATGACTTATACTTAAAAACTTAATTTAACATTATTGATTTGTTATCATCATGGTTATTTGCTACTTCTATTCTAAAATAGAGTTATTTAGGTAGCCTTTATTTTTTTTACAAAGAAATAAGGCATGGGATTAATGGCCAAATCATTGAATAAAATAATGCTAATTAATTTGTATCACCAATTTAGGACATACTGAATATGTCTGATAAGTGAGTAGTGACTAAACAACTTACAAACCTTGACATTTTGCCTTAGATCTTACAATGAACAATACTTTAAAGTTAACTGCTTTTATTGGCAGTGGCAGTGAAACATTGAAGTGGAATCTCTAGCAGCATTTAGACTCTAGGTCTCACACCACATTTGAAAAATGTATCAGTTTTCTTAATGCAATATGAATACTCCTTTCTGGTATCAGACAAAGTCTTGTAATTTTTCTTTATGGAAAAACAAAAGAAAGTTTTGGTGAGTTGTGGTGGAACGAGTACATATAATTGGCTAACATTTTATATTGTTGTAGTCCATGACACTTCTTGTTTGCCTTTCCCCACTCCTCACCTGTGTCTCCTTTACAAATAGTTTGTGACAAAGACAGACACAGGCACAGACCAGCATTCTGGAGGCTAAGACAGATGTATTGCTAACATGGTCTACATAGCAAGTTTCCAGAACAGTCTTGGCTTTTGTGAAACAAAAACAAACACAAAAACAAAAGCATTCTTTTATCACAGCATCAATTAAGTATTTTGGAATTGTCTGGCTTCAAATATACTTACTCATATTAGGGTTTGACCACTTAAGAGAGAAGGAAAAATATAAAGGAATTTAATGTGCATGCCTTGTAAAACATTTTTTTAAAGGGATACAGACTCATTTTTTCCTTTTTTTATTTAAATTAGAAACAAGATTGTTTTACATGTCAATCCCAGTTCCCTCTCCCTCCCCTCCTCCCATAGCACCCCTCCAACTAACACCCTACCTCTCACATATCCTTTCTGCTCCCCAGAGAGGGTGAGGCCTTCCATAGAGGGTCATAAGTCACACTCATATTTTACTGTTTTGTTACTAGAACTTATTGCAACAAAATGAAATTATTAATCTCACAAAAATAATACTCCTGAAACTCTGGAGGGGTATGTGAAAGCTGTAAAACTTTTCTTAATAAAAGTCTTTCATTTACAGCTTAAATATATAATGACTCACATGAACATAGATAGCACTTATCCAAACCAACAGGTTGATTATGAAAATTTGTATGTTCTGGAGGACACACACAGCCCCACCTCCCATTCATGAGAGCAATTACACTTAAGTTTATTCATGGAAAGAACAGCTTTATTCCTTAAAAGCCAATAGGTTAGGTAGGTTAGATAATGGAAAGAAAATAAGGAAGAAGTATATTCGATGCCTTTCTTAGAGAATTACAACATGGTCAGTTCAGGGAGCAGGAACCTTGTTACATATGCTGTGGGTTAATCATCATCAATTGGGATTTTTTTTTTTTTTGGTTACTTACCCAATGTGTAGCTTTGTTACAGTTCACTTTTATTCTGTCTGGTAAAATGGCTCAGTAAGCAAGGGCACTTTCCAAGTCTGAGGAAGTGATTTCAATCCCTGGAGCCTGCATGGTGGAAGGAGAGAAACAAATCTCAGTTGCCCTATGACCTCAACATTGTAATGCTCCTATTACCCTTAACATTAAATCAATAAAAGTGTTCAAAATTAGTAAAATATCTACCTTCCAACTGTGTTTTCTTAAGAGCCTCTTAAAAATTTAACAAATAAAATAATATCCACTGAAAAATCCTTATTAGTATTTAATATTTTGGGAAATGTTTTTGCTTCTACCTGGAACTGTATTCCTTCCAAAAGTTCTAAGTGTTTTGTATACTTAGAACTCTCCTGTGTTGTTGTGTATAAATAAAATGTTTCAAAAGTGTATTTCTACAGTGCAAAATCTTGATAAAATTAACAAATGTGTATCTTTATACATATGCATTTATAATATATTGCCAGTGTTTTTAACTAAGAAACTCATTGCTTCAAATTTCATTAGCTGTAAGGTGAATCTGTATTTACCACTAAGTAGTAGTATTAAATTAGACCCAGGATAATTTCTTAATGAGAGCTTAGCCACCTATGTAGAAGCTGAGAATTGCCATTTGAAGAGTCCCCACCTTGCTAAAGTACACTTAATGAAACTTAGTAATTGAGACAAAAGCATGTTTGCAGCATGTCTTTTTGTCATCATTCTGGTCTCTTAGTCTCACTCCAGAATATCCTGTGAGGCTGTCCTTATGGAATTCTACCACATCAGCAGCTTTAGACTCTTCCATATCCTTTCTGAAAACAAGTTTCTAAGACACATGAGTCACAAGGTCCATTTACAACAAGAGTGACTTCTACTCAGATTTTCTAAATTAGGTGCTCATCTCACCAGTATGACAGATACTTACTAGAACCAATTTAATGAGGAAGGATTTATTTTCACTCATGGCTTGAAGGGATCATGGCAAGGAAAGAATGGAGGTGAAAGACTCCAAGCCAGCAGGTACATGCCCAAGGAACAGGAAGTAAGTTGACATGTAAACTTCAAGTCCAATAAGCTAACAACTCCCTTCCTCCAGGTAGGCTGTACATTCCAAAGGTTATACAACTTTCCAAACATTCAGCTTTGACTGGAAAAAGTGTCAAAACACATGGACCTGTGAGGGACATTTCTCTTTCAAGTCATATAAGTGTCCACAGTAAAACGGACTACGTGAAGCAGTAGTTGTCAAATATATGTATATATATATATATATATTGTGTATATATATTGTATATATATTATGTATGTATATGCACATATTACCATGTTTAGTTGACACATAAAATTGCCATATTCTCAACTAATTAGGTGTTATCCAACTCTCCTGAACTATGCTTGCCATTGAGACTTACAAATAATCATTGCACTGAAATCTTTGAATTGTTCAGAGGAAAGAAAGAATGAAGATCTTAAAAGATAAACAATCAGATCACTAAGGCAGATCCTATGAGGAATCACACACATGTAAGCCTCAAGAAGTTAGAATGAAGCCTGATCATGTCAGGACTCCTTATTCCTTAAGGAGCTTCATAATTGTCCTAGTTAGCATTACTTGTCAGTTTATCACAGCTGCAATCACTTGAAAGCAAGCCTTGTGTAATTGTCTGTACCATATTAGTTTGTAGACATGTTTGTGAGGGTTTGTCTTAACTGTCTTAATTGATGTAGGAGGGGGCAGCCTATTGTGGGTAATGCCCTGTCCTGGGTAGGTGGCCCTAGGCTGCATAAGAAAGCTAGCTGAGCATGAGTCTGTGTGAAAGCAAGCCTTGTGCAATTGTCTGTACCATATTAGTTTGTAGACATGTTTGTGAGGGTTTGTCTTAACTGTCTTAATTGATGTAGGAGGGGGCAGCCTATTGTGGGTAATGCCCTGTCCTGGGTAGGTGGCCCTAGGCTGCATAAGAAAGCTAGCTGAGCATGAGTCTGCGAAGGAGCCAGCAAGCAGCATGCTTCCATGACTGGCTTAAATACCTTCCTGAGTTACCATTCTGACTTCCTTCAGTGATCCACTGTGACATGGAAGTGTAAGCCAAACAAACCGGGCCCTGATGAGGTGCTTTTGGTCAGTACATTTTGTCACAGCAACAAAATGGAAACTAAAGCAATAGTGAATTCAGATTCTAATTCAATCAAGGTTGAGGGATATTGAAGATGTTACTAGTCCAATATTACACAGAAAGAAAATGGCAGGAAGCCAAATCATTTATGTGATGCCAGAAATGAAGGCGTACCACTACATTCAGTAGCGTGCTTTGATTGCTTTTACTTTCTTCATTTCTCTGCACTCAACTGCATTGTTTTGTGATGTGAGATTCCAGCTTTATACCTCATTAGTTTTTTTTTTCTTTTCCTTTTTTTTTTTGGTTTTTCAAGACAGGATTTCTCTGTGGCTTTAGAGGCTGTCCTGGAACTAGCTCTTGTAGACCAGGCTGGTCTCCAACTCACAGAGATTCGCCTGCCTCTGCCTCCCAAGTGCTGGAATTAAAGGCGTGCGCCACCCCTCCCCCGCTACCTCCCTAGTTTTTTATTCATACATGGAGGTTCTAGTGTATTAGCTGATTAAATTGCCATGGGTAAAGCAAAGGATATTTTGCTTGTAACAAAATATTGAATGAAAAGAATTCAACCTTTTGATTTTCAATTCTTCAAACTGAAATATCACTCAGAACTCTCATTGAGTTTTTGTGATATATTAATTGGCACCAGCCAATGCAACATTTTATCATTATTTTCTTAGGCAAGCTGAAAAACTATGCATGAAATACTTTTGTTCTTATCTAAGGACATCTACAACTACCATACTGTTTCCAAGTAACTTTCATACTACTAAATTTTCATTTCGAACTGTGCTTTATCTAGTCTAGATGGGAAATGACATGTTTTTCCTTGAAAACTGCTGCTCTGCTTAGGGTAGAGAGAACCACAAAGCTGTGAGTATGGTTTTCCTTTCAGATAGACACAAACAGACACACACACACACACACACACACACACACATAACACATACACAAATGAACACATATGCATAATAACAAATTGAAAACCACAGTTAATTTGCATTAAATTACAATTTAATTGTGGAATTCTCTAAGAAAGCACAGGAAAGTGAATACTTTGCCCATGACCTTACAAGACAGAGCCTCTTTGAAAGAGAAAATAGAACCAATGCCTTTTTCCTGTGCTTACTTAGGACATTGTTGATTAATTTTCAGCAGCCATACAACATCAAGCAGCAACAGAGATATTGTTCTTTTTTCCCACATCACTGATAAAACAATAACCAATTACACTTGGTTGTATGAATTTGTTCTCCCCCTAGCAATCTGATAATATCTGAGCGTCAAGCTAAAATAATTCATGGTTATAAGCTCAAGTAATGAAATGTGTAAAATTTGATGTATGGCTGTGTTTTAAGTATTGCTGACAGAGAGGTTGACACAAAGGTCCTTTCTTTCACTATGCTTTGTGCCAACCTTAATATCTAAAGCCTTTGGTCAGTATCTGGATGCTCCTTCAAGTCAGAACTCCCTCAGATGTTCTTTTATGATAAGGAAAGAACAACTTCATGTCTGCAGTAATACGGAAGGACTGAAACAACTGCAGGCTGGTTTGGGGGAAGAGTCAAAGGGCTTTTCAAAGCAAAAAGAAAGTGATCATTAGCAACATCGACTTTGTAGCCTGGTAACTGTTCATAAGGTCAAGCTGAGCCTTTTCTGGGTTAAGTAACATGTGGAGTCAGAGTCTGAACAATGTGACTCAGAGCTTAAATGCAGCAGTTAGGCAGAAAAAAAGAGGGATTTTAATTAAAATCATAGCACTGTCAGACTTAAAGAGCAATCTATAAGCAGAAATTTTACATAGTTTGTCTCTTTTTTCATAGAAGGACTGTATATGAATGCTATATTTTTTCTGTTGGCTTTATCTGTGTAGTAATTACATGCGTAGCCATCTAAACAGTCTTTTTGAGAGTGACATCAGTATGTTTTACAACTTTTACATTTTATGTATTTAGTTGTGGCAAATGCATGCAACAGCTTGTGAATGTCAGAGGACAATTTGCAGTAGCTGGTCCCCTTCTTTCACCATGTGGGTCCCAGGGATCAAATTCAGGAAATCAGGTTGGTGGCAAGTGCCTTTATCCATTAAACCACCTTGTTGATATCACTGATGCTTTTATTATTATCAACAACTGGAGTAAATAGAAACATATGAGGGGACACAAGAAATCATGGCCACCCTAAGAGTATGTTTATGGTGAAGAAAAGATTGTGCAATCATAGGATAAAGTCACTATGCAACTCTCAGCATTAACGTCTATTTAAGAGCAGCACAACCTGAAAAAGCATCAGTTTGATTGGTGAGTTTAATCAACAAAGAGATTTGTTGCCTAGAAGAAACATGGTCAAGCTTCAAGTGAGCTTCAGTCACAATGCTTTAAAATACTTGTACAGATAATAATATAGTGTAGCTAAAATCCCAGACAGCCTCTCCTGTATGAATATGCAAATGTGACATGAAACATTGGTGTAAATATAGGTCTATCAATAGACTGTCTTTGGGATGCAGTTTTTGTATGAGACCCTTGCTAAACAATATGGCAATTCCAATACTACCCTACATGGGAGTCCTAGCATGGATATTCCAACATGTTCCTGCTTTGGTATGGATGCTTATAGTGGACATGTGGTTGAGAGAATAAAGTAGTAACAAGTTGCACCATAGATTAATTTTCAAGAAAAAGATATTTCTATTGAAATATTAGATTCTGTATGTAAACACAAGGGACTATTTCAATTTTTTAAATATCCCCATATTATACACTTCATTTTTTTAAAAATACAGTGTAGTGAAAATCTCAGATGAATATGAAACTGTGGTATTTTACTAAAATGTAAAATATTCCAAAGCTGAGCTAGAGTATAATTGGAACATATATAGTTTTACTCACACCTCAAATAAACTAGTGAAAGCACCTTGAGCCAATTGGATGGAGTGGTCGAGTAGGACTTCATTTACGTATTACAAGTCTACAATAAGTTTTTAGATTTCATAGGGCAATGAAAAGAATATGAAAATAATAAGGAGTGCTTGCTTGGGTGTGGACAGTCTTATATAATCTGTGGCTGCATGCTTATGCTTTTCTTGACTATAAAAATGGAAGAACTAGGTGAGTATACCTTAGGTTATATCTTAGTCTGACACTATGTTTCTCTCTTCAGTGATTCAAATCATCCAACCCATTTGTTGTCATCTGGCTATTAACAACTTGAAGGCCACTGGATTTGAAAGTGTCAGAGAGTGTCTTTAATTTGAAAGTTGCTCAAATTAGTAAATGAATATTGGGATAAAAGACTTTGCTGTGCCCATGATCCCCTTTGGATGGAGAATCCAAAGATATTAAACTCATAGGCATAGAAATTAGGAAGGTATTTATGAGGCTACTTGAGGTGTGAGTGAGAATGGCAGACATTGCTGAGCAGGCATAAAGTTAGAGTTAGAGTCCACCAAGTCTTCCTATGCTGACTTGGTGGACTTTGCTGAGCTCCCGTTGAGGGCCCTACCCTGCCTGGGGAGTAGTGGGTGGATGGGGTTGGGGGGATGGGCTGGGGGTGGGGGAGAAAGTTTGGGGGTGAGGGGAGGGAGAGGGAGAAGGGACTTGAAATAAGCTTGTTCCCTAACTAGAACTAATAAAATAAAATAAAATTAAAAAAAAAATTTGGAAAAAAAAAAAAGTTAGAGTTAGAATAGGAGTGAGTTCTGGTGTGACAATGACAGTAGTAATTCCCTGAGCATTTCAAAATGACCCAAAGAAGAGTTTGCTTTCCATACACCTTCAAAAGATATGTATTTGAGATGACAGATTGTTAAATGGCTAATTCTGTTCATCCTGTTCATTCTATCACACAAACATGCATAAAAGCATTGCATTGTACTCTGTAAATATATATATCTGATTGGCCAACAAAGTAAAACTTGAGGCGATAGCTCAATTGGAAAATTCTTTGACAACAAACAAGAGGACCGGAGTTCTGATGCTTAGCACCCACATATAAAAATTGGGTACATGGGGGAATCAAGATGGGGAGCATTGAAAGAGTTATCTTGATAGAGGGAGCCATTATGAGATTAGAGAGAAACCTGATGCTAGAGAAATTCCCAGGAATACAAAAGGATGATCCCAGCTAAGACTCCTAGCAATAGTGGAGAGGGTGTCTGAACTGCCCTTCCCCTTTAATCAGATTAGTGACTATCCTAATTTTCATCATAGAACCTACATCCAGTAACTGATGGAAACAGATGCAGTGACCCACAGCCAAGCACTGCGCTGAGCTCCTGGAGTTCAGTTGAAGACAGGGAGGAGGGATCACATGAAGAAGAGGATCAAGACCATGATGGAGAAAACCACAGAGACAGCTGACCAGAGCTAGTGGGAGCTCATGGACTATGAACTGACAGCTGGGGAACCAGCATGGGATCAAACTAGGCCCTCTGAATGTGGGTGACAGTTATGTGGCTTGATCTGTTGGAGGTGCTGGCAGTGGCACCATTCCAGTGGCATGAACTGGCCTTTTTGGAGTCCATTCTGTGTGGTGGGATACCTTGCTCAGCCCTGATACATGGGGGAGGGGCTTGGTATTCCAGACTTTGTTGACTCTCCAAGGAAGGCCTTTCCTGCTATGAAGAGTGGATGGGGGATGGGAAGGGGGGATTCAGGAGGACAGGGGAAGGGGAGGGAGAGGGAACTGGGGTTGGTATGTAAAATGAAATGAAAAATAAAATTTTTAAATAAAAAAATGGGTACAGTAGAACATGACAGACTGTAATCTTAGCAGTAAAGGAGCAAGGGCAGGAGGACCCATGAGGCTTGCTATTTAGACATTCTAGTGAATCAGTGACCTCCAGGGTCAACAAGAGACCTTGTCTCAAAATGAACAAACAGACAGAGAGTGATTGAGAAAGACCCTGGGCATCTCCACCCATGCATACACATGTATACACCCTCCCCTTCATACAAACACATCCCCACATAGGAGGAGCACATACGTTATCATCATAGTGATTCTGAAAAAATAATTTCGGTCGAAATTTGGACCTGCAAGGTGTGGCTTTGTCATTGCTTCTGTTTAAATATCTTCCTGTTGCCATGGGCAGCATGCAGTGGCATCTCTGGGTTGCTTGCTTGAGTATGCTGAATTTTTATTTTACTTTTCTGTGAGAAAATATTCAAGGTTGACTCATAAGAATTTGTTTTCTGAAGAAATTTGGAGTAAATTTCTGCCTTTTTTCTTTTCTTTTCCAAACACTTGTGCCAAGTGCAAGTGATACTCCATATGTTGTGTGGGATTTAAGAGAAACTGCTCTTGCTTTTCTTTTACACCTGAGCTACCCAATTTTACATATTTCAAAGTATGTCTACCTTAAAAAGTACCTGAAAAACAGATTATAATTATTTTGGCATAATTTGCTGAAGAAATGAATGAGCTGTATTTACCAACATTTTATCACATCATTACATGTGGGAAAAGGAAGTTAATGACTTTGCTAGCTAGTACTGTAGACAGTGTGCATATGTGTGTATGTGTGTGTGTGTATATGCAGTCATTTGTGTTCTTTTATCTTGCATGAAATGTCTTCCAGAATAAATAGATACACATGTCTGTGTGCTTTCTAAGACTTTAAATATTCCCTGTAATATTTCAAACTATAGTCACTATTTTAAATTTACAATACACTACCACGGGAATTATAAATTCATATAATCTGGGTTTTGTGATTGGATCTTTTAAAAGCATTATGTCTTTGTAAAAATTCCAGCATATTCCTGTGGCCCACCATGCAGACAATGAGAGTAGTGTAAGCATAAACACATTCTTCATCACAGAGATTTCACTTTTGTTAGATTAAACAGTGATAGAATTTAATTTAATGAGTGTTTCATGATTAAGAACAGAACATTAACCCACACATACATACCCTGCTAATGTGAGCCTCCCTCTCTCTTTTAAATTAAGTATCCCTAGATGGAATTATAGCAACTCTGTCCAATAAAAAGTCTGCATATAATTAATTTGAACTGTGTAGATCACGATGCACAGGGCTTGGCAATCTAAATCACCCCATAAAATGACATATTAACATTCTCTCAGCAACAAATCATACAGAATCACTCGCTAGTAAGTATGGCAGGTAGGATCAGGCTCTGGAAGTCTTGTTGGATACATTTTCAAAACATGTAACTTTTCAATTCACACAATGCCATATAGGACAATGAAGATACTAATGCCCAAAAAGAAAACAAATATCCCTATTATCACAAAGCCAAATTTATAATTTAGATGCAACTTGTTATTTTTAAGTAATATTCCAGGAGATGTCCTACTTTGACCCTGCATTTTGCATAAAAAACATCCTATGACCTGATAAAAATGCAGTTCCTGGCAGAGGACTATTGCAAAGCAATGCTGATACCTGCAGAGAATGTATGCAAACACCAAACTTTAATTGGTATATACTCTATTGACTGCTACTAATTCTTTAAATTACAACTGTTTGATGTGCCCCAAAGAAGACAACTTAAATTTGATGTGTTGTATTTTTAAAAGGTATGCCATTTGTTGTGAAATATCTTACTTTATCACCCTTTCATCAAATGCCATTGCTGCAACGTTATAATTTGACTGCCAGTATTCTGTCAGCCAAGATCGGAGCCTACCTTGCTTAGCAACGTTGCTGTGGTCCCATCTGCTGATATGAATCAAAGACAGGCATGCCAGCATAGTGAGAAACAACCAAGATGTTTATTCTTTCCCAGTAGATTGGTCACATTCCCAGTGAGGAAAGAGCTATCTTCTTTTCTCTGGTGGTGCTATCATCAAATGTTACAGAACATATATCCAGGTATCAAGAAAAAGTACTAACAACTTCATATAAACAATAGTTTCAAGAGGTTGTATAATCCCAGCCCACTGAATATATTCTTTTTTAGGTAAGCTAAACCCCTATTAAGGGACATTAGCCAAAAGAAGGTAAAAGTCATATGTTGCCTTAAAAGAAATTTGTTGAGTATTAGAGTCTAATTTCTTCATTTAATGATGACTATAAATGAAGAGAAGTCAGAGTCCACTAATTAGAATTTAAATTTGAATATATTACCAGCAGTTGTAAGAAAATATCTCATTTATTTTCAATAAAATATACGTGTTCTAGTTTGATTTCTGTGGTTGTGATAAAGAACAGGATCAAAGCAACTCAGGGAGGAAATGGTTTGTTTCAGCTTGTAAGATACACTCCATCACTGAGGGAAGCCAGGGCAGGAATTCAAGGTAGGAACCTGGAAGCAGGAACTGAAGCAGCAACCATGATGGACAACTACTCACTGGTGTTCCTTCTACCACTTCACAGATAAGCTTCCTGTCTAACAACAACCCAGGTCCACCTTCCGGGAAGTGGTACCAGTGGAGTGAGTTGGCCTTCCTCCATCTATTAGCAGCAATCAAGAAAATGCCTGACAGACATGCCCACTGACCAATCTGATAGAGGCAGCTCCTCAACTGACAATTCCATTTCCCAAATGTATCAAGTTGACACTGAGGCTAGTATTACTATACCTAAAAGCAGTTTTAGTAATAAAATCTCACCTAGCTCTAGGCAACTAAACATACATGGATGCAGAGATATGCTCCTGAATAAGTATTGCAATCTGTAGATTTACATGATTCCACAAATCATTCTAGAAAGTTTTCCTGAGAGTCTTTTCCCCATTGTTTTAGATTTTCATGGGCACACCAATTAAGAGTATTTTTGACATGAAGACTAATAAAATGATACCAATGGAGAAGTTAGTAAAAGCATATTCCAGTATTAGTTATATGTCACATATTAATCATGTGTGACATGAAGACAAAAGAATGAGAACACATGGAGCCAGAAGCATATAGATACACATCTTAAACACTCTGGTGTGTCATTTAGAAGTAGACTCTTGAATCATGAGTTACTGTGAAAAGAAGAATATTTAATGTGACTTTTAGAAAAACTGATTTCCTTGTTTTCTCAGTTAGGAAGAGCAGAGGAATGCAGACAGTGAAATGTTTCATCATCTGATCTTATGTGTGAACAAACCAAAGTGAAACAAGCTCACACAGTGATGGATAGTAGACCAGAAAAACAGGAATTTTTGAATGTAAAAATGATCACACACATAAAAAAGTGAACAGTAAATGTGGGAAGACACAGCAGTTATAAAAACATAGTATCTTAATGAAAATCCCAAAACATCCAGTTGAAAATAAGGCAAAAATTATCGAAGGTCATTTCCAAAAGAATTAAATGTGTTTAAAAATTACATTATGTATTAAATGAGTAATAGAAAAATTGTTCAACATCACTTTTCTTTCCAAGTGTATCTCATATTCCAGGAAGCCACTGATAGTAGCTCTCACACACTAGTAGCTCTCACACACCCCCACTGCACTGTAACAAACCTATGCTGCACACATTTGCTCCCAAGGGTTGTATCCCCACATCACACATATGTTCATCATCAAACATGGGGTTAGTGAAGTAGCTAAGTGCAAATCAAAATGAAATAACAGCAACAAAGAAAGACAACAAGAGTGTGGCAGCTTGCTAGGAATAGCCACATTAACACATATACAAGTTAAATTTCTTTGCCTGTAGCACAGAAATCATGGTTCTGTAACATGTTTAAGGGTCTTTGGAACAGCTTTTGTTTTAGCCACAAAGACAACCTTGATAAATGTCAAGCATAAAAATGTACACAAAAATAATCTAAATAAAATTGGACACAACTGGAAGGCAAAAAAACCAAACAAACAAATTAGCTGGGTGTGGGTGGGTTTTCCTTTTAATCTCAGTACTGAAGAGGATGGGGCAGGGGGATTGCTGAAGTGAGGCCAGTTTAGACAGGCTATTAAGTGAATTGTCTCCAATCCTTTCTTTCCATAAAAACACCCTTCCCCAAACAATATAAAACAAGACACACTGAAACTGATAAAAGAGAAAGTGGGGAACAGTCCTGAACACATTGGCCCAGGATACTACTGTATAAACACAACACTGACAGAGCAGTGTTAAGCAGTGTTAAGGTTCCATAAATGGGACCTTATGAAACTGAAAAGCTTCTGTAAGATAAATGACACCATCAATAAGACAAAACAGCAGCCTCAGAATGGCAAAAGAGTTTTTATCAACTTCATATACAATAGAAGACTAATATCCAAATTACATAAAAAACTACATTTAAAAAACAAAATAAAACAAACTAACTACAGAATGTGGTACAGATCTAAACAGAATTCTCTACAGACAAATCTCAAATGGCTGAGAAACAAAGAAATGTTTAACATCTTCAGCCACCAGAGAAATGAAAAGAAAATGAATCTTCGATTCCATCTTAATGACAAAGATCAATAACAAATGACAGCTCATGCTGGCAAGTATATCGAGCAAGGGGAACACTCTTCTGTGGCTGGTGGGAGTTTAAACTTATATATAGATTTACTTTGGAAATCAACATGGCAGTTTCTCAGGAAATTGAGAATAAATCTACCTCAAGACCAGCTATAACACTCTTGGGCATATACCCAAAGGATGCTCCATTGTACTACAAGGACACTATCTCAACTATATTCATAGTAGCTTTATTTATAATAGCCAGAAATTGGAAACAACCTAGATGTCCCTCACTTGAAGAATGGTTAAGAAAATATAGTACATTTACACAATGGACTGAACTGTTAAAAATAACATCATGAAATTTGCAGGCAAATTGATTCAACTAGAAAAAAATAACTATCCTGACTCAGGTAACACAGAACCATAATAAACATGTATGTACTCACTTATAACTTAATGTTAGCTGTTAAGTAAGTGATAATCAAGCTACAATCCACAGACCAGACAGGTTACGTAAAGCAGAGGGCTCTAGAGGGCACTCATGGATATTCCTGGAAAGTGGAAACTGAATGAATTTTGAGGGTGTACTAGGGGTAGGTAGGGACAAGAATGGGAGGGATCAAGTAGGGGGAGGTGATGGGATGGATACAAAAATTGCAGGGCAAGACAGCTGGAATTGGGAGGGAGGGGAAATGTAGTCAGGATGTATTATATGAAAGAAGAATATATTTTCAATAAAAATTTAAAAATAGGAAAAATTTAGATGAGGATATTCTTGATTATTTTCCCAAGGTAACACAGTGCTAGAATATTTTATTTTATAACTTTTAAAGATGTATTTTTAATGTGGAAATAACTTACTTTGAAAAAAAGGAGCACTATTTAGTTTGGTACCCCACTTTTTAATTGGATTATTTAGAGTTTGGGTGACTAGCTTCTTGAGTTCTTTGTATATTTTGGAAATCAGCCTCTGTCAGACGTGGGGTTGGTGAAGATCTTTTCCCAATCTGTAGGCTGCCATTTTGTCTTGTTGACTGTGTCCTTTGCCTTACAAAAGCTTCTTAGTTTCAGGAGGTCTATTTATTAATTGTTGATCTCAGGGTCTGTGCTACTGGAGTTACATTCAGGAAGTGGTCTCCTGTACCAATTCATTCAAGAGTATGACCTACCTTCTCTTCTAAGAGGTTCAGTGTGGCTGGATTTATATTGAGGTCTTTTATCCATTTTGACTTAAGTTTTGGGGATGGTGATAGATATGTATGTATCTGAAGTCTTCTAAAGAAAAAATACCCCTATTGTTCAGAATCTCTACCGGTTCTGTGTAGTTGAGATCATTTGCAGCTGTCATGAAGGGCCCTGTGAATGACAGGAAGCTTAAACCTACTTTCTAGGAACTCATGATTCTTTTGGTGTGAAATTGGCATGGTTAACAGATATGTTGGGAAGGAGTCCTGTAAAATTCTGCTCTCTGGATGTGACATGGATGATGTATTCATGAACACATAATAACTATGGCTACCTGACCCACACACATACACACAAAATAAAACGTGGAAGAGGGGAAGAGACAAGTTGAGAAGAAGACATCAGTGGGATGTGAGAGGGATAAGGGAGGGTAACAAGGGTCCTGTGAATACGTTTACAATAGATTTTATATATACATATATGAAATTGTCAAAATTATATTATAACATATATTTATATTATAGCAGTGCCCCAGTACTGTCTTATGTGATGTTTAATCTCCTCATAGTGAAGCTGTTATGGTGGCACAGACTTATAATCTTAGCTCTTGGGAGGCTGAGACTGGAGGATTGTGGGGTACATAGTGAGAACTTGTCTTTAGAAAGTCATGTAAAAAGAATTTCTTAATAATTATATCACAAACAATACAAAGAAACAAACTAAAACAACTAATGATGTATTTCTTTTACCCAATATTTTAAATATATATTAACCAATATATATTAACCAATATATATTTAAATATTGGGTAAAAGATATATATATATATATATATATATATATATATATATCAAAAACATGATTTTATCATTATTATGATACTTTAAAACTGTGCATTACAAATTTACAGGCCAGCTTTCTCCTTTTGGGTCAGTCACATTTCCAGTGCTCAACAGCCATATGTGACTGAGGGTTGCCATGTTGGGCAGCAGAGTTCTGGATGATGAAGATTGGAAAAGCATGTTCCCATTGCTGATGTGACTTCTCCTGTTATGAACGATTTTCTACAGCCATTTTCCATGATGGTGTGGAAACAAGGATTTCCAGATCTGGGCCTGGGATCTCAGGAATGTGCTCTTGTAGTTAAGGTTTACAGTATTGGCATCCAATTCTACCTAAATTATATCAAATGTGGGTACTTGGTAAGTCAGTTTTGTTGTAGTTTACTGGGGTCCTTCTTGGATTGGAACCAAGGCTACTTAAGGCCTTGAAAGATGTTTCTAAGCATCTAGTCTCAGCAAACTTCTTTCTGCTTAAAACAGAGTGCCTTTTGTTTCCTGCAATGGAAATCCAGAATTTTGCAACATTACCACAAAGCTTCTCATTCCTACCAAAATGGAAGCCAGAGTTGAAATGAGATTATGATAAACAAGGAATTTAGAAAATGATTAATTATGAAGCAAAAGAATTTGTCTAGTCTAAAAAACTGGAAACTCAAAACCTGGATAGAATAAGGTAAAAGTAAACATATCAAAATACTGTATGTGCACATAAATCTTCACAAATCAGAACATTTAGGTAAACTAAATGGAAGGAAGTCTGAATTTCTAAGAAAAATAAAATGATCAAAACAATCAAATTTGATTTGAAATAAGTAGAAAATTCAAATATTTGTAAAAAAATAAAGCCCATAAAGTCACAGAGCATCATCTTTGTATAAGAAATAAGTTTCACACTGGTAGAGAAGTCACTCTCTTCAGATTCTCCAACTCAGAGGTGTAAGATGGAAAATATTAAAACACTTTTGAATAGAGATGAGATTAGAGTTTAAGTTGGCTGTACTCCATACTGCTTGCCTCAGCAGTTAGTGCTCTTAACTCTTAGAAATCGTCATGAAGGCAGTAGAAAACCCTTGTGATTTTGAGTGTTAAAACCTATTATGCAAACATTTGAAAAGGACTTATGTTTGGTTTCTATTGTCACAGTTTGTCTAAGTGATAGAGCAAAATAGAAAACACTTTTAGATGAATAGTGCTTGGTGGGCAGATAGAAGGAAGTCTTTCTTTGTTCATCTTGCTGAAATTGCAGGCTGTGTATATCTTTCCATTCAGTTCACTGAAAAAGCAGATGATGAAGTTACTCAAGAAAGGAGATAGCATGTCATACATATGATTTATAAAGTATATACTAATATTTATTAACTATTCTTTGATTGTAAAAGAATCACAAATAACTTTTATCTTTACCAATACTGTCCTAATAAAAGATGAATAGGATAAAAGAGAAATAGGAAATATTGAACTGTGTTTAGATTGTACCAATCTGCACTCCTTCCTTCCTTCCTTCCTTCCTTCCTTCCTTCCTTCTTTTTTCCTTTCTTCCCTCTTTCTTTCCTTTCTCTCTACCTAAGGGATGATGATACCTACATATGTGATATGCTTCATCATCTCAGCTAAATCTCTCTGGACATGCATTCACAGATGCCCATAGGTATGTCTCCTATGTGATTTTAAATATAGGCTAGTTGACAATGATGATGGACCACCACTCTAGGCAAGTGCTTTATGAATGAACTTCCTATAAGATTTTACTCCTCATTTTGTGATGATGTAGTTAATTTTGGAGTTCTAGGCTAGTCAGACAATTATCTAATGCATGACTATTTCTAGATTATAAAGGTTCACATTTTCTCAGATTACAGCCCATGATCTTTTATATATATGCATATATATATATATATATATTATATATATATATATATATATATCATACAGGCATTAGGTTTCATTGTGACGTTTTTAAACATAATTGCTTTTACTGATTCCAGCTCCATCCTCCCTCAGCTCTTTGCTTCTCCTTGTATCCTTCGACCCCGAGTGGCCTTTTGCTTCTTTCATATAACACATGTTATTTATTCTCTTCTCCTTCCTCACCATATCCAACCCCCATGGTCTATTTATTAGATCATGACCTATATTCATACACACACACACACACACACACACACACACACACACACACACGTTAAAACCCAAGATCTGTGTATGAGAAAGAACATGTGCTATTTGATGTTTTGAGTGTGGGTTATTTTACCTAGTACAATATTTTCAGATCCATTTGTTTTCCTTTAGTTTTCACAATTTCAGTTTTCTTCATGGTCAAAGTGCTGTGAGAATTGAGTTGGAAATGATATGACTGAGTTGGCTTTGTTGAGTTGTTTGACTTTGTGAGTCCCATCCTCCAGAGAGCAATAAAACAACAAACAGCAATCAAGTGCCACCACACATTTGAGCAGCATTCAACCTGTTAAGAATTTCTCTCCATGCTCAACATGATCAAGCCAGATGACATGAAACGATGCTTCTTAGACCGGAGTAGTGGAGAGGTGGATGCTGTTGTTTAGTTCCCCATTATCTGAAGGCAGTGCCTTCATCTGTCCTCTTTTGTGTGATGTTCAGCTAAGCAATGTTGTGTAGCAGACTTTTTCTTGTGGGCTCCCGACCATCTCACAAGTCATGACACAGAGACTTACTATTAGCTTTGAATGCTCAGCCTTAGCTTAGCGCTTACTTTAGTCTGTTTCTATTTATCTATCTGCATTTTGCCTTGGGGCTTTTAAATCTTCTATATGTCCTAATTTCGCTGCTTTTTGTGTATGTCTGGCTGACAGCTGCCTGGCTTCCTGTCTCAGTCAT
Source organism: Cricetulus griseus (assembly GCF_003668045.3). Taxonomy (NCBI): domain Eukaryota; kingdom Metazoa; phylum Chordata; class Mammalia; order Rodentia; family Cricetidae; genus Cricetulus; species Cricetulus griseus. Next base: position 241,553,014 of record NW_023276806.1, on the reverse strand, counting down.
GTCCCTGTCTTTTCACTTCCCCCTCTTCCCTCTCTGAGCCTACATTTCTCCTCCTACTCATTCTCTTTGCCAGGCCAGCTCTGCCTGTCCTGCTTCAACCTAACCACTGGCTGTTCAGCTCTTTATTAGACAAATCAGGTGCCTCAGGGAGGCAAAGTGAAACAAATAAAACACATTTTTGCATAATTAAACAAATGCAGCAAAACAAATGTAACAAATCTGTACCTCATTAACAAAGGCAACAAAAACAAATATAACACTTTCACATACAGTAATATTCCCCAGTATAAACATATGTAACATATCTGTGTCCAGTTAAGTTAATATTCTACAACAATGTTGCTTCTCATGTCAGGCTGTACCAGGCCTCAGGTCCTTAAGAAGATTTGCTTGTTTTAAAGAACTTTGGAGAAATGAAAACACATTCACTGAGTCCACATTGTGACCATGAAACTTGGAAAAACCAAAGTACAGGAATATAGATGAGATAGCTACAGCTATCTGCCTGTCTTGCAGAATTACAAAGAATTAAGATAGGATAGATACTATTAGACATATGGGAATAGGATGGTGCTGTAGAATCACTTTTTATTGTGATGGTCCCAATGATTTATGCTAACAAAGTAATATGAAAATTCAAACAATAAATTTAAAGATTAATATGAAATTTCTTCATTCTGTATAGTGAATTTAATATACATATATATATCCATCAATTGCCTAAAATTACTTTTCAAAATGTCTAATTACAAAATTAAAGAATAGACCTTTATTTACCAATATGATAGAGGCTCAGATCATTTCATTTTTCATATTTCTGTTCAGTTAAAATGAATTAAGCCCATTAGGAAATAGTATCCACAACAGTAGCCCAAAACTATTTAGAAATAATACCTCATTTAAAAATAAAAAGGATGGATGAAATAAAGAAAAGTAAGCTGGGGCAGGGGGAAAAGAAAGGGTAGGAGGGAGAGAGAGGAAAGATAAGAAAAGGAAGAAAAACCAAGCAAGTTACTATTTGGATAAATTTAAAATAAAGCTTCAACTGAATTGATTACAGAAACCAAACGATTTCGTTATTATAAGGAAGAAATAAAAAAAAAGGAAGCCAAAGACTACCAAGAATTCAATGAAAATAAGACAAATACCCAAACTTATGGGACACTTTGAAAGCAGCACTAAGAGGAAAATTCATAGCACTAAGTGCCCAGAGAAAGAAACTGGAGAATAGCCACAGTAGAGAATTTATAGCACACCTGAAAGTTCTAGAACAAAAAGAAGGAAACTCACCCAGAAGGAGTAGATGCCGGGAAATAATCAAATTGTGGGCTGAAATCAGTAAAGTAGAAACAAAGAAAACAATACAAAGAGTCAATGAAACAATGAGTTGGTTCTTTGAGAAAATGAACAAAGTAGACAAAATTTTATCCAAACTAACCAAAAGACAGAAAGAAAACATGCAAATGAACAAAATAAATGAAAAGGGAATATAACAATGGACACTGAGGAAATACAGAGAATCTTCAGGTCATATTTGAAAACCTGTACTCCACAAAATTTGAAAATTTAAAGGAAATGGGCAATTTTCTGGATAGATATCACTTACCAAAATTAAATCAAGAACAGATAAGCAATTTAAATAGACCTATACCCCCTAATGAAATAGAAGCAGTTATCAAGAGTCTTCTAACCATAAAAGCCCAGGGCCAGATGGCTTCAGTGCAGAATTCTACCAGAAATTCAAAGAAGAGCTAATACCAATACTCCTCAAATTGTTCCACACAATAGAAGCAGAAGGGTCATTGCCAAACTCTTTCTAGGAGGCTACCATTATCTTGATACCCAAGCAACACAAAGACACAACTAAGAAAGAGAACTACAGACCAATATCCCTCATCATGAATATTGATGAAAAGTACTCAATAAAATATTGGCAAATCGAATCCAAAAACACATCAGATAAATCCACCATGATCAAGTAGGCTTCATCCCAGGGATGCAGGAATGTTTCAATATAGGAAATTCTGTCAATGTAATCCACCATATAAATAAACTGAAAAAAAACCCACATGATCATCTCACTAGATGCTGAAAAAGTCTTTAACAGAGGAATCTAAAATGGCTGGAAGACACTTAAAAAAGTGTTCAACATCCTTAGCCATCAGGGAAATGAAAATCAAAATAACTCTGAAATACCATCTAGTTCAGTCAGAATGGCTAAAATCAAAAACACCAAAACAGTTTATGCTGGAGAGGCTGTGTAGAAAGTGAAACACTCCTCCACTGCTGGTGGGAATGTAAACTCATACAGACACTTTGGAAATCAGTATGGTGGTTCCTCAGGAAAATGGGAATCAGTCAAAGTCAAAATCCAGCAATTTCTATCTTTGGTCTATTCATACAAAATGCTGCACATTCATACAACAAGGTCATCTGTTCATCGATGTAAATAGAAGCATTATTTGTAATAGCCAGAACATGAAAGCAGCCTATATGCTTTCTGAAGAATGAACAGAGAAAATGTGGTACACTTACACAACGGAGTACTATACAATGGGGAAAAAACAATGGAGTCTTGAAATTTGCAGGCAAATGGATGGCACTAGAAGAAACCATCTTGAGTGAGGTAACCCAGGCACAAAAGACAAACATGTTATGTACTCACTCATATATGGGTATTAGACAAAGAGCAAAAAGGATTACCAGTCTACAATCTAAACTTCCAGAGAAGCTAGGAAGCAAGGAGGACCCTAAAAGAGACATACAGGGTCCTCCAGAGAAGGGGAAAGGGACAAGATCTCCTGAGAAAATTGGGAGCATGGAGGAGGGGACAGGGAGAAAGAGAAGGGTAGAAGAGGAGGCAAGAGGAGGACATGAGAGAGCAGGAAGATTGAGTTGGGGGAAGAATAGAGAACAAGAAAAGAGATACCATAGTAGAGTGAGCCATTTTAGGTTAAAAGAGAAATCTGGCACTAGGGAAATGTCCAGAGAACTACAAGGATTACCCCAACTAAGAATCTAAGCAATAAAATTGGGAGCACAGGAAGAGGGGGGGAGGGAGCTAGGAGAATGAGAAGGAGAGAAGAGGTGGGGTGAGGAGGTTATGAGGGAACAGAAAGGTTGAGTCAGGGGAAGAATAGAAGATAACAAGAATGGAGATACCATAATAGTGGGAGACATGTTAGGTTTATAGAGAAATTAGGCACTAGGGAAATGTCTGGAGATCTACAAAGATGACACTAGCAAACAATCTAAGCAACAGAGGAGAGGCTGCCTTAAATGCCCTTCCCCTATAAAGAGATTGTTGACTACCATATATGCCATCTTAGAGCCTTCATCCAGTAGCTGATGGAAGCAGAAGCAGACACCCACAGCTAAACACTGAGCTGACCTCCTGGAATCCAGTTGCAGAGAGAAAGGAGTGATATGCAAAGGGATCAATACCAGGCTGGAGAAACACACAGAAACAGTTGACCTGAACAAGAGGGAGCTCATGGACCCCAGATTGATAGCTAAGAAACAAGTGTAGGACTCAACCCTGAACATGGGTGTGAGTTAGGTATCCTGGAAAGTCTATGGTGCTTCTGGTAGTGGACCAGTATTTATCCCTAGCATATGAATGGTCTTTGTGAGCCCATTCCAGACACACGGGGGAGGACCTAAACCCTGCTCCAAATGATGTGACAGACTTTGATGATTCCCATTGAAATGCCTCACCCTCACTGAGGAGCAGAAAGGGATAGTCTAGGGGGTAGGTGGAGGCAGGGGAGGGAGAGGGAACTGGGATTGATATGTAAAACAATATTATTTCTAATTTAAATAAAAATGAGGAAAAGGAAAAAAGATTGAATTTATCCAATGAACACTTAAATGTATTCAAATTACCTTAATGCTTATATATAAGAAAAACATACATTGATCAATAATTACATATGTTTACACATCAAATTTCTCTTAGGGTTATGTAATTACTTTGCATTATGTATGCCATAAATGCATGAGAGCATATAATATTACTGTCCATAGTAATTAGTGGCTAGTTTTTCTCAGAAATTGATGTCTCAGCAGAATTTCTTAAAATTGTCACAAGTTTGAGGTTGAATTCTATCAAATGCATTTACTTTGGAAAACATGCTTATATAATATACATCTTATACGTGTGTGTGTGTGTGTGTGTGTGTGTGTGTGTGTGTGTGTGTGTGTATGTGTGCGCTATAAATCTCCAAATAAACATTATTTGATCAAGGAGTAGTATCTTTTCACAATGTGGAATATTATTTTTATAAAACTCATTGGGTTGGAGTATTGCAGCATTAGCATGCAAGTTTATGAAGTTCCAACTTAATCGTAGATAAAATTCGCAATTTACACACAATGGTAATTCTAAGACATTGAGAAAAACATGTATAAATATTTAACTCTGAAGCCTATTTGTAATGAGTGTTCTTTATAACAAATGTTCTGGCACATACAGTGTATCAACATGTTCATTTATTAACTTCAGAATTCTTAAAATACAGAGGATTTCAAAGTAGAGGCAAACTATGAAGGGGCGTGTGACATTAGTGTTTGGGTATGATTTATCTTAAATGAAATCATGACATGATGGACAATAGTGCCTTAGAGATGGGCAGAATTCATAGGGCATCTAAAGAATCAGAAATGGTTGTTGCTCTCAATTGCATTTCCCATCACAGCCTCTATTGAGGTCTAAGAGATGGCACACATCCTCCATCAATTCTCTCATTTTCTGAATTGAAAGCTATTGTCTCAAGTAGCTACAATATCTTATTTATCCCTCATGTAAGTTCTCATCACATTTAGTAATACCCACTGTCTACCCTGTTAGTCCATACATCTTCAGAGTGAGCATTCATCTTTCTTGTGGATATATTTACTGATTACATATTTGTATGTATACATGTGTATGTGTATATGCATGTACATAATTTGCTGATATTGTGGGTAGAGTGATTTGTTGAACATAACTGACTGGGCACCACTCTGAAAATTATGTTACCACAATTAAGTTTTTCAGAATGAGTAGTGACGTACCAGCTATTCTGTGCTTTGGAGTTTAAAATTATGATACTTTCGCTTACTCTTTTTGCAAGTCTTTATGCATTGTATTTTAAATGGAAGTGTATTTACTCCATTAGCATTTCAATTTGAGAGAAACACATGTTTTACAAAACTCATCAGGCTTTATAGTATAATTCAATCATTCTGTAACTTGAGCATGTAACCCACGAAAAATCAGCTCTATATGGAACATGTACCTTTGTTTTCATTGAAATTGATTTCATATTGCTATTTATGTTTCCACCTTGTTCCTTTCATTTTTTTATTCTTTATTAACAGAAGGTACACTACTGAGTTACGGAATTTCTACAAAACATTTAAAAATGTTTATACGGTCTCAAAGTCTAATCAAGTAAAAGCAAGCAAAGGTATTCTGAATGTAGATGAGATTGTTTTCTGTCTTTTCCCCATAGTTCCTTTAGGAACTCAGAATGGGTAAAGCAGTTTATGTTGACTGACAAATGCTTCTCACTAGAGGTTGCAGGTTGTTAGGAAAAACAAAAACAAAAACAAAAACAAAACCCTGACAGTCCACAAGGACACAGCCGCTGAGGCTTCTCTGTATAAGCATACTCTGTGAATCTGGGGAATGCCTCAGACAATGGGCCAACTAGAAAGCCACAACTCTGACTTCGCAACACAGTAGTGCCACTTAGTGCCTGACTCTTGCGCTGTTTCTGTGTTTGAAATAAAGTTTCAGGGCAGATGAGACAAGGAGTTCAGTGTGATATGTTTGGAGGCAGACAGACAGGCACACACACACACACACACACACACACAGACACACACACACAGAGAGAGAGAGAGAGAGAGAGAGAGAGAGAGAGAGAGAGAGAGAGAGAGAGGAGAGAGAGAGAGAGAGAGAGAGAGAGAGAGAGAGAGAGAGAGAGAGAGAGAGAGAGAGAGAGAGAGAGAGAATTTCAAGACATTACTACTTGTAAGGACCTTAGAGAGAAACAGGCTCTGAGGGGAGGTCTAGACTTCTGTATGAGCAGAGTTCTCCTTATACTTGAACCTGATAGCTTCCATTATGATCACGGTCATATCTTCTTTCCTTTAGGGAGGATTAGAGACATTGAATGAACATCATAATCACTCCTGTGGGAGTTCAACACATGCAAAATCAGTACTTAAGAGTTTTAAGCATTATTCTAGAAAATTGACTAGTTGTCTACTATCCTTAATAGCATCTGTATTTCCCGTGTGTGTGTTTGTATCTTTGCCGGTCTTGCTCCTTGAATTCCATCTTCAAGTAGTTTCTCCAGGTCTTCCAATGCTTGATATCCAAAGTGGAATTTACAGAATTATTCTTCACTTGTCTTAAGTAGATGATTAAGAAAACAAACCAATGCTGAGAATGCATAAAAATATTCCCCTCACGAAACTGTACCTGGTGAATCCTCTGGAGAATTTAAAAAATTTAAATCCTCTTGTGAATTTACCTTGAAAGGAGTAACAACATAGTAATACAATTACTGTCATGGAAAAAATACATTTATGAATGTTAAGAAAACCCAAGAGTGCCTTTGGTAAAAATTCAAAAGCCAGGAGGAACCTTATGTACACACAGTAGCCATCACATAACCCATGGTATTTGATACTTGAAAGAAAAATAAAATTAGTCTCACTATAAGGTGTACTTAGATTAAAATTTATCTTCATATTTTTCACTTTGAGGTTTATTATTTGGAAAGATTACCCTAGAAACAACTGAGTGTGAGACCAAAGCAGTATTTTGACTTAAGAGCAAGGCGATGTACAGGTTAAGAAAAACACCATTTAGGAATTGATTCATTATGCCTTGGGACAGTTAAAATTAATAATTGGGCACAATTGTCATTCATATTCTGTATTTCATATACAAGTTTTTGTTTCATGCCCATTTAATTTTTCCTTTAGGGTATGTCCTGAGAACTAAGGCATCTATACACAAGTGCATGGGAATAAAAATGCCTAATAAACTCTCCCTGTACATACTGAATTAATTGCACTACTAATTGCTTTCCTATTTTACTAGTAATTAAGAGCACACAGCTTCAGTTTGTCTGCATGTGGTCTAACCATTTTCAGAGTCAGCCATAAACCTTGCATTAATGTTAAAGCCAAGTGCATGACAAATTCCATTCCTCATAGCAATTGTTGCTACAGACTAAGAAAGCAAACAGAATCAGTTCCTGCAAAAGGTTTTCTAGAAATATTCAAATCTTGTATCCTGGCATTATTAGCATCTCATTTTTCAAGGGGAGATGCACTTAGAAACTATTCTAGCAACGGGATTGAATACCTTTTAATCTAAATGTTGAAACCTTAATGAATAGACTTTTTCAAATCCTTCTGAAGACTGAAGATCAGAGAGAGACAGAGAGAGAGGAGACAGAGATGGGGGGTAGCTCTCTGACATTGTCCCCGCCAGCTTATTTAATGCCAGGCTATGGGCGCAGCACCCCAAATGATGGCATTTCATAGGAGTGATAATGACTAGAAAGCATTAGTTATAACTTTTTACTGAAAATATACAAACTAAACTAGCAAACTATGGAAACTGTCCAGAATTGTCAGCACTTTCCCCCTAGGGAAAAAAATTCAAACCACCACGCCCTTCTGAAATAGCTAGATAATTGAGGATCAAAACCTTGGCTGGGTAATAATGCTTGACAGCACAGATCTCCTGTGCATGCTGGCAAAGCAGGATGGGTAACTCTACTGAATCTGGAGATAATAGGAACTGCTGTGACGTCAGTGGATTGCTCTCCCAATATGCTCTGCTCAGTTTAGGAGTCTTCTTTTCCACCTTGGATTGTCTAACACAGTGTAAATCTGAATGGAACCTTTTTGCAAGGGGTGAGGGATGCTCTGATGTCTCTGGTTTTTAGAGCTAGTGTTGCTGCTTGAGAATAAATGTTATCCACCCATTCTAGAGACCTTAAATTAATGTTGTTAAAGTGCCCTGAAGATGAAAAGCAATAGTTATATAAACCAGCACACTTCAGACAAGCTGTATTGGTTTGGTTTTTATATTGCAAAATTAGTGTTTTAGTGGTTGGAAAAGCCACCACAAAATGAGTTACAATGCCTGAAGATGAAGGCCAAGGTCATTATTTATTGCCACCTAAAAGCCTAGTGCAGTTTACAAAATAAATCTGGCTGGGACCCAGAACTGAGCCGGGAACATAATGGAGAGTTTAGAAATACAGAAAAACTAGTGTCCAAGTGCAGCTGTGTATAATGAATAGAGTTAAATCAGCTATAAAATAACTTGGTGATTTTACAATGCATCATAAAAAACAAAGTCATACAAGTTTTAAATATATAGTTAGCAATTATGCAACGACTTATTTAGGAGGCTAGTAAAAAATGCCAGTTTCTAAACTTCCCTTCCATTTAAGACACTGTGTATTTATTTACTAACTCTCAAAAGCTGTTTGAGTTGAGAAATACAAGCTGTCACTGATTTTCTTTGGAAAAGTAAACCAATAAAATAAACAATAGAATTACTATTGTTTGGACATTCATTATCTATGAGTAGAAAATGGATGGGGAGATGACATTCTGAGATGAATGGATGAATCTATTATTATTCTAAGCATTCTTGGATTTCAACCTTCACTCAGTATTTCTTTTTATCTGAAAAGTAAAAACTTGCGTTTGACAATTTGTTCATAAATACTGACTACAAAACTGCCTTCAGAGTCTGAATTGATTATCGGTATCCTTGTGAAGCAGCTTCATTTAGGAATAGGAAAATAGGTGATTGATGGGGGACTTCTTTCTATGTATATGTCTCTCTTATTGGTTAATAAATAAAGTACTGTTAGCCAATAGGAATACAAGATAGGTGGGACTAGGAATCAAGGAGGATTCTGGGAAAGGTAGGAGAAAGTGCAGAGTCACCATGTGAGCCTGGAAAGTCAGGATGCTTCTGCTGGCATCTGATAAGATAAATCTTATAAAATACATAGAGTTATGATAATTAAGACTGAGCTAGCAGATGAGAAATCCTAGTCATTGGCCAAGCAGCATTTGTACCTAATATAAGTCTCTGTATGTTAATTGGGAGCATAACGTGGCAGTGGGCAGAACTTGGGTGGTCTGGCAGAAAGCGCCCACATGGCAGCAGGGCTCAGGCAGCTTGAAAGAAAGACTTATTGTTACAGGTGATGATGTCATAGCCATTGCGCTCTCACATGTTGACTCTATGTGAAGTGACTTAACTAAGCACCATACGAAATTCACAGGTAAGTGGATAGAACTAGGAAAAAAAAAAAAAACCTAAGTGAAGTATTCCAGAGCCAAAAAGATAAATATAGTGTGTATTTGCTTATATTCAAATGTTAGCTGTTAAGTTGATGGTACCTGAGCTACAATCTGCAGAATCACAGTGGTTGGGTATAGTTTACGGTACTGGAGGGACAGGTAGCTCTACTAGATAGTAATGGATGGTTGGGGGTGTAGAATAGGAGGGTTGATTTGGGAGGCGGAATGAAAAGAGGATGAAAGGAAAATAGGAAAAGACAGTTTTAAAAGGGGTCATATGATGGGTATGGGAAGTGAATGCAGTAGAAGTTTTGGTGTGTGTGTGTGTGTGTGTGTGTGTGTGTGTGTGTGTGTGTGTGTGTAGGTGATCTAAATTAAATAGTGAAAAAATGTGACAGACAGAGCCCCAGCTGGTCATCTCTTGTCATCAAATGAAGCTTCTAGTCCAAGGGCTAGGTTATATGTAATTGAGTTGTTGACCAATGGGGTCATATGGGAATCCCCCCAAAACATAGGCTGTTGCCAAGACCACAGATTGCTCTCCACAAACCTACAGCAAGGCCCCATTGCTGAAGACTATATCCATACAACTCATTGAATATGGAAAAGTTGAGCTGGTGACTACATAGAACTTTCACCCCTATGTTTTATGGTCTTTGATACAGGATGGTACTCTGTATGATACCCCAGCCAGAAACCCTTTGATCAACAATGGTGTCTTGCCTGCAACATATCCTGCTGCAATGGTGGCATAAACCTTAAGGGGTAAAAAAGCTAATATCTTATTTGACTTAAGACTGACTCCACAAGATGGAGCTGATACCCAATATTGCTTGGGTGACCAAGAACCCAAGACTAGACAACCTGGGCACTTAAGATAAAACCTAATACTATTATTAGTTAAGAAAATATATTTTAAAAACTTGTAATAAAATTACTCCTAATGACATCATACTACACTAATAGATCAGTGCCTTGCCCAGCCATCATCAGAGATGCTTCATCCTGTAGCAGATGGGAACCAATACAGAGACCACAGTCAGACATTATGTAGTGAGAGTCCTCTGAACATTCAGCCCTAAATGGGATGTCACCATTAAATTCTTGCCATGGGGTCCTGGGGAAACACAATGATAGATGGGGCAGAAAGAATATAAGAGCCAGAGGGGAGGGAGGACGCAAGGTTCTCAAAGTCTGCATGATCACAGCTCATATGAACTCACAGAGACTGTGGAAAGCCTGCACAGGGCTGCACCAGGTCCTCTGTGTATACATTATGCCTTCCAGTTTAGTGTTATTATGGGACTCCTGAGTGTGCAAACAAGTAGATCTTGTGCCTTCTCTTGGGCTCTTTTCCTTCTTGTTTGTTTTTGTTACATCTTATTATATTTTATTCTGCTTTATTATTATGCCTTAGAAGCCTGTTTGTTTTCTAAGAGACAGAAAGTAAATGGATCAGGATGGTAGGGCAGGTGGGGAGGAACTGTGAGAAGTAAAGAGAGGGGAACTGTAATTGGCATATATTATGTGAGGAAAAATCTATTTTTAATAAAGGAAAAAATTAGGGAGAAACAAACAAGCATCCAGGAATCACCGAGGCAAGAAACCTCTTTTTTTTTTTTTTCTTCCCCGGGAATGTGCAAGCCTTCTCCTTAACAAATAAGAACTTTCAGTCTGGAGCAACTATTGCCATATGCTCCCTTCTTTCTTAGTTGACACTATATTGATGTCTGTCATTTGTTACCAGCAGCATGGGCAGATCTTGACTGAATGGAGACTCTCTCTAGTCAGTTATACTTGGGAAGCTGGGGCTGTGACTCACTGGTAGAATACCCACCTGGCTTGCCCAGGTTCTGTTTTTAATCTTTTCTACCACGAAAGAACTTCCAAAAAGAAGCTCTAAAAAATGTGTGGCCAAGAAGAAACTAAAACAGAACTCAAAGGATTGGGTCATTCTGCAATGATGACATGCAAAATAATAAGACATAAAAGTCATAGCGCTGGGGCTGGAGAGGTGGCTCAACTTTAGTTAAGAGTCTGTGATGCTCTTTCAGAGGACCCAGGTTCCATTTCCAGCACTCATATGGAAATGCGTTCAGTTCCCTGGCAATCTGGTGCTCTCTTCTGGCCTTTTCAGGTACCAGGCATGTGCATGGTACACAGGTATACATACAAGCAAAATGCTAAACACACAGAATGAAGATAAATGCTTTTTTAAAGTTATTGTTTACAATTTTCAGGAAAGAAAGTGTAGAGGTTAAATTCCATGGAGGTCCAAAGAGTTTCTTCTCCTGGAAATGTATTTGATTGAAGTATTTACATTTCATCCAGAAGAACAATGCTATCCACATGAAGCATTCTTTTTCTAAAATTTGAAGCAACGTAAAAATGCCAATATTGGCTATGTTTGACTCTCAGTTATGACAGCTTCTAAGGAATCTATCTTTATGGGAACTCCCTAGTTTAGTGTAATGATTTTTTAACTCTGATGAGAAAGTGGGAGGGAAACCCACATGTCATTCCATAATAAAGTTTGAAAAATTTTGTCCATTAAGTTTTCCTTGGCATCTTGTATTTTCCAGGAATTATATGAGATGATTATTTGCACTTTTTTTTTTTTTAACACACAGTAAGGTAATGTACTGACATGTTACTTAGTTTCATAAATAGTCACATTTGGCTTTTGACTGGTTGGCTAGATTATAATACAGACAAATCTAGTTGGCATTATTTACATAGAGTTTAGTTTTAACTCCTAGGATAGCAAAACAAATATGACAATTTGCTATGGAATTTGCCTCTTTTTCTGCAGTCACTTCTCCTATTGCAAGGGGTTGGGTGTTGTTGCAGGAACCATGGTGGTAAAGGCAGCCACCAGCCAGATTCCAGGGCAACATCAGCAAGTTTTCCTGAAATTGATTTCTCCTTTTTATCTTCCTGAAGAGATTGAATTCAGATACTGCACACGTCTATGGCTACACTCAGACTCAACTTCTCAATCACAGCCCTATTCTTCCAAATTGATTATTTTACGTGTTCAGGACAAGAAGCTCCTTTCAGATTTTAAACATAAATGATGTTTAAACCTAGCTGTTTTGTTGCAAATAGAGCTAAGGCTAAGTTTAAAAATCTCAAAACTAGGCAGATGACTAGGTTGGTGAAAGTATTTCCCATGTAAGTCTTACAACCTGAGTTTAATCCCCAAAACCCACATAAAAGCTGGATTCTGACACACATCTGAAGTTCAGCATTCCCGAAGCAGGGTAGGAGGTAGAGATCAGAGAATTTACAGAACTTTGTAGGCCAGCTAATTCAGCATCTCAGGAGACAGGAAACTCTGTCTCTAAGTGGACAGGCAGAACCTGGAAGGCAAGAAAGAACTCTCTTGAAAGTTGTCCTCTTACCTACCTACCTACCTACCTACCTACCTACCTACCTACCTACCTACACACACACACACACACACACAGAGAGACACACACACACACACACACACACACACACACACACACACACACACCAACTCCTGAACGATGTCATTTTACCTACATACACACATTAAATAAATAAACCTCATCAGGGTATCAGACACCCAGGATACAGTGATGCAAGCAAATATTCCCTGAAAGCATTTTAACCATAAATAAACATTTCCTCACTAAAATCTGATGTTCTAATATGTTCACTACCACTTCTCAGGATTATAGTACATTATATTTTTATTAATTATATTATCTCAGTTTTTGAAACCTGGTCTCTTGTCTTGCAGGCTGGCCTTAAAATTCTTGTGTAGTCCAGGATGACCTTGAAATACTGATCCTTCACTAGGTTTGTTTTATGTGATAATGAGACTCTGGCCTAGGGGGTTGTGTGTGCTAAGCAAGCACTCTACCAATTGAGTTACCTCCCTAGTCCAAATATATAAAGATTTTAAACTGAGCAGTGACAGATCTGTAAGGAAGATCTAACAGACATCGCTGTCTATTAATAATAAGGCAGATGTCTCCATATGGTACCATTTTCTCTCCCAATAAATGATGAAACATGTTCATTCTTGCCAAGGATGTGCACTCTAGGTACAGACTCTGAAAAACCAATCTGTGATAAATGTTTCTAGGTCCAGGGCAGGAAATTCGGACACAGTCAGTGGTTCAAAGGCAAGGGTCTTCTAAAGAAAATTGGCGTCTCTGGTTCTCGATGGGATATATAGGATGCACTTTTGCTTAGCCCCGTAGGAGCAACACCAGCACTAATTATACAAAAAGTCTTTCTGCTTGGGTTAAAAAATATTGAGCATGACTCAGCAAAACATTTCAAAAGCAGTGTCTTTACCTCCTTAATAGGGCATTTTTTTTTTTTTTTTAAATCTGTGGTTTGTTCTGTATGAAGGGGTTAGATAGTGTTTAAGAAAAGAGGCCATCACTGTAGTGGTCTTCGAGAAACTCCAACTTTCCCAAGGGATAAGCAATCACCTCCCGTACCTCTGGATCCTCCTATCCTTTTGCTTCAAGAAGAAAATCAAGATTATCTGCTTGCTGCAAGCATATACAACTAGTCACATCTCCAAACCAAAGGCTGTCTCTCCCTATCCGGAGGGGTGGGGGTTGGGGGGGGTGACTGGCGCCTTACTTTTGCCTAAATGGCAACTTGGAAGAGGGGCAGTTCCTCAACTAAAGATACAAGGACCACGGAAGACTGTTAAGTCCCTGCTAAAATGACAGTAAAGGATCCTGTTAGAAAAGGAAAGCTCAACTAGCCAGGCCCCCGGAAGCTTGGGGGTGGGGGAAAGTCGTCTCACCTATTTTGGAAACTACTTACAGATGTGGGGAAACCTCCGAATTGCTCACACCAGGGGTTTTTGCAGAGATTTCCTCTGACTCCCGCCCCCCGCCCCCCAATTTCCCGCAACCTGTGTTTGTCTAGAGTCTGCTAGGCTGATGTGTGGTTTAAGTCTCCAATCCAGCTGCCGGCTCTTACACCCTGTTCTAGGGAGGAAGTCAAACAAGTGAAGCCGTGAAGCCAAAGGGTACTAGGAGGCGCTGGGCATGAGCGCCAGGTCTGTCAGAAAATGTGCATGGTGATTATTACTTCCAACTTCCCTTCCTGCGCCCACGTGAGCCCTCGCGCCAGCCCATCAGCCAGCTAGGGCTTAGAGTTTCCCGCTGGTGCGATCTGGAACTCGATTTTTTTTTTTTTTTAATTAATTTTTCCAGTTCTTGGTAAAACTTTGTTGGTTGGGAGACTGACTTTGAACAGAACTCTGTTTTCTTACCTAAACAGACGGGGGCCAGATACTTTTCTTCCACTCTGGGCGGTAGGAAGGTTACACAGCAGTCAGGCAAAGAAACACACTGCCTATTTATCTGGGGGCGGGGTGGGGACAGGATGGGGAGATTTGCAGTGAAGTTGTCACGATCCCTCGCGCCACCCCCGGTCTGGCGCTGTGCATCGACACGTATCTCATCTATTAATTGCTGTTCACGGAGGGCAGATGAGGAATACATTCGGTTTTTTTTTTTTTTTTTTTTTTTTATCTTTAGTAAAATAGAAATGGAAATGTCAGCGCGCTCGTGTCTGTTTGTTTGTATAAGGCTATCAAACGAAGTCAGAGAGGAGGCTGTGGCCCGGATCCTGACCCTGATTGTATGAATAAGTAAGCAGGATGCGAGTGATTGGGTTAGATGCTGCGAAGATTTTTTTTTTTTTTTTTCAAGTTAGGAAGAGGGTAAAAAGACAGCTTGGAGGGGGGGAAAGAGGCACTCCAAATCCTCACACCCCTTTGCTCTCCCGGCAGTGAGGAGCTTTCCCCGGCTTCTGCAGGCTTTTAAGGTCTGGTAGCGTAGAAATGCCTGCCCCCCACCCCCTTCCTCGGTCTCCCCTTTCAGTTCAGAAGTGCTGATGTGCAGACCGGATTCATCTTCCCTGAGCGGCGGCGGCGGCGGCGGCGGGCGCAGGCGGCGGCTGCAGCTCGCGCTCGGCGCGGGGTCCTGACAGCGCGGGGGGCGCGGCGGCGGGAGCCCGAGCTCGGGTGGCAGCTGAGACCGCGGTGCGCCTGTCGCCGCGGCCGCGATCGCGGAAAGTTCGGCCGCTGGAAGGACGACCTAGACCGAGCCGGCTTGCCTGCGGCTGCCCCGGGCTGATCTCCTCACCTGCCCTCCGCCCACCCGCGGGCCCCCAGCCAAGTCCCCCAGCACCGGGGGGAGGCAGGCAGGGCTTGCTCTCTCTACTGTCCCGAAGACACCCGCATGTCTCCGGACACCTGAACACTCAGGTCTTTCCGAGCAGTCTCCCATTGGGGAGAAGAGCACTGTCCCTTGAGCTCCGCAGATTCAAGCGGCCCTCCGGGTCTGGTCCCCTCCTTTTCTTCGGGGGGGAGGAGGATGGGTTTGCGAGGGCTCTCCCCGAGCATGCCCCTGTGGTTAGTAGTCTCGGGTATTGTTTTTTCCCGGGAACTGTGGGTCTGCACTAGCCTCGATTATGATTACACTTTTGATGGCAACGAAGAGGACAAAACGGAGCCTATAGATTACAAGGACCCGTGCAAAGCTGGTAAGTGACTGTTTTAAGTTGGGACCCTGGAGCGCCACTGGGGACCAAGGTCCTGGAATCTCCTACTGGAAGCGTTGGGGAGCTCACCTGTTTCCTTCTCTCCCTCCCTAGACCCTCCGTCGCCCCTCCTTTCTCCCCCTCCGTTTTCCTTCTCCTCCCCACCCTGCAAGGCCCAAGTTCCCTGGAGTTCTGTGCTGGTAGGATCGGGTGCCAAGCACTCCTTTAAGGCAAACGTCCCATCCCGGAGTTTCGGATCCCTCCCCCAACCACTATGAAATTAAACAAGTCATAAACACAGCTGGCTTCTGTGGGTTTTAAATGCCAGCACGGAGGGTTCAATGCATCAGGAGGGGACAAGACCTCCCCTGTTCCAGGACGCGGTTCCCCAGCATCTGTTCAAAACCAATTGGGCAGAATTTTCCAAAAGGCGGGTGGGGATGGCATCCCTACCTCCGGACACCTTCACTCTTTGTTTTACCGGGAGTTTTAAGTGTGAGTTTCAGGCCAGATGTTGTGACAACCTTAGAAGAACTCAATCCTAGATAAGATTCCAGTTATTTTTTTCAATTTTAAAGTAATTCTAAAAATATTTATACTAAGTTGCCATCCCATTCAACCTTGTGTCTTCCTTCCTGAAAACACTTTTGGACAGCAGTGGGAGTGACACTGTCTGAAGTCCAGCGGGGGCTGGGGCGGGGGGGGGACACCCAGGTTGAGCCCTTCTTTTCCACATGACAAATGCTTCTGTCCTGCCTGTGGTGGGAGCCCCATGCATGTGGCTTTTAGGGAACATGTGAGCTCAGTGCCCATGGGAGCTCAACACTTGCTGAAACACCAGTCAAGGGCTGGGAATTCCCTATCCTAGGTTCTGTTGGATTGTGGCTGAGGCAATCTCAGGTCAACATGGGCTTATGACTAACTCTGGGAAGGTTACTATAACAAGCCAAAGTAATAGTGTTTTTGGGAAACAGAAGGCAAGGTTTGTCCCAAGTCAAGTGGTGTGGCCTTCCAGAAAAGGGGCGCAGAGAAAGGGTGGGCCAGATAGCAAATATACATACCTAAGTGTATTCAGACTGGTTGGTAGGTCTACGGTTGGATTTCCTTCCTTTCCATAGGTAAGTAATCCCAATGCATCGAACCTTCTTGGGCCCGAGGAAGACCTGTGCACAAGTGAAGGAAAATGCTGGAAATTCCCACCTTAATTCTAACCCGTGATGACACGTTGTCTTGTCGTGCTTGCAAGTTGTCAGATCTTTTTCAGGGTGCACATTTTATGCCGATTCTCATCCAAAACTCAGAGTGGTTTCGGGGATATCTGTTTTGGACTCAGAATTCTGATTTTGTTTTGTGTTAAGAAATTTGCTCTTGTTGCCCTTAACACTTTTCCCATGTTCCTGGGACTTGATGGTTTGGTCCAGGAAATTCATCTGCTACAGTGATGACTAAAGGCTAAATGTAACTTTTGGTAGGCAGAGTGTTTGTAATAATGCTGCAACTTGGAAAGTGTGCATTTCCTGCTTGTCCTTAGGTATGGGCAAGGCCTAATGTTTATAATATTGTAAGAGAATTGTCTATTGTGACACTTTTATGTGAAAGAGTCACCACAAGGTGAGGTGTCTGTGCTGTGTGCTTCAGTACACCTTAAGCATGGCTGTTTATTTTTCTTGGCAAATAAACACAGAAAGAGAAAAAGACAACTTGAGTAATACTGACATTTCATTTCCCCTTCACTATAGCATTATTTTTTAATATGAATTTTGGGGTTGGAACAGAAAATAATAATAAGAGAATGATTATTGCTCTTCTTTTTCACCTATCTCTGAGTGTGTGTCTGTTAGTGTGCGTGTCTGTTTGCATGTGTCCAGAAAGAAAGAATGGCCAGTGTAGGAAGCAAAGAAGAATGAACAGAGTCTGGGGTATCTTTTCATGTGACATAATGAGATGAAAGGCTTTCACTCATCCCTCTGCCTGGAGAGTGATGAAATTAGTCTCTTTTATTAGTACTTTATAAGATGAAAATACGCTGAGAGAGCATGAATATATGAACATGACCCGAGCAAGAGTCAAAAGAAGGCTGCTGGAAAAAAAAAAAAAAAAGATGCGGACCAGTGCAAAGTTAAGAGAGGAACTTTCTGGGTCCAGACCACCTTTGCTCTGTCTTCATGTAGTGGATTCCAGGGCCTGGTCCAGGATTGAGAATCAAGTCCTTTTTGAACATCACTAACATGCATCCTGATATTCATTGCATTGTATGGTGGTTTGATGGTACAGTGACAAACAGATTTATGGTTTTGAAACTTTCCTGAGTACATGGTTCTAGCTGGGATTATAAGCATCCCAGTGTGCTGGAGTTTGTTAATCTTCCCATCACACAGACAGGAAAACAGAGACTGAGTGACATTCAATGCCTCTGTCTTATCACCAGGGAGCCCCATCACAGCTGCATTTTTACCTTTCCTTTCTAAGCCTTTCTTTGAAACAAAAACAAACAACAAACAACAACGACAGAAATAAGCCCAGGCTTTCCTAAAATCCTGATTTGTATAGAGGAAAGTACTCTCATATCACATGTGGGTGACCTGACAGAGAATTTAATTTCATTTATTTTAAATCTTAGTCCTGGAAGTCAGAGATCATTAGCAGTTTAAATATTTATCACAGACATATTGTCAGATCCACTCTTAGGAATCTAGTACATTCTCAACACAAGACTGTTCATGGTCTCAGCTGTAAAATTTTATTTCATATAAGATTAAAGAAACAAAACAAAACATGGTACTCAAGGAAAAATATTCTTAGTCATAATTTGTTAAATATATTTCTATCCCTAATACATCCATGAAGTTGAATGCAATTGTTCATCTATGAGAGTTCTAATTTCAAGACTTGAAAGACTGTAGGAGAGACAGGAAGCTTATAGCCATATGGTGGGATTGATTGAGACATTTCTTGTATAAATGAAAATATATGGTGTAGTGCACCATGACTTCAAGTGTGCTCACAGTTGAAATTGGCCCGGTGGACAGTGGGTACTTCCTTCTGTGAATGTCTTTGCACAGAGCTGCAGTTAGAACAACATGAAGGGCTGTCTGGCTGACCTCATCATTGCACTGTACCAGTAGGTCATCTGCTCATCTTAATGTGCAGCGTGGGTTGCTCTCACTCTCTGGAGTGTAAGAGGGTCTCCAGAGACATGGGGATCCCAAGGCTGTGGGAGTCTGTTTTAAAGCAGGGGATGACGTGTCCCCATGTCTCCTTTCACAGTGCTACTCCAGTAAGTGTTAACCTGAAACCTGACATCTGTGAAGTGTCTAGGAAAATCAGTTTCCAAGCTTATCTGCCAGAGTTGTGTAGAAATGATGTGTAAAAGCAAAGACTGGTGAGATAATTGGACTAAAACATCTCCCTCCCTCCTTTCTCCATCCATCTCTCTATCCTTCTGTCCTCTCTCTTTCCTCCTTCTTTTTCTCTTTCTGATATTCATCTCTGTATATTTAAGAAGGCATTGAGGTTTAGGCAACTGAAAATATGGCGATTTACTAAATTGTACTTTGTGTGATGAATGGAAACTTAGAAGACTGACTGGTAAAATCCAATGTTTGTCAGGAAGTTCCTTCTCCCTTTACACACGCGAGCTTCATGTGAAACAGTTTTCTACCTTGAAATTCACTTTTTCTTTTCTTAGAGGTCAGTGAGGTGAGAGGTTGAGCTTCCCTGTTGGAAGCACCCTGAGCATCATCATGAAGAAACAAACCTTTGGCATCCAGATGACTCCTTTCTGCTTTCCTTCGGACCAGGGCCCTGGTTTCTGTGTATGCTAGGTCTTAGGGAAATTTTCATAAGTTTCTAATTTCTAGACAAGATTTTTTGTTGTTCTTGGTGTTGTATTTTCTGGCTGGTCTGGCATCCTCTTAGGTACAGCATTTCATAACTTGCTCAATTCCACATCTATTCCATCACAATTTGAAATATCCAAACATTTACCCTGAATTCGGCACCTCTTTAGACTGCCAAGCTCTCATTTGAAAACCCATGTCCAGGGGTGCTGCTTTAACCAGTCTCTCTGTCTTAGTTTTTTCATAGTTCAGATCTTGAAAATATTTTTTTTTCTCTTTTTTGCCTCGGGTGCCAGCCAACATAGAAATGGCCAAAATAAGGTTTGCAAAATGGCTGCAAAAGGCATAATGTTCTGTATACTTCTATTCTTCATTTGCTGGGAGCACTTATTTCACACTCATCTGGTGGGCTAGTGGGTGTTTTGGTTCACAAGTAGCAGTTACTGGCAGTATGTATAGGAAAGACAAATTATTTTTTCTTAGATCAAGTAACATTTTCTAAAACCTGGTTTCTCCTTTCCATCTTCCCTTCCCTTCCCTTTCCTTTCTCTCTCCCTTTCTTTCCCTACCTATTCCTTGTTTGTAGGGTGTCCTGAAATCATCACACTTCATCTCTGTACAGTATGACTGGAAAATTAAAAAAATTCTACTGGATAGTTTTGGTTTCGTGTTGTTGGTTTCCTCAGATATTCTGGATATTAACTACTTGTGAGATGAAGTTTGTGAATGTTTCTCCACTTATGTAACTCATCTCTTCACTCAGTTTTTCTTCTTTACACTCTGGAATCTTTCTAGTTTCATATAATCTTATTTGTCTACTTTTTCCTTTGTTGCCTGCATTTTTACATCCTAGACTAAAATAATCCTTGCTTGGATCAATGGTCCACAGAGGCTCTTTGTTCTTCTAGTAGTTTTACAATGTTTGGGTTTTATATTTATGTCTTTAATCCCCCTTAGGTTGGTTTTGTAAAATATGCAGGTTCTGTTCATTCTTCACGTAGACACAGCTTCCCTAATAGTATTTATTTAACCATGCCTTTCATCAGGTGCAAGGTAGATGTCTGATATCTCAGCACATGCCAGTTGGGGTAAGGGGCATTAGGAGTTTAAGGTGATCCTTGGATACTTAACATA
Organism: Cricetulus griseus; assembly: GCF_003668045.3. NCBI lineage: Eukaryota > Metazoa > Chordata > Mammalia > Rodentia > Cricetidae > Cricetulus > Cricetulus griseus. Next base: position 241,532,159 of record NW_023276806.1, on the reverse strand, counting down.
CAGAGTAAGTTAGGGCCTAGCTTAGGCTAAATAGGGCCTTGTCTCCCACGTGTTTTGGGAGTTTCTGTTGAATATCAGTTGGCTCCAAATGCCTCCGACTATTTCTGTGTCCTCTGTTTTGTTTTTATTGCTTTGTATATCTATTTTTATTCCAGTACCATGCTGGACTAATTATTAAAGCTTTGTGGTATATTCAGGAATGAGGTAGTGTGGTGCTTCCAGCTCTTCTCTTTGCTGAAGACTGTGTTGGCTATCTCAGATCTTTTGTGGTTTTCTACAAAACTGAAGAATTATTTTCTCATTTCAGTGAAGTAAGACTTTAATACTTTGAATTAAGTGTCTAAATCTGTTTGGGTAATATGTGTATTTTAGCAATATCCTTGCAGCTTTGATTTCCCTCATTAGTTTGTTGTTATTGTTGTGTGTGTTCATGCATATTTGTGTATGTATGTTTGTGTATTCATGGGTATGTTACTCATTGGCTGCATGTAAATCTATGCACCATGTCTGTCTCTTGTCTGAAAAGGCCAATGAAGGGTGATAGATACCCTGAAAATAGAGTTACAGATGGTTGTGAACCTTCATGTAGGTTCTGGGAATCAAACCCAAGTTCTCTGGTGAAGCAGCAAGTGCTCTAAACCACTAAGCCATTTGTCAGGACCTCTTCCTCGTCAATAATTCTATACTTTATTCATCTCTGCTCTGCACCCTCCCTAGATTTTTCCTGTGGTGGTTCATGGGCTTTTTCATGGTGTCTCTTCAAGGAGGTACATGTTTAGCTCTCTATGTTTAGGATTCCTCTTAAATATGATTAAAGGTGTGTAGGAACATAGAAAAGACTTCTTGAAAAAATGATTATGTATAAAAATAATTCTTGCCCTCATAATGGCTTACTTTTCCATGGAAATGTAATATGAACATAATTTCTTCTGTTGAAACCAAGTCATCCCCCCTTATTATCCAGGTATGCACATTTGAGTGGCTCAGCAAACATGACTCATGTAAACATGAAACTCACAACTAACAGTCACAGATAATGTCCTGGAGGCCTGTTGGTCTTCATGACACTGAAATGGAGACTCACATCCAGCCCTGCAGATTAGCCAATATTCATTTTAGGATATTATCTATTGCTTTAATAGTGCCTTAGTCCCTCTGCTAAAATGTTTTAAACTAGGGCCTCTCATAAGAATTTTTAAGAAATGTTAGAAAACACAGATAGATATCCATTAAAATGAGGCATATTGCATCCTGGTGGAACCTTCTGGTGACAGAGATGTGTGATGGTGCTAGTGGGGGCTCTGTTACTATCCCCCCACACTCTAGGAATGTCTTGTGCATGATCTTCAGCTCAGAACAACTCTAGGCCAGTGCTCAGGTGACCAGAGAAATTAAAAGATATGCAAGTTTTATTTTTCTGGGAGGTATTTGAAGTCACTTATAATTCTTTCATATTCCAGCATTGAGAATGAATTACAGAATTATCAAAATTTGACAAGAGGAGAATACTCTCCCAAGGTTTAGACATAACAGAATTATTTAGCAATATGGTTTAGGTAGTTTGTTCCTTTTAGTTTTCTATTGAATAATATCACTTTGAGAGAAATATATTTAAATTTTTTTCTAACCTCAGTGCTATGAAATGAATTTCACAGAGTAATATGCTCCTCCAGAATGCCTGAAGGGACCTCTTGTTTATTTATTTAGTTCTTGCCATTTTCAGTCCTGAAGACTGGGTATTGACTATTGGATTTGAGGCATCTTGGCCTAATGGATTCCTTGTTTCACTGGCTTCTTACAAGACATGTGCTTATCCTATAAGTTTACTCTGAAGAGCTCAGCTACATATTTGCACAAAGAAGCATTGTAATTAGGTGTTTATTGAAATCCAGAAAATGAACCTAGGCAGCATTTGTTTTCCTCTTGCAATTTACTTTTATAGTTTCAGCTAAATATTTGCTGTCAATCACACTTAGAAAATTCCTTGAATGCCCGTAATGAGGTCAAGAGTAGTTCCAAACAAAATCGAACAGTGTGTGTCCATACAGTGTGCAAAGCATTCAACTCAGAGTTCAAAAAAAACTCAAACAATGTTTAACACTTTGGTGTTTTACCAATGAAAGGAGTCGTGACGGAGCCTGAGATAAAAACATATATATTTACTATCAGCATTTGCTATTTGCTGTGCTGCTGAGGTTTCTGTTAATGCCATTTAATTGGTGTGATGGGTGAGCAGAGGTGAAGGACAGCAGGGTGTAACGGTTTACTCATTCCTTGCATTTCTCATCTATGTTGAGCTGTCAGCATGTGGATTGCGCACTGCAGAGTCACCTCCAGTGGTTCCTGGCCTGCTCACTCCTATCAGTGTTCTTTGAACTCCTTCTTTGGCTTTGAATGAATGTGAAGTGTTTATTGGGATAATTGCTAGTTCTTGTGCTGTGCTGGGAGCCTCTGTGGCCTCACGTCACTTGATTGACTACCCTGGAAGATGGAATTCTGTTCCTCTTCCCCAACATGTATTGAGATGGAAAATGCTTAGCAATTGAAGGTATATATGTTTGTGTGTGTTTTCTAGTAAGTATTGTATTTTAAGACAGGCATATGTGGTCATATGTATTTCCATGAATATATATATATATATATATATATATATATATATATATAATTAATTAACTGTCTTCATATAACAGTAGTCACATAAGTTGATATTACCTATTGAAGTTGTAGCTACCTTAAGTCTCTACATAATGTCAAACATCAGCCACATTGCTTAAGGACACATTTATTAAACTGCATCCTCTTGTTGGGCAGCATATGACTACACTTCATGGCATAGGGATAAAAATATTTAAGATGCCTCCAGGAGGAACAATGAGTAAGTAGAACATAGTCAAATGAGTGGAAGCCAAGTGTCTGTATGTATCTACATGACACATACCATAATAACATATCCATACTGAAGAATTCTAAATAACACAATCCTCAAAGTCTAGCTAAATGGGGTGGCACACACACCAAATCCCAGAAGACAGGAGGCAGGAGAAAGATGGTCTCTGTGAGTTCAAGGCCATCTTGGTATACATTGTAAATTCCAGATCACCCAAGGCTATATAGTAAGACTTAGTCTTAAAATCAAACAAACAAATGAAAACAGTCTGGAGTCCCCTGTCTTGTGAAAGGAGTCCCCATCAATCATATGAACATCATTATCACTTATGGACATGTGAGGAAACTAAGACCCAGGACAGGCTTATTGGTGGCCGGGCCTGTGACAGGGTTAGGGAGTGATAAGAAATGAGCCCAGGTTTCCACATTTTAGATGCTTTCCCTTCCCTTCCTTTTGTCTTTCTCCATATTCTGGAATTACAGAGGTGGTGACTCTATCACAGGAATCCATCTATTGTCATTTGCTATCATAAGATTCCATCTTTTTTTCAGTGTTTTTGATTTGTGAAGGCATTGAACTCCACTCTCAGAGTAAGAACAACACTTTCCACTTGTGTGAATTAGAATGAAGGCCCTAGCTCTTTTGAGAGAATATTCTCCATATGTAAGGAGCCAGAAATGGAATACCTCCATCATGTATGATATAACTAAAATGCATATGACTAGCCTTTGTAGAGTTAAATAGTTAAGAGTTTGTGAATATGGGGAAGATACTATTGTATTTTTCTTGCCTATATTTAAATTGTAAAAGAGCATTTGCCTAGCATGGACAAAATGCTGGGTTTAATCTCCAGCACTGTATACACACACACATGTGAAACTTAACATTTTTATAATACATTGTGGTAGCAGTTTTACTATGACCTTGAGGTCAGTTTGAGTGAGTTTGGGTAGAATTCAGTCACTGGTGTCCAGCTTCTGGTCATGCAGGTGCTGATATTTCACATGGCTTCACAGTTGAGATTTTCCCTTGAATGTTCATTGAATTCATGATTCCTAATCCTTAATGAGTGTGAAGAAGATTCTTTCAAATGCAGGCCATTCATGAAAATGATTCATACTATTTATTATATACAGATGGTGTGTGAATTTCTTTGAGGAAACTAATAAGCTGTGTAAAGATATATTTTTAAACTAGTCTTTTTCAACCCTGATATCTGAAAGACCTTAGATTGCACGCTTGGAAACTTTAAGGAATAGTAAGCTCAGGTAAACTGCTTGGATTCTAGTCCAATGTCTGAAGAACATATATGTCTTATATGTTATGTTGAAGGTTATTTCAAGGGAAATAAATGTGTTACCTTTATCAAATTACGATGTTTTCCAGGAAACATTGTATTTGTTCTAGGAAGTAAGTGGTTAGGGCAAAACCTGGTAAAAAAAAAAAAAAGTCTTTTCACTGTTGAATTCCTTTGAACCCCCAAACTGAAAGGCATTTGTCCTTTATAAGTATTTTTTTTCAATCCAGAAGAACAAATTGTATGTATCTGAACCTGAGTAAAATGTGGCTAATAGGCAATCAGATAGGGGTTGGAATATGAAGAGTGGGAATAATGGACAAGACTGGGAGGTTGCCTTGCTTTAAATGTATGTTTGGAATGGCATTTGTGAGCAGTCTGCTGGTAGAAGTAGTTACCATTAGTCAATAAAAAATATTGATTATTGAGAGCACCTTCATGGAATTCTAGGATTGAAATGTTCATAATAATAGCAAATCTTTAGCAGAGATGAAAAAAATTCAGAGAAGAATAACATAAACTTCAAGTACAAACAAATCTTCTATTGCATACCGTTTTTATTGGCACTGATAGCTATGCATTTGAAGACAATATACACTACACCACATTATGATGGACAAGAACTGAATCTTGAACTCTGGACAAACACATCGTCTGCTTCCACTTTCTTTTCCTTCTCTTATTATATGTAAATATTTTGTGTGAATTTGATTGGGTTTCAAAGCTGTTTTTCAGGGTTTCAAAGAAGTAGAATATCAAGAACTAGCAGGGTGGTGGGATGTCGCACAGGGTAAAGGCACTTGCTTCCAAGCTTGATGTCTTAGTCAGTGTTCTATTATTATGAAGAAACACCCTGAACCCAGAAACTCTAGTAAAGGAAAGCATTTACTTGGAGCTGGCTTACAGTTTCAGAAGCTTAATCCATGGTCATCATGACAGGAAGTATTGTGACATGCAGGCAGACATGGGGCTGGAGAAGAGGTAGCTGAGAGTTCTACATCATGATCTGCAGGCAGTAGAAAGAAAAAGACTCTGGGTTTGGAATGGGCCTTTTGAAATCTCACTGACCCCCAGTGACACACTTTCTCCCACAAGGCCATGGCTTTTATTCCTTTCAAACAGGGCCATACCCTGGTGACCTTTGTGCCACTGGGGTCCATGCTTATCCAAAGCATTACACCTAAAGACTTGAGTTTAACCCCCAGAACCCACATAGTGGAAGGAGGAAACTGACTACTGAGAGTTGTTCTCTGAACTATACAGGGGCTCACAAGCATACTAAATAATGCAGAGAGAGAGGTGGGAGGGAGGGGATTGGAGGTGGGGGGAAGGAAGGGGGCTTTAGAATTAGATACAAATATACACCAATACTGAACCTTGTATAGCAACTATGATTTTTGCAGTTTGGCTGCAAATTAACTCTGTTATTCTTAATTTTTTGATATATGAAATTGAGTTGATATGAGCATCATGTTATAATGAGTGTTAAATAAATATAGAGTGTATGTTACTTTGCCTGTAACTTACCGCTGTATTACTTTTGTGTACAACAGTGCAAGTACCTAAGACACAGAGAATATTTTAAATCAAAAGTACTTATTTTTTACAAAGATGATATTTATAAAAATATTAGTGAGATAAAAGACATTTTTCTTGCTGTGTAAGAAACTATATTCATTCCCAAGTTTCTAAACTTTGCTTCTTGAAAAGTTAGTTAAAGCCCTTACTCTCAAAGATGTTTTTGTTTGGAAGTACAACCAGACGTTTCTCTCCCACCCTCCAGTTCCCAAATAACCACTCTGAGGCTTAATATTAATTATAATTGTTTGGCCAATGGCTCAGGCATATTTCTGACTTGATCTCAACCATTAAGTTAACCCATTTCTACAAATCAGTAAATCGCCATATGGCTGTAGCTTACTGGTAATATTTTGGCATCTTACTCCTCTGGTAGCTATGTGGTGTATCCCCGACTCTGTCTTCCTTCTCTCTGTATCACTGTTTGGATTTCCCACCTGGCTCTATTCTGCCTGGCTATTAGCCAAATCAGCTTCTTGATTCACCAATGGTAATAAAACATATTCATAGCATACAGAGAGGCATTGCACATAAGAAAGGTGTGAGAAGAAACCAATGCCAACATAAACGCTCCGGAGTCTCATATGCTCCAGATATACTGGCAACTTTCAATTAACATTGACTATTTTGAATATAGTCTTGGCTACATAATCTCCCAGTAGTTTCTGATTTGGATTTTATTTGCCATCTGGATTGACTTGAGCTTAAATATTCACAATCCCATGTTTAAAAAGAGTTAAGTTTGAGCACATGCGTCTCAGCTACAAATGTTCATTAATTCATTAAACATTTTTTGAATATTTAGCATCAATGAAGCATGGCACAGAAACAGGAAGTAAAATAGAATCCTTGGGTCCACACTTTACCTTGTGTGTGTGTGTGTGGGGGGGATATTTCTGTGTCTGTGTGTGTCTTTGTGCATGTATGTGTCTGGAGACCAGAGTTCAATATCATCAGATGTTGTCTTCATCGCTTCTCACCTCTCCACCCTAGTTTTTCAGATATTGTGTCTCACTGAACCTGGATTTCAGTTACTGGGTAGATGGGCTGACTATCAAGCGCTAGAAATCCTCCTGACTTCACATCCCTTGAACTGTATAGGATTACCAGAATATGCCCAAAGCTTTGTATGTTTTAACAGAGGTGCTAAGGACTGAACTCAGTTCCTCATACTTTTGTGGTAAGTGATTTACCAACTTAGCAGTCTCCCCAACCTTCTCACTTTCTTTTTTGCAAATAGACAATGGTTTATGCACTAATAGCATAACTGAATTCTAATTTAGCTTTAGAATGTAATAGTGACATAATTGTATGCTAAAGTTATTTCAATTTATCTTTTGAAAATGGATATTCTCATAAATTATGACAATCAGAATTTGTGATCTTGTACATTTTGGGAGGATTTTTTTTGTCAAGATACATGAAGAATAGAGCTCCGACAGGAATACTTACTGTAAGCACCCCGTGGACTTTGGCAGTAGACTGGTATGCAGCTAGTAATTACTTATGGACTTATTTGAGGATCACCTATATTAGCCAATCTTAGTTTCTATTAGTTTATCTTGAGCAACTTGATTTTGTGACTTCATCGTGTCACATCCCCCCACCCATATTGCCAAATAGATAAAGCACATTTCTGTACTCCACACCATGTTCTTATTATGTAGATTTAAAGGCACATGGTTCACATTTTCTTTGTTTATAAAGAGAAAAACAGAAACGTGATAAAATAAATTAAATGAAAGGCTGTTCCTTTGATTTGTATCTGTTCTACTGTGACTTTGCAAAGTAATGTAATTGTCGCTTTCTTTGTGTAAACTCATCTGGATTGTGATTTAGTAACTGGCAAACAGACTGGCCTGGTTGTCCAGGAATGTGTACACAAGGATTCGCTATGCCACTGTAGCCATGTGCCATGTAGAGGATATTTCTTGGTTTGTAGGTCTAAGACCACTTGAGCTCTAAGGCTTCCTGAATTCCAGTGTCCTTGAAATTGTGAGGAGCCTCTTTGAAATGGATTCAGAAAGTTAGAGGATGGCTAGTCCCTGTCAATTGAACACAGAGAAAAGGATGCCACTTTTGAGTCACTGTTGGTGAGGCCCATGGTTCAATGTTCCAGCCTAACTGTGGTGGTCACCAGGCTGCCTTGGCCATAAGCCCTGTAGGTTCCTCTTTTTGTCAGACAGTAGCCTTGTAAGCCAGGCATTGTGGCACACACCTTGAATCCCAGAACTAGTTAGGAAAAGGTAGGTAGAAATCTGTGAGTTTGAGACCACTCTGGTCTATAAAGCTAGATCGAGGCTAGCTAGAGTTACATCATAAGACACTATCTCACAAAAATGGTGGACTTGAATAATTGTGCCTAACTTTCCATCCTCCCTTTTCTACTTAAGTCCACTAATAAGTGCTTACCTGCCTGAAGAATTGCAAGGAATGTGGGTATAACCACCTATGTCTCTGAAAGTGTTGGTTCCATGTGACTGTCAGACTGGAAGGTCTTCCTGGTGGATCTGTTTCATGGGAAAGATGGTTTGGCCACTGTCTATTCAGAATCAAATGTTCTCAATTTAATGTCAGTTTTCATAACAGAGTAAATAAGAGGTATAGGTGGAGAAACTAAGAAAGATTTCCTGCCTTAAAGCATTTTACAAACTATGGGACATACTAAAATATATATCAGTCGTTTGGTTTTTCAGACAGAGTCTCATGTAGCCCTGGCTGATCTGAATTTACTGTGTGGCTAAGGCTGGCCTTGATCTTCTTGTCTCACCTCCCAATTGCTAAGATTATAGGTGTGGTGGTCCACACCTGGCTCAAATATATACCCTTTAATTAATTACTTGTGCATATACATGAAAATATTTCAACTTATCACAAGCATATATTTTCAATATCTCTATGAAAGTGAATTTCATAAACTTTCATTTTTCCAAATTCTGTTGCAAAGAGCTACTTTCTGTTGTTACTTATTTTATCTGAAACATACTTCAAGGTGAAGAATAAAATTTTTAAACTTGTCAAAGGAGGTTTTATTCTTGACAGTTTTAATATCAGTAAATAAAGGAGTTCAATAGAAATTAGAAACAGGAATGTATGTAGTGTCATTATTATAAAGAGCACTATATATCATGTAGGAGACACATGTACAAATCACAGTTCTTGGTGTTAAATCATGTTAACTTGATCTACTTACAATACTTTTGAAGTCAGTCCTTTCAGTTGTAACATGGGGATAGTTCATAAAACAGGTATGGATTAAATACACAAGGTCTGTGTAAGCTGATAGGCTGTGTGATGTAAATGAACATAAGCAATATATTGTTCCTGACACGTTCCAGGAATGTATTTGGTGGATTTAAAACAGTTCCATGCCCTTCCCGCAAGGATTTCATTACATACCTGGGGAATGGGACACTAAACTCTTCAACTGTAAATATCAAAATGTAATAAGCAAAATATTGTGTTAGTGCTAAAGACAGAATTAGCTATGTGTGGTATAAAGAAGGCTTCTCATGAAGGGTGACATTTGAGCTAAATCTTGAAGTTGTGTAAAAAGGTGGAGCAATAATTTAGAGCCAAATAACTAAGATAAAAGCTGGAGCTGTGAAAGTTCATGACTTTTATGAAAGTACAGGAAGTGGGAATTAGTTCAATGTGAATGGAACAGAGGGTGTGTAAAAGTTTATGCTTTGGCAAGACACAATTCTGCATAATACAGTGTCAAGAATCCTTAACACCCAGACTTTGAACTTGATCCTGTTTGTAGTGAGGAAGGGGCTTACTGAGGATTTAAAGCAGATTATTGGCTTGATTGCAGTTGTATCAAGATACATGAGAATGCAAAAGTTCTGGTATTGTAGATGCAGGACAAGTAGGAGCAGCACGACTGTGGGCTTATCGAAAGAGCAGGGATGCACTAAAGCAAGCTGGCATTGGGTCATGCTAAGAGTCTTAGTAGAGAAAGCTTGGATTTAAGAAACCAGCAGTATCATGATAGTGTGAAGATCAGCAGAGTAAAAGCAAAAGATCTGGGCTCTGGGCCTGTCTCAGTCAGAAGAGTTCTTGCAAGCATGAAGACCTGGGTTCTATTGCCAGTATCTATATGCAAAGCAGTATGATGGTAAACCCTTGAAAATCCCAACGCTGGGCAAGCAGAGACAGGCAGATGCCTGAGGATCAATGGAAAGCCTAATGTGCTTTCCATACACACATACCCACATACTCATACACATGTACACATATTCGTACACATAGACATATCCATACATACTCAAAAAATAAAAAGGAGCTGGGGCTGAGGAAAATAAGCAGAGTAAGAAACAAATAAAACTCAAGGTTGTTGACAGCAAATAAATTTGATTTTAAGATCCCTTTGACTTACACACAATTTTTCACTGTTGCTCTTGCTTGGCCCCTTTATGTTCAGGACTATAGTGGACATATGTGGACTTCTATATTCCATATTAACTTTGAGAGAATCTTGAAAACTCTTTACAGTTGACTGGGATCACATTATTATTTGCTAATTTAGAAAGAATTATTTTCAAGGTAATCTTTTAATACATGAGTCCTGTATATAATTGATATTTGTTCATGCCTTCTTTAAGACTAGTTAATAAGTTTTAAGGGGATGAGGAGCTGGTTCAGTTGATAATGTGCCTTCTGTACAAGCTGAATTAGGATGCCCAGCACTCACATGATGTCACTGGGGTGGTCAAGTCCTGAAGTGGAGACAGCTGCATATGTTCCTGAAGTTCATTGGCTAGCTGGCTTCACCAAGTGGGCGAGCTTCAAGTTCAGATATTTATGGGACTTTCTTTGAGTGTCTGTCAATTCTTCCGAATTCTGAAGCTTTTTGTTGCTTCTGCTGGGTCTGAGCACACTACTATCAAGAACCACTTGAAAGCAAAGCCACTGTAGCAACATCGTTCCAGCACACTCCTAGTTTGTGAGCAGTTTTTGCTTGTGATCTCAAGTGACATTTGCTTTCACTCCCTATACTTAGCTTCAAGCTTCTAGAAAACTCACACTTTGTACAGGTAGCAGGTGATAGTATGAATTTAGCTTCCATTCTTCATCGTACATTTTAGTTCCTAATTTATGTGAGTTTGTTCTCTCAGGATTTGTAGCTGTAGTGTGCCTCATTCTCCATTTTCATTTATTTTTTTTGTCCTTTGAGTCCCAGAGGACAATAGAACTCCATAATTATATGAAACATATAGTACCGAGGTCTTTAGTTTAAAACTGGCTTTATTCTTTTGTTTCCACTTCTCCTATCAGCCATATCTAATAACTATGTTTATATTATGTGGGCATATATATTAAATATGTAAACTATCTCACATGTCTTTTTTTTTTTTTTTTGGTTTTTTGAGACAGAGTTTCTCTGTGGCTTTGGAGCCTGTCCTGGAACTAGCTCTTGTAGACCAGGCTGGTCTGGAACTCAGAGATCTGCCTCTGCCTCCTGAGTGCTGGGATCAAAGGCATGTGCCACCACCGCCTAGCTCACATGTCTGTTTTTCAAACTCATGGATTGATCATTCTGTGAGTTTATAAACTAGTATATCTAACATAGTTGTTTGAGAAGGTCAACATGTGTGTGCATATGAGGGTGTATGTGCACGTGTGGAGGATGGCATCATGTCAGGAATCATCCTTTATTGCTCTTTTACTTTATTCTTTGAGGTAGGGCCTCTCAATTAAACTCAGAGCTTGTTGACATAAATATTCTAGTTAGTCAGCTTGTTCCATGGATCTCCTATCTTTGCCTTCTGATGCTGCAACTGCTGGACAGCTGCCATGCTTCCCAGGCACTTATATGGGTTCTAGAGATCCAAACTCTTGTGCTTGGTCTGAGCTGAGATATCTCATCAGTCACCAGTTTGAACTTTATTTTTTTTGTTTTTTTATTTATTTTTTACTTATTTTTTTACTAGTTAAAATTAGGAACAAGCTTGTTTCACATGTCAATCCCTTCTCCCTCTCCCTTCCCTCACCTTCTCCACCCTGACCTACCTCCCACCCCATCCACCCTCCACTCACCAGGCAGAGTAGGGCCCTCAATGGAGGCTCCACAAAGTCCACCACATCATCCTGGGCTGGGTGGTCTAGGCCCTTCCCCATGTGTCCAGGGCAAGAGTGCATCACTTCACGTGGGATGGGCCCTCAAATTCCCTTCTTACACCAGGGAAATATACTAATCCACTACCAGTGGCCTCCTAGAGTGCAGAGGCCTCCTCAATGACATCCATGTTCAGGGGTCTTGATCAGTCCTGTACTGGCCTCCCAGACAGCATCTGCCTCCGACTCGATGTGTTCCCCCTTGTTCAGGTTTTAATTTTACTTTTTGACAGAATCTCATTCTATAATGCAGGCTCACTTTTGGGACTTGAGATATTTATTTGGCTTTGCCTCCAAAGTCCTGGATTACATGTGCCTCCATGCCTGTTGGTAATATCACTTCAACCTCAAATAAGTTGTAGATTTGGTCACATTTTCCAACATTGCCTTTCACTTACAATGCCTCAAAGAAAATTTCATTCTTTCAATTTATGGAAATGTAGCTGTGAATGTTGGGTTAAGGGATTATAGCTCTTAACTCCTCATAGAATAATGCTATTCTGAATTCTTAAAATAATGTCAATTATCATATTCAACCTATTTGAAGCAGATTATGCAAATAGATGGAGTTAGTGGTAGTGACTTGTGTACATGAATAGGGGTTGATTATAAAGGTCACCCACTGACCCACACTCTGCTCTTCAGGCATTAATTACAGTGCCTTGTGAAGTAGTCCATTGTGGTTTCTTTCAATTAAGATTGTTCTCTCTCTTTTCTTTTGAAACACAAATGTTCTTTTCTGGTTGAACATGGGTCCTGAACATGAAAGATCAGATCTGTTCACCAGTGTCCATAGGAAGCAGGATGTTGGAAAAGGAGTCCCGGAGGAAACTTGCTTGATTTGCTTGGTGTGCCCCAAAGATGCTGATGCTCTTGTCCTTAAATTCCTGCTTCTCCTCCATTGTTGCCTGTGTGTAACATGGGGTTAATCTTTGTGTGGCCATTGATTTGGAGTTTGTTATATTCTTTTCTCTAGGGATTTTGTTCTCTAACCACTAACAAAACAAAACAGCAGTAGAGCTCAAGTGAAATGTTTGTTGAGTGAGGAAGTACTAGGGTGATGTAGTTTAAATGAGGCAGAGAGGAGGCAGTTAACCACAACTAAGGATGCAAGAAGAAGACACAAGGAAACTTGCTATTTTTTAAACAAATTAAAAAGAAAACCCCTTGCTAAAGGATCCAAAATGACCCAGTGGCTTTCCAGATCAAAATTCGAATTATTAGAATGCATGTTCACTCATCTTATGTTCAATCAGTATTGAAGCATTGTTTTAAAGGCAAAAGCCCTGAAGCACTAGCATTGTTCAGCAGGAGGGGAATAGTTGACTAAATTATGTTACATTTTTAGGAGAGAGCATAGGGCAGATATTTTAAACATTGGTTATTTGGAATTGGATAACTGATTGGAAAGCTCTTCCTTGGGGAAGACTATCTCTCTCACTCTTGGCATTCTTTGATATCCTGTAGTTCTTTGGGTAGGGTTGAGGCCTCATCTACTTTGGCATGAAAACATATATACAAATAGGATTATACAGACTGAGTAGTTTATATTTAGGAATATCTTATGTTGTTTACTTGATGATAGAGAAAGATATAGGGAATGGAATTAAAGCAGTCTGGACCTTTTGTAACTTAAAGAAATCACGAACTATAATGCTTTATTTGGAAAAGTGAGTATAAGTTATAGTAAACTTTTTTAACAGCTTTTTTTTCTGAGATAGGATTTCTCTGTGTAACAACAGCCCTAGCTGTCCTAGAACTTGTAGACCAGGCTGGCCTCAAACTCACAGAGATAGGTCTGGCTCTGCCTCTCTACTGCTGGGATTAAAATCATGCACCACCATACAGCCATCAACTTAAACTTCTTAACAGACTAATAATAACAACTGTGGAAATGTTAATTATTTTATAATGCAAAATTGTAGCATGGGATTATTCGTTTGAATAGATGCTTAGATTATAATTGTAAAAGTGAGACTTGCACATGAACTGATAAGTACCACAATGACTCTTTATAGGTTTTGATATATGCATGCTTGTTACACACGAACAGGTGTGTGCATGTGTGTGCTCATTTTTATGAAAGCACATACTTATTATGTACACAATATTTAGAGAGCCAGACTAACACGAAAGTTCTGAATGTAGTAAAATCAATAGATGTTAGAGGATTCTTGAGTGTACTAAAGCAAACCAAACCCAATGCATTGTAAAGTTATAAAAGATGGCAACAATGTTATAAAGGCTAGGAGAAGTAAGAACAATATACTGCTTTTGTGTTAATTTATTTTGTATTCTAGAAATCAAAGAGAATGAGGAAGTGACATGATCTTACTATGATCTGAAAAAAATAAAAATAATTTTAAAATAGACCATAGCAGATATTTGATAAATTTTTGGTGGTCAACTAAATGATTTAGGAGAAAAATGAAGTACTGTTTAAATTGCAAGGAAGAAGTTAATGTATTTTAAGTATTACTTTTTATTTAATTACTATGACTCCTCAGTGAAAGGACTACAATAAGCCAATTCACAATTTTTTGTACTTAGTACATTCCCACTCATGTCCAAATTTTAGTATAAGGCACAGGGAAGTGACTGAGAGTCATTTTTGTGATCTTCTCTAATTCTCCCTTTCTCCAATGTCATCCTTTCCATGGAATGGTTCCATCAAAGAGTTAGAATCACTTCTAAATTTTCAATTTCATAGCTGTGAGATTGCCTTCAAGTTGTTTGGGAACAACAAGTTTTCTTGAGGAACCAGCAAGCATTCATTTTAGCAATTGATTGCAGCTAAAGCGCATGAGAAAAATAAGGCTCAAAAATTTTGATGGCATGATTATTTTTTGCAACAATTTCATTTTTGAATAGTCTCTATCTATCTATCTATCTATCTATCTATCTATCTATCTATCTATCTATCTATCTATCTATCTATCTCTCGGTGTGTGTGTGTGTGTGTGTGTGTGTGTGTGTGTGTCTTTTAAATACTGGTATGATCTGGCTTTGAGTAGTTAGAAATGATTGAACTACAATGAATACTAAGTATTTCTCTAGTAATTTATATTTGCCAAGGAACTTTCATGTATCAAGTACAAATTTCAACCTTTTATGAGATATTATTCTTGCTTAAAAGATAATTTTAGTTTTAAAGGAGCAAAATGACTTGGATCACCATTACTTCCCACTTTGAAACACCTACTTTTGGTACTATAGCATCCTGTAAAGGGAAGAGAAGAGGCACCAGCTAATTTCAATTGTATTAGATTCAGATAAAGAAGGTTGGAAATTAGATGTGACTGAGGAGAGGCTGGATTCTGAAGCTCCATATGTGTCAATGAATATATGCATGTCAGGGGCAAGGTCAGGGGCAGAGGCTAGAAAGACTGTGTGTGAGTAGACAGCACAGAAGCATGGTGCAGATTAGGACATCAATAACAGAGCCAGAGGAATCACTCAGATCCTGCACATATGATTTGAAGGCAGAAACACCTGAGCATATTAATGAGCTCCAATGCAGGGTTTTAAAAGGGGGATTCATACATGGTAATGCTGTTGTTTGGTAGACAACTGGACATTTGAGTTTAAAATTCATAGGAGAATATGGACTTGAGAATGTAGGTACTCATAGTGGTGATAGTAGACTCCTTAGGGGGAGGATGATTGTCAGTAAGGAGGAGAAGTGGTCTAGGATCTCCCTTCTGGAATATGTCAATCTTTTGGATATTGAAGATGAGGAGCAGCCAGTAAAGAGCCTGATATTATTAAGGTTGTTTAAAAATATGCCAGTTGGAATGGGAAAAGCTGTAGAACTATGATAAATATAGACAAACCTTTCCTGAGGCCATTACCTGATCTCTTGCTATAACAAATATTGATTCATATAAGCAAATCCCTTCTTTTCTGTGTACCACATTGATAAACATTTTCAGTTCTTGAATGGAAGAATATTCATTTGGTGTTTATAATAACAATGAGAGACAAATAACTGGAACCACCTCCTTCCCCCTCATCTCTCCCTCTTCCTCATCGTCTTCTTCCTCCTCCTCCTCCTTTTGCATGAAGAAACTTAGACAAAGCAAAGTGGAAAGGTTGCTTGTGATTTTACAGCAACATCACATTCTTCATGCCAATACCACATGCTCTGGTCCATGCTGACAAAGGTCTCAATAAATTTTTACAATGGGTATAATCAGAGGTGATAATAAAGTAGAGAAAGGACTGACACTAGGGAAGACAACAGAAGAGTATGTAGTACCCAATGCTGGTGTGGTCTATAAGGACAGAAACAATCATAGTGTGCAAACATTAGCTGAAAGAAAACACGGTGTGCTAGTCTTGTCTGCTTAGGTTTCTCAGTGAGCATTGCTAAGCACATGACTTTCACGAGGAACGGATTTGCATGCTCATTAAAATGTCTGAGAGGACACACAGAAGCAGGAGTTACTTTAGGGTCCAGGTTATGTTAAGAGCAGGAGGAAGCACAGATCTCCTTGCAGCTCCCTTGGGTTGTTTATGGCTAGCACATATTACTTTCTTTAATTTCACAGTGAAATTGAAAATGGGAAATACTCAAAAGTCAAATTTCACTTAAGACCTTCCTAGACACCCGTAGAAAGATACAGTTCATATCTATTTGGTCTCTAAATTTTAGGCTCTCCTTTTATAAGATTCAGCAGAATCCCTAAAAAAAGATAACATTTACATCCTGTGATGCTCAGTGGAGCTTCACGTTCCAAGATGTGGGGCTTTTTGTATCTAAAATATATGTTCAAGGAAATGAGGCAGCTCAGATTCCATAATACACCCTACTGCTACATTGTAATGCAGCTCAGTCGTAAGTTATTTAATAAAATATTATTTCAAATAATCAGTCACTTGAAGTGATTCTTGTTATTTATTACCCCTTTTTCCAGGTTTTCCTATGAAGACTTTCGGTACTTGTCCAGCTTAATAAACATTCCCATGACTGTATAGCTGCTATCTTATGGAACACAAAATACTTCAAGATTTACTTTGTTACTTTTAATTATGTGTGTGCATATATGCACATGAGTTCAGAGTCCACATTGGCTAGATCTGTCCTAGTCCCCTGGAGCTGGAGTTATGGGCATTTGTGACCTGTATAACAGGGGTTCTGGAATCAAGCTAGGATCATCGGCAGGAGTAGAATTGCACTTTTTACCACTGAGCCATCTCTCTAGATCCCACCTCCCATCTTAACCACTGAATACATGTGCTTTTTGTGTTTTGATGCTGCATACACCTTCTCTGACTTTTGGTGATTCACTTTAGGTGGTTCAGAGACAGAAGCCAGGGTCAATTTTGACTTTTGTCAAGTTCCCTCATTTCTGAATCATTATGTCTTTCTTTTCAAGGTAATGGTTCAACGTGGTGCCCCACCCATGCCTCACACAAAATAACCCACCTTCTATTCTTCTGTGTAAATATATTACTTCAACTTCAGTGCCCTGAGTCTCAAATGTACTGTAATACATGGACCTGTTTGACAGTATTTTTTTTTCCTATGGAGACATTCAAGTCAAGGGAGTCCTTAAACACTACAATTTTTTTCCCCATGGACAGAAAACAAAACAATAGGTACCTTTTCCTTGGCTTAACAATTTACGAGCCCAAGTATAGAGTTTCCTGAGGCTTTTTCTTGTTCTAATGTATCGTCTTATTTAGATTGCTGGACTTGAAACTCTGACTTCAGTTTCTCCTCTAATTATCACTCTGGGAGGCCTGCTAGTACTGGCCCAATCATTTCTTGCTTTACACTTCTCATTCCAGGACTTGATTGGCTTTTCTTCCTCTTCTTGTTAGCCACCCAGTCTCTGTAACCCATGTGCATGGTTTTAAATCTGCCAGGAGGAGGTTCTTAAAGTGGTAGGCTCTGAAGTATAGATCAGAGTGCAGGACTTCCTGTCTGGACTGGACATGGAAATCAATGTTGAAAGGAATTCTTTTGTGCCTAACTAGTCCAGGAATCTTTGCTTTACCTGAAGTAAGCTCTCTTCTAGATATTTTCTTAGTTCAATGGTCTGGGAGGTTGAGAAGGAAGGACTAAGCAAAATAGTGGGTATTTCATTATGATACCTTGCTAAAAAACTTTGGTATTGAGAGTAGATTATAACAAAAATACAGTGCAAATGCCAGAGAGTGTATCTGTTTATACTTATAGTTGTGTAAGGACATCATAGTTAATTAGGTTTAGAATTATATGTCCCACAGTGGTCCTCATCTTACTACATAATAAATAAAACCTTTTTGGGCTGAGTTCTGCCTGTTTCCTTCTCTAATCAATGAACTACTTTACTTCATATTCCACAAGCAGAACTTTTATTCAAATGGTCATGAAGCCACACACAGTGTGAAACAATTACAGGTCTGTTCCAAACCATTTCTGAACTAAGATTTTAGCCAAATTTCTCAATACATATATGACTTTTTTGAATAAGAAATCCAAGTCAAAAAAGAGAAAGAAATCCAAATCATTAAAAAATAGTGTTCAATGTTGGCTGGGATGAAAATATTCCATAAAATTAAAGCTGATTATATTAGCTGACATAGTTAATATTTAATAGATGTATACATATGCTAAACATCCTTTAGATGCTAGAGAAACAGTGAGTGTCTTCATACCCCTACCTATGTTGGCAGTGGAAGAGGACCTTTTTAAAGCTGAGTTTGCTTGTATGCCTCTTAACGTGATTTTTCTTTCCTAGACAGCCCATGTAGATTACTTTAGAACTATTGGTTTAATTACAGAGAACTCCTAAATGCATATAAAATGATATATAATTTTCTCACCTGAGAAACACACAGGTCAAAGCAGATCTTGCTTAGGCATGAAGGTCTAGTTGAAAATATGTTAATACTGTGTTCCCAGGCTCTAACCCATTTCACTGAGACCATCCACTGTGCATCTCACCCTTAATTTGCAGTCAGGAAAAATGACAGCTGTCTCCTGGCAGCCAATTAAAATGGAATATTATATACAGAATTTATATTTCAGTTTATCTCCAATTTATGGCATCCAAGGGTAAATTGTCAAATGACAAGTAAGCTAACACATTAAATCTTCACAGTTCTCCACCATATCTAATAGTTTATTGTAGCAGTAAGAAATTATGTGTATACTTCAAAAATGCCTAATTACCTTTTACATTTACTATTTTCATTAGATGATATTTTGTCTGTGTTTTTAATCTGTTGCTATATGTGCAAAGTTATATAGGGGTTTTGTCTCTTTCTATTTCAGAAAACCAAAGATTCTACTCATTAACATTTTACTTGTACATACATGGAAAAGCTTTGAGCTCACTCATGGTTTTTTGTTATTTGTTTCATTTTGTTTTTATAAATCACACACACACACACACACACACACACACACACACACACACACACACACGTATGTATTTCATAAGTAACTTTATTGTGGTTTTAGATAATATATAATCCAGACACTATGTTCTCTGACATAGTTGTAAATTCAATATATACTGGGGAAAGGAAGAATATATGTCTACCTGTAAAATGGGACTACAACTTAAGAAAATAGTACACATGTGAATGAAAAGAACCGAGGAGCATCTGTGAATGTCCTTGGTGCTGTCATTCAGACCTACAGAGTACTCTGATTTCAGGAAGGTCACATGAGGGCATGATGATGAAGCCAGCTCAGGGTTATGTGAGAGAAACCTAGTGATACCACCTTTGAACCAGGATACCCAGCTTGGATAATGACAGTGTCCATGTAGAACTTCAGGAGGTCTTAGATTTCACCTGTAGGTTAGCAAGCTTCTACCATTCAACAGGTTCTACAAGAAATCCTGTTCATTTTTTTAACCTAAAACCTTTATTAGACCAGGTAGTGACAAGAGCATAAGGGCATGGTTTCATGTATGTGGGGATTGCTCTTGTACTCTGAATCCTTTGGGGATGAAACAGAGTAGGCCAGGCAGATCCTGAGAATGAAAAGGACTTTCTATGACCATGAAGGGTACTGAGTTTGGGGAATTTGTAAAATAGATTGTAAGCAAATGCATCAAGATTTGCTCCAGAGAGAGAGAGAGAGAGAGAGAGAGAGAGAGAGAGAGAGAGAGAGAGAGAGAGAGAGATGCAGAGAGAGTATACACATACACACAAAGAGGGAGGGAGGGCGAGGAGGAGGGGTAGGAAGAGGAAGAGGGAGAGAATACACTGTTCATTACTGATTATATCCTCTGCGACCTCTGGCTGGCCTGTTCTCTGTGACAAACTCATGAGAAGTTAATCCAGAACAAAGGATATCAGCATTTCTTCTGATGAGTTGTACACCAACTCAACAAACTCTCGAAGAATTAGCTCTCTACAAGCCTGAGCAATAAATATGCTCTAGGCTTAAACTGTCCCAGAAGTGAGTATCCAAGTCTGCTCCTCCCAGATTATTCAGCATTAGCTTGGAACAACCCTGTGAGATCATCTCTATTTTAGGCAATATTGGTGATCAATAATGTGACTAAAATAACTAAACAAGCACAGAGGGGAATACACAACAGATTGGATTTCTCTTCACCCAGATGTGCCAAACTCTAAGCATAGCAGCTTCTGCGTGGTTCTTGTATTTATATTTAGTTTATTGTACTTTTTTCATGCGGTGTGTACACTTCCATGTGTTTACAGATGACTAGGAGGTTAGAGGTATGAGATCCCCCAGAGCCAGAATGACAGGCAGTTGTGAGCCCCTCACCTGTCAAAGGGGGTACTGGGAACTGAACTCCAACCTCTGAAATCTTTGAGTGCTCTTTTCGGCTGAGCCCTCTCCCTTGCCCTGTCTCTGCATTTCTTTAAGTCTGTTAAATAGCGGAAAGTGAGAGTTCTTTGTTTTGAATGTATTTCAGATTTGGGAACTTGTAATGTTTGCTCATGTGTAATGGGCTAGTTTGAACATGGGACCCAGCTGAAACACAAAAAAATCAGTTTCTTCAGACATATGTTATACACAAAGCCTAATAGTATCTTATACAATGTGCTCAGTGCCTCTGCCTTTTGAGTGTTGGTTGTTATGTGAAGTTAGATATGGAAAGTTCCTGTTATACTTCATTGGCTATCAAAGAAGTTTCATTTTGGGAATAATTCGAGTTTTGCTTTTTGGGCTAGGGATGGCTAATCTTTAACAACCTGAACTGGAATTTTCTCTTAATAGATTCAATTTGAAGCAAAGAACGAAAAAGTGCCAGAGAAATAAGGACTGAATATTCATAAAGGACAGTCTAAGAACCAAGAAGCTTAAACCTCTGCAATCTGAGTTGAATGTGTGGTTAGGATGGGAGTTTTATAGAGTTGATGGAGTGATCTGGTGATATACTTTTTTGCCAGGCATTTACCTGCCCGCAGGGAGATGTTTTTAAGTTGGATTATGTGTTCATTGTTCATTTTATTGAAGCTGTTAATGGTTGATGCTACTTTCCCCTTCAGCATTATCAATGAAATGATTGGGGATGAGGGAACAGAGACTTTTAGAAATTATACATCATGAAGGGATGTTGTTGATGAGAGATAAAGGGAGAGAGTGAGAGAAATGGAAAGAGAGAGAAAGTGAGTGAGAGAAAGAGAGAGAGAGAAGTGAGAGAGAGATTTTAGGAGGAGTGGTAATTCTTCCACAATAGACAACTTCACTGTTAAGTAAATATCTGACCTGAATTATCATCTTATTTGGGGGAGGAACTGGTCACACTGTAAGAAAGCTTGCTCCAGATTGTGACTAGAGCTTGGCACTTGTTGAAAAATATGGATTGCTATTCAAAATCACTTTTAAAAGACAAGTTCCTGAGCTGCAAATCCAGGGTCGCCTTAAGGTCAATAAACAAACAATTAAGCCAATTACCATTTATTAGTGAAGCTTGCAGGTTTGGGGAAATTGGCCTGGTTTCCTGTGTGGTGAGAGGCAGGGTGAGTCAGTGCTCACATCACAGATTGATGCTTTGGCCATGAGATCCTAGAGAGGACCAGCCAGGATGGTGGTGTGTCGCCCACACACAAAATTTAAGAAGCTGCAAGTTCAGCAACCTTTCTGGGTCAAGGGAATTGTCTGAGAGCAAAGGTCTTCACCTTCCCTATTTGAAATACACCTGTTCTCCTTTGACTTGTGTCCACCTTGGCTTCTGTTGTTTGGAAGACAGCTAAAGGTACAAGAATGCACATGGAATGCCTGTGTGTTTTAAATGCTTGAAGTTTAGATAAGACAGGAAAAAGGATTGTAATGAATGGCAGACCGCATGCTGGAATATTGTGGAGGTATGCTGCCATTTACTTTGAAATAAGCTCAAAGCAAGGTGGATTGATACACACAAGACAGATACACAATGAAGCCAATGGGCAAACATCCCAGGTTAAAATGTATGTGTGGGGAACATGTGGATGATTGGATAATTCTTTCAACTTTTCACAATTATTTCAATTTCACAATAAATTATTGAGGAAAACTGAACATAATTTTTGTGGGGTTAACATAGGTTTTGGTGTTTGTTTTTTTAACAGCTAAAGAAAGGGAGGTTGAGGCAGAGTACGATTAAAGTCATCTGCAGAGTGAGAAGTGGGAAGCACAGATTAGCTTCAGATCGATGGCCCTGCTGTTTTCTGTCACATTCACATTGGAGCCTTCATCCAAGCTATCATCACACAGGTGTCAAAACGTCTGAGACTAGACTGCAAGTGTGGAACAAGCCTTTAATCCCAGCACTTGTGGGGCAGAGGGAGAGGCAGGTAGAATTTGATAAGTTCAAGACCAGTCTTGTCTACATAGCAGGTGCCAGGCCAGTCAGGACTATATAGTAGATGGAGTGTCATAACAACAACAACAAAAAATAGGAGTATTATTAAAGAAAACAGAAGGCAACAAGATTATTGACACTTAAGTTTTTGTGAGGATATTTCTACCACTTTGTTTGGCTTACTTTTTACTCTGGTAATACTAAAGCTTTTTGTTTGTTTGTTTTGCTGTGCGTTTACTCTAGTGTAATGCACTAGAAATGATTGTATGGAATGTAAGGGGCACTGCATCCTTGTTTTTATTTACAAATACATTATTGTATAGGCATGTCTTGATGAATGTGTTGATTTCATAGCATAGAAATGCAGCTCTAGAAATGGTCCATAACTGTAGTACAGACTTTCCCACTGTTGTTTTTGCAAGGAGAGAGAAATTTAACATTAGCCTTTCTTTTCAAGTGTGATTAGCATGGCATGGTAAAGGATTGCCTAAAAATGATTTCTCTTTTACTCTTGCACTGTTTTTGATGCTCAAGGACAATTTTACTTAGGTTTTATAGGAAAACAATGGAGGAAAATAGAGAATGGACAAAAAATCATACCTTTTAAGTGAGGGTCCTAGAAAGTAGGCAGCTCCAGCACTGACATTCAAGCAGCCACATGGCTGAAGTCAGGGTAAGGTTTCAGAAGAGCGAGAAGGTCCAGAATGGTTGCACACCCAGGTTTTGGCAAGTCTTTGAAAGAAAAGGTTAGAAAGAAAGAAAGGGAAGTTATCATTTTCCCAGTCCTAACTTTTAAGGTTTTTCAAGCAGATAGTTTTAATTCATGCTGAACATAATGTTTGAGGAAGTTAACCAATTAATAATGTATAAGTCTAGCATGTTTAAGAACAACTTACCCAGTGAAGCAATTTAAAGAGGAGACAGCATCATGGTAGACCTTTGTGAACTCATAGGGTTAAATCTCTGAAGTTAGAGTCATGGTCTCCTAAACCCATGGTTTTGCTTTGTTTTCCCAGTTTGTGTCTTGAGTGTGTGTGTGTGGCTTCCCAAAAATGCTGGGGTTAGAATATGATGTGGAATCAAAGCTTGTATTGCTGGATAAGCCTCAAGGGTATCAAGACATTTATTTTCTGGGACTGGAGAGAGGGGTCAGACGTTCAGAGTGCTTGCTGTTCTTGCGAGGAAACCAGTTCACTTCCTAGCATCCACGTAGTGGCTAATAGCCACTAACCAGCTGTAACTCTAGTTTTATGGCATCCAATGCCACCCTTGGGCACCTGTTACACACATGGCACACAAGCAAACACACACACACACACACACACACACACGAGATGTAAGACTGAGTAAGAATTCATTTTCTGTCATACTGGGAAGTAAGTATTAAATATGTGTATCTCTAGCATCCTAGAACTAGACTAGTCAGACGGTTGTAACTAGAGCTGAGGAGATACACACTTGTACTTCTAATTGGTTACTCCAAGGTTTAATCAGTCTATATTAATTCTATTCTATTCTATTCTATTCTATTCTATTCTACTGCATAACAGAACAGCATATTGACATTAAACCAGTTTATCTATCAGCATATATTAGATTTTTAAAGACATGACATAATAAACAAACACCAATATATTTTAATTGGAAGTTTTTCAAATACCTACATTATGATATCATTTAATTTTAATGTTATTTATAGGCTTTAGAATTCATATTACATAAACAATCAACTGACTTTCTATACAGTTCAGTAGCCTGTTTAACTCAGGGACATATATAATGGCCATAAATGTTAACTTCCACATTGGATGGCAGCATGAAGAATGAGTTTATAACCCACTTACGACTCATCTTTTGGAAAAATGTGATTTATTCTAGGCATCCTTGACCTCTCTGTCTGTGGTAAGATGATAATGTGGTCTCAAATGGCAAGTGGCCAGACATGGATGCAGAATTAGTGCATCCGGAAGGCCTTGTTGAAAACACTCACTCTGGGACACCCCTGTGCTTCTTTAATTCCAGGCCGACCCCTGCTCTAAGCAATGCTGGGGCGCCTGAGCTCTTAACATTCAAGAAGGAACACCTGGACTTCTCATTATGGGAGGTCAGAGGCAATGTAAGTGACTTCCTACTTTCTGGGGGTTGGGGGGAGCTAAAGCCCTTCAGTGGCTGAAGTTTGTACAATGTTAGCCCTATGTGTTTAATGTCACCATCATTCCCGGACAAATAACCATTGGCCTGAGATTTAGATGTGTTTCTCTGTTGTCTCTCTGCTGAAAAGTATAGTTCAAACGTAGGTCACACTTTGTCTTTGTTTCCCTTTGTGTTATTCTGAATATTTTCACTTTTTTGATGAATGGGAGGACAAACGTGAGAAGTTTTTATCTTTTAGGTTACTTTCAAATTTCACAGAAACCGAATAAGTTGTCTATATATCAATCAATTCAGCTTTAGGTGTCTGCAATAAAGTTATTCAATGAAGTCCAAATCCTGAAAGGACGTTCCCGAAGTTAAAGCAGCCCAAGCCCAACTCTGCCTGGGTTGCAGAGTGAGTTCCTCACTTAGGGGGCAACTTGGTGAGATTTCCACTGTAAGTGAAATCAGGGCTGGAAATGTACCTCTGTAGTAGAGCATTTGACTAGTGTGTGTAAAGGCTTTGGGTTCCGTCTCTTGTACTGTCAAAATAAATAAGGAATAGTTGAGTGGAAATGGTATTTGCTTGTGATTAATTGCATGGGACCAGAATGAAGGTGTATCCTTTAGAAAAACTAGTTAAGCTGTGATGTTTACATTTAATTATAAATTTCACTAAAAAAACAGAGCTACAAGGGGAAATATTAGAATACCATCAAGTTTTATTTTTCCAAGACTCAAAATCTCTTTGCAAATGATCTCATGACTATTTGTAAGTTATCTGGTAATATGTTCTCATGCAATTCAACTCCAGATTTTTTGTGTATAATATCAAGCATTTTGACTACATGAAGGGAAAACAAAATTCTGCAAAAAATGAATACATTAGTTTCATCTCTTCTAATTACTTGGATCTGACTTTTAAATAGACTTGAGATACTTGTGTGAGACAAAGGAACATTTTACTCTTGTCTTCTTTCCTTAATGAATCTGTCAAGTAATATGTTAAAGTAAAAAGCATTGGGCATAGTAGGCAACTTACACTAATATGTCCAGATACACTTCAGGTTGATGTATCTACACCTCTTAGGCATTATCTTGAAGATGTTCTCTTGTGAACCATGCTGGGTTGCTGTGGGAGCAAATGAGAATACACCTGTGGAAGAATTTTTGTTAATTCTAAACCTGATGATTTGTTGTTGTTGTTGTTAATCCTTTGGATATGACACTTAGAGAAAAATAAAATTATCTGTGTATTTTATGCAATTATTTTAGAGATAGAACTATCCTCTTTAGATGGTTTTATTTAAAAACTCATTGAAAAAAAAAGGTAACTCACATATAGTGACAGGCTCTACAGAATGCATGGAGTGGCATCAGATTACGTATGAAAAGCAACTTTAGCTACTATGGCATGTCCCAGAATGCAAAGCAATTTTAGTTACTATAATGCAGAGCAACTTTAGTTACTATGGCAAGTCCTAGAATGCAAAGCAACTTTACTTACTATAGATTGTCCCAGAATGCAAAGCAACTTTAGTTACTATGGCATGTCCCAGAATGCAAAGCAACTTTAGTTACTATAGATTGTCCCAGAATGCAATGCAACTTTAGTTACTATGGCATGTCCCAGAATGCAAAGAAACTTTAATTACTATGACTATGGATTGTCCAGAATGCAAAGCAACTTTAGTTACTATGGCATGTCCCAGAATGCAAAGAAACTTTAGTTACTATGGATTGTCCAGAATGCAAAGCAACTATAGTTACTGTGGCAGGTCCCAGAATGCAAAGCAACTTCCATTACAATGGCAGGTCCCAGCATCAAGCTCTATATTCCTAGTTTTCTCTCTAACACCCTCTTTCTTCCCTTTGTCTTCTCCATTCCTTTGACTTTTTACTGTTTCTCAATGTTGGTCGAATTTTCCACGTTGTTTCTGGATCTCACATTTTCACCCTAGGAATCCTGCTTTATTAGCATCATGTTACTTCCATATCCTTCTGGCAGGCTTTCTTGCAAAGCATTTTGACATCTTTCCCTTGGTAGTTTATTGTGAGACAAGGTGAAGTTCTGAGCTGCTGGACCAGAAAAAAAGGAGAGCCGTCATTGATCCCTAGTGAGCAATGAAAGCTCAGGTAGTGCTGACAGGTGTGTATGGTCACACTTCAGCTGAGTCGGCTCTGTGGTTTAAATCTCTGGCCGAGTTTGCCACAATTTGAATTAGCTTTTTAAAGCCACGCCACCATGTCTCACATGGAGTAACTCAGAAGCATAGAAAGAAATGTATGAAAAGAAACCGAACAGCCCGAGGGGAAAATACATAGAGATCTAAATTGAAAAAAAGAAAAAGTACCAACAGAGAAGACTTTTTAGGTGCAAAAGGATGTTGCATGAGAAAGACGAAGAAACTCCTTTATTTCTGCTGTGGCTTGTCAGGACTCATTTAAAAAATGCTGACCACCACTCTGGTCGCCAGGAAAGAGTACACTCCAACAGACCCACGCCAAGAACACTGGGCTGGGGGAAAAGATAAAAGCGAATATGTAACAGGAGGCAAAGAACATGTTTATCTTGCTGTTAACAGTTTAAATATCATAAATTCAAGAGGAATATATAATTTAAAATGATTTTTAAGTCATTTTACTTGCCAGAATTCTTTGTAATTGGCTGGCTCTTTTGGAAACCTACAGTGCAGAGAGAGGTGTAGAAAGCTTGGTGTTTGTATGAGCATTGTTCAGAATTCTCTAATTCCCCAAAAGCTAAAAACTGGGATGGTTTGACTTTTTCTTGAATTCTCCTTTTCCATTTAAGAAAGTAGTAATCATAATTTTTGCTCCCATGTCTCCTTTCTTTCTTCTTGGGCTTATCTTCTCCTTTTCTTTCTACTATTTGCTATGACTTACTTAGACTTCTAAGTGCTCACATGGCCATGCGCTATTTCAGAAAGAGTCCCCCTCAGTAGCACCAGTCACACCTCACTCTGAGTTACAAGGATGTTCAGGAAATTTGAAAATTGGATTTTCAAGTTTTTGTCAATGCAAAAAGACCAATACTGATACATTTTTATATATTGTCAGAAAAGGAATGATCATTGATTTGAGAGTTATCTGTGGCTGTTACCCTACGCTTTTAGAAGTTATTTTCCATTTCAAATGCTGGGTGTTGGAAATGGTTGCTGTGTTCTCTAGGCATATGCTGTACCATTGTGCTACATCCACAGGGAGATTGTACGATTTTTTTGTTTTTTGATTTTGATGTGTGTGAACACTGAAACTTTGGGAACATAGGGTGGTTTGTATATAGTGACTGTTCATTTAGGATCTGGTTGCCAGGACAATATCTGAGGGGGGTGGCCTTTGCTCACCTCCTCTGCTTCTTCCACCTTTAAATACTGACCGAGAGGCTCTGTGCACCTCTGCCTTCAGGCAGGACACCTGTCCCCAAGAGCTTGCATGCGTCTTTGGGTAAATTATCAATGAAGTATCCTTCATGAGGTGGAGGATTGTAGTGAGGATTTCTCTTTCAGGTTTGTCTCTGATTTGGAATTGCCCTTGGGGTAAACACTCCCACTGCTACGTAGAGCTCTGCATGTGAGCAACAGTACAATCACAGGTGGTAGCTCTGGGAAAATGGAAATTTCTCCCCCACATGGTGATTATTTATAAAATAACAGGTTTACAAGATAGACTAGTAGTATTTTTATAGTCTTTGGTAATACAGTTTGCTGATATTTGGAATTAAGACTATCAGTGTTTTGCCTTTGATGTTTTCAGTTTCAAATAAAATAAATATTTACTTATGCAATATTAATTATTAGAAATATGAGTCATAAATATAAGGATTATTTCAATGATATTTAAAGAGATTGGGGGGAGCATTAAACAATGTAATTGAAGTAAAATTTAAGCTCATGGATCATATCGTAGATCATGAGTTGGTGACTTTAGATGTGGGTTGCCAGGCTTAGTACCACAGAACTCCAGATTCTTAGACAAATTTTGAACCTATATGTGCCTGCCTCTCTCTTTTTATCATCATCTCTTTTCAATTTTCACATATGAATTCAAGGTTAATAATGTACTGAATCTGTAGCAATCAGAATGGGAAAGATTTCTGGTCCCATCTTCATACTTGAACATACAGTGTTCCTCTTAAATGAATTTAAAATCACAAGTAACTGTATTCAGATGATCAAGAAGATTGGTATCTGGATGTGATATATTTTGTACTTACTTACACTCTTGTGCTAAATGTTTTTCTTATTAGAAATTTGATTGGGTAGGATACAGAGAGCTATGCTTTCAGGAAGCCACAGCTTTGACATTTGTGCTTTTGTTTGTTTGTTTGTTTGCTTGCTTGTCACCTGGTTATGCTTGTCTCAGTAGGGTTTCTATTGCTGTGGCAAAACACCTGGACCAAAAGCAAGCTGGGGAGGAAAGGCATTATTTGGCTTACAGGTTTTAGTTTCTCATTGAAGGAAGTCGGAACAGGAACTCAAGCTGATGCAGGCTATGGAGATGTTCTGCTTACTGGACTGTTTGTTCCTCATAGTTTTCTCAGCCTACTTTTGTGGAGACATTTTCTCAGTTGAGGTTCCTTCCCTTTAGATAATTGTAGTTGTCTTAAGTTGAAATAAAACAGCCAGCACAATGGTATTACCTAAGTCCAATGATCCACAATGGTATCACTGGCTCCTTCCTTTGCTGGGCCTCATAGATGACACAATTACCATGTATTTTTGCCATTAATTCTTAACTGAATATGGACAACTGCTACCCAGGGTATCACAAAAGGTCTAAGAACTGGAAGGCAGACTGTAAGGACACCCAGCTCACTAATTTTCCTGTGCTGTCCTATCTTTTCCTTAACATGACTAAAAAAAGAATTGTTTCTGCCGGTTTGGTTTCCACCAACTATGTCATAATAAAGTTTTATTATACAAATGATGATGTGTACTAGGAGTTTTCTACTTTTCATTTTATCAGTCTAGGGCTAGAGAGATGGCTCAGTCACAGTCAAAAATATTTTATGAATTTTAACTTCTTTTAAAATCAGAAGTTGTGTTTTGGCCATTGAATATTCATGCTTGTGATGATACTTTTGAAAAGTGAATTACAGGAGCAGAGCTGTGGAAGTGAATGCAAGGACTGAAAAATAAAGATAATGAAAACAAAAATAACAATAACAAAGTAACTAAACTATAAATCAGGTTGAGAAAGATGGAGGACAATGCCAAACTCCAAAGTAAAGAAATATGTAAAAATTTTCCTTTGAAACAAAAGAAAACAGGCTTTGTAATTTATATGCCAAAGTCAAGGAAAGATATTTGCTTACATTATTTTTTATTTTCTTAGACTCAATCTAACACTGAACTTATGATACTTATGTTTGATATTCATAAAGGCGCTTTAATCAAGTCCAAAATAAAGCTAAGTAAAAAGTATTAACCTTATATCTAGAACTAGTGATGTGTGTTTTATTTTTCTAAAACTGGAAGATTTACATTTAGGTTTTCTTTTTTCTCCTCTGGCTGTTGCATTCATAGCCATAGGCCAAGTGACAACATCATTGTTTTTAATTAAAAGGATTAATAAAAATGTAAGAGGATTAAGCCTTTCAGGCTTTGGCTTCTATATTTAATAAAAGAATATTGGTTTGGAGCCAGTTTGCCATACATGCTAATTGATTGATGGGTTGTTTGAAGTAATACAGAAGATTACCTCACTGTGACAGATGGTTAAACAGGGGCTGTAGTTCTTAGAAACAATTTGCACACAGGCAACACAGGTCAATGTTTGAAGACATTTTCAGTTGTAATTGTTGGAGGTGGAATGTTTGCTCCTAGCATCTAGTGAACAGAGTCTAAAGATATAGCCATCTCACAATACTCTGGAAAACTCTCTACAACAAGCAATTATCTCACCTCAGCTGAAATATCAGATGTTTTGGAGTTAAGAAAACCTAATCTAGCAGATTTTACTATTTGATTTCAGTCTTCCATCCCTTCTTTTTTTCTTCAATGGTTTGTGCCTCTTGGTTTGGAGATGAGCAAGTGGCTTTGTTTTGTACTTAATGTGATATTTTCATAGTCAGTTCTCAAGGTGTGATGTGGCACAGAGTAAACACAGAGCTGAGACTTGCACTACAGATGTATGACCTTGGTCATGCTATTCCGTCTTTCTTTCATCTAGCATTAAAAATCAGAGTTAGAAAAGGTCTAATGTTTCTTTAGTCCAAACAATTGCAGTATCATTGAACCTATTCAACTCCAGCATCTTCTGGGTCAGAACACAGGCTCAGAATGAAAGGGTAACAAGTTTGCAGTTCTGGTTTCTTGTTGCTTGTGATTTTACTGGGAAGAAAGTTAAGTCAGAAGGGACCATGTATCCTGATGTGTGTTCCATAAAAGCATGACTACAGTTCTCTGGTACACAAACAGGCCATCCATTGTCCTCTGAAGGTGTTTAGGGTACTCTGGGAGAACACATATGTGACTTGCTTATTGGGGACAGAATGGGATTGCAAGACAAAAGGCAGAGTAGGCTTTTCAGATGGAAAGGGAACAGAAAGGAAAACAATAACCACATGAAGAACACAGGCAATGCTTAGTCTTGTTGAATATGTTAAGTATGTTAGAAACATGAAAGTCACTGAATAAAAATACTCCCTTAGAGGGCTGGAGTATGGTTCAGCTGGTGGAACACTTGCCCAGCACTTTGGAGGTAGAGGCAATTCAAGGTCACCTTTAGCATCCTGCTTTCTTGGAGGACAGGCTGGTGTACATAAGATATTGGCTTCAAACAGTTCTCTTCTTGTATTTCCTAAGAATATGAAAATATTTCACAAGAATCTCAAAGCCATGACATATCAGTTTTGCCACTCCCTTCAAGTACATGCCTCAGGAGTACCCAGCTTTAGTTACCATGCCAGGTTCTTTTAGCTCTGCCACTTCTACTTATGTGCCTAAACTTTTGATTAATGTGCTGTTTCATTTATTAATACTAGGACTTACTTTGTAGAAAACTCAAGTACAACACATCCAATTTAGAAGAAAGAAAAAAAGCCTGATAAGTTTCATATTGAGGTACCTTGAAATCATACTGAATTTTAATAACCCCATTTGAAGCAGTAGATTTGAGTCATATGAACCTAAAGTAATACCATAGTATATATACTTTCTAAAATAGAGAACCCAATGGCGGAAGTATTGCCGAGTCTCCTTTGATGAACTAACAGCAGGTAGAACCTACTTTTGTCCAGGATTGTAGAGTGTGTGACAGCCAGTATAACCTCAGTCACCACTACAGTCAGATTTCTTCTCTAGCTAACAAAATCAGACATTTTTCCTCAGTGTGTGCCATAGAAGGAAATAGTCTTCAGAGTGAAATTAATGTTCTATTGTCTGCAAAGGAGTAGATAGCTGTTGTATTAGTTTCACTTTGTCCTCCTGATGGTCCTCAGGACAAGAGAGTTTATGTGGCACTATACTTCCTGTGTTTTCATTTGGAATTATCCAGATGCTACAAGCAATTACATAACACCTATCATGGTAGCTTCAGGAAAGTTCAGGAAATCTAGCCTCTATTCCCATGACACCCTCTTCCTTCCTTCCTTCCTTCCTTCCTTCCTACCTTCCTTCCTTCCTTCCTTTCTCTCTTTCTTTCTTTTTTGTTATTGTTTTTTTAGACAGGGTTTCTCTGTGGCTTTGGAGGCTGTCCTGGAACTAGCTCTTGTAGACCAGGCTGGCCTCAAACTCTCAGAGATCCACCTGCCTCTGCCTCCCGAGTGCTGGGGTTAAAGGCGTGCACCACCAACACCCAGTGACACCCGGTTTCTTGATGTCTGAACTCTTTCTAGAAATAAATCTAAGAATATCTACTGCTCTTTGCTCGGGACTTATTAAGTAATATCTGCAAAGAACTTAAGAAGCGAAAGCCGCGTGAGCACAGAAAAACCTTATTCCACCCACGGAAGGCAGTTTATTCCATTGATGTGATTAAAATCGGAGAGCTTTGACACTTGGCAACCTGAAGTTTTCCCCCAACAGAAAAAAAATTCCTCATTAACTGTTCATTATGCATTTGTCACAGCTTTAGCTATCCTAGTAAATATCCCAGAAAAGGGCGGACTTGGCTGGAGTTGAATCAGCACAGCTTTACTAATTTGGCCATGAAATGAAGCCAGCACTATTTTAAGCTGGATTGAGCTGGGGGTCATGGGGGCAGTGTTAGAAATCATAACCTGGGTGCATTCTCCCAGAAATCACTGCAGCTCAGCTACTTATCTCCATTTTGAGTCAGGAAAGGGAGTGTTAATTAAATGCATGCAAGGCCACCTTTGCCCCTGGTGCCCTGAAGAGGAGCAGCAGCAGAGGTCTAATGAAGATGAACAGATAAACCATTTCCTCATGATACGTGAGATTAACATTGGGATCCTATAGACAGGTCTTTATGTACTAGGGACATATTTTTATTGTTTACTAGATTTTACTTTCAAAGTGAAAAAAAAATGCTCAAGGGGGAAATGTTTACTGAAACACAGCTGAACTCATTCATTCCATGTAGTTTGTGACTCTTTGTGGCAAAATGACAGTTTAGCAGTTGCAACCAAAGCTGGAAAAATATTTACTAGCCTGTGTAGGTCATAGACAAGTTACTGAGTGCCTTTTCTGATTCACGAGTTGAGGGAACACTTGGCTTGGGAGTGCTAATATGGATTTCTGTCTACCTAGATTTGTGGTGATATTTATTCTAAGGGAGCAACACCCCAATGAAGCAGGTCTCCTCCACAGTCTCTTCACTCCCACAATTCCTAGTGTTGCCTGCCCTGTTGCTTTATCCTCCCTTTTTCTCTTTGCTATGTCTCAACAACTTCCTTGCCCCAAACCATGAACTCTGAACACACAGTGTGAGGCGGGACACTTGACTGTGTCCCTGCTCCTCACAACATCCTTCATGCTGCAATGGGCGTCTTTGATTCTTTTTCTTTGTATGTTACTGGAAATTCCTGTGGGTTACATATACCTCCTTCTTATGGTGGATTCCCCTTCCCCTTCTAAGTACAGAGGATTTCTGGGAGATCCTCTTTATAACAATATATTTTCTTAAAAACATCCCAATATTTCCCCCAAATTATTCTGCTGTCCTGTAATGAATGACTTATGACTCCATCCTGGCAAATAGACAGTAGGGGAAGGAGGTTCTATGACTTCTAAAATACAGAATGCAGTACTTATAAAGAAGACACAACCATCTCATATTCAGGATCAGGAGAACATCCAGGTGGCCTGAGAGCTGTGGATAGAGTGGTCTCTTTGACAGCAAGTGTCAGAGGTAATTAAGGGTTCTCTATGTTACAGTATCCTGTGCTTCCCTCAGCACCTTGTTTACTATATTGAGAAGATGATTGCATTATTTATTGATTTCTTATTTAAATTAAAAACAATCATATTTTACATCCCAATCCCATTTCCCTTTCCCTCCTGTCTTCTCATTCCCCCCACTATCTCACCATCCCACCCCCCATACCACCATGAAGGCTGATCTTGGCTGATCTTGGCAGCTAAGCAGGGTTGAGCCTGGTTAGTACTTAGATGGGAGACTGTATTTTCTTATTAGCTTCAAGTGTGCGTAAATCAACAGAAGAAAGTGGAAAATGTTAAGAGGCTTAATGTGTCCTTTGCTATAGATTGGTCACCCTTGGAGATAACCAGTATTTGGGATTTTATTTTGGTGAAGTGAATCTTAGAACTTAAAACTATTTTTATGTAATGGTTCTTGGATGCCTAACCTACTCTTAGACCCTTAACATAAAATATTTCCTGTTATAAAAGCAACATTATCCAGTTGTGTTTTCTGCTTTAAAGATGTAGAAACTGAAAATCATAGAGGATTGTTTCAAAACTAAAAGAAGTAGAGCTGGGATTAGAATTTAGGCCTGTCTGAGGTCGGCACACATGCCTTTCAAGTTGATTCAATATATAGATTACATTAGAAATAACTTGGTGCCAAAATCCTACAGTAAATAGGAATTTTTTCATGCTTTATTACCTTAAACAGACTTGGGAAGCTGTGCTAAAGGAGTGAATGCTATTCCTCTGGAGTCACTCTCTGTGGCTGTAACAGTATAGAAATTTAATGGGGTACTGAGTGTCCATGATCTATGTTTATTCTGTTCAACCTTAGCATTAGATAATAAAGCTTAGATATAGGAAATCAAGTAAAACAACAGCTGAATGAATGTCAGATGAATACGTGTGCAACTACCACCCCAATCACGAGTATTTACATAGTTGACATCATAGCTCAGTGATAGATTGCTTGTCTAGCATGCATGAGGCTTTACATTCAATTTTCAACAATAAAACAAGGAATGTTTATGGTGGTTCAAAAGCTATCCTTTCCTGCTCAGTGCTTTCTCCCATCCTCCCACATGTCCCCACTGTCTTGGTTTTTATAACTTCTTTGTGTTCTAGTGTCCTAGATATTTCAGGTTAGCTTGGCTCATTTAAAATTCCAGTCTTAATATCTTTAAGTATGAAGCATTCTCTCCCCTAGCCCCCAGTCTACTTCTTTATAATCAGTCCAAGGTAGAGATTATAATCTGTCTTTAAATTGCAAACTCATCATAACCCATAGTGCTTGGTACACTCCGCAGGTTCCTATGCCCTGGGTGTCTCCTGCAGTGACCAATTGGATATACATATGTAATCAAATTCCAGAAATTCTTGCAATCTAGAGAGGACATACAATCTAGAGAGGACATACATAATGTCTGGTCTTGGCATTTTAAAAATGTTATCAGTTACTTGTGCTTAATGCTTAGAACTATTAATTCTATCAATATTGGGGTATAGTATTCCATCATTGATTTTAATTTTTATTAAATAATTTTACTGAGGTATTTTCCATCTTCTACTGTTTGGTTCCCCAAAGGAAAACTTCATGTTGGAAAGGTAAGTGAGATAAGTGATTTTTCTTTCATTTCACATAATTTAAAAAGCAAGTTTTATTCACTGTCATTGTTTAAAAGCAACTGATTAGTTTTTTTTTAATTTTCAAGATTTTTTTTTTACAAAAATCTTGTGTATTGGCATTCAGGTGCTTGGGGAATGCCAGAAAATGGCTCCAGATCTCCTGGAGCTGGATTTACACAGGCAGTTGTGAGCTGCCCAACATGGGTGCTAGGAACCATACTTTGTTTCTTTCTCTTAGCTGTGAACCATCTCTCTTGCCCCCAGATTAGTATTTTTAAGTATCATTATGAACTGAGTAATTTTATAATGTTTGATGTCTTTAAATTCATAGTAAAATAATTAGGAATCCATCTTGCTTTACTTATGGTGATTTTGATTGTGTTGCTTTGTGTAGAGTTCATAGCCTTTGCACTGCCTCTTACACCATGTACATGCAACATGTCACAGCCAACTATGTTTCACTGCACTGAGTGAAGAATGGGAACTTTACTGCAACTTAGATCTGTTTACCTTGCCCACTTTCAAATATCACAGTCCTAAGGATTAAAGATGGTGTTAAAGTTGTGTTTCAATCATCAAATATGCTGTTGTCATCAGCTGTCTGCTAGAGTTTCCTTTGCTTTGATGCCCACAGTTTCCTTTCCTCTCCTTCCCTTGAATTTTCTTTAGTCTATACTCACTGTGCTGGTTTTCATCCATGTTACTGTCACAATGGATAGGATTCAGCTTTTTATCAGTGACTCTCTACTGCCTTTCTAACCACACTTGTACTAATTTCCACACCCAGCTCTGCCCAGCTGCAGCTTCATGTATCCATCTTCTTGCTAGACCTCCTTCCCCCATTTATGTGCCATTTTCATATGCCATGGACAGCAGACCATAAAAGCAAAGCCATCTTCCTCACCAAATCAGCTTCTCTTCACTTTGGCTATTTCCATGATTCAGTAACTATCCTGTGAAAACTAGATCTTTTAGAATTACCATTTGCTACAGAATACATATGAAATTGGTAGTTAGACCAACCAGTTTTGTCCTACAGTATTGTAGGTGATTTCATTAGGTGTTTGCTTTCCTCAGCAAGAATCCAGTTGAACCATTTGTATACTAAAAACAATTTGAAATCCCACTAATGTAAAATTATGTGTATAATTATATATTTTTATCAATGTGTCCAATGTATTTGCTACATTATATTTATGAAAGTGTTCAAATTCTAATTTTTGTATATACACAACATAATATGCATTCATCTAAATGCAGGCTTATGCCAGGCAGGCATAAACTTCTCAGAGATTAGTAATTTTATGATGGTTGAGTTTGTGGTATAAAAAGTTTATTTCTTACTTTGTTCCATGAAATAAAGTTATTCATTAATATAAAAATGTCCAAAGTAGACATAGTTCCAAGCAAAATACCGTGAGATTTCCCTTCCTTTCTGAGTTGTTCCTGCCTGTGTTTTGGTTAGGAAAGACATGGGGTGGACATGTGACCTTTTCGTTCTCTTCTGCTGTCTATTTCACTAAAGAGCAAAATGCACATGGCCAACCTTTGTTATCTAGTTTCCCGACCAAGAGTAGTATTGAGTAAGGGAAAGCTTGCTTGTGTTCTATCAGCAGTCACCATTTTGGGGTCATCTTCCTGCTGTTCTGTATCCTGCTATTCAGCTAAATATGTCATAATTTGTTCAATCCTGTTTCTTAGGAATGCTTGTTTTATTAACTCAGCACTTGACACGATTTTGGTACAGGAGAGAGTTCATGGTCAGTTTGTATCATTTGCATCTGAGAGAACACATATTCAGTGTATATTTTCTGTACATTTAGCTCTTTGTAATTATGTCTAGGTTATTTAAAACTGCAAATGGATGCCTTCTTGGTACTTTAGTTTGAAAGCTGTAATTTGTTTGCTAATTATGACTCATGTTCTACTGTCTTCTACATACAAGACATTCACTCAAGGGATTTTGCTGTTTGATAAAACTGAGGCAGGATCTATCTTTGTTGATAAAGACACTTCTGATGCCTTTCAAGATACATTGGTCTTGTCCTATTAAGAAGGGAAGACTTTGAAGATGATAGTTAAAAGGAAGAATGAATGTCATTTCGAAGCACAAAGAAATGAATTGTGAAGCTAAAGTACAAATGATTACAGAAAGGCTTAAAATTCACAAGTAGATAGCTGAAGATAAGGCTCCTGAATGGATGAGGAGATGTATTTTCAGAATTCATTGTTGCTAAGGTATTTTAATTTCACTTAAAATAATAGGAACTTTTATAGCTAAATGTTAACCTAAAGTGTGCTAAAATATATTTAAAATAATATAAACATATGAAGTAATTTTATAAGCCAGCACCCACATACATTAATAATTAAATATTTATTTTCTTGTTTTTTTCCTACATAATATGATATGTTTATTTAGATTATGTCCTCAGATATTGAGTTTAGGTCCTGGCCAGAACACAGCTGTATGCTCTACGTCTAATTTTTTTCCTTTCTTTCTCCTATTAATGAACATAATGCATGAAATTGGGTGTATGTTAAGGTTGGCCATATATATATATATATATATATATATATATATATATATCCCTTTTACAGATGGTCATGGTCACTTTCTTAAGAGCTATTAAGTTCTGTTTCTCCACTAGAAGCATCTGTGGATGACATCCATATTTCTTTGCAGCCGTATCTCCCCACAAGTCTCATGACCACAATAACCTTGGCACTTGCAAGTGTGGCAGAAATCCAGCCACTTCACATGTGAGTGTTTTCTCTTCTGGCTTTTCTGTAGAGCTACTTTCTAGCTTCTCTTCTTCTCCTAGCTAACTCTTCAAGGCTTATCTTGGGCACTATCATCACTTAAAGTGTCCTTGGAATACTTTGTTTTATCAACTCTATTTGTCTGAGAGTTATTGCCTGATTAGCCAATCTCCATGACTGCAATGATACTCAAGTTACATCCTATCTCTCCTTGTGTTACAGAACCTAATCTAGCTGGGCAACTTTATATTGAAATAGGGCAGTGATCACAAGATACACACACACACACACACACACACACACACACACACACACACACACACACCACATACAAAATTACAAACATAATTTGAAAATTGAATGTGTAAGTACTTTTTCTGTGATAAATCTAGGTAGAGTTCAGTATAGTTTCATTCTCCTGGGATAATTTGTGATAAGCACATTCACACCATCATCAACTTACTGAATAATGAGAATTATGTTGTGGTTTCATTAATAGCTTAGATTTCTCATCTAGATTTTATCAGGAAATCAAGATGTAAAGCTCATTCCTGGATCTTCCTCAAGAACAGTAATTTCATCTTGGGAAGACATTTTCACTATCAGTAATTTCCTCTAAAGGTTGAATGTAATAGGAAAATAAATGTTCAGGTATTAAAGGTGAGTAGGACATCCTAGGTTCTTTTATTATTTATCTGGGTACTTGGAATAAAAATGAATTGCATTGCAAAGATTAGCTGCATTATCCATTGAGTAGCCAGCATATATGCAATGATTTTCCAGTCATACAGCTGCTTAAAAAGCATTATTTCTTCTATAATCTAGTGAACAACTTTAAAAACTAATATTCAAAACAAGAAATTTAAGCTTTCATAATGAAAAGAGGTTGTTAAGTTTCTTAGAAGTTATCCCTTTAAGAAAGAAAATTATTAGTAATATATATATATATATGTTATATATATACATATATGTATGTATCTACATATATTAAAATTAGCTTTCTTTATGATTCTAGAAATCACTATGGAGTTTGAGAGTGCTAAATTTTGAAAGCTTACCAATAATTTTCCCTTGGTGATATTTCACATTTTTATTATTTTATTCTTCTGTTAATAGCTTTCCTTAACAACAGATTAAATTCCTGTAATGTCCCTTTAAAATGAAACTGCTTATTGCCTTAAAAATTTAATCTTGTCTAGAAGTATTAAGTCAATCATGGATTTAAGTTCTGGCTGAGGTCACTTGGAAATTGTTTCTTCTAGTCTTCCTAAGCCACATTTATTCTTTGGAAAAAGTGAAGCAAACTATTTATTACCCACTTTACTATTTAAAGCCATGGAAAAATGCATATGCTATATAAATAAGGAGCAAACAGATTCAAGTAACTTTTATCTCTGACTTTGCCAGTATATTTTATTTGGAATAGCACATATACACTTAAAAATGTTTTATTGTTGTTAAATGTGTCTGCCCAGCACATTATGAAGTTCAGCTAGTCTGCCTGCCTGCCTCTTGAGGGTTCTCCCCCTTTGTACCTGTCCGTGTTTAATTTAATATTTTCAAATACATGTTTCCTTCAGTCTTCATGGATTCAGCCTTCTGATATATCTATGTAATAAAGATTTACATATTCCTTTAGAGGTTCATTTTGTATTTGGAGATGTTCTTTTTGGTGACTTCAACAGTTGATTCTGGGCTACATTACAAGAGGAGAGGTGCTAAAGTTTATTTTATTAAAATTATTTTATTATACATCATTTTATCACTCTCTTGCTTAGAAATTGTATGTCCAGCATACTTATTCCAATTCCTCTCATCTGACCTTTAAATCTCTGATTACTTATTTATTATTTATTATTCTAACAAATTGTGGGTCTCTAATCTTATTGTTTGGACTTTATGTTTCTTTGTTTGAATGCTGTTGGCTCATTTACTTATTTTACTCATTCTTACCATTCATGTCCTAATTTAAATAATAATTCTTTGAGCCTTCTCCATCAAGCCTAAATAATTCCCTCCCTTATGATATGTTATTATATATTTATTTACTTGATTATACATATGTAAAATTTGTAAGAGTGTATGTATATGTTACTTTTCTGATACTGTGACCAAATGCGCTGATAAAAAGCAACTTATGGATGGAAGGATTGACTTGGCAAACATTTTGAGGTATAATCTGGCATGGTGGGTGAATAAGGCAGCAGAAGCTTGAAGGAGCTAGTCACATTGCATCTATAGCCTAGAAGAAGAAATGAGTGATTTTGGTCAGCTCACTTGCTTCTTCTTATACATATAGTCTGGAATTTCAGTATAGGAAGGGTCCTCCCACATCGATTAACATCTCCTAGGCTATCTAGATGCCATCAAGCTGAAAACAGAGATTAATAATCACAATTCTACCTTGGATAACTTCACATACAAACACCTCACTTCAAGTTACAACATTTTACTGATCATGAATGAAGTCTCATGTTCTTCTCATAATACAAAATACAACCCAACTTCAAAAGTCCTCATGGTCATGAACTATTTCAAAAATTTAAAATCCCAAATACATTTTTCATTTAAGACTCAAGACCCTTTCTTTACTATGAGCTCCAATAAAAAAAAACAACAGTAGTACTTTCAACATAAAATGTCATGGAATAAATATTCCTGTTTGAAAAATGTAGTAATTGTGCCATAGCAAGAAATGACTGGATCAAATCAAGAACAAAATTCAGGAGGTAAAACACAAAACCCCGCAGCACCATATCTATTCCTCTTTCTAAATAGATTATAAAAGAGAATAATGATTTTAAGCAATTGCATGAGCTAACAATCATTGTGCATATGCTGAGTCTACTCAATGAATAATGCAGCAAATCTTTGCAGTGCAATTCATTTTTATTTCTGATACCCATATAAATAATAAAGAGGCTTTGGGTTACATGGTACATTAGCATCCCTAATTTGCTCAGGTACCGTCACAAAATATTACAGGCAAGATAGATTGTTCTTAAAATACAATTTCCAGGGATCTGGAGTTGAGGAAATCTAGTAAAAATGTGGAGATGGAAATATTAATTCTATGACTTTTTTTCCCTTTGGTTGGAGGTAGCACCATCTCTCTGTGTACTCACAGGGCTTCTTTTATGTATGGTTAAATGATGGAGGCAGGGATCTCTCCGGACTTCTTTTTCTTTTGAGAGTGGAGTCATCTGTTGGAGCATGTGGACCTTCTAGGGGTCACACTCATAAAGAAAGCTGACTGTCGTTCATCATTCAATGTTAATAGCTCCTTAGTTAGGGATGGAGATTGGTGAGTATCTTCCAAGCAATAATGTTACCTGAGTTCATCTTGTGCAGGTTTTATTATAAGTAACCACAGCTCCTGTGAGTTTCTGGGCATAGTGTTCCTGTCTTGTTCATTGCTTGCCTCCATTCCTTCCCAACCTCTGGCTTTTACAGTGTTTTTAATCTCCTCTTCCAGGATACTCTCTGAAATTTGGGGAGGGAATGATATAGATTACTGTTTGTAGATGAACATTACTCTGACACTTTTATCTGTACTTTGACCAGTTATTAATTTCTGGGTTAACCAACCGCTACTACACAAAAACATTTGATGAGGTTTGAGCGTGGCACTAATATATGGTTGCAAAGACACATAGCACTGTGCCAATTTAATAGAATAGTTGAAGTAGGTTCACCCCTGGGTCCTGTGGGCTCCACAACCACAAGTTCATGGCTACATTTTCAGAAGTAGACATGTGTAGCTTCCTATGGGTCATTCCTTAAATCCAGTCAGAAGGCAGTTAGTTGTTCCTATAACATTCATGCCACTGTTGTACCCTTGAAAATATTTTGCCATTATTGTAGTTCATAGGATTTATAACAGGGAGTGTTGATGGCATTTTTGTTCTGTACATTTAATAATTTAGCTATAATATGGCACAAGGAGTTTCATTTCTGGTCTTTACTCTTGGTGTTTTATGTGCCCATTGTATTGGTGCCTCTTTGCCTGGATTTGAAATTTTCTTCTTTGATGTTATTAAAATATTTCCTATGCATATTATTTTTATTGTGTACTTTATGATATGTAGGTTTTCCCTGTTTATGGAGTCTGTGTTCCTATGTCTTTGCTTCATACATTAAAAAGCTTGTCAATGAGTTTGGATGAATTATGTAGTTCCTCTATTTTTTCAAGCCATGATTGTCTTCCACATTATCCATTACATTGGGAGACTTTCCACTGAACTCTTTATATGAACTACATTTCATTTCCATCATCATTTTGGTTTGGGTTTTCTTCATTATTTCTAGCTCTTCATTAAATTCTACTTTAATACTA
Organism: Cricetulus griseus; assembly: GCF_003668045.3. Classification (NCBI taxonomy): domain Eukaryota; kingdom Metazoa; phylum Chordata; class Mammalia; order Rodentia; family Cricetidae; genus Cricetulus; species Cricetulus griseus. The sequence goes on along the minus strand of NW_023276806.1, from coordinate 241,489,309 downwards.
TAGAATGGCCTCCTTATTTCATGTAGCTGTCTATGTTCTCTTGGAAAAACATTAGATCTCTCTTTGAGCTATATCTTTTTTAAAATCGTATTTATAATAACTATTTTGAATTATGTATAAGAATTTAGCCTAAGTGATATTCATAAGGGGTAATTGGTATGAGTTTAGTAATTGTTGGAGAAGGTAAGTTGTCTTTTTTATGTTGCTTATGTTTTTGCTCTGAGATCTCTGTAGGCTTAGTCTGCTGGTTACAATTTGTTTTTTGTATTTTTAAATTCAGGTCACCCTTGTTCTTTCACTGGTATATTTTCAGTGTTCAGGAGAGTTTAGTCTGCAGAACACTTGTGCTGTTTTCATGCATTAGACTGGTATTCCAGGAATGAGGCTGTGTATGCTATCCACCCTGTAGACTAAGTGCTATCTGCAGCAACAGTTACTATCCAGTAGCCAAACTGCTGTGATAAGAGAGTAGCAAGGGACTACAAATGGGCACTTGTTAGAGACTAAGTAGAGAAGGGAGTAAATGGGCCTCAATGGTACTATGTATACTATTATGCTAATATGCATGGAAAAGAAAAGGAAAGAAGAGAGAAGAGGAAAGCAACCACAGTAAGACTATAGTAACAATAAGTAGTAAGTTGTTGGATGAGAAGGAGAGGAGAGGGACATAGGTAGGGATGGGACAAAGCTATGTACCCAGATATTGTAAATCAGGTCAGGCTCTGGGCTATGGGGGCTATAACAGTAAGAAGAATGGCTACAGGGGAAGAGCCATTTAGCCCAGTTTGCCTGCCCTAAAATGCCAATGTGGTAGTGGAAGCTGCTGACTTGTTTGCGGTTGGAGTAGCAAGTTGAGTCTGATGCTAAAATTTGCTGGTCTGGTGACAGAAGAGGTTTGTTCAAGTATTGATCAAGTTATTATTTACTGAAAAAGTAGCTGATAGTGAGGTAAAATGTTTCTGTTCTCTTTAATACCAAACTATAACTGACCACTTGTTCCAACACAGGTTTTAGTCTGCTATTTTACTTAGCCTTTCTCCTTTTGAGGACATTAATCCCATCGGATCTGATCCCATTCTTATGACTTAATTTAACCTTAATACAGTCACAGTGGGACTTAGCATTTTATCAAATGGATTTTTTATGTAGATGTTGATATTTAACCCGTAATATTATGCTTCTTCTACTGCTTGTGGTAAAACATGAGAGATGTGAGATAAATTACAAGTGAAAATGTTAAACAAAGAGAAAGAGAGAATCTGGTAATTTCAGAATTTCACAGCTTATACAGAGGCTAAGAAACTATGAAATTAAAGATTCACTGTCAGTAAATGATGCTTTGAAAAAGATACTAAGTGTGTGACTCTTCTCAGAATCCTCAGAAGCATCAAGTGATCAGGGTACCAGGCACATGAACCACTCTTCAAGTGACCAGAAATATGACTCACAGCTCTTGACACTGAACTCATCATGGTACTTCTAGAAAGTTGAGTGACATCAAATGAATGGTCTCTATGTCAAATGGAGAAAAGGTTATCAAGGAAGAGTCAATAGAGAATCATCATGCCAAATATAGTGAAACCCTGTGGCCTTAATGTAAAACTCACACAACTCATGAGAACTTTATTCCAATATAAACTATCATATTGGAGAGAAATGTGAAAAGCATGAAAAGCAGTACAGGCTTTTGATACCTGCAATTCTCCTAATAGTTAAAATTATACAAAAATACTCAGACACAAGCATAATTTTCTACAAAGAGGAAGATACTGTATTGAGCTCTTTAGAGCACAGAGGAAGGGTCCAGTGGCCACAGGAGTCTTTTCTGAGACCTTAAGCTAATACTTTTTGCCCACATCAGAATTGATATGGTTTTGGATCCTTGACTTTGTTTTGCCTTTCATTGCCTTCTAAGACTGCATTGGTTCTCAACCTTCCTAATGCTATGACCCTTTAACAGTTCCTCATGTTGTAATGATCCCCAACCATAAAATTATTCCATTGCCACTTATAATCTACACCATATTTGCTACTGATTTGAGTTGTAATGTAAATATCTGATGTGCGGAATTGTTGATATGTGATTCCCAAGAGGATTGACACTCAAAGGTTGAGAACCACTGTTCTACTGGAACTAACTGGATATTCAAACAGGTACATTTTTTTGATGAAATTCTTATCAGCTGTAGGAGTTCCCTTGTAGATTTTTAGGGTCACTTATGTAAACTATCTTATCATCTAAAAATAGTGACAGTTGATTTGTCGATTTGTATCCCCTTGATCTCCTTTTGTTGTCTTATTGCTCTAGGTAGAACTTCAAGCACTATATTGTATAGATTTGGAGAGAGTGGACAGCCTTGTCTTGTTCCTGATTTTAGTGGGATCAATTTGAGTTTCTCTCCATTTAGTTTCATATGGTTGTTGGCTTACAGTATATAGCCTTTATCATGTTAGGTATGTTCCATGTATCCCTGATATCTCCAGTCCTTTAACATGAAGGGGTGTTGGATTATGTCAAAGACATTTTCAGCATCTAATGAGATGATAATGTGGCTTTATTTCTTCAGTTTATTTAAATGGTGGATTACATTGACAGATTTCATATGTTGAAACATATCTGCATCTCTGGGATGAAGCCTATTTGATCATGGTGGATGATTTTTTTTTTTGATATGTTCTTTGATTCGATTTTCCAGTATTTTTTTGAGTATTTTGTATCAATGTTCATGAGGTAGATGGGTCTGTAATTCTCTCTTAATTGCATCTTTCTATTGTTTGGGTTATCAAGGTAGCTTTGTAAAAAGACTTTGGCAATGTTCCTTCTGTTTCTATTGTGTGGGACAACTTGAACAATATGGGTATTAGTTCTCTCCTTTGAAATTTTGCTAGAATTTTGCGCTGAAACTGTCTGGCCCTGGGCAATTTTTGGTTGGGAGAATTTTGATGACTGCTTCCATTTCCTTGGGGGATATAGGTCTATTTAAATTGTTTATCAGGTCTTAATAGTTTTTGGTATGTAGTATGTATCCAGAAAAATCGTTTAGCATTTTCTTTCAAATTTTCTAATTTTGTGGAGTACAGGTTTTTGAAGTATGACCTAATGATTCTCTGGATTTCCTCAGTGCCTGTTGTTATGTCCCCCTTTTCATTTCTGATTTTGTTAATTTTGATATTCTTTCTCTGACTTTTGGTTAGTTTGAATAAAAGTTTGTCTATCTAGTAGATTTTCTCAAAGAATTAACTCTTTCTTTTATTGATTCTTTGTATTGTTCTTTTTGTTTCTATTTTATGATTTCAGCCCTCATTTTGATTATTTCCTGGCATCTACTCCTCCTGGGTGAGTTTCTTCCTATTGTTCTAGAGTTCATGTGTTCTTTAAGTTACTAGTGTGATATTTCTTTAAGTTCTTTATATAGCTCTGCTTTCATAGTGTCCCATAAGTTTGGGTGTGTTGTGCTTTCAATTTTGTTGATTTTTAGGAAGTCTTTAATTTCTTTATTTATTTCTTCTGTGACCCAGTGATGATTCACTTGACCATTGTTTGATTTCCATGAGATTGTGGACTTTCTGCAATTAGTGCTGTTATAGAATTCAAACTTTAATCCATGGTGATCCCATAAGATACAGGGTGTTATTTCAATTCTTTTTGTATCTGTTGAGGATTACTTTATTACTGAGTTTGTGATCAGTTTTAGAGAAGGTTCCAAGAGATGCTGAGAAGAAGGTATATTCTTTTGTGTTTGGATGGAATATTCTATAGGCGTCTGTTAAGTTCATTTGAGTCATGACATCTGTTAGTTTTCTTAATTCTCTTTTAAGCTTCCTTCTGGCAGACCTGTCCAGTGGTGAGAGTGGGTGTGTTGAAGCCTCCCACTATTGGTGTGTGGGGTTTGATGTGTGATTTAAGCTTTAGTAATGCTTCTTGTACAAATGTAGGCACCTTTGTTATTTGGGGCATAGATGTTTAGAATTGATACTCCATCTTGATGGATTTTCCCTGTGATGAATATGAAATGTCTTTCTCTGTATCTTTCAATTAATTTTAGCTTGAACTCTATTTTGTTAGATATTAGGATAGCTATGTCCACTTGTTTCTTAGGACCATTTGATTGGAAAAAATCTTTTCCCAAACTTTTACTCTGAGGTAATATCTGTCTTTGGGATTGAGATGGGTTTTTTTGTATGCAGCAGATGATTGAGTCCTGTTTTTGTATCCATTGTGTTTATGTGTGTCTTTTAAAATTTGAATTGAATCCATTGACATTAAGAAATATTAATAACCAATGATTGTTAATTCCTGTTATATTTGGTTTTGTTGATGTTGGTGGTAGGTAGTGTTGTGCATTTCACTTTTGAGGGGGTTGGTGGTATGTGGTTATCTGTTGCTTGTGTTTTCATGGGTCCAGCTAACTTCTTTGGGTTGGAGTTTTCCCTGTAGTACTTTCTGTAGGGCTGGATTTGTGGAAGGATATTGTTTAAATCTGGTTTTGTCGTGAAATATCTCATTTTATTCATCTATGTTGATTAAAAGCTTTTCTGGGTATAGTAGTCTGGGCTGGCATCCATGGTCTTTTAGCATTTTCAGAACATCTTTCCAGGACCTTCTGGCTTTTAGAGTTTCTGTTCTGGGTATAATTCTGATAGGTCTGTCTTTATATGTTACTTGGCCCTTTTACTTTGCAACTCTTAGTATTCTTTCTTTATTCTGTATGTTTAACGTTTTGATTATATGGCGAGAGGACTTTTTTTTTTAAATCCAGTCTATTTGGTGTTCTATAAGCATCTTGTACATTCATGGGTATATCATTCTTTAGGTTGGGGAAGTTTTCTATGATTTTGTTGAATATATATTTTCTGAACACTTGAACTGGAATTCTTTTTTTTTTCTTCTATCCCTATTATTCTTAGGTTTGGTCTTTTCATGATGTTCCAGATTTGCTGGATATTTTGTGTTAAGAATTTGTTGGATTTAGCATTTTCTTTGGCTGATGAATCTATTTCCTATCATATCTACATTGCCTGAGATCATTTCCTTTATCTCTTGCATTCTCTTGGTTATGCTTACATCTGCCATTCCTGCTCATTTACCAAGATTTTCCATTTCCAGAATTCCCTTGGTTTGTGTTTTCTTTATTGCCTCTATTTCAATTTTCAAGTCTTGGACTATTTCCTTCATTTGTTTGATTGCTTTTTCTTGATTTTCTTGGCATTCTTTTAGGGATTCATTGATTTTGCTACTTTCTTTGTTGGTCTTTCCTTTGACTTCTTTAAAGGAAGCTTTCATTTCCACTTTAAGGGCCTCTATCATCTTCATAAAGTTATTTTTAAAGTCTTTTTCTCCGCTTCATTTACGTTGAGATGTTCAAGTCTTTTTGTTGTGGAACAACTAGTTTCTGGTGCTGCTGTATTGCTGTGGGGTTTGTGGCTCAGGTGTTGGCTCTTCCTCCAGGTGCAGGTGGGACCTGTGACTCAGGTGGTTGCTCTTCCATCAGGTACAAGTGAGGCATGTGGCTCCCTTGGTTGCATATTTTGTGGGGAAATGGTTGGTGTGGGTGGGAAGGATGTGATTGCCTGGTCACTGGTGATAAGATACATGTGTTATCTCATATGATGTGGCCCATGTGGTGGGAAGTAGGGCCTAGAGAGCAGAACTGTCCAGTAGGTACTCAGGCACTCACATCTTCATCCAGGTGTTGGTGGGTCATATCTGGGTTTACATTCTTGGGAACACTGGTAGGAGTGTGGATGTATTTTGCATTTGGGAAGCAAATGGCAACAGTGGGCAGACTACAGTGGACACAATTCTAAAGTTGCCCCCACCCCAGCTTTCCAGGCTCTGTTTGAATTTGCTGCAGCAGAGATAGAAAATAAATATAGAGTGGAGATCAGACGATGACATAGCCAGGCATTGGTGGTGCACTCCTTTAATCCCAGCACTCAGGAGGCAGAGGCAGGCGGATCTCTGTGAGTTCAAGGCCAGCCTGGTCTCCAGAAAGAGTGCTAGGATAGGCTCCAAAGCTACACAGAGAAACCCTGTCTCGAAAAACCAAAAATAAAATAAAATAAAAAAGAAAATTTTCTGAGGCTAACAATTGAGTTTTTGCCTTCATACCTATAAAAAAGAGAAAATCTAAAGTGACCAAAGGAAGAAAAACATAAAGATCAGTAAAAAGTCATTTAAATTTAAAAGATGCAGACAGAAAAATCAATGGAACTAAAAGCTGGCTCGTGGAGGGGGTAGGGGAATATCAATAAAATTCTAGACAGAGAGATCAAGGGAAAAAGAAAACACACACAGAATAGGAACACCAGGAATGAAAATTGGGGGTATAATTATTGATCTCAGAATAATTAAATGGGAAATCCACAAGAGTTCTTTACATATAAAAATGGAAGCTCCGATAAATGGAACAAGTCCTTATAAAACACAAATTATATAAACTCATTCAAGATGAAATGATAATCCTAAAAGTCTACATTTATTAACAACATAAAGTTACTGGTTAAAATCCCTCCAAGAAAAAGGATGTGAAAGAGCTGAGAACTATAGAAAGGTATTGAAATAGCAAAATCATGTAAAATCAGGACTTGGGAATGAGACATTAGTAGCAGATGAAGGCTTATGTCATAAGAGGAACCCCAGAGTGTTGGCAGGAATGAAACATAACCCAGACCAAGGTCTGTATTGGTCTAGATTGTTTCCCATATAGTTAATTCCAGTTTATATTTCTAATGGGATTCTTTGTACCTTACAAAGTAAGGGTAGGCAGTGGCTATTTTAAGAAAGCTTTGTCTCCAGAGGATTAAAAAAAGACTTCTAGATGACTCACTTTAGTGAAACAAGAGGTTTTCAAGAGACTTGACTAAATTGCTCATGACTTTAGGACTTGGTAGTAAGTAGCAAGAATTCTTCTCATTCTGAGTCACACTAATGAATATGGAATGCCATATTTAGATGTTATGTACAACACTGGTGGTTAATACAAGCATCTAGCTGTAATCCAGTGTTTGAACTCTATTGTAAACATTGGTCCATTCTATCAAGTGAAGTGATTTCTGTTTATCTGTTTTTCTTTCTATACCAATGTTGTTGATCTATAAAAAGCAACTTAAGGAGGAAAGAGTTTATTTGGCTGACATGGTTTGGATCACACAGTCCACTGAGGAAAATCAAGGCAGGAACTCAAGCTGAGTGGACCTTGCAGCTATCAAAATTTTTATTGAGGTCCATGAAAATAGGCAGATAGTGCATGAACAAACAAAACAGAAATGTTACTGTAGTTGGACTTCCTTGTTGGGCTTTCTTTGGACTACCAGCCCCCAAATAATGACATGGAGACTTATTATGAATTATGAAAGCTTGACCTCAGCTTAGGATTGTTTCCAACTATCTCCTATAACTTAAATTAACCTGTTTCTATTAGTCTACATTCTGCCACATGGCTGTTCACCTCTCCTCCATTCTGTATGTCCAAGTCCCTCCATGTGTTGCTAATGTCTCCTGCATGCCTAGGATTCTAACCCTGAGATTCTCTCTTCCCCTGACTAGCTATTGACGATTTAGCTCTCTATTAAACCAATCAGGTGCCTTAGGCAGGCAAGGTTAAACAGCAACACATCTTCACCCAGTATGATAAAATATCCCACAACATATTACTGTTAATCTTTATTGAGAGAGGCTTCCCTTTCATGAATGGTGGTGAACAAAGACATAAAGCAAAAACAAAAACAAAATGGGTGGCTGCCCAAGGTGCTAGGAAGAAGTGAAGGTTGAGCATTCAGCTTTAAACAGAGCAACTGTGCCATCTTGACTAAGACCCACGGAACATTAGGGAACAAGGGGTAGAAAAAAAATAAGGGCCAGAAGGAGGGTTATGAGATACTGAGCATGACAGCTATTGCCTTCTGATCTCAGTGCTGCTGTGGCTGTCCTTAGTGCATAGGACTAGGCCTGTCAATGGCTAGTTAGTCATAATCTGGGAAGAGATCACAGGGTTCAAATATGCAGTCCAAACTGTTGGCTGCTGATGGATTCTGGGAGAGTGTCAGCCATTGTCTCAGTTGTGTACTTAGGTGGAGCTCACCAGGCTCCCATGGTAGCTCCAAACTCATGTATGCACAGATGGCTCTGTGTAAAATGATGTGATCCCAGAACAAAATAACCCAGAATGGCATGACTAAGGAAAAGGGACTTGAAGGGAAGATAGGGACAAATAAGGATATAATAGAGGGTAGGGGACAAGAGTAATCATAATACATCATATTCATGCCTGAAGCTGTCAGAGGAAATAATTGTTAAGAATTGTACGAGAAAGAAAATAAACAGTGTAGTCTCAAGGTATCAAGTGTATTCTAAGGACATTCATACTCATCGCCTTCATGATTCTAGTACAGTTGGAGTCACTGGAAGGTGCAATAGAGTTGATTGTGCCAATATTCCTGTGTTATCCTTTCACGATTAATATTGTTGGGGCACAAAAATTAATATTTTCAAAGACCAAAACAACCTGTAATTTATAGCAAAAACAAACAAAAAAGAGTATGTTTATCTTTCAGATTATAGTCCAAAGACTGTGTCTCCCTCTGAGAGCAGAATGAGCTTTAGGTGATGAGTGAAAAGTGGATACTACATAGATTTCAATACTTATGATTTTGTTTTAATGTCCAACTTTTCTAATTTAGGATTACTTAATTATAATGCTAGTAGATTTATCTTCTTGGGGAATGTTTCTCAGATCTGAAAATACAAAGTCAAAATGAAGGTCATAATAAAATGTTTTAATTGTCTTGTGATGCACAGCAATGAGTACTAGCTTTGACATCATGTTGCCACAGTCCCGTGGAGAAAGGATGAATGACTTAACACATCATGACACTGCACAGTGGCTTTGGATGGTAGAAGATCAAGGTGAGGGGTGGGTCTAGAGAGTGTACATAGTCCTTTGTTTCTAATTGTCATTGTTCAGAACAGTTTTTCACCCAACATGCAGTTTTTAAGAGCCGTGAGGTCAGGCCAGATGGATCCACACACTTGGGTTCCCCCATGCTTCCCTTCTCCATCTGGAGTCTGGTTTGCTTTGGCAGCTCTGCAGCACCAGAAGCTAGCTTCTACCTGCCTCTCCAGGCTGTGTTCTCTCCATGGAGTGTCTATTTATACACCACCTCATGCTGCTGGATCCAGCTGGTTTGTTGTTGTTTTCCATTTGCAGAGATGTTGACTGTAGTGGTAATTGTTCCTCCTTAAAACATTTTTTGAGATGGAGGCCTCCATTTGTTCCTTAATTTAGATACAATGAGGATTCAGAGTTTCCTTTTTTGTTCAAATTCTTAAGTTTTTTGAGATTTTCACACATGAGTACTCTGTTTCAGTTTAGACTAAGACACAATGCCATTTGGAGACCTTAACATTAGAAAACCCTTTCTCCTGATTTTATCTTTTTACAACTTTTGTGAAGGAAAAATGTTTCTGAAGTGAAGTGACTTTTATAAATAATTGAAACTAGTTTTACTGGAGAATTATAAATGCCTGCAGGGAATAAGTAATCCTGCAGCAAGACACCTGAAATCGATATGATCTTTTCTCAAATTTTTACTTTTCTTGAAGACATATTTTCTAATAACCCCTAGTGTTTGGCTAATTTATCTATCTCAAACTTCACTCGAGTTCCTGGCAATCCTAATTTAGGCATTCATTTTGACTTTCAAATGTAAGTTAATTTTTTTCTTATTTCTTAGTTTAAAACTTTATCCAATTTCTCTAATAATGGCTGGCTTCTTTCCATTATTCACCAGTTTTATTTGAATGAGAAACCTTCAAAGAACCATAAGAAGTCCCCAGCAATAATGGGAGAGGCAACAGTTATGGGGAGAGGTAACAGATATGGGGAGAGGCAAATTGTAAGCATGTTTGTGTGAGAGTAACTATTTGTCTCAAATACTCAGAATATTTATACATTTGAGAACAGCAGAAGGATAACATATTTATCTTGAACAAGTTGATTCCATCCAAAGAAGATATTTTGATATCCTGGAAAATATGGATGTGCTTATAAAGAGATAAATGGAAAACATATGACCATGAACTTAATAATAAAACTGAGGGGAAACACTAGCTAATCATCGTGTGACAGCAAAAGAAAGGGCTCAATGAACTTAAGCATTGAGGAGTTAAGACTCATGATTCTAAGCTGGGTGTGGTGGCACAAAACCATTAATTCAGTATTCAGGAGGCAGAAGGGGAATCGTCAGCACTTGGATAAAGTGGAATGCAGTGGAGTCAGAACAAGATTGATCACAGAGAGTTTATTAGGAAAGTGCTCACAAGACAGAGCCAGTCCTGTTCAGCCAGGCAGGAGAGGGAAAAGAGGGCCGCATACGTGTGTCCCTGATATGTAAAGCCTTGCTGCGGCACTCTAACCATGCCCAAGTGGGCATGGACAGTGGCACTCCAATTGGGCTTGGTCAGCAGCACCTGTGCCAGCCCCCAAGTGGGCGTGGTCAGCATGTCCTTCTACACTTGGGGGCTGGAGGCAGGAATGTGAATCCATGGCCATCACAGACAAGAAAAACGATATTGAGTCAGCTCAGACTATTAGATGAGACTATAAGATATATTCCAGGAATATGCAGTATACACAAAAGGCTTGTGTTTTCACTCTCTTATGTTGTCTTCTCCTATGTTGCCATGTTTCACATTTGCTTTCTCTGCCAAGGTTGGCTGGGAAAATCCTATTTTCCCTGATAGCTTGAGGACAATCGATTTTTGATTTTGTACTTGTTAAACTATTTGTAAAGAGGTTGCAGGAATAAGAAACAAACAACAACAAGAACAACAACAATTCAGGTGCAAAAAAGAAACATATATCACTGAAAGCCTGTAACAATCTCAGGTCTAAACTTAGTCATGGACTGTGAGAAGTATGGTGCAAACTCAATAGACAAGACTGTGTATGGACCTAGAGCACGAATGGACTTTGGGAGCCAATTCCCTATGGAGGAATACTATTGCACCCTAGTTACAGCAAGGAGGACATAGGCCCTCTCCAAAACGATATGACAGACTTTGAAGGTCTCTGGTGGAGGGCCTCACTATCCCTGGGGAGGAGTTAGGGGATGGGTTGGGGAGGGTTGGGTTGGTAACATGGGAGGATGGGAGGGTGAGGGAATGGGGGATGGATATGTAAATATGAATAGTAATTAAAGAATTTAAATAAAAAAGGCTGTGTATGGAGCCAAGGTAGGAGATGATGTCTCTCCATGATAGTGGTTCACTAATTTACAGAGTCATGGCAACTCTGTGTGTGTGCACAATGAACCTGATGAGATGTAACAGTTTAGTTGGGGAGTCATGTATATCACCAAACTATTAAAAATATCAGCAGCCTGTTACACCTAAAGCCTATTTTCCAAGAGTTGTACTAACTTCTACTGGGCCTCTTTAGTTCATCATGTCTATGCCAAGAAGTTAAGCTGAATATGGCAGAGTATGCCATAATTAGTTTCTTGTTACTAGGATGAGATATTCTGAAAACAGCAATTTAAAGCAGAGTTTATTTTAGCCTACACTTTCAGTTCCAGAGGGAAAAGCCCATCATCATGGGAAGGTCACAGCAGCAGGCAAGAGTAGAAAATTGGTAGGTCATATTGCATTCTACACTGTAGAATAGGCAGACTACAGGAAGTAGAGCTGGGTTACACAGTATTGCCAGCCATGACCCACTTCCTCCTCTGAGGGAATACATCCTAAAGGTTTCACAGCTTTCCTAAAGGAAACAATGTTTCCTAAAGGAACAAATGTTCAAAGCTGTGAGTCTGTAGGACACATTTCTCATACAAATCACAGCATAATTTTTCTAGTATGTAAAAAAAAGGAATTGGTGTTATAAGGAGAATGATATTAGAAAAATAACCATAGCTAAATATTTGGGCTTTGCAATCCAACTGGGTTTGGTTATGTTCTGTGATTTAGTGGTTCATTTTTTTCTGAGGCTCATTAGCATCATCAATTTTTTAAAAATTCTTGAGAAAGTAACTAGCCTACTCAGCCGATGTTTGTATAAAAATAGTCGTACTTTACTGATGTTGATGCTCATTTCATACAGCAAGTTTGTTTGTGAAGTTAATCATGAATAGACTGTGAAAATCAGAATGGTAATATACAGGGGCTAGGGTGTTTAAACTTTGGTGTGTGTGTGTGTGTGTGTGTGTGTGTGTGTGTGTGTGTGTGTGTGTTCAGGCACAATCAAGAGAAGAGTTCTGGCTTGAATATCATCCCACAGGTCTTAGCTCTGGTCCCACCTTGAAGCTCATGAGTTGTGACTCTTGTGAGTCATTACATGTTTTCACTCTCTTATGTTGTAATTCATACCTACAGTGTGTGGTGGTGTGTATTTTAAAGAGACTCTAAAAGCACAATCAACAATAAATAAATCTGTCCATTACAATTATCATTGTGTAATTTGAGTACTTATGTTCTTTCTTCTTAATACATGATATTATGTTGATATATAAATATCTGGTTATGCTCAAGTTATTCAATTTCCAAGTTATATTTTTAGTTTGATTTAACTTTGCATTTATAAATTAGAGTAATTGAAATCCATAGTTGTATGGTTGATCAAGATGTATTTCTTTGTAGAAATGTTTGCATGACTTTTTACAAGATACTTATTTAAAAGAAAAAACCTCTACCTATCAAGGCTGTTCATAGTAGGTTATATCAATACACTGAACCTGAAGTTATATCCCTGGCTATTTCAACACCATAGAATAGAAATTCAAACTCTATAGTAAGTGGGAAGTCGAGCATCTCACAGGTCTTTGTCATCAAGCCAAGTGTTAAGTAGATTATTTTATTCCTCAGAATTTCTGCCAGGTCTGTAGTATAACACACTTAAGAAACTCACATACTAGCTTTATTGGCCCATATCCTGTTGCATCTGAGAATGAGGAAAGAAGTCATCAGAGACTTTGGAAGACAATTACTAGGAGAAGAAATGACCCACACAACAGCATGACAGTGTCCTTAATGTCATCATGGATGTGTGGTCCTATAGTTCTCAAATGAACTCAAATTTCCTACTGTGAGTCACTAAGGAAGAATGCTATGAACTCTTCATGAATATAGGCAACTGTGCACCACACTCGATTCTATAATATTGCCAACTAAGAATTTAATGTGCAATGTTCACTCACCCAGGCTCCTATGATGTGCCTCTGCCAATATAGTAGCCCATGAAAACTGTGGGTTTGATCTTGGGAGGTCCAAGAACAAAAGGAAGATATAGAAAAGATTGTGGTTATAGGGCAATTAAAAGGCTGAGAAGAGAAAGACATAGGAAAAACCTCAAGAATGAGAAGTGTGTGTGTGTGTGTGTGTGTGTGTGTGTGTGTGTGTGTGTGTGTGTGTGTGTGTGCGTGTGTGTGTGTTTGTGTAGGCTGATATTTCTTTGCTGTAAGAACTGTAATAATAACTCAGCCAAATGAAAATAACTGTACTTATGTTTCTAGCTTCACAGAATATATTCAGGTAAATTGGTGTTACATTATGGGGGATATCATTTTCCCCCTGACTATTCAGTGAATTCTAATGCATGTTGTCCAAGGTTTACACTTTGAGAAACAGTGCCATTGAAGATAAAAGTATGTGGTAGATTTTTCCTAGCAACACTGAGAATATTCCTGAAAGATAATTTAGGTGGAGAGTCATTCTAGAGGCCAATATGATAGCTACTGATTAGCTCAGGCAGGAGGTGCTGAGAGACGTTAAATCATGCTGAAAGCAGCCTTTGAGAAGATGAAACCCTTGAGGGGTGTGGAGAGGCAGGCCAGCAAACCTGAATGATTCACATTAAATAGGGGCCAGAGAAGGATAAAATAATGATAAGGATATCCAGTTATCTCTGGAAAGTAAGTGAATTAAATGCACACATATATTATATATTGCATTGTCCTTTATTTTATTATAATTAGGGTGTTTTCTTCATAAGCATAATCTGCTGAATTTTGCCTCTTTTTACCTTAGACAAGTTCCCTTGTCTCACTGAATTTTAGTTATCTTATCTGTGAGGGGTGGAGCAGTTTCTTCACAGAGGACTCAGAACAGATGCACTCAGGGCAAAGCTCTAGGTTTGTGCTTCATGTTACTTTCAGAATTCTGTTCATGGGAACAAAATTATCTTTGTGCATATTCTTCAGCAAGGCATATCTAAATGAGAAGCATAGATGGAAATTTATGAGTCTGTTTTCAGCATTTTTTTTCACAAAGAAATGTTACAAGAGTAACCAACAAAGTGTGTAGGCAAAAAATTGAAATTCTTGTAAATAAACTGCTGCTTGCCCAATGGGCTCCAAATTTCACCTCTGAGCTCACTTCTAGTCCCCAGTTCACACCGCCCATTCTCAGAATAACAAGAGTCACAAAACAAGTGACTAAGGGAAAAACTATCAGTTTCATGCTCAGTCTTTATTCTCTTGAGAACAAGGACTCTTTTCTTTGTCAAAATACTTTTTATTTTACATTTAAGTGTTATAATGAAGATGAATTCATTGGGTCTTCCCCAAAGGGGGAAAATATCAAGTTGATTCAGCCACATTTGTGGTCTAGGGAAGATGAGGTTTGTTAGCATGGGGGATGTAAAGTATGGCTTTTCAGTTTTCTATTAAGAAACACGATTTGGTGATCAGAAATCCTACCAAATTGCCACTTCAGTCCCAGAGCTCAAACTGTTGTGGTAGTTCATGTTTGATGTGAAAAGTCAGTCTCTCCCTATGTGTGATCTTGGCAATGCACATCATGACGTCAGCCGAGGAGTGCAATACCTTGGGTGAAAGAAATACCCCTCATGTTTTTGGAAAGCTGTTTTCACTGCTGCCTGGGTGGTGAAAAGCATGAATATAAATGCCTATGTGTTAAGACTTGGGATCCTGGAAGTGTTTTTAGTTTGGCAAAATACAATTTCACACTGAGATATTTTGTGTGTAGCAAAACTCAAAACATACTTTGAAAACTTCCTTCTTCCCTAAGTTTATACCTCTGGGTATTTTAAGTCATATTATTTTTGTTTCTTATTCCCTTCCAATATTTTAGAAGAGATTTATGATAATCATGGCCCTTTTCCTTTGAACCTAGAAAATTTGCCTTGCCAATATTAAATTGTATTTTAGTCCAGAAAACTAAGTTCAGTTTACTTTTTTAAATTTGTGCCCTGACAGTTGGCCAAATATCTTGAGCCACTCCTCATAAGTCTGTGTTTAATTATACTGAAATTCTTAATCAGTGTGTTATCATTGGCTATTCAGTTTCCCTTTAAATGTGTCAATGGGCTTTCACGTGGAAAGTCCATGATTCTGAGCTCTTGAGTATCATTAGAGGTTACACATCTTATTTAGTGGTGATAGAGTACATAAAATGCTAAGTACTTGTGTGCACACATTAAACGTTGCATACACGTTGTGTTATTGTTTTAGGGATGACCTCACACAAATTACTCAAGGTCTGCTTTTCACTCTCTTTCAGGACATTCTGGATGTCATGAAAATAAGCACTAGTGCACAGATTCAGAATTACTAATCACTATACTTCAGTGAGTCCTTTCATTTCAAAATGCTGCAAAATACTAAGTGTTCCTGTGAGGGATCTTGCTTGTGTGTTGTCATGGGGACAACATTGGGAATAGCTTGTTGCTATCCAGGGGACACATTCTTATCACATTACGTTGCTAAGTTTTTTATTCCTAATTATACTTTCATGCTTTCTATTGTAAGTACAATTTTATGGTAATCTAAGCTTTCATTCAGATACTGGAGGATTTGGAACCTCTCCTTTTGATGACTGTTCTATGATCATAGAAAGCTACTTTTGACATAAACTTTCCTATTAACATTTAAATGATTTCTGATGTTTACAGAGACTTCACTTTATATGCAGCAAAAACTAAAAGTGTTAAGCATTGCCATTCTTTCGATGTTGTTTTCATTCCTTGATGTTCCACTGTATTGAAAAAGGAAAATGAATATTCATATTGGCAGAGGTTTTCAAAATGGTTCTTGAGAATTTTCTACAGTGTTTAACTGAAATGTGACCATATGCAATATATCTCAGCAGGAAATTCCTTGAGATGTTTAAGGTATATTTAAATGGTTTTAAAGAGTTATCTCTTTTCATTCTTGGTGCTTATTCTTTCCTGACAAATTAATGATGGCAGATGATATTGATTTTATTTCTTTTTTTTGTAGAAGCCATTCAAATGCTATTATACACATGCACACACACATGTATATATGTATGTATATATATATATACATATATATAAATAGAATATTTGTCTTGATCTCTTTGCTATTCTATGTTCCTTTCTTGAGTATTCTCCTCATTTAATAAGCATATCATTTAAGTATATATTCAAAATTAGATCAATGGTGGTCTAATATATATCATTTCTAGTTTCTTTGCATATATATATATATACATATATATTTGCATATATATATATATATATATTATATATATATATATATATATATATATATATTAAAGGCTAGGATCCACATATGAAAGAAAGAATATTTGTCTTTCTGGGCCTGGGTTATCTTGCTTAATATAACATCCCCCAGTTTTCTTTAAGGAAATGGGTGGAGAAATGATGACAGACCAGATGAACTATTAAAATGGAAGTGAGAATACTGAAACAAAAGTGTACAATGGTAGAGGATGGACAATGACATGGAGGCTGAGAGAGAGAAATTATCCTACATGTGATATATATGTATGTTACAAGGAAACTTTTACTTTGTAAGCTAAATGGAATATACATATCCTCCTAATCCTTTTAATTCCTATGACACTAGATGGGGGAAGAGTTATCAAATTTCTCCTTGATAATGACCAATGCTTTATCAGTTCTTACAGGCACTGTCTAAACAGGCTGTTTGTTTCACTATATAGCATCTTCTTAAAGGTTTTCAATCTTGAATCCTGGGATAGTGATATACCAGGAAAATCTCCCCTAAACCAGTTCATGCTTTGCTTATAGAACTGAGTCCTTGAATACTCTCAAATTTCCCATCGGTACAAGTAGACAGGTTTTGTAGATATTTTAAACATAGTATCTTGTTTCCTGTTTCAGGATTGACTTTGTCCAGTTTATGGTACAACTTAGCACTAGCTATTGGTGTAGTGTCTAGAAAGGGAAATGAGGGCAAATCTTTATAAATACATAATTTCTATCAAGAAAGAAGCACTGTGCCTCCTACAAATGGGAAGGACATGATTCTTCAATCATGGTGCAGGCTTCTTCATACTCAGAATCCAAAGAGATCTGGAGATTCATGACTGTTTTAGGAAAACCTACTCATTGCTTCATTCTATGCTTTAGCATCCCATTATTCCCCTAGTTGGACCAGACCTTGTTACGGTTGTTAATATGAACTTACAGAGATAGCTTTTCCTTGACATTCAGTTAACTTTTAGGATTAGGTCCTAGACCTCATTCTTAGTTTTCTTTTGTAGCCAATTTGAAGTCTCCATTGTTGAAATATAAGAGCATTGTGTTATGTGTACCAATATTGTTACCCACTATTGGGTTTTGGCACACTCAGAAGGAAGACTCTACAATGACACTAAACATGGCAGGCATCTATTAGGCTTTTCAAGGCAACCATTTATAAAAGGTAAATAAAGGAATCAGAGTTAGACTGAGGAAGATATTGAGCAACAATGGTCTCAGGGAAGGTCTCAGACAAGTTCAAAGCCCTGATGCTTTGGCAACTCATTGAAGATGCTTCAACGTGGGTTGAGGTAGCACAGAGACACTTTTTTGACCACTCTTTGGATGCTGAATAACTATAGGAAGTAGTTTGGATATGGATGAATCAACGTTTAAGCCAAGAAGCCTGACAATTAAAGCCTTTCACTCAACAGCTTTCCCAGTATCTGGAGATAAATACTTCAATCCTGAGTTTGTGTCTGGCAATCTATCAAAGCTTCCTTTGAGTCATACCATGGAAAAGAATCTTGCAGTCACAATCTGCCCTCCTCTCTCTCCACATTTGTAGAATCTTTGGAAGTATAGAACATACAGACTATTGTAAAGGGAAAATGTCTGCCCTTAAGTAGAATATCATGCCCAGACATATTTACAACACCCTCTGCCAATTGCTTAAGAAAAATTACAATTCATAGACAAATTATGTGAGTGACTAAAAGCAGAATTATGCCTGCCAGCTCATTTTATGAGGTTGGTATCACACTGATTTCAATTTTTTAAAAAGAAGTTAGTAATGAGAAACTTATCATGTCTGATTCCTTTGATAAATCCAAATGCTACTGTCAAACCTTTTAGGTAAAGAGATAAAATATCAAGTCTTTGCATTAAAATTATAAAATTAATATTTTTCTACAGACACTTACGTTCATTGTCAAGGTTTTAGAAAGCTTGTTAAACAAAGCAGCCAAGATGGAGTATGCACACACTCAAATTAAATGCCAGTACTGGAATGTATGAACATAGCGCAACACTACTTTCAGATGAAAATTTGCTGTCATTGGATGGCAACAGATCTGTTAGAACCAATTCAGTGTCTCATGAACATAAGAGCAAAACAAAACTTCCTTTTAACATACATGTAACATTTAAAAAATATAAAATACTAGTATTAAATATGGTGACAAAATCCAGTTTTTTTGAGAAATAAATTAAATAATGGCATACTATGGATTTTGGGAAGAAATATATACCTCTATAGTAAGATATAAATAAACCCAAATTAGATTGAATATGATCATGGATATGAATATCAAATATCATTAAAATAACTACATATGAGTTCATTTATAGGACCAATGCAATTCTAATCACAATCTGGAGATCTTTCTGTTACTTGACTATTTCTAAATTCATATGGGAAAAAATGTTGTGGAAAACAATTGAGAAGATTCTGAAAACACAAGTAGGAGTGTAGACCAATTCTATTAAAGCTCCTAAATGAAGTGATTCTTATCTTACAATAGGGTATTAAAGACTAATACAACAAAGAAACAGGATGAAAGGCTTAGATATATTACAAAGTGCCATAGAGTTAATCTGACGTGTGCCAAAATGATCATATAATAGAGGCATTGTTGGCATTTAAGATACTTTTGGGGGTGTTGAATTCTTTAGGAAGTGCGGAATAATGGAGAGATTTTATGTCAATGGGTACATACCTGTGGAAGGGGCATTGAGTCCCTGGCCTCTGACTGTTACTGTCTCTGCTTCATAGTTGTCTAGGGGCAAGTGACTTCCTTTGCCTTAGGGTTCTCCTGGATGTAATGTGGCTCCAAAGGAATTTGGTTCAGTGATCATGAACTGAAAACTCTAAAACTGTAGGCCAAAATAATCCTCCTTTTTAAAAAGAATCCTCTTTCTATTAGGTTGTTTATCTTGGGCATAATGAAACAGTCATAACTAGCTGAATAATGCTATGTTTGTATATGTGGGTGACAGAGTTGATATCAGAAGTATCTGAGAGAAAGATAAACATTCTTAGTATGAGGCAGAGAGCTATTCATGTGGTAGAAATTATTGTCACAAAACTTTAAAAACTATTGCATTGTAATTTAAAGATATTTATGAAAGGAGCAATAAAAACTGGAGATTACTTTATCAGAGGGCATGAGTTCATATCCTAGCATCCACATTAGGTGTCTCACAAATACCTATAAATCTAGACACAAGGGATCTCACATTTCCTTCCAACCTCTATGGGCACATAGACAGCACACACACAAACTCTCTCTCTCTCTCTCTCTCTCTCTCTCTCTCTCTCTCTCTCTCTCTCTCTCGCTCTCAGAGAGAGCGAGAGAGAGAGAGATGCGAGAAACTATTTTATGATCTCAAGAAAAGATATATTGCTTAAACATTACTCAAAGCATACAATATCCACAGGATGCCACCACAGCCAAGAAGCTGTCTGCAGCTGATACCTTTGGCAAAGGGGAAATCAGTTCGCCAATGGATCTTTACTTGGTGTATCAATAACCCTGCCCAAGAACAGTTGAGTAACACAAAACCTCAATGGTATTTTTGTGGACATTTGTTTCATTTTAGTTGTTTTGATACTTTTTTGTTTTATTTGTCTTTTGTTTGTTTTGAATTTTTCTGTGTGTATGTTTGCATATGTTTCCAGTTTCTTCTTATTTTTTCTTCTTTTGTTTGTTTGAAAGAGAGAAATGAACAAAAAGGAACATAAAGTGGTGTGGGTAGGAAGGTAAAGAAGCTTTGGTAAGAATTGGTGGAAGGGAAAGTAAACAATATATATTATATGAGAACAGTCTTTTTAAAGAAGAAAAGTAACAAAATGAAAAAAATAATATAATTTAAGGGAAAAATCATTAGGTTTATGATAGGAGATCCAATAATAAGTATTGAAATTGAATATATCAGTGAATTCCATTCATTCTATAATGAAATTGGCTTTACATCAGGGACAGTGACAAGACAGGGAGGAAGTTAGTATCCAGACACCATGGGATGCATCTACGCACTATCCAAAGGAAACATCTAGGTGAAAAGGAGAAGATTATTCAGGAAACAGGATGAGTTTGGAAGACAATACACAACACTGCACCTTGCTAGCTATTAGATACTGTACTGTTTAAAATTCATTTCTCTTTGCAAAAGAAATGAATTAGAATCACAGCATCCCCCAAAACTGCCGATTATATTTTACTATTATAATAAAAATAGAGATTAAACCATATATGATAAAGCCTCCCAATCTAGTGAATTATCTTTATTAATATGCAAATTTTAACCTAATGGAATTCACTCATTTTTTTCCCTTTATTCTATAATGTAGCATTTTATTCTTTGGTATCTTCGTTGCTTTCTGGGATTCTGCTATGTGGGTCATCTTAGTTATTTTCTGCTTCAGGCTTGGAAATCATGTCTTACTTTTCAAAAAGTCTAATGTATGTCTTGAAAAGTTTTTCTGTGTGATGGTAGTGTCTATTGCCCTTGTGCTGGCAGTTTACTGTTTCTAATTAGACTGGGAAACACACAAATACACACCTAAATAAGGTTAAAAGTATTTCTAAAATTTGTGTGTGTGTGTGTATGTGTGTGTGTGTGTGTGTGTGTGTGTGTGTGTGTGTGTGTGTGGTGTGTGAAATATGTGTGCAGGTGCCTGAGATGGCCAGCAGAAGTATTGGATTTCATGGAGCTGGAGTTGCCACAGTCATTAGCTGCCTGACATATATGCTGAGAACTAAATTCTGATTCTCTAATAAATAAGCAAGTACACTTACATTTGCAATCACACATGTATTTTTAAGACATTAGATTTGTTACAAATTTACAGTGGTAATTCCAATTCAGATTTGGGATTCAAAATTTTACTTAATACAGAATACTCTACCTTAAAATCAATCCTTGCTATCATAAAAAAAACAAAACAAACTGGTCCTCAAAATAATAGTTTTTCCATTTACATGTTATCTTATTACACATATTTCATAATAACAATTTTGTTACTATCAACTACAATAACAAGATTATTGAAAAGTTTATTAAAATTTTCCAAGTTCAAAGTTTATTTCAATGAGCATATATTATTTTACAATTTTGTTGTTTCTCGAATATCTTGAAATAAGTAATCTTGGAAAATCTGATTTCAGAGTAAGAGCAGAGAATATTCCATTATTTATTTTGTTTTAGCTACTTCTATAAATAGTTTATATTAAAAATAGACACAGTGTCTTTAATACATTTTATAAATACATATCATATGACCAAATTGGCATCTAGATATGTGTTCTAGACAAAGTCTTGCATGTTACATAATGTTTAGTGCAGGATTGCTGCAGGATTAATTATATTATGGAAAGTTTCATACTATGTAAATTTGCTTTGGTTTTTTTTTTTTCAAGGCAGAGCTTCTCTGTGTAGCTTTGTACTAGGCTGACCTTGAACTCAGAGTTCTACCTGCCTCTGCTTCCAGAGTGCTGGGATTAAAGGCATGCACCACCACTACATGGAATATTATGTAAATTTTGACAATAGAAAAAGATACAAATAAACATTGTCATAAAATAGCAGCTTAAATACAAAAGATACAGTGAAATTATATCATGAGCAGACATTATGTATTTGCTATAGAGAGGATAACCCAGTTATAGAATACACAGTTAGATGCTATTTGGACAGAACTTTAAATCATAGAGAGGAAACAGTACTATATTTTTTGCTAGATCCACACCAGAATCATAGAATAAAGGAAGCATACACTGGTATGAAAAATATTACACATTTGATGTTGCTTACTTTGGAGAGCAATGGGTTAAAGGAAATGGAAGAATATATTTGCTATTCTAATACTACAAATTCAAGGAATATTTTGTAAAAAAAAAAAAAACAACAAAACACAAATTTGCACAGCTAGATGAATGGCTCACTTGCTCACTTTTCTATACAGTTAAATATGACATGATTTCTTTTTTTTCTTTTTGTATTTTCATCCATGGTTTCTCTGTGTAGCTTTGGAGCTTGTCTTGGATTCTACTCTGTAGACCAGGCTAGCTGTACTCATTGAGATGTACTTGCCTATTCCATGCTGCATGTGGTCAAAGATGGCCCGTAGTCCATAAGGCTAAGATTTCTTTATTCAGATAAACACCAGCCCAAACGCAAGCCAGAGAGTGCCCAGAGGCCGCAAGCTAACATGGCCAGAGAGAAGGGAAGTGTCCATGTGTTCATGGCTGTAGGGGAAGCTGTAGCCACGCCTTCTTAGGGGCTGGCTACAGGAGTACCTGAGGGCTTGTGAGGGCGTGGTCAGAGTGAGTAGGGGGACTGTGTTTTTGGTTTTGGTTTCTCTTTGTTTCTTGTTGTACAGACTACCACCGGCTGGCTGGTCCGCTTTGTAAGTAAGGCTTTTTTCTATTAAACACCCTTATATTTTTATCTGACTCCGTATTGGTAATTACCTACTATATCTGGTGTCAGAAGTGGGATCTGATATGTGTAATATACATAGGATTACTTCTGTTTCTGATAGTTTCCTGTAATTGTAAAAACAGAGAAGTTAATTCTGTATTATCAGGAACAAATTCTGTAGTCTCAATGTGTAACACGACTCTCTCTGTATACTGAGAATCAGTAACTATATTAAGAGGTTCTGTAAAATCCTTAAGTACCATGAGAATTGTATATAATTCTGCCTTCTGTACAGATGTATATGGACTTTGAATACACGTGGCTTCTTAAGAATTCTCCCTGCGTCATCTTCGACCTCCCCTGACCACTCCCTCACGGGCAGTGGGCCACTAGGGGCTACTAGGAGGCGGGGCTACAGTGTCTCCCTACAATTCCCCTTTTAGTCTAAAAGAGGATTAAAACTTAATTGTGTAAAAAATGAAAATTAACAATCATAAAGGTGAAATATAAGAAGATACAATAATCTGCTATTGCACATCCTAACTATGTCTATTCCGGCTAAGCCCTAAAGTCATGTGAAAAGGATGTCTAACTTGAACACCTCCTTCCAATCCCAACTCTAAACAATAAGAAAGTTATTCCTAACTAGTCTTACAGTACCCTAATAAACAATAATGGGGAGTGGGAGCGTAGCATGTTCTGAGTTACTTCCTGCTGAAATAGTATGATGGTAGCCTTATGGGGTACTGTGGGAAAAAAATGTTATTATAGGGAAAATCTCTAATGTGTTATCTCCAGTCCATGTTAGATGGGATTTGCTTGATTGAAGATGTAGGTTGAAATCCTCAACTTGATTGAAGTCAGTACTCGAGGCTCTGGTAGGGAGACACTGTAGCCCCACCTCCTAGTAGCCCCTACACTTACCTGCCTCCCGAGTGCTGGGATTAAAGGAATTAAAGATATGCACCACCACCAACTGGTGCATGATTTCTAAACAGAAGGATAGGACCAGCCTGGTTGATTGAGTATATTAATATAAGAATAAAATGATGTGTCAGTAAGAGAAGATGAGATTACAAAGGCTCGGAAACGATAGTCCCAAGCCATTACTGAAAGCAGCTTTGGAGGGTGGCTTCCTCAAATATGGAATGGATTAATTCCACTAGACATTGCTATAAGAACACTTCCTCTTTATGAATCCATACTTAGAAGGTGCCCTTCTGAGTATGGCTCTTTTCTAAATACATTTATATATTTTGGATATGTGGTGGAGAAATATCCTAATGCTCATTCCCTTTCACAATTATCCTTCTTAAGAACTAGAACTTTTGTTTTCCTGACTTCAACATCTGATGAGATTTCCCAAGGTTGTCTGTTTTCACATGTAGAGGATAATGAGGCATGGACCCCACACACAGGATAGTGCTTCTAACTGTGCTCTAACTTCAACTAAGTCATCAACAGTAGATACTAGTTCAGACATTTTATTCTGTAAATGTCCCCATCTTCTATACCATATCCTTCTTGAGTTCTCCCCATGTGGCAAGTGAAAGGCTGACAGAGTGACAGAGTCAGAGGAAAATAACCCACCCAAGTGCATCAGGATTTGTACACAAACACTGAGGATTTGGTGTAACTAGCACACAAAGTACAGAACTGGTAAAACCACCTTCCCAGTGAGCATTTGTAGGGTGGTATGACTAATCTGTCACTGCAGTTTATTTTTAAATTTCCCTGCAATAATTTAACGTAGGCGTCAAGAATCTCGGCTAAGATGTTCTGAATGAGGAGTTGGAGACTAAGTGTTCCATTCAAGATTGACTGAATGGCTGCTATCAGAGCCTACCTAAGCTACAAATTATTACTATTATGGTAGATGTATAGAAGTGAGCATTTTAAAAATATTTGGGATTTCTTAGCAAAATACAACTGAAAGATAATAGAGCATTGGAAGTCAAGTAACTGTATAAGCAAATAATACCTTCTTTGTCTGCTATTTCTTTCCCATCTAATTGTCTATTTAAGAAGAGATTATCGAGAGTCCAGGAGGTGGCTCAGAAGTTAAAAGGGGTTTGCTGTATCCAAGTGGGAACCCAAGTTCAAATCTCCTCCACCCAGTGGTTCTCAACCTTCTTAATGCCACTACTCTTTAATACAGTTCCTCATATCATGGTGACCCCCAACCATAAAATTATTTTGTTGCTACTTCATAATTGTAATTTTGTTACTGTGATGAATTTTAATGTAAAATTCATTTAATGTCTGATATGTGACCCCTGTGAAAGGGTCATTCAATCCCCATAAAGGTCATAAACCTCAGGTTGAGAACCATTGCCCTAACCTATTTAAAAAAACAGATAAGGCTAAATTCATGTCTGTAAGCTTAGTGCTATAAGGACTGAGAGAAGAACACCACTATGGCTTGCTATCTGCCAGTCCAACTTCCAGTTCAGTGGCAGATTCTGTATAAAGGAAATCATGGGTAGATCAGGATACCTGACATTGGTATATGGCTTCTGAACATACATGGGCTCACATGCTCCACACATGTATTCATTGTGTACACATGAGCACAAACACAAACAGAGTGCTAGAAAAGACAAAATGAGGCAGGAGTCTTTTTCTCCATTAAGAAGATATTTCCTTAGGTCATGTGCTACTCCTCAAGAGAAATGTCAGAATGTTTTGGATATGGTATTTTATCCAAATGAGACGGAATATACAAATCTGAAAGTTTCTTTTCCAGAGAATACTGGAGGAGTCTTTTCACAAGATGAGTTGTGAATCATTTAGGATGAAAGTTACAGTTCTGGTTTTAGTCCTCAGATTTAAAGAACTGATAATCTTTGAGTCAAAGGGTGTAGTTATCATTAATTAGTAAGCAATACAGCAGTGAGATTACAGGAGTTGATAAGCCCAACTTTTAATTTAAATATTTGTTAATTAAAAGTTACTGCCAAAGATCAAAACATATGAAATTTTAGAATGGCATCTTAAGAATTATGATTTTTGTTTTTTAAAAGATCTACTTAGGAGGCTTTCATATTTTTGGAAGTCAACATCTGCTTGTCCCCCTTTTAATCCCAGACAAGGCTTGAAACAGTGCTTGCAGATTATTAAACTGGTATTAAAAATCACATTCAGATCATAGGTAGGGTTTTGGCTACTTTAATCATCATCAGGACTGAGGTTATGATTAAATCCATTACTCTTTATCAAAGGCTTTTTTGTAGCTAGCTTCCATTTTCTAATAAAAATCATCTCCACATGTCAATGTTTGCAACATTCCTGTTACTGAAGCCATACAAGGGAAGTAGCCATCTTTTCTATCAGTTGCGCATAAGACTCATCAGTGGCTTAAATGCTTTTATGTGATGACTTCCACTGCAAATTTTGACAGGTCAAACTTCTAATTAAGATGTATGCAAATATAAGAAAAGGCATGTCTACTCTGACAGGAAAAAAAAAAAAGCTTACTTCTACCAGATTAAGGGTGGGCCTATCATCCAACAAGCAATAAGAAATTGTGGTGTATTTTTTTTTAAGTTTACTTTTTTAACATTTTCAACTAATTAATTATTTTCTGATTATATGTCTCATGGCTTGTATTTCGGGGGTCAGAGGACACCATGTAAGACTTGCTTCTGGGGCTTGAATCCAGGTCTTCAAATGTAGCAATAAAAGCTCTTACTTGCAGAGCTATCTTCCTGGCCTTTAAGAAACTTAATGAAAATTTTTTCATTGACAATATTAAATGTTCTTGTTTCTCTCACTTACCAAATGCTCTTTTTACCACAACTGAACCCTACTGTTCAGTTAGTAGGGGGATGTCCTTCTGTGTATATGTTTGTCTTACTGGTTGATAAATAAAGTACTGTTGGCCAATAGAAAGGCAAGATAGGTGGGACTAGGAGTCAGGGAGGATTCTGCGAAATGTAGTAAAAGGAAGTCTTGTGATACAGGCAGGAAGTGACATAGCAGGCAGACTCATATATAAGCAAGGACAAGAAGGAAGTCATTCTCTTTCTCTTCCTCCTGCTCTTTGCTCTGGAACTGCCATGTGAGCCCAGGAAGACAGGATGCCTTCTTGTGGCATCCCCCATAAGTAAGTCTTATGATTATGGTTGATAATTAAGACTAAGCTATCATATAAGAAATCCTAGTCAATTGGACAGCAGCTTTGTACCTAACATAAGTCTCTGTGCTATTTGGGACCTTAACATGGCAATGGGTGGAACTTGGGCAGCCTGGTGGAAAGCACCCATGTGGCTGCAGGGCTTGGGCAGCTTGGTGGAAAGACTTATTGTTACACCCCACTTCTTTTCTAAAGGCCTTTCTAATGCTTATGCCTTTGTGTTTTGCTTGGGACCACTAATTTGCTAAATTGTCCGGGTCACAATGGGTATGGAAGTAACTAATGGAGTCTTGGTGTGCTCACCAGGGCCACATATCTGAAGATAAGGAATACCCCAGAATTGATGAATAGTAAATATTCACTGAGGAAGGACAGGATCTCCTGATCCCCTCCCCTGTCCATGATTGCCTGTTGCCAGGCCATGTATAGGCCTAGTGTAGGCAAGTCACAAGTTCTTCTGTAAGATCACAATCACAGTAGCAGGTTCATTCCCTTAATATTATATTTGTAGCCCTTCTCATATTCTGACTCTTACATTCTTTCAGTACTCTGTTTGTTATGTTATCTGAGCCTTAGGACTCAGGGTGGTATAAATGTTTTACTTATGGCTGAACACTCAATTGTCACTTATTTTCATCACTTGTAGCAGCCATGGAAATCTTTATTCACTTCACTTTGTTCAAAGCGAAGCTTCTCTGATTACTTCTGAGGGTATTACATGTCTATGAGTATTAACACAAATATTTAGAAGGCAGTTTGGAAACATGCCTAATTTACTTACTACAGTATTATGTTCCTCCTTAGTGACTATATCCCCCATGGCCATGGATATTTTCACTGATTCCCTGTAGCAGACATGAATTCCATCCTTCAAAGCAGGCCTTAATTCTAATCAGAGACCTGCCCCAATAGCAGTTTGTGCCGCTGTTGCCACAGGGGAACAACTGACCTGGTGGGTTGTTAATGTAGTTCATAGGGACTTTTTAAGTTTTAGCAATATTAATAAATATCTGAATACTCTAGTACTCAAAGGTCATTATATTAGGTAAGATTATGCTGTGAATCTTAAGTACCACACATTTCAAAGTGCTAAAGTTTTCCTTCATGGTAAGACATTGAAAATGATGCAGGAAAAAACATTTTCTAGATATTTTTTAATTTTTACCTCTTTTGGTCTGAATTTAAATCTCTTCAGTTATATTCCAGATTTTCAAAATTACATTTGTAAGAAGAGAGGAAATGAAATTCAGTGTGTAGAATCAGGTTCCCAGGGTGTCCAGGCACTTTGAAACTTCAGACTACTACTTCACAGAATGTGAATTGTTTTGTGGCTGTGCCATGTGAGATATTAACCAAAGAAAGATCTCCAGCCTTTGACCTATACCCAAAGGAAATCTTTTTATATGAGAATAATGGCCAGCAGGATTAGAAAAAACATTTTCACAACTTATTAGTGTAACATAAGCTAAGTGGAATGAGAAAAATAAGGGGAAAATACAAGAAATACTTTTCTTTGTAGGAAGAGATTCAGTTAGTAAATAAAACAAAACTTGTGTAAGCTGGTTTTACATCGAGGAACATAGACTAAGATTTACTTCAAGAACTAGTGTCAGTATTAAAAAATAAACAGACTTGATTAAAAAAGAAGTACCAGGGTGACCGAACACTGCCTACAAATGTCAACAGTCACAACATTAGGGTAGGAAAATAAAAAACATCATTTGCTTTGTACTTACCAGACGTATGATGTGGGAAAAACAAATAAATCTACTCTTGTTAGTGGTTTTTTATGAGTTCTGTGTTTGAACAGTGTAAAAATGGTAGATTTACAAAACTTGTAAGCTGCAATGATTTATTTTCTTAAGGCTTGTGAGAGAAAATATTAGGCCATACACACGCACAAAAGTCTCAATATTTATTTTTACATTTGTTTGATCAAAGTACTTTCAGACAGTATTTTTTTTTTCTGTTCTGAGACAGAGAGTTCCAAATGAATATTTGTGGTATGGGTGATATTTTAAAAATGTCCTGAGAATCCCCTTCCATGGTCATTGTGGGTTATAAATGCAGATTGACAGGCAGTTTCAATGGATCTTTTGTTATGGGAAAAATTTGTTTTCTGACTTAAAAAAGAAAGATGTTTAGTTGAAAATGTAGCATTTTATCATCCATAATGTAAAATGATGTGGAAACAGAGAACATTGATTTGAGAAAGAAAGACAGCTTTCTGCCCGTGTTCTGTCTTTAGATTAATGGGAGCACCCTGCTACTGATATGTAACATGAGAAATATTGATTATTATCAAATGTCTCCATATTCTGGAGGATTAATCCTTGTTGACAGGGTAGATTCATCTATCTATCCATCTATCTATCTATCTATCTATCTATCTATCTATCTATCTATCATCTATCTATCACTTGTCTTTCATGTATCTATTTTCTATATACCTCTCTGTCATCTATAGATGTACACACATGTGTCGTTACAAATACCTTTGTTCCACCCTTCTGGTATAACATGTACTTTTATATTTGTTATGTTTAACTTCCCAACTTAATGAATAATTGAAATCCATGTTTTCTGAAGAGATTTCAAACATTATAATGTGTTTGAATAGTTTCTGTCTCTTCTATAATCAATAATCCATAGTGTAACTTATTTTTTATGCTGTGCTCCACCAACTTATCCCCATAAAAAATCTCTACCATTGGTAGAGGAAGTCATAATGGCCATGTGAAATCCATGGGTCCATCTTCCAATACCATTTATGAAGAAAGATTGAGTAAATATTTCAGTATTAACAGTTAATTATAGCACTTTCCTAAAAATTAAATATTAGATGATTTTTTTGAGTTTATGTGGAAATACATGGTAAAAGTGGAAATGCCGATTTTTGAAAAATCTACAGACACTTTATAGTTTATTTTATCTTGAGACAAGCTCTTGCAACTTAGTCACTGATAGCTTTGAACTTGTGATCTTGCCTCCCAGAATCATGAGTACTCAGGTCAGAGGCATTATGACCCATATGGCACAAAATGGTTTTAAATAAAACATGTAATAGGGTGACTGTTTTAATTTCTGATGACTTAAGTAACTCATTTGTTACCTGGAAATTTTTCCTGTCCTTAATTTAAACACATTTCTGAGAGTTGATATAAAATATTTTATTTGGTTTACTCTCTCAAGTAAAATTTTTAGATAATTATTTGGGACAAAGAGGCCAGAGGATCAGGAGTTCAAGGCCATTCATGGCTAAGTAGGCAATCAAGATTATTCTAGTTTTAGAAGACCCTGTTGCAAACAAACAACAAAAATGAGATATTTTTTTTCCTATTGGGAGTTTATATTAAAATCCATAAATGTTATTTGTACCTACAAAATGCTTACAGAAAATTATTTTTACTTTCTAACCTTGCCTCTAAAACATGGATTTGATCATTTCTCAAATCTTACTTTTCCTTGGTAGTTTGCAGAGTTTGCCTATCATGTAACAACAGTTGACTTAGGAAACTTTACTTTTGCCTTTGAGGAAATTTCTATTAGGCTTTCATTATCAGTCAAAGAGTCTTCTCACCTCCTTATATGATGTCATCCTTCTTCTCCCACTACAGTATCAATTACAGCTGGATGCTTAAACAGGTGGAGAATGAGTAGCAAGCAAACAGGTACTTTTGGCTATCCTTGTACCTTAGAGCATTCTCTCTATATCCTAAGCATTTCATGGTAATCAACTTCTAGGAAACTCATGTATTTCATGAGCCTGTAAGTGGGGTAGTTAGAAGAACAGGACCACATAGTCCATAACTATATTTCATGATATATGTTATAAAAATCAAAAAGAAAGACAGATGCCTTAAATTAGATTTAAAAACATACTTCAATAATATACTTTATATTGAACAAATTTGAAATATTTATTTTTGGGGAATGATTAAATAGCTATATTTTTGTGTAAGGCAAATAGGTCAAATAGGTAACATATCTATCTCACTTTTTAGTGAAACTTCTATCTAATCTGTGTTATACTTCTATTTCCAGTTTTTTAGGTTGTGTATGTATGTATGTGTGTATGTTTGAATTCTGTATATGTGAGGTGAATATGCTTGCGTGTATGTACATACACATAAGGGGGTAGTTTGCACATATGTATATGGCAATGTATTGCATGTATTGCATGCATGCACGTGTGTGTGTGTGTGTGTGTGTGTGTGTGTGTTTTGGACAATTTTAGGTGTTATCATTTGTCTTAGTTAGGGTTTCTATTGCTGTGAAGAGACACCATGACCACAGCAACTCTTATAAAGGAAAAC
Organism: Cricetulus griseus; assembly: GCF_003668045.3. NCBI lineage: Eukaryota > Metazoa > Chordata > Mammalia > Rodentia > Cricetidae > Cricetulus > Cricetulus griseus. The sequence goes on along the minus strand of NW_023276806.1, from coordinate 241,457,948 downwards.
ATTTAACCTGGGTGGCTTATAGTTCAGAGGCTTAGTTCATTATCATCATGGCAGGATATGGTGGTGTACATGCAGATATGGAGCTAGAGCTGAGAATTCTACATCATGATCTACAGACAGCAGGAAGTGACCTGAGACCCTGGGCCTATCTTGAGCATAGGAGACCTCAAAGTGCCCCCACAGTAACACACTTCCTCCAACAAGGCCACTCATAATCCAACAAATCCACACCTTCTAATAGTGCTCCTCCCCATGAGCTTATGGGGGCCAATTACACTCAAACAAACGACTACATAATTCTTAGGAGTTGTCTATCTTGTTTTATAGAGACAGGGTCTCTCAAGCCTGGGATTTAGGGAGATTGCTAGCCATTGCCCAGAACCTTCCCGTTTCTTCTTGCATTTAACTCTCCAGCATGGCCATTACAAGTGTGTGCTACCTACCATGCCTGGCATTTTACATTGCTTCCTGGTTCAGACTCATTTCTTCATGCCATTGCAGCAAGCTCTTTTTGGACTGAAATATCTCTTCAGCTTCCAATTCTTAGTTTTAATGTATTGGAAATCTCTCTTTATATTTCTCTGGCAATAAGGACTCAAGGCTCTGTTATGGTTCAGTAGGTTGACTACAGATAAAGGTAATGTGTGTGTATAAGAGCTAAAGAATTTGAAAGTGTTAGTTTTACATAATGATAAATGGGGGCAGATGGGCTGGCTCAGTGGGTGTGGGTGTGGCATGGGGTCAGGGGGCTTGCTGCCAGGCCTGAGGCCCTGGTCAGAACTGGCATAGTGCAAGGAGAAAACCCGATTTTTCTTTCATTTTTAAATTTTAAAACTTGGTTATTTTAGAATTTTATGATATATTTTGATCATACTCATCCCTCACACAACTCCTTCCAGATCCAACCTGTCTACCCATCTAACTTTGTGTCTTCTTTCAACTGCTTTTAACCCATCAAGTCCAATTGGTGCTGGTATACTCTTGGATTTGTGCTCATCCACTGGAGTTTGGTTGTTCTACTAGGGGCTACAACTTTATAGAACTATCTCCCTCTCACCCTAGAGCCCTCATTTGTCAAAGGCTTGTCAGCAAGGGTAGGACTTTGAATGAAAACCCATACATGCTCCGAACTCCATACATGCTCCATGGCACATTCGTGCTGTCCCCCATACAAATGATAAATGCACGTGAAAAGGATAAATGTTTTGAAAATAGATATATTAAACTTGGTTTACATATCATATAATGCATGGAGGTATCAACCTAAAGTGCTGTACCATTAATAGGTATAGCTGTGTTCTTAGGTGTTGGTAAAAATAAGCATAGTTTTAGAGATAACAGTGAGAAGCAGGCACTTCCTGGTTTGGTTATTATTTTTGAGACTGAGAAAGTAGATGACTGAAAGCATCCCTATGGAGTTCTGTGTGCCTGCTTACTGTTGATGGAAGCACCCTGAAGCAGGACATAGAGGGAGAGGAGACACCAGATTGGGACATTTGGGAAGAGGGGATTTCTGGAAGTGGGCTTTTCTCCATTGGTAAGGCCCAACAGACTCTCCTTGTCGACCACACTGTGCTCTCAAGTATAATAGCAACCAAATGTAAGGTACTATGGTTTTAATCTAATAATCGTACTGAGTTATTTAGGGTTATTCAGTGTAAGAGTATTTTTTTCAGTGGAGTGAAAGGCTTTGACCTTGCTGTAGGGACTCATCTTTGCCATCTGTGTGACCTCTTTAACAATGTGCTTTGAACTTTTCTCCAGAAAAATGGGTGGGCTCCCTGTTTATAAACTCATACATATTTTATGTTGTTATTGAAAGATATGAGGTACCAAAGACCCTAATCCTCACAACTACCCATTGGACCTACCATTAGCACTAAAAGTTAAAGGAAATAAAGTAGACAAAATATGCTTTCTTCTTGTTTAAGCATGTTAAGTACATTTATTTATTTATTTATTTATCTCTCTTTTGCTCCTCCTCTCTCTCTGTCTCTCTGTCTCTGTCTCTGTCTCTCTTTCTCATGTGTGATTTTATGCATGAGATTTCTACAGCATGCATGTAGACGTCAGGATACAACCTGGAGGAGTAGGTTGATTTTCCCCTTCCACAATGTGGACCCTGCAGATGTAACTCAGGGTATCAGGTTTGGTGGCAAGTACCTTTACAAGCTACCTCAATGGTCTCCTACTTAATAACTTGTAATTAAATCTTTTGTTTTTAATTCTATCATTTATTCTGTGTGGTTTAAGACACTTTACAGGGAGTGTAAGGAGCTTAGATTGTACAGTCTTGCCATACATTGTTTTACATTGTATATTTATTCTGTGTACTGTAGCAGTCCTGGTTTTCTGCCACCCCCAATTTTGTAGGATATTGAAGACAAATGACCTTTAGGTGAAAACCAAAACTTGTGGTTTTGCATGTAGTTTCAAAATTGCCCATTCAACATTTAGTTTTGGCCCACTAGTTTTCTCCAGTTCCCTTTTGGCCACAGGAATCCCAACAAAATTCCAGACAGTTAGGAAATACTTTAATCCCATTGAGCACTTAATTCATAGTGTCATCCCATAGAGCAGCTTCCTATATTCTTCCCAGCTCTAATGTCATCAATGCCAAATCATTGTATTAAATAGGTCAAATTAGTAGTAATTAATACTTTCATTCTTTAATTTTTGATGTTTTAAAATCAAGATCACAAGATTAAAATACAGAAAAGGAAGAGAAAAAAAGTCCACAGTAGAGTCTCATGTATTTATTTGTGTACCAGGCTTTCTCTTGGGCCATCAACCAGCTCCCAAATCATAATATGTAGAGTTACTACTAATTATAAACACTCTGCTTTATCTTAGCTCTTATTTTAATCTGCAACCTGCTTCTCTTTATCTATGTTTTTGCCTCTTTTTACCTGTTTTTCTTTGTGTATATCTTACTTTTTCTATTTCTCATACCAGCCAGGCTGGTGGTTGCCTGGCTTCTGGTCCCAGGTGTGCCCTTCTCTTTCTTCCTGTTTATCTTCTCCTGCTTTTCTCTCTTAAGCTTGGATTTCCCCCTATTTATTTTGTCTATGCCTGACAGCCCCACCTATCCCTCTTTTTCCTAGCTATTGGCCATTCAGCTCTCTATTAGACCAATCAGTTGCCTTAGGCGGGCAAGGTGAAACAAAGGAACCACATCTTTGCATAATTAAATAAACACAGCAGAAATAAATGTAACACACCTTGACATAGTTAAAGTAATATTCCACAGTATAAACAAATGTAACACATCTTTACCTAGTTAAAATAAAATTCCACATCTTCTTTGCCCATAACTATCAAATCTATAGCAGATTGTAATAAAGAAGCCAAATAGACAGTGCTCAGACTATTTTAGCATGCAGAAAAACAACACTTAGATTTAACTAGAGATGCCATAAGAAAACCAAAAATTGTGCAATATGGAGAAATTGGACACTGTAAATATTGCAAGGAGGTAAGGTGGTGGTGGTGGTGGTGAGTGTGTGTGGTGTGTGTGTGTGTGTGTGTGTGTGTGTGTGTGTGTGTGTGTGTGTGTGTGTGAGTTCCTAACATGGATTTGAAGATGTATGGGGTCTAACATGCATTCCAACAGCACATAGGTGAGTTGGCTTCCTCACTCACTACTTCCAAGAAAGTGACTAGTCTTCTCCTGGACCAGTTAGTTTACAGAGCATTTAGAACTGCCTGCCAAGCTGTATCTGAAGCTATGAGTTAGAACAAAAGTTGGTAAATAAAATGGGTTTATATCCTCTATAACTGTTTGTCTGTAATTAAGTATCAACTGACCTCATGCTTCTTCTTCTTCTTCTTCTTCTTCTTCTTCTTCTTCTTCTTCTTCTTCTTCTTCTTCTTCTTCTTCTTGTCTCTCTGGAAGTAATGTTTTTGGATTCTGTTACATATATAATCCATAATTTGTTTACTGTGTTTGGTGTAACATATAAGGGCATTTGTGCCAACTCATATGAAACAAAAGGGTCATGATCCCCTGTGTAAATTGAGAGCATGGGAAGAGGGAGGAGGGATCTATGAGAATGAGAAGAGAAGAAGAGGAAGGATGCAGAGGTCATGAGGGACCAGAAAGTTTGAGTCAGGTGTTGATTAGAAGAAAGGATATGTGATAGGTAGGGTTTTAGTTGGGGGGCAAGGCAGGGGAGGAAGGGAGGGAGAAGGGAACTGGGATTGTCATGTAATTCAATCTTGTTTCTAATTCAAATAAAAAATGATAAAAATTCTAAAACACACTCATATTTAAATTTACTGTAACTCTACTTAGTATTTAAAATGTAGAGCTGAAAAACTGATATTTCAGCAGTGTTATGCCTTAGATTTCTAGCCAGTCTGAAAGTTTATTCCTACAGAAATAAAATTGAATAGTATTAAAGATGATGATAGTGATAGCTATTCCCAGTAACTGGGAGTTTACTAAATGTAGGAATCTGAGATTCATTTCCAGACCCATTAAATACTAAGGTTTTGTTTTAAGCAGGTTCTCTGATTCTTGTTCAAAGTTAGAGAAGCTTGACTTCAGGCTCTCATTGTCTGCAGGACTACAGTCTTAAGGAAGAAATGGGCTGACTTTGCCTGTGGTCACAACTATTGTCTCAGTCATATATATACTGGTAGTGTTTTAAAGAATAGTAAACTTGAATTTACCTGAAAACCTTGAAATTTATTTTAATGAAAACCCATGATTCTTTTGTTATGATAGATAAAATAATAAATTAAAGTAGATTATCTCTTTAATGAGACGAGTGGCTATACGGGTGTTGAGAGCCTTTATGTTTTCTGTGGCATGTGTAGGAAGTGGAATTCAATTTTAGAGTCTGGATTTAATTTTGGGCATCAAAGATTTGAGTAATATAAACTGTTCTCTCTCTATGACTTTGTTTTTATGATCATAACTGACAGTAAGCCTTTCTCTATGGTGATTAGATTGCCATTCAGCTGACAGAGTTCAGCATTGGTGGTGTGGAGGGAGAAAGCAGTTGAGAGGGGAGTTTGAAGTTAAGAAAGAATTACCCATATTTTGAATTGATAACGTAACTAGAACTGAGTTCTGTTTTCTTCCTATCTTGATTTGTACATCAGTCTGACCTACTCACCTCTCAGTTTTGTGGGAAGAACCCAAACTCGACAGTTAATTAAATTAATTATATAATATGCTTAGCCTTTGATGAAAGCTCCAAACAGTTCATAACATTTAGAACTGGAGTTTAAATTTTATAAGTTCACTACTTTTTTATTAACTATTTCTTCATAGTGCTAAAATTCATAAAGATAGAGATTACAGTCCAATAGAAGACATAAATTTTAAAAGGAGGGTTTCTATTACTTCAGAAATCTTTATTTTTTACCTTCCCCTTTTTGTTTTACAGAAAAATATAAAGTTAATTAAAAAAGAGTATTTGTAAACCAGTATTAAAATGAAAAGACAGATAAAAGAACAAAATGAAAAATAATCTTGGAAGTTCTAGGCATTTTTCAGAGACTTACTCTCTCATGATAAATGCATCCTCTCTGCCAGGTATCCTGATGTTAGGGTACTGTGACATCTTTTGCTACAAAGTAATCAGAGGCTTAGTTTCAATTTGAACAAGGCTTCTATTTCATTATTATGTTAGTATTTATGATCTTAAAAGATAAATTTATATGATAGTTATGAATGAGGCCCATTCTTTCACAATGGCTTATAGATCTTTGCTTTTTTCTGTAGCAAAACATAAAGCCTTGTATCAAATTTGTGTGTTCTGGATTATGGAATAATTTTGAAGTTCCATAAGTGATAAATGTGACTTATTAGTTGTTAAATATTAACAGCACGGCAAATAGTTGATGCCTAAATAAACATGGACTTAAAACTTAGTTTTAAAATTGTGCATCCATTTCTAAATTCCTAGAGGCAACTTGGTCTTTTAGACATGCCTTAGAAGCAACAGACAGTGCTGAGTGAGTGGCAGCCACCATACAGCCTTCCTATTTTGGATTAAATCTTACTGAATTGAGTTCTCTTAGTACATCTTTTCCTTGTTACTACTTCCACCTGTTGGTGAAGGCTTGCACAGGGTCACAGGCATCCATAGAAAATGCAAGCATTCATATTTAATTTTCATAAATTTGCAGATTAGCTCATGGCACCAGCTGCTCCCTGTAGATCAGCTCCTTCAAACAAAATACTCTTTCCTTTCTGTCAAAATACCAACCTTGGGGATGGGCTGTATTTATATTCTGACAAGTCTAATCTTACCCTGGTAAGATTATCTTTAAAATGTGCTCTTGAAAATGATTCATTTTTTAATTATGTGATTATATGAGTGGGGGAGGGGTATACAAATGAGTGCAATGACCATATAGATGGGGTTATAGGTGTACCTGTGGCACCTGAGGTAGTTACTGAAAACAAATGTAGTTTGTGCTCTTAACCTCTGAGCCAGGTCCCCAGCCATTTCATAATGTTCTATAGTTAACCTTATATGCATTGATTTTACTCTGACAATTGTTTTATTTTAATCCCACTTTTTGTTCTAGCTGTGTTTTGGGGCGACATTGCCTTAGACGATGAAGACTTAAATATCTTCCAAATAGACAGGACAATTGACCTGACTCAGAGCCCCTTTGGAAAACTTGGACATACCACAGGTATGATTGACTATTTGAACGTATTTATAATTATTTTGGGCAAAATATAATTGAAATTATATGAATAATCTTAAAACCCCACATCAAAATTGACTTTTTACACAGATATAAACATAGTTTAAAGTTTAGGTTCTTATCATAGCTTTCATTTATAATTTTATTTAACAACCCTTTTATACATAAGCTCCATTCATGGCTCTATACAGATAACTTGTATGAAAAACCTCTGGAGGCTATTTCAATTTTCTATGTTTTGATCATGTTTGAAATATGCCTATATGGAAACCCAGAGGTTTAAAATAATATCTTTTAAGGGTGAAATATCTTTTTTAGTTTCTTAGTAAAATTTTTATTCTGAGTTCCATTTTAGAGGAGATTGAAAGACATAAGGATGAGATTTTGTTTTTTAGTTATAGCTGAAAAATCTAATTTATTTATTTATTTATTTACTTACTTATTTATTTATTTTTGAGACAGTGTCTCATGTTGCCCGGCCTAACTTCAACCTTGCTATACAGTCCCTGCTGGCTTCAAACTTCTGATCCTACTACCTTCACTTCCCAAGTGCTGTTTTAATCATATGCTATTGTGCCAGGCATTAAAACATTGATTTGATGCATTCCTTTTATCTTATTTAATTCTGCCCTATGCTAGGTTGACCTTCCCTTTCTTACTTTTCCCAGTTATTCTCAACCTTTGAGAGACAAATGACCCTTTCACAGGGGTCACATATCAGATCTTTACATTAAGACTCATAACTGAAGCAAAATTATAGTTAGGAAGTAGCAATGGAAATTTATTTTTTTGTTTGTGGGTCACCACAACATCAGGAACTGTGTTAAAGGGCCACAGCATTAGAAAGTTGAGAACCACTATCTTATCCTAAGTAATATTATATATGCATATGATTCCTCTCTGCTATCCAGCAGATAAATCTGTCTCAGAGTTAAGACTTTTTACTGTTCATCAATATTTGTCTAGCTTATTCGTTTTAGTATCCTTTTGTTTAAGCAAAATCTAAACATGGAGAAGCAGTATGGTAATGCAGAGGATGCCAGTGGGATGGTTCCTAAAAGTGACAGATGTTAACAATTGGTGTGTGTCTGCAGATATGCATACGCACATGTGTGAAAACACTTCAAAATTAATTACAGAAGATATGTGTAAAATGCAACATCATATTTCCATATTATACACTTTATCAAGCAGTTTCTAAAATAAGAGCATTGACCTGTCCAGTTAAAATATTCTCATAGCCAAGAAAATTCTTTGCATGAGGAATACAAAAGCTAAATTCTAAGGAATTACTAAAAAATAATATGCTTTGGCCTTTATTATATGTAGTGACAATCTTTCCTAGACCTGGACCCATGTATATACATTGCAAATATAAATATGTGAACTTGGGTTTTCAAAACCATCAATTTTCTTTAATCTCTTACACATACACAAGCAAAGGTGCAGGTCTCCTCATGACATTTTCATATCTATTTAGTCATAGTTGGCCTTCTTTCCAAGCCCTCTCTACTAGGCTCAGAATGGAAATTGGACAGCACGTTCCTCTACAGTATGCTTCTTCCTCCAGCTTTTATGGGGACAGTTTATTCTGGACAATAAAGAACTGACACTACTTGGCAAAACATTGTGTATGTCAAACTGCCTTTTGAGTTTTTATTAAAGTGACCCTTTGCTATAAGTGTTAGTTAGGTCATTCCTTAGGGCTCACTTCCTATGCTATTTTAGAGCCATTGATTTTCTGTGATTAAAAAAACTAACACTATCATTTAATATTGCTATTTCATTTAAATGTAGGTTCTGAGATAACATAGTTGGAGGGAAAATATCTCTTTAAGTATATAGTATAGGACACAGTATAGTTTTGAAAATATAAACACTATAAATCTGTGGCTGACAAATGCATAGATCAGAAAAGCTTCTTTGTAACTTTTCACTCTATAAGTGACCTTCAAATAATTTAAGTGTCCTATATTTTATGATTTTACTTAATTTTCCCTTTCCTTGGAATTTGTTTATATAGAGTTCTTATTTTCCTCTTCTTCTAATTTCAAAATGTATGGGTTATATTGACAAATAAATAAACATTTGATTTTTATAGTTCCATTCTGTTCTGGAACAATTGACCTGTTAAAATTAAATACACCTGTTAAAGTTTAGTGAGGCACCATTGTCCAACTTTATTTCATTTATTCTACATATTATTCAAAATTACTAAAATATTCTCACAAACAAAATTACCTTTTCCATCCATAGAACTATCTTGATAGCATCCAAACACTTCTTTCTTTTTGATAAGTATTTTGACTCCATCTAATATAACTAAAGTTTCCATAAAATGGTTATTTAAAACATGTAGAGCCCATACTTTAAAAAGGTTTCAAGTAGCTGCATAGGAATGAGTACATTTGAGTGTGACCTCATCTTTCTGAAATGCCTGATGGAAAAATTTCAAAAATTTTTCTCAAGATGCACAGCAAAAATGTGACTATGTAATGCAGATAATTAAACAGACTACTAGCCCATGCTCCCACTGTTTGCCTTATAAGGACATTTGACTTCTTTAAGAGGTTAGGTTTCTTTAACCTTTTCTTTTCTTCCTTAATGTCTGAAACATCCTTTGAGGGTATTCTATTATTATTTTTTTTAAATTCTTGCAAATCTCATAATATAACACATTTTGTAGTTGAACATCCTTTGGTGTACGGACCCTGTGAAATTTTCTTTATTATATAAATTAAGGAAAATAACTTTCATGATGTAACTGAATGCATTATAAAATCTGACCTGATATATCAAAGTTTAGGAACAAGACTTGCTCTGCAAACTTACTCTTCTAGTGTTTTGATTTCCACTTCCTGGCAAGACATCTGAACAGACTCAGTTTACACAGAGGAAGTAGCTGGGAAGCAATCAATAGGGCCCTGTGACTTCCTGACATTCAGCATAGCATAGTTATGTGGTAACAGTTAGTGTCAAGGTCACTGAGAAGAAAAATGTTTCAGATTATCAATAGATAACTCAATTGTCATGATGCCCTAATAAAGTCATTTAGTTTGCTTGCTGAGTTTCTCCCACCTTCTTATTTTTAGTTCCTGTGTTCCTGTAGAAACTTTGCTCTCTACAAAGATTCATGAATAATAATTCCTAATGAATTAATTCCACATAAAAACACAACCAAGGAGAAAACAGAATTATTGCTAATGTTTATCTGCAAGGGCTAACAGTATTAGACAATATTTTTCTTTTATTCTTTAGGTGGATTTGGAGACCATGGCATACCAAAGAAACGAGGGGCTCTCTACCAACTTATAGACAGGATAAGACGACTTGGCTCTGGTATATCAAGTTTAAAGTTGCAGACACTTGACTGATTACATTAAAAATGTTACCCAATAGAAATTCAGTTTATTAAGATCAGTGTGCCACTATTTTTAAAGTAGGTAAATGATATACTGAGAAAGAATCACTTTTTTTGTTAATTGATATCTCACGTCTGGTTAAAGAGCTTAAGTTAGAGAAAATTGAAATATTCTTTTTGCTTAGCTTGAGCTTTTCCTTATATAAAATGATTTAAATATTAATTAATTGTTGATATTTATTTCCAGTTCATTAAGTACCATGTGAAAATATTTTATAAGCCATCTCATAAAGAATTTTTATTAAATGAAAAAAGTCACAGCAGTATTTATTTCTAAATGAAAGCTATTTTTATTAACTTGACAAAAGGATATTTCAATTTAGGAAAGAATTGGACCAGGAATGTTGGTTTATGCCTGTTCTCCATACCACTTTGGAGGTTGGCTAAAGTGTATTGCCATAGCTAGAGGGGGCCTGAGCTACACTGTAGATTTTAGGAATACTTGAGACCCTGATTCAAAACAAACAAACAAACAAACAACAAACAAATACAAATATTCCACAAAATAAAAACAAGCCACAATCAAACAAAAAACAAAATCAGAGCACTGGTTAAGAGGTTAAGAGCACTGGGTGCTCAAGCAGAGGACCTCAGTTCAATTCCCAGCACCAGAATTGCAGTTCACAACTTAATTCCAGTCCCATGGTACCTGATAACCTTTTCTTGCCTCTGTAGGCATCAGGCAGAAATGTACTGACAGATATACATGCAAGCAAAACACGGCATACATGAATATAAAAACATTTAAAAACAACCAAAAAACAAAATAAAACAAAAATATTTATGTATTCATGTATATATTTCATAAAACTTTATTGTGGTCTCATAATTATTCATGCATAAATATTCAGCTTATTGTCATTCATAGGTTCTGAAACCTTTTTGTAAAGCCCTTTATTTGGGTTTAATGTCCTTATACTCTTTCAAGAAATAGGTAAATAATTCAATGATCTGTGAAGGTGCTTTCCAGAAGTCATCTTCCTAAGAAAGACTATGTGTTTGCTCAAGGACATTGAAGAGATAGACACACTCAAGACTTTGTCATGGGAGTCTGTGTTCAGTGTTTGTCACAATAGAGCATTTCATAGTGAGGGGAATCACAGTAACACTGTTGAAAGAAAAGAATAGTCTTTAATATGTGTGAAAAGCAAACAAACCAAGAAAAATTCCAAGAAAGGCAAAGAAAGTAAAACTCTTGACTTGGAGTTTGCACCAACTAGGCAGCATTTTGTTATTCTGTTATTGTGTTGTAGCAGCCTATAGCTCATGTTGATAGCTGAAGTAGTATGGGGAAGAAAGGAATGGAGATAGCCTATGGTCTCAGTGAACAGCACATATTTTTCTTAACTGTGTATATGATGTAACTTTTATGGCTTTAGGCTATTTTATTGGAATACTAACCTTGATTTCAATGATGAAAGTACTTGGCCAGAACAATTTAAAGAAATAATCTTGAGTGTTGAGCTCTTTTCTTGAACAGTATCTATTTTATCAGGTGGTGAATGGCTCATGGGCTGATAAGATAGGCAGCATAAGAAGACTTTTCCATGACCTTATACTCTTTCAATAATTTTAGACCCTAGTGTCTGAAATATGAAAATCCATCATGACTCATACATAGGACATTAAGAAGTGATATTTGGGCTTGAAATACTTAGTATTTATTTCTATATATTTCGTAAACATGTAAAATGACTGCCATTTTCCTTTAATGCATTTTGGGCATATTTATACATATACATATGTACGATACTTGAACTTTCATCCTTTAAGAGGAGTATGATTCTGTTTGACAGATGTTTTAAATGTTACTGCAGGCTTGGAGCAAAATAAAACCACTAAAGGGAAAGCACCTCCAAAATTCTCAGAGCAAAATGAGAAAAATCGAGTTCCCAGAGCTGCTACATCAAGAACAGAAAGAATATGGCCTGGAGGTGTCATTCCTTATGTCATAGGAGGCAACTTTACTGGTAAGATGGTCTCAGTGTGTGTGTGTGTGTGTGTGTGTGTGTGTGTGTGTGTGTGTGTGTGTGTGTGTGTGTGTGTATGTGTTCAAGGAAATCTGTTATACAGGTCTTGTGTTTTATAGAAAATACACTATCCAATCAAATGTGAGAAAAAGCTCAATTAACATGGGTTGCTAACTTAAAACTTTCCAAAGTTGAAGTAAAATATCATTAGTCTTTCATTTAGAGTCTAAAGTATTGTGCTGGATTTTATACTGTTTCAAATTTACTATAGAAAGCAGCTTCTCTGCCCTGAGGAGATGAATGCACACACCATCCTCAGGGTCTTGCACACACATATTTGTAGAGCTAATGGGCTTTAACCCTTAGACTAGAAAGTGAGTGTGGATTCTGAGCAATGACTCATTTGTGAACCAGGCACAGTTGATGACAGTACCAGCTAGCATCCTGAACTACCAGCCAGGATGGGTGAGCCAGCACCAAACACACCTCCCTGAAAGCCCACACTGTTTTATAAAGTCATGAATTTTTCCAGGCAGCCAGCGAGCCATGTTCAAGCAGGCCATGAGACACTGGGAGAAGCACACATGTGTGACTTTCACTGAGAGAAGTGATGAAGAGAGTTACATTGTGTTCACCTATAGGCCTTGTGGGTAAGTAGAGAATGGACTTAAGTTTTGAAGACTAAAAGGGGAAAGCTTGGAGGTAGGATTCCTTTCTTCCTGTTTGCAAAGGACAGGCTGAGTTTTGCATGAGAAAATTTGTATTCAGACAAATGTAAGTTATGGTTACTGGTCTTTGTGCCCATTTAGAGGTTATTTATCTTAGTACTGCAGTTTTTCTAGAACTCTTCTCTCTGGGTTTAGAAACCTCTTGTGTCTCCCTGTGAAATCTAAGCAGTTTGTTTCTAGTACAGTTGCCCATCAAGTCACTTGGTCTCTGGTCTATGCTGGTCCTCAAGTTCTCCCTGGTAACATCTCTGACCTTTAGGCCAGTCTACCTGCTCTCATCTTACTCTACCAAATTTCTTCCACCAGCAATTGTCTTCCAAATGGACTGGTGAGAGCAAGATTTTATACTACCTGAGATTCTTTGGTGTTTTCTCCTATAATAGTGTTTTCCAAATGGTCTTACATGACAATAAAGGCTTTCTTAAAAATAATTTTAGGAAAAGAAAAAAATAGGACACAATGAACGATAAGTGCAAACATTTTTTTCAATTAAAAATACTCCGTAAATACTGAATATATATATATTTTTTCAATTAAAAATACTCCCTAAATACTGAATATATATATGGTTTTTCTTTTCGAGACAGGGTTTCTCTGCTCTTATAGACCAGGCTGTTCTCAAACTCACAGATATCCACCTGCCTCTGCCTCCCGAGTGCTGGGATTAAAGGTGTGTGCCACTACCACCTGGCCCTGAGATTACATTTTAGTAGCTACTTCTACAGCAGAAGTACCAATAGCCATAACTGGTATTTAACTAATTGAGTGAATTTTCTAAATTTACATAAAAGGAAAACTATCACTGTTCCCTTTTAGAAGTGAATATTCATTTATATCCAAGAACATTTTATGCAGGCCTGACTTGAAAAACAAAATACAACTTTCTTCAAGAAACATAGGTAGTTAGAGTAATGGCCACATAAACTGTTTCTGCCTCCACATCTCCCACTAAATCTCATAATATTGCAAGTTATGAGATATTGCAGTAGCAGCTGTCCAAGTAGTGACAAACACTTTCAAAATCCTTTTTCTTTTGCTATGGACTGGAGAGATGGCTCACTGGTTCAGGGAAGTCACAGGTCTTCCAAAGGAACCCAGGTTTGTCTCTAGCACACACATTGGAGCAACCTGAAAATTCATGCAACTCCAGGTCCAGAGGATCCAATGCCTGTGGTCTCTGTCATCACCTACTCTCATGTGCATGCACCATCCCCCACATATACACATAATTAAAGAAGCAATGAATAAAATACAGTCCTAAAAATTCCTCTTATGGAAATCTTCAAACTTTTCTTCTGTGTTTGGAATCTATCAGAAATTGCATGATTTCTTTTCTAGCAGTACTTGGTAGTGGTTCCCTCTGTTTTCTGTTCCCTCTCACCAGAAGGCACACATGGTTGGACTTCCTCATTTACAATGTTTTTAACAGTCAGTAGAGAGAGGAGGTGGCAGCCAGACCCAACCATCATCAACATCCACAGCATTACAAATGTTGATTTATCTTTGTTCTGTATTTTAATTTGGAATCCTCTGTCTTTTTGTTGAACAAAAGAACCATTATTATGGCCATTAATAGTTAAATAACTTCAGTGCATCTAGATTTATTTTTTATGTAATTTTTTATAATTGAAAATATATTTTTCATACAATATATTCTGATTAAGGTTTCTCCTTTCCTGTATTCCTCCCAGATCTCTCTACCTCCCCTCCCATCTGAATCAACACCCTTCTTTTGCTCTCTCTCATTAAACTGTCATTTAAAAGATAATAATAAATATCTGTTAATGGGTAGGTGCTCAACAAAAATGTTGGTTTTTTAATGTTATTTTATTTATTTTGAATTTATTACCTGAAGCTCTTCTTGACACAAGAATCAATCCAACTGCTATAGCTATCTAAAGTGCTCATATATAGAACTCAAAATGTGTTTATATATAGGACTCAAAATGGTTATTGAATTCTTTTGGAGAAAGCACTTCTCACTCTATGATGGCCCCTTTTCTATTTAAGGGAAACATACATGATATCTGTGAGTATGGGAATGGGACCATCACATTATTTTCTCTTTCCCCATATTTTTCTAGATGATTTTACCTTTAAAAAGTAAGAGATTTCAACTTTGGCCTAAACTGAATGACGTTAATAAAAGTTAAAAATCATTGTCTCCAGATATTTTTGGACAGTACCATAAAGTATTGTCCATTGTTCAATAATTGAGTAATGTTTCCTTCAAATTACTCACATTTTGGCTGGGTAATTTTAAGTTACTTTGAAATGCCATCTAGTTCTTGTATCCGTTTAATATTTTTAAATATCTATATCTCTGGGGTTCCTTCTGATTATCTAATTTTAACAATTACTGCCCAGTTTATGTATTTCTAAATAGGTATGCTGGCAGCAACACATCTTTCTTCCCTCCCACTCTTCAATTTTACAAAACAAAAGTCTGCTTTTGTTTGTAATACATTGATATTTATACTCATTTTATTTTTACTTTAATGTTTCCCATTTTCATCCTACCAGACCAGGTTCCCTCATTTACCACTGACTTACTTTTGTTCATAGTTTTTTTTTTTTAATGCCTTTATTAGGTAGATGCTATGTTTAGGATGTAAGAAAAGAGTAAACAATGTGAAAAGTTTCTCAGCACCAGATAACTCATTCCTATGACAAAGGAGACAGTGACATGTATTGAGAAATCTAAAGGGAGACTATAATGGACAAATGATTCTGGTCATGGGATCTGTCCTGAGATGTAGTTAATATAGACAGTGAGATTCCACTGAGAGGACTCATTGGTTTCCTCTGCCACTGGGTATTAATTGCAGCGGGAGACTGCATCTCTCCTCTACACAAAATGAACTCAAGGCTATTTTTTTAAAACTTATTGTCTCTTGTTATTTGGGATTTTTTTGTCATATTAGTCTCTTACTTATTATTTTGATTTTTATATTGGTTGTGTGTATGTGTGTGTGTGCGTGTGTTTCTTTGTTGCTTTGACTTTCCTTCCTCTGTTTTAAAGAAAGGGAAAGAACACAGAGGTGCGTTGGTAGGGGTGTGGGTAGGGAGGATCTGAGAGGAACTGAATGAATGAATGGAAAACATGATCAGAATATATGATACAAACATTTGTTTCAGTAAAGAAAAAAAGAGAAAAGGGCAATAGTTGGAGATGGATCCTCCTAAAAATATCACAGAATATACCTGAGAAAATGAGTCCAAACTAACCCATTCTCCCAATTTTGCTTAGGTTCTGGTTCAAGAAATGGCCATTAACACATGCGTAGAAATGTCATATTGGTCCCCACAGATGTGTAGAGTTACTATTTGTCAATGAAATAGTCAGAGGATAGTAATGTCTCTCAGTTGCAAACCATATGTCTTGCATGCTCAAGGTCCTGGGCTTGATACCTAACAGTCCAAAATTAGCACATAAGCAAGTAAAACTGATTAAATAAAATAGCAAATGATTTTTAAACGAAATATAATAAGACACCTTGCCTTATCTGTTCCTTGGTGAGATTCTTCCCATGACTTTATTCTCATCCATTTTTGAGATCCCCACAGTGGGACTTGCCCTACCTGCAGTAGTCACAGTTAACTTTACCTCAGCTTGATCAAGTATCTTTGTCAAGGACTAGAGCATACAACTTACTTTGGTGTCCCTCATGGCACCCACACATTGTTTTACATATAGGTATTGATGAAAGTATAGACAATTTCAACATTGTTTCAGTCTCATAAATTTCTTAAAGGATAAACACTGTGGGGATTTATTTTTTACAATCCAGATATTTTAAAGAGTTACAACATACCCAGACATGATTAAAGCTCATCTACATTCCTAAAAATCAGACTTTTTACACTTAAAAATATTTTTGTTTATTTTTGAGATTGTAATTTAGTTACATTTCTCCTTTCCATTTCCTCCATCCAAATTCTCCCATATGCCCTTCCCCACTTGCCTTCAAATTTATAGAATCTTTTTTTTCATTAATTGTTATTGCAATTCATGGTCCTTTTGCAAGTATGGTCCTATTACAACCTGTTGAGTCTATAAGTTGCTCATGTGAAAATCAGACTTTTAAGTGCTATATATATATATAAATATATATGTCAATGTTATTGTAGAAATGGTGTGTTTTGGTGATTTGGGGAGTATCATTTCACATTTTCTTGTTTGCCTTATATTATTTTTCAGTAATTGTAATAATACTATGCAATAATACTAACTCATTGACTTCTGAACATTTCAATTATCTTGTGACTTGTAAATTTCCTTCTGGGTTAATGATACAGTTGTGTCACCAGTTTGGTTATGATAATGCTGCACATAAGTCTCAAACAATAATCTCAACTTTAACAGAGCTTGGAATTGTTGTTGCATAAATATTTAGGGCCTTCTAGAATACACCAAGCCAATGTTCATCAGCCCTCCTGGTCTTCAGTGTTGGGTCTATTATGTTTTAAGTAGTGAGGCTTTGAATGTATATCATTTGTATACATATAATACGACTCACTAAGGATTGTGGCTTGCCTGTACCATGGTGCCATTGCAATTGATGGCCATATTATCAGCTCCATTTCCTTTTTCTTTTATTTTAAGTGTGCTTATGTTATATATATGGCCGTTTTGACTGTGTGCATGTCTGCACCATGTTTGTACTTGGTAACTGTAGAAGCCAAAAGAGGTTCCTGGATCCCTTAGGGCTGGAGGTAGAGTCATCTGTGGGTAACATGTAGATGATAAGACTAGAATCTGAGACCTCAAAAATAGCAGCAGTGCACTGAATCATTGAATCACCTCCTCAGCCTCCACCACTTCTATTTCTAATGTTAATACAGTAAAGGAACACATTTTACCTTAATCACCTTACCGATAAGGCAATTTGTAACTTTTATAATTTCTAAAACTAAGAACTGAAAAAGCTCTTTGCCATCACAGGGAAAGCTGTTGAATATGAAACTTTCAGTACCTTCAAGACATTATATTTTCCATCATTTTATTAAGGAGAGACTTGTTTTATGCCAGAATGGTGGTAGGGATATAACTAATGAACTGTAATAAAACAATAAATAAATATTAAAAGATACTAGTCAGATTATTTTATAATTTAGTCTAAGTGAGTTTCATAGTATTAGGTTAAAGATATTCACAAATTTTTACCAGAATGTTTCTTTTTTATAAAAATTTACATATGTGCTGGGTGTTGGTGGCACACGCCTTTAATCCCAGCACTCGGGAGGCAGAGGCAGGTGGATCTCTGTGAGTTTGAGGCCAGCCTGGTCTCCAGAGCGAGTGTCAGGATAGGCTCTAAAAGCTACACAGAGAAACCCTGTCTTGAAAAACCAAAAAGAAAAATGTACATACGTGTTATCTTTGATCCATTTTCAATAGGATATATAATTTACTTTCCCCTTCATCATATTTCAAAAAATTTCAACTGAGAAATTGATATTTTCAATGAGTTGCTATTATAATATAGTGGTATTATTATAAGAAAATTACCACTAAAATGTGATATATTTTAATGGAAATTATTTGATTTGTTTTTGTGAGAGATGTTCGTCATAAATTTATTACTCTAGTCTAATGTCCTTTATTTCTACTACTTCTCTCATTCTGTTAGCTTCATCAATACTATTTGTCTACCTAATACTCTTTGACTGCTGTTAGAAAACCAGCTACCAAGTTAATTTACTTAGCTGTTTTCTAGGTTTTGTTTCAATATTTGAATTTTGCTTGTTTGCATTAAGATAACAGTGAGATTATCCTATACTTATTTTGTGCCCTCACCCTTTTGTGCTACTTTCATACTGTATTTTGGGTTATAACATTGAACAGAAGGCTGTTTTTGTTTGTTTTTTGCAAGAGAATTTCAGTTAGGAAGTGTGCAAACAACAGAGACAAGTTAACTTAATGTAAAGCAATTTATGAGGAGGTTTGAAATAAATTGTTGAATCATATTAAGGAAAAACTGGAGATCCAGGTTGGAAGGTGAACCTCAGATAGAATCTCTTTAACCCTTGCTGTACCTAGTCTTATCTTTCTTCTCTGATTTAGGGGACCACATTCTCCTTGAAATATTTGTGGAGGCTACACCACATATGAGACTATGTTCTGGGTGCTAGAGCTGGTGGGGAGTCCTGTCTCCTAAAATGCTAATAAACTAGAAAAGACAGAAAAGAACTACCAAAATAAAGGAAAAAAATTGTGCGACAAATTCTTAGAAGAAAGATAAATGGGGAGGATTGGGGGCCAAATTTGTACGAAGATTTGAAGAAGGTATAGAAGAGAGCCTGCCACACAGGTGTTTTGGAGGTTTGAGTTTCTTATGGGATAGACAGAAAAGGCCAATGAGGCATGAGTTCACTCCCTGTTCAAGGCAGAGAGAAGTGATAACTGGGCAGTGGTGAGAGATGAGCAGTATGTGGTAAGATTTATGGGTATGAAGATCATTTAGAAGACATCAACTCTATCTCATCTGCTTAGAGCACCAAATACTGTTTACTCACAGGTGGTCATCTAAGTATTGTGTGCAGTCTCATGGAGATGCCTTGCTCTGGACATAGCTCTTCTTATGGCAGACCAAACAGTAACCACATGGTCAGCCACATGTTGACTCTTAAGTGTTTTCTCTAGAAATGACAGCTTAGGCTTCTGTGATATTGTCCAGAGCAAGCCATGTAATGAAACCCAGCATTAGTGGAATGGGGACTTGTAATCATCAGCCAGAGATGGAGAATGAGTATTTTTGAACATTGACACAATTTGCCACAGAGTTGCTGAATAATGCCATAATCTGTTTTGACATTTAGAAACCATTATGATGTTAAGGAAATACTGGGATAGTGAGGCAAGAAAGAACAGAAAAAAAGTAGTGAACAATCCAACACTCTGCATGAGAAATGTACACGGAAGAGGGCCTAGGCCCTTCCACAAATGATGTGACAGACTTGATGATCCCCCAGGGAAGACCTCACTCTCCTTGGGGAGTGGGTGAGGGATGTGTTGGGAGGTTAGTGGGGGCATGGGAGGATGGAAGGGTGAGGGAATGGGGGATTGATATGTAAAATAAATTGTTTCTAAAACAAAAAAAGAAAGAAAGAAAGAAAGAAAGAAAGAAAGAAAGAAAGAAAGAAAGAAAGAAAGAAAAGGGCAATGGCACTGCAGTCCATGAGAGGTGGATGGATTCTGGGTTTAGATTAAAGGTCTAGCCAACAAGATTGACTACTGGAGAGAAAGGGAGACTTCCGATTACTCTTGGTGTTTGAAGCCAAAGGAAGATTAAAGTTGCCATCAGTTTTCACCTGGATGAGTTAATCGATGTGTGAGGAGGTGGTTTATTTATAATTCTTCCATTTAGTGAGAACTATACAGGGGAGATATCAGTGAGAGACTTACTGTTGATTGATATAAAGAAGCTAATGAAGGCAGGTGGTGTGTAAACAAGGTCTTCAATGATCTCCTGGAAGCACATTGCCTTGGATGTGTGTGCCAAGTCAATGAGGAAAATAAGAAGAAAACTCCTGCCTTCATGTATTCAACAGTTTGATGGGGCACTTGAAATCTGTGATCTAGAACTTTCTAAAAATCGAAACTAACTAAAGAATTCGATATTTTTAATGAAGATCATATAGTGATTACATTAAATAATTGGAAGTAATTTAAAAGGAAATCACAAAAAAGTAAAAGCAACCCTAAGTTATGGATTGACCTAAAGAAAACTTTTATGATATTTTGGTCTGTAAACCTTAAATGAAAGGCAGTCACAGGAGGTTTCGATTACTTTCTATAATTTAAGGTGAAATGAAACTCTTTTATACATGGAAATCATTTTTCTGAGAGGGCAAGTTAACCTTTGATGTATCTCACTGTAGTAACAACAAATAAATTAGACATGAAATGGCAAGAATCAAATAGAAGAAAATAGCATCAAACTTGATTTCACTAGAAACTAAGACAGTGTTTTGATTAAGTCATGTGTTTTTGAATTTCATGTTACCTTGTCATCACATGCCTGATATTTTCATAAGCATATATTTAATGAACCTTAATGTCTAGAATTCTCCTGTTCCTAAGACCTTTACTTAGTCAAGGAACAAAGTGCCACATTTTTCTTATTTCCCAGGACCATTGAAAATAATAGCTCTATGCAATGGGCACTGTGAAATCTGTTTTTCCTTTCCACTGTGAAACCCATCTTATTATGGGAAATTGCTCTGGGTTCAATTATGCCAAAAAGAGTGTTTTAGGATTAAATAAATAGACAGCCTTTCTGTCCTTCAGAATTCCGTTTGTAAAGTGCTGTGTTCTTTGAATATAACCAGCTAGAATGACTCAACATGGGTAGTTTAATTGCTGTATAGTCATCAGATATTTCTGTCTTCTTACAGTTGCTTTAAAATGGCAAATATTTTAGTTTAAATCTCCAAAGTTTGCAAAAAAACCCCAATCATTTTCTAAATGAAGTAAATTTTGAGTATTTGAGCAGTTACTTTTTAGTATGTAGCAAATATCTGTATGGATTGAATGTATTATTTATAAAAACCAAAATGGGGAAAAAGAGAGAAATCATTAATTATCACTTCTTCCCTACCAGTTATCCAAGAATTCTATTACTGATATATTAATCTTAATTAGTTGATATAACACTTACAGATAATGTGTATAAATTAACATTTCAAATTGGCATAGCATGCATCAAAATGTATAGATATTTGAAAACCACTAAATTAAAGTAGGAAACAATAAGGAGGAAAGAGATGAGAAAAGAATCTATATTTGTTGAAAATTAACAAGACTGTCAAACAGAAAAGAGTGAAATTAAAAGAGGAAAATCCCTTTACCTCATTTGAGCAATTATTTTATTGTATTTAAAAATTAATACATCAAAAAAGGCCCTTTTGACAGTGCCTGGTGCCTTATGATTCCCAACTTCAAGGTCAACTATTGGCTGCTGTCTACTGATGTCTTGGAGGATAGTTCAAGAAACTATTTACATGTAAACTTTAATTATTAATGTTTCAGATGAAATTTGTTTGCACTATGACTACAATCAAATCATACTATTTAAAACTTACTTTGAAGTAGATATCTTATGTGTGCTTGCTCTTGTAAGGGTATGCAAGATTCTCTGTCACACACATGTGCATGCATGATATACATAAATTGAAGCATGGATCCTGTATTTTGGATAAAAACATCAAGTATGTACAAGTGTTAATAAATTGAAGGAATGTGCAGTAAGTTGTTCTCAAGTGCTTGTCATTGAGTAGTTGTAAAATGTATTACACTCTAATATTAAGTAACTGATCCATAGACACATGCCATAAAAGTCTAATATGTTTGCAGCAGCTATGAATTGGTGATTTTCCTTTATAAGTTGTCACAGTCTGGGCAGTGTGACATCACTGAGCAATATGGTCTAGGTAGCATATACACTGTGAACTTTCTAGATTTGTGTCAGTAAGGACACTCCTTAAATGTTAAATGAAAGTTCTCATACTTTGCTCTTACACTGCTTTCTAAATGAAGTAAATTTTGAGTATTTGAGAAGTGGATGGAAAGTTGAAAGGCAGCTTTCTAGAGATTTTTTTTAAAGGACTTGGAGCTTACTAATGAGGAATCTATACTCATGACCAATTTATTGTTTTCATAGCCACACTCTAAACAATATCTCACTGGGGGTCATTTTTTGACTTATGAATTTTGGGGAGACATTGAGATTGAACCTCTTCATCCTGTTAATTACTAACTATAGGTAATTCACCTTTATTTAACTTTTGTAATATTGCATTTATTCGTTTTTGAGTGCAGGTGTGTGCTAATCTGTGTGAGGATGCATGTTATGGCACACAGATGGAGATCAGAGAGCAACTTTCAAGAGTGGGTCTTCTTTCCGTCTGTCGCATGGCCCTTGAGAATCAACCACATTTGTTCAGGACTGGAGGAAATCTTTATCGTCAAGCCATCTTGTTCACCCTCTCAATTAATATTTTTCTCTACTTTCCTTTGTGTGTGTGTAAATATGGAGGTCTGGGTTGATGTTGGGAGCGTCCTCAATGGCTCTTCCACCTTAGTATTCAGGCATGGTTCTCAATTGAACCACTGAGTGGCCTATTGGTTAATCTGTTTCTCTACCCACTTGCTTTGGTGACTTTCTGGTATTTGCCATCAAAGCCTAGGCTTACAAGGGTTTCCAGGCCCATGACATTTACATGGGATCTAAGAATCTGACTTCTGGCCCTTACATCTGCAGTGGCATTTAGTTAACTCCTGAGCCACGTCTCCTTCCTCTTAATCAAGTTTTAAAAAGCATCTTCTCTATTTTAGAATTATTTATTTGGTAAGAAGATTAATTTATATTTTGATTATCCAATGCCTTTCACAAATGGATATTTTTTCTCTTTCTCAAAAGGTTAAAAGCCAATTGTAACTTAAAATAAGGTAGTATTGGGTAATTGGCAGATAACTACACTGATAATGTAGTGATTATAGATGAAGATATTGAAGGGTAAGCATACCTTTCAACAACATTGTATGCCATCATTATCATAAATGTCTCTGATCTTACTTCTGAACTCAACACACTGTGTTGAGGCTTACTTTCTAATATAAAGGTAATTGCAAAGCATTTAATTACTGAGAGACTTTGATCATACATTAACTTAAAAATCATTAATAAAAGGATGTCCTGACTCAGGATGTGTTGGGCTCTATGGTCGGTCACTGTTGTTTTCTAATTTCATGCTAGCTTGTCCAGTTGTCTGCCCTCCACAAGTTCTTTCTTTGCTGTCCACTTTGTACAGATGCTGCTCCTATGTTGGTCGACGTGGGAATGGCCCTCAGGCCATCTCTATTGGGAAGAACTGTGACAAGTTTGGAATTGTTGTTCATGAACTGGGACATGTGATAGGCTTTTGGCATGAACACACCCGCCCAGACCGAGACAACCATGTCACTATCATAAGAGAGAATATCCAGCCAGGTGAGAACTTTGGGGCCCTGAAAACTTACCTTTCTAAACCATGAAAACCTTTCTTAATGTAATATAGTCAACATTTTACTGCATTAAAACTTGCTATTTTTAAGCTTTCTTTCCTAAGATGTAGCTATTTTATTTTAAATATAAATGCATTTTTTGAATGGCTATGAGCTCTTGAGCAGTAAGCTGATAATAAACCTATTTAAACACAGTGCTTGGATTTATGCTGTGGATCAGGCTTTGCCATTATGTACTACAGGTATGAGAATCAATGCTGTCAGGTATAATTTCTGGAGAAAATTCCAGTTGAGTCCTTCCCAAGATAATCTTAATAGTTTCTTGGAGACTTTTCTTCTTATACTTGACTATACTTAAGAAAGATTTTTTAAATTTATTTTTATTTAATTTAGAAACAAGCCTGTTTCATATGTTAATCCCAGCTCCATCTCCCTCCCCTCCTCCCCCACCCATCTACACCATCCCTCAGCTCCCTGGGAGGGTGAGGCCCTCCATGGGGGAATCTCCAAAGTCTGTCATATCCTCCTGGGCAGGACCTAGGCCCACTCCCATGTGTCCAGGCTGAGAGAGCATCCCTCTATGTGGAATGGGATCCCAAAGTCCATTCATATGCCAGGGATAAATACTGATCTACTTACTACCAGAGGCTGCATAGATTGCTGAGGCCTCCTCACTGAGGAGGGGGTTTGAATCACTCCCATGCTGGAGATTTTAAAGAATTGTTTTCACTAGTTGAAACATAATTTATGGTAAAAAACATATTTTTCTTAGAGTCTTGTGAGAGATAATATACTTATTGTAAACTTTTGTATTTCTTTCAACTCTCTTATTCAGAAATACTAGTACATTTCATTTGAAAAAAATTTCAAGTCTTGTTTGGCATTTTGGTGTAGTATGCATTTTAAGCACAAACAGAGTCAAAGGGGTTCTTACTTTCTTATTCACAGTCAATTAAGGGGCCATGTTGAATTTCTTAGGATATTCTGTAATAAATAGCATTTATGTCTTTGTTTGATCCTCATCTACTTCATTCTAGTTGTCACAGCACTAGTTGCAGAAAACCACTATAAAAATGTAAAGCTTAGTATGAACTATGTGGATAGACACAGACAAGTATGTGTGAAAAAGGAATAATAGGCCTGCTTTGAGAACACCATAGAGTCTGAGAAAAGCATGACAAATATTACTTTGGCAAATAAAAACAGTTGTCACCATAGTTAGAATTAAGAGAAATTCAGAAGAAAAGAAGTAAACAGTGAATTAAAAATACAATGAAATATTTAGGCTGTAAATCTCGTAATAATTTTTAGCTCTGTCCTACTGCTCTATGGTAAATTATAAGTGGGGGATTGGTTATTAATTATTAATTGCCCAGGGAAGTCAGATTACCAAGAATCAGACTCATCTCTATAGGTCTAGGAAATTTATGATTTGCCCTATACTGGGGAATAATTGAAGAATTGTTTCCTCATTTCTGTTATATTGCTGTGGTAAGACATCCTGACCAAGGTGACTTACAGAAGCAATAGTTTACTTGGGGTTTACTGCTTTAGAGGGTTGGCATTGGAGTATATGATTGTCATGACAGAGAGCACGGGTGCAAGGAGAAAGGCATGGCAATGGAGCTGTAGGTGAGAGCTTACATCTTTATATGCAAGTAGGAGAAAGAAAGAGCTAAATGGGAATGATATAGCTATTTAGAACCTCAGAAACAACCCCAAATGACCCACTTCTTCTAACAGTTCCACCACCTGAGCACCAAGTGTTCAAGTGTAAGAGCCTATGGAGGCCATTTTCATTTAAACTATCATGGATTGTAAACACAGCTCAGATTAAAAAAAAAAAAAACTCTACTTGCTGTGGGAATTTTAACTTTGGTGGGGAGATGAAGCTAAAGTTCTGGAGAATTAGCAGAAACCTGCATAAATAGTTTCTGTGGGATGAGTATTTGAGCAGGAAAGGGTAAGAAGAAGACATACAAACAGTCTCAAAAAGGCTTTAGGGGGAAGATGAGTGGGAATATTCAGAAGTTTTATTCCAGGCAACAATATGAGCATGATACTATCAAATGGAACAAGACACATAGGATAGGAAGAAACAGGACGGACACCAATAAAGAAACACAAATAAAAAGACAAACATTAATTTCTTTTAGCCTAACTCTGGAAGGGAAAACCCTGTGATTATCTTTCATGGTAGCAAAAGAGTGATAAGACTGAGCTTTGAGGTATCTATAGATAAACATTAAGTATTGTATTTGACTATTTATGGGCAACAGCTGACAAAAAAAGGTTGGCATATAAGTCAGTCATCAATCTCATTATCCAGGGGGGCATTTAAGGTTGCCTCTTCTCTGTTGCTTAGATTGTTAGCTGGTATCATCTTTGGAGATCTTCAGACATTTCCCTAGTGCCTGATTTCTCTGTAAACCTAAAATGTCTCCCTCTATTATGGTATCTCCATTCTTGTTATCTTCTATTCTTCCCCTGACTCAAACTTTCTGCTCCCTCATGTCCTCTGCATCCCTCCTCTTCTTCCCTTCTCATTCTCCTAGGTCCCCCCTCTTCCTGTGCTCCCAATTTGCTCAGGGGATAGCAGACACCCACAACTAATCACTGAACTGAACTGGAATCCGATGCAGAGAGGACGAGTGAAGAGCAAAAGGGTCCAGACCAGGCTGGTGAAACCCACAGAAACAGCTGAGCTGAAAATTGGGGAACTGTTGCTCCCCAGACTTATAGCTGGGATACCAGCATGGGACTGATCCAGACCCCAGGAACGTGGATTTCAGTGAGGAAACCTCAGAAATCTACGGGACCTCCTATAGTAGTTCAGTACTTATCCCTAGGATAGGTGTGGACTTTGGGAGCCCATTCCACATAGAGGAATACTCCCTGAGCCATTCACTTGTGGGTGGGCCTAGGCCCTATCCCAAAGAATATGATAGAATCTGATGACACCCTATGGAAGGCCTCACCATCCAGGGGGAGCAGAAAGGATATGTGATAGGTAGGGTTTTAGTTGAGGGGGGGGTGCTAGGGAAGGATGGGAGGGAGAAGGGAACTGGGATTGTCATGTTAAACAATCTTCTTTCTAATTCAAATAAAAAAATCTGAAAAAAAAAGGTTGTATATACAAGATGGGCAGCAACAATACTTCAGCGGCATTTAGAGAATGTCTTCTGAAAAACTACAGGAACATCTATGAAGTAAGAACAAAGTCCATGGAGTATGGTATCCAGAACTGAGCGAATAAATCCTTTTTCTAGAACAATCAGTAGACACAAATCAAAGAAAATGCATATGGCCATGTGGAATATCTAGGAACTTGAACAGTTTTCAGTCTTACAATTATGTCATTAAGAGTAAACAAAGAGAAGGTAATGTTTCTGAAACTTCTTTCAAGCACCAAGTAGATGAGAGATTTGCTGTTTACCATCTTTGTATTGTCCTTTGTCTGCCAATCACTTTTATCATGTGGACCAAGAAAACAAAACAGACTTATAAGGGAGGCAATATTAGAAAATGACCCCCTTCTCCTGAGTGTATTTCTAATTTAAGATAGAGATATGTCAAAGTAAGGAAGAAATGGGAGCATAACAAAAATAGATACATAAGTAAATATAGACAGTACTAGAAAATTGTATCTCTGTAAACTGTTTTTGATTAAGCATTCAGGCTAACAGGAAAAAGAACAGTTACTGGATGATGTTTCCTGATTGACTGGAACTACCACAGTGGAAAGATTACAGACTGAAAATATCCCCATTGCAGATTAATTGTTTGTGCATTTATGACTTGATATGCCTCAGAAGTTTGAGACTATGTGGTTTTTCAAGAGTAATGTCTGAAACACACAAACACCAGCTTTAAATTTACACATAAAATATTTGACTATGATAAAAACAAAATTTGTGCAAAGACCTGGTTATTTGAATTTGTGTTAGACTATAATTGTGAATATTTATTATAAATCATAATTATTCAAGTAATATAACACACATATACATATATATACATATATACAGCAATATAATTGTAAGGAATATTATGAGGATAATAAATAGTATGCAGAAGAACAGTGTGGGTTTCTTTATCTCCTTTTGTAGAAATTAGGTCATTGTTCCACTCCAGTATTATATTCCAATTAGACATTAGAGTGAGGACATATGATTTTGGTTTTTTGCATATGAATAGATATGTGTATGAAAACAAGCAGTAATAACATCACTCACTTAGTAAATCCCTACAGGAGGTTCCAGATTTCTGTTCTCTTTCATTTCAGTTAGAAGTCTTCTCTGATGTTGTTTTCCCTGGACTCTTAGGTCAAGAGTACAATTTTCTGAAGATGGAGCCTGGAGAAGTGAACTCTCTTGGGGAAAGATATGATTTTGACAGTATCATGCACTACGCCAGGAACACCTTCTCAAGGTTGGAGTCTCAGGTTATACCTTTTGTCTTTTCATTCATTTTTTTTTTCAAGTGACTCCCCATAAAGCTGTGTTTATCTTTAGAATGATAGCCACTTTCAAATATTGCTGCTCTAGGGCAAAAAATAGAGCAGAGAAACAGTGGTGAACATTCATACTAACAGCAGATAGTCACATAAAAGATAATTTAAATATTTTTGTACAGTCTTACTAAAAGCATAAACTGAAAGTGATATTGAGAGTGCTAAAGATTAAGCAATTTTATATCCTCAAGTTATTAAATATTCAGTGAAAACAGTTACCTAACCACTCAGCATGCTAAATTGGCAAAGCATTATTTAATAAAAATTGAGAATTCACAAGTCAAATATGTGATTCTCGTGTTGCATGGAAGTGCCATACCAGATGAGTTAGGTTGTGTGCACTCACTTTTTGTGTCACTTACAGCATTGACTTGATTTCAGTAGATGAAATCTCAATGGCTATTTCAGGAAGTTTTTTATTTTCGTGTAGTTTAAAAGTGATATTTATACTCCAACTATCAACTTAAAATTGTGTCTTATTTTGAATTGTAAGTAATAAGTTGAGGTTTCGATCTATTTCATCCTAAAGATTATACCAAGTCAGTAGCTCTCAGGTAAGAAAGTTGGAATGCAAACACCAAGTTCCACTATTTCCTTTCCTTTTCTTTTTTTTTTTGACTCCCCCCTTTTTAATTCTTTTATTCTTTTTTTTTAAGCAAACCCACTACTTCCTTTTCAAGTCACTGATGTTCATTTTGGAATTGCATGCCCATTTGCTCACTTTAAAAAAATTGTTGTACACCTTTGTCTGTTTCATTTGCATCTATTGATGTTTTTAAAAAACAGTGTCACAAAGAAAGAACAAAGTCAATTTTATTCCTACGTTCACTTTTTAATGAAAATTCAAATGGCTGTTTGCTAATGATCCCTTAAAATGTGGGTTCATTTTAAAGCTTCCTTTATTAAAAAATTAAACTTTAAAAAATGTTGGGTGTTAGCAGGCCTTTGAAAATAGTTCTTTTCTAAAGTACATAAATAGACACATTTATTCACAGATACATCTTTTCAAACAGGGTAATATTCAAATAGTTATTGTTCCTGGAATTGGGATTTAAGTTTTAGTAAAAATACACCCAGAAATCTGGACTGAAATTAGAGTTATAAAATTTTATTGTTAGGTTAGAACTTGGAATTGAATTAAGTTTTCCATAGAAATATGTAAGAAATAAAGTGTGGGTCTCGGTTTAGACAAGACTTCTCTATCACTGCTCTGAATTATTTAGAATTAACCTGAGGTTTAGTTCTTTGGGAAATGGGAGGTGCTGGAGAGTAGCCAAAAGAACAAGAAAAGTTCTTTCTAGTCTTTATAAATGGTGTTTTAAGTTTGAATTTTCTGTCTCACTTTAGTCTGTCCTTTATACATTATTTGTAACTGTCACCATGAATCAGCACATTTTTACTGCCCGCAATCTGTTTGTCCCACATAGTCTTGGTCTATCAGCCTTGGATATTCTTACTGTGTTAAAATTATCTATTCATCTCCCAACCTCTTGACTGTATGCACACTTGCACAAGGTCAAACCAACCCAAATCTCAGTATAGAATTGGGGAGAATCCAATCACACTTGAGGAACTATTGACAACTTATAGTTACTAGGAGAGGGATGGTCAGGTTTTCTCCAGGAGTGTGGCATCTGATAAGCTGTTCTTGGTACAAGAAATTGCCCTAAACTCATATCCATTCTGACAGTACTAACTGGGCATACTGAGAACATGAAATTGAGAAGGAAAAATATTGGGGGAAGGTATGAGAGGAATAGGAGGGGAGGGTTTGGGTATGGGATTAGTCAAAACTCATTGTACACATATATGAAATTCTCAAACAAATCCATTCTATATATTTTCATTAAAACATCTATGTTTTAAGAGGTCATATCTAGCCATTAAAATATAGTTATCTTGTTGAGATTAATTCATTATATTTTAGATCAATGCTTAGTACTATATTTAAACAAATATTTGCAGATAATGACAGTTTTGCTACCACAAAAGTACTTGTAGATACTGTTTTTAATTGTGTCAAAACTATATAAATGCAATTTTATCATTTTAACCATTTTAAGGTGTTTGCTTTCATAGTGTTAAAGATATTCATTGTTATTAAACACAGCTCCAGAAGATTTTATGTTTCAAAATGGAAACAGAGTGCCTATTAGACAGTTCTGCTTCTTTATTTGTGTTTATCCCCAGGACCTTCAATATCCTCTTATTTCCAAATTCTATGAATTCAACCATTTTGGATACTTCTGTAATTGAAATCACATATATTTTCCCTTTGTGACTGGCATGTTACACTTAGGATTATTTCCTTAACACTTATCACAGCACGACTCATTTCTATGATACTGATGAAGAATATCATCATGTATGTTTGTGTTGTGTACGTGCATGTGCGTGTGTATCTCTGCATGCGTCTCTGTGTGTGTGCGTGTGTGCATGTGCACATGTGCTTGTGAATATGTGTGTGTATCTCTATGTGTGTTTGTTTGTGCATGTGCACGTGTGTGTGTGTGTGTGTGTGTGTGTGTGTGTGCATGAACACAGACATACACATTAGTGGATGGTTGGGCTGCTAGGTCACTGGAATTGCTTCCACTTTCTGGTGACCTAAGTAGCACTGCTATGTACAGGGTGAACAGGTACATATGAGAGGTGTTGCTTTCCATTGCTTTCCTGTCAGCCCAAGTAGTGGAATGCAAGGTCACATGATAGTTTGATTTTAGTTTTTGATTTCTGTCATTTTGTGGTCCCAGCAAGTGCCCATGGACTTCCATCCTCTGGGCCTCCCAAGTGCCTTTTGGTTTGTGTTGTCTTGATAGTAAGAGTCAAACCAAGGTTTGGAGGACACCATGTTGTGATTTTCATTTAGATCCCGCTCTCACTAGAATTGATTTTACAAAGGACAGAAGTCCAGTTTGTTTAATTCTCTGTGATAAATTCAGGCCTAGAACTTTGTTTAATAAATGTTTCCAGTGGACAGAATAAGTGGAGCTGAAAATGCTGTTCTCTGACCTGCAATTCAAGGGCAATATGTTCAGTTTCATATTTTGGAGTAGAATATCTCTTTGCTTATCTCAATTTAAAATATTTCATAGTCTCATTAATTAATTTAAAAGCTTTTGTGCACAATGCAAAATCTTCTGTTCTTTCTGATTTTTCCTTAAAAATTCATGTATACACTCCAGACTTCTAACCCATTTGAAGACTTTTCTAGTCCATCTGACATTTCTTCCTAGTTATAAATGTTTGATTTGCATTGTAAATTTAGAATGTATTTTTAGTGCATTGCAGTCAGAATTTTAAATTATGTATATTTGGAAAATAGTAAGTTCTTACCACAACCTGGAGTCTAAAAGAACTCTATCTTGGCTAATGTTTAATAAACCATCAGTAAATTTTATCACATTGATTTTATCTTAATAAATTAAATAATCTCTGCATTTGACTAATATTGTCATGTATAATTGGTTACTCTGTTTAATCTTATTTTTTCAACATGATTGGCAGTGCTATTTGGAACCCTAGTACAACTAGCTTCAATTAGTTTAACTAAAATTGTACTTAACTTTTGGCTCTTTCAAATTTTAGTAAACTCAAAATTGCCTGCACAAGTGGTTATTTTTCTCCCTCTGTAAGAGTTATTTTGCAATCTGATGGATCTAAGTGATTCTTAGATCAATATAGGGGAATAAAACAAAAGCCACAATGTCCTTTGTGGGTTATTGTCAAATAAAACTATTTTTTAAAAATATAACACACATTTAAGAAAAAAATGCACTTCTCACTTTCTGGAATTTAAACACGTTTATACCCTTTATACCCCTTTCCCCTGCTTTGATGAGAGTGTTTTGAAAGCCTAATATCCTGCCTTTAGTTCTGCCTGCTATAACTTCCAATTGAACCCAGGAAAAGTGACCCGTATGTTTGTTATGGCTATGTAACTTCTAATTTGATGACTTAGGTATGATTTGCTTCTGCTTTCCAGGGGGATGTTTCTGGACACAATTCTCCCTTCCCGTGATGATAATGGAATCCGTCCTGCAATTGGTCAACGGACCCGGCTAAGCAAAGGAGACATTGCACAAGCAAGAAAGCTGTATCGCTGTCCAGGTATTGCACAACAAACACAGGAGATTTGCATGTGTCCTTGAGCTTCACCAGAAAATCAGGCCTTGATTTCCTCAGCTCTTCTCTTGTGTGTCTCTATGCTTGCAAATGGCATCCATGTTTCAAATTCAGCAATTTAAATGAGGATAAAGAGAATTTTAGAGCATGTATAGCTGGGAACTGTACTGAGAATTAAACTCATAAATGGTCACATAGCTAGAAAAATTTCAGTTGGTTTATATGAATAATTTTTGCAGAAAATTGAGGGTGCTATCAATATTTGATATGCTATCAAAATTTTAGGATGGTACTTATTTAAAAATTATTCATGTACTAAATTATTGGGGTCTCTTATATTAAGACTGCCATGACTTCTGGAGTCGGTCATGAATATTTTCTTTAAGAGAGTACAAGTTGGTTCATTTGCAAAAATTAAAATGTGGTCATGGACATACAGCATAGAGGTTTTGAATAGATTATAAACTAGAATAAATAAAAGGGGAAAACCTAGAGTACAAGAAAGACAAAAATGAATTGGTTGAATAATCCCAGGGAATGGCTAGGAAGTTTATAACTCAGTACAGATGATTACATTAATTCACTGATTTGAGACCATAGATATTATTGGGCCTTTTCTAAGACAAAAAGGTTTCATTTGTCAAAATCATGTTTTCTAGAGGAAAATTTTAAGAATGTTACTTCAAATTTTATTGTAATAGATTTCTTAAGATACAGGCCTATTAAATGTTCAAGATATTTATATAGTTATAATTTAAACCTGTGCTTAAAACCTGTGCATCTTAATTATTCAACATTGAAAACAAATTTTAATATTGTTGAATATAAATGTATCTGTGTATCCAATTTTCACGTTGAAAATCATTCTACTTAATGCCATTTAATCTATTTAGTTATACTGGAGTTGGGTTTACATTTGAATAAATGCCTTTTTAAATTCTGATAACCTCATGCCACATTTCTGGAACTTCAGGTATTAGGAGGCTAAAATCAGAGAATCATAAAATCAGAGCATGTCTAGTCAACAGGTTAAGTTCAATGTCAGCATGGGAAATTGGTGACAACCCATCTAAGAAAAGATAAAAGTTGAGGATGTATCCCAATGATAGAATACTACACTAGCATGTCAAAGTCCTTGAGTCAATCCTTAATACTGAAATAAGATGATAAATGCATATATAGGAATTACATATGTGTATATGGCATTACTTTATTTTTATCTTCATCACTAATTTTGTAGCAATGATTTTAGAAGACAATGACGCCAGTGTGACAGAAGCACATGGACAATCCTTATTAGTCTTGTGACATTTGTATATATTATATAGTTAAGAGCACCCAAAATCGGTAGTTTATGTGTAACAATAACTCTGCCTGGCTTCTGCTGCCACATTAGGGCCCCCAAATAAACAAATATAAGACAGAGAGTCTTATATTTGTTACAGTACTGCTGGCCAATGACTAGGATTTCTTACTTGCTAGTTCAGTCTTAATTATCAACTGTAACTACTAATCTATATATTTTTATAAGGATTTATCTTATGGAGGACGCTGGCGGCATGT
Organism: Cricetulus griseus; assembly: GCF_003668045.3. Taxonomy (NCBI): domain Eukaryota; kingdom Metazoa; phylum Chordata; class Mammalia; order Rodentia; family Cricetidae; genus Cricetulus; species Cricetulus griseus. The sequence continues at coordinate 241,423,951 of NW_023276806.1, read as the reverse complement.
GTCCTTTCTTGCTGGGATCACATGGTGACTCCTCCCTTTACTACATTTCCCAGAATCCTCCTTGACTCCTACTCCTACCTATCTTGCTTTCCTGTTGTCCAACAGTGCTTTTTTTTATCAACCAATAAGACAAACATATATACAAAGGACTTCCCCCTTCATTTATGTATGAAGCTACTTTGTTTCTCTAGATAACATGCATATCACACTTGGAATCACATTAGAGGTGCATTTGAATGTAGAATTGCAAAGACATCACTAAGAATTAAAAGTAAATTTATGACACTATGATTATCAGTCTGCCATTCTTATATATTTCAGATATTCATATTCCTGTGAATTATAATTTGATGTAGCTTGCACTCTTATGAATTCATTAAGGTAGACTCTATAAATGAGCCATAACTGATAGTTTTGATTAATACAGTAAGATCAATTGTTCATGCAACCTCATGATCCATGAGAAAAATATTGTAGGTTTTTAAGGCTGTGAAAAGTGAGTTGCTCTTTATAGCTCTTGCATCACAGGGGATAAGACATGCATCAAATTGCACAATCCTACTGAGTTTGCCTTAGCCTCAGTCTTTTGTTAAATTTGTGTTGGTGAATAAAGCCAATAAAAATAATCTGGCTACTTTTTTGCCAACATTATTTTCTGATCAGTTTACCTGCAAAGGTCTCTTAGGTGTGTCTATATGTTATAGAACAATTTTGTTGAGTTAAAAAAATGCTTGAAGTAAGCACTAACCAGGTAATGTGGGTGATTGGATATACAGACAGTGGCTTTTATTGTCTGTGATAATGATATCCTCTTCCAAAAGGACAAGTTAATAGTGATCTGGCTGTAAACACTATTGCTTCCTCCTAGAGAATACAGAAAATAGCTTAAAATATTCAAGTAGTATATACAACGCATATACTGTTAATTTCTTCAAATTAGTGTTAACTATTTTATAGGAATATATATTGAATCCATGCCTTGTAATTTATTGTATTTACACACACACACACACACACACACACACACACACACACACACACACACACACACACACACATTCAGTTACCTCTGTACAGTCATTGCATATTTATCATGGAAAATCTTAATGTAACAGTAGGATTTGATTTTTAAGGTGGCATTAAAAGGATGAGTTTCTTAGAGCTTAGAACTGTTTTCACTTCAATTTCTTGCTTTTAGTTTTAGAGCCAGGTGAAAAGTCTTCTTTGTTTATTATGGGAAGAGTGAAGGTGATTCTTTACAGCCCATCAACCCTGCTGATATAATACACTCACTTTTGGATATATCTTAGAGTCTGATAAGGTTCCTGAGACAGAAGGGTAGGGCTGTTCAACACTATGATTGGCCAATAGCCAAAGCCAGAATGCTAGAGAGGTTCTTGCTTCTCTTCTTCCTCTCTATTTCTTTTTTCCCCAAGAGATTATTTTTTATTAGTTCAAATTAGAAACAAGGCTGCTTCACATGTCAATCCCTTCTCCCACCCCCTCCCCTCTCCCAAGACCCCCACCTCATCCCCCCGATGGCTTGCTATTCTTCCAATCACCAAGAATTCTTGTTTTTACATATTTTAATTTAATTTATTTTTCATTTTACATACCACCCCCAGTTCCCCCCTCCCCCTTCTTCCAAACTTCACATCCCCCATCCCACCTCCAACCACTGAACACCTAATAATGTTGGCTACTATTGTTATTCCTCACATTTCCTCTACTGTCAGAATTAAAACTTGCTCACTTGGGGCTGTGAATTGGGTCTCTGTGGCTAATCTTCATCCTACCTTTATTCCAGTAGTTACTAGTTAACCCATAAGGAAAGTGGCTTACAGCATACCTGATCTTAGTAAATTACACATCTTGTTCTAATTGTTTCTCTTTCTGAATCCCTTGTCTTATAATTCTGCTATTTTCAGCTATATTATCTTAGTTTCTGTAATCTTAGGGTTATTTTATATTCTTTCTAAAATTATTAATTTATTTTTTTGTTACTGGCACTGTTCTTTGCATGCATTTTGTCTTCATTTTTTTCTGTAATTCTGTAACTATGTTCCTTGTAAGTGCTTTGCATTCATACCAATATTAACACATATTTTCTCAGAGAATTTTTCTCATTTATGTCTGTGAAGTATTTGAACTCTCTGTTACTATAACAAGCACTTCAAATAACCATTTAATGAAGATTAAAAATTTACATATGACATTGAAGTTCTAGCCCATTGAAGGTCAATTGGCCTTATTACTTTTGAGACAGTGGCAGGGCATCTCCTTCTAGCAAAAGTGTGTGACAGAGCACACCTGCCTGCTTGCAGAGGAGGCTGGGCCCCAATTCTATGCGGACTTACCTCTTCAGGATCTGACCATTTTCTAGTAGGATTACTATGTAAACGCTTTGCCAAATGGGCTTTTGAGAAAATACTGTGCTCTGAAACATAGCACCAAATAACATAGTGATGTTAGGAGAAAATAGATATCCTCATTAATTTTTGAATATTTTGAATCTCTTTTTATCAAGCGAAAAGGCCTATGTGTTCATACACCAATACAAATATGTGAATAATATATGCTTATAAGTTTATGTGTTTCTTATTTTTGTATGAAAGAGTACACATGAGTAATGCACATGCTTATAGACTTATACTTGTGTGGAAGTTGTAGGGATAGAAGACAGTGTTAATAAACTTGTTATTTGGTCACTAAAATTTTTAATGGTTTTAATACTTTTATCTCTAAAATTATCAAATAAACATTCCATTACAAATATTTTTTATTTTTATAATTTCCCAAGATTTAGGTAGAATTATATTATAATGATTTACACACACACACACACACACACACACACACAAACACACATACACCTTACCTAAAATACATTGACAACACATGTGAACGTCATTCATTTATTTTTCTCCTACTTTTTCATGGATGCATTTATTCTTCTACCTAGCACACTTTTCCTTGTTCATTGGACACTATCACACCCCATCCAATAGCCAAAGCCAGAATGCTAGAGACGTTCTTGCTTCTCTTCTTCCTCTCTATTTCTTTTTTTCCCCAAGAGATTATTTTTTATTAGTTCAAATTAGAAACAAGGCTGCTTCACATGTCAATCCCTTCTCCCTCTCCCTCCCCTTTCCCAAGACCCCCACCTCATCCCCCCTCTGCTCCCCAGAGAGGGTAAGGCCCTCCATGGTGGTTCCCAAAGTGAGTCATATCATCCTGCGCAGAGCCTAGGCCCTCTCCCATGTGTCCAGGCTGAGAGAGCATTCCTCCATGTTGGATGGGCTCCCAAAGTCCCTTCTTAAGACAGGGATAAATACTGATCCACCACCAGGGACCCCATAGAGTGCCTGGGCCTCCTCATCCATGTTGAGGTGTCTGGATCAGTCCCATGATGGTCTCCCAGACATTAGTCTGGGGGCCATGCTCTTCTCCTTGTTCAAGTCATCTGTTTCTGTGGGTTTCACCAGCCTGGTCCTGACCTCTTTGCTCTTCATTCCTCCCTCTCTGCAACTGGGTTCCAGAGTTCAGTTCAGTGTTTTGCTCTGGGTGTCTGCCTCTGCTTCCATCAGCTACTGGATGAAGGCTCTAGGGTGACATATAAGGTAGTCATCAATCTCATTATCGGTGAAAGGCTTTTAAGGTAGCCTCTAGACTATTTCTTAGATTGTTAGTTGGGGTCAACCTTGTAAATCTCTGGACCTTTCCCTAGTGCCAGAATTCTCTTTAAACCTGTAATGGCTCCCTCTATGATGGTATTTCTTTTCTTGTTCTCCTTTATTCTTCCCCTGACTAGATCTTCCTGTTCTCTCATATCTTCCTCTAGCCTCCTCTTCTCCCCTTCTCTTTCCTCCCTATTTCTATGAAGTCATTTGGCTCTTGCACTCCTGTTTTCTTAGTGTGCAGATATGCATTCACATCTGGGTATGAACCTCTCATTGCATCAATAGTAGCAAGTTATCAGATTACTTCCCCCCATTATTTTTGCATCTTTTGACTCCAGCAACACTACTGTCCAAGTGACATTCAAAATGCAAATCTTTCTTCTTACATTTTTAAGACAAAGGTTGATTTCCCTTTCAGTTTTCTTCCCATCTTGTCCTGTTCCCCTTTTCAGCCTAGTCAAAGGCATTTCTGTTACAGTCTTGCCTCTCACTATTTTCTTCTTTAGAAGTATGTTTCTCTTTGCTTTGACCTCTTTCTTCATTGGGAACATAGGAAATAGTCAACTCTTTAAGTCTTCCTAGGTAAACTCTCCCTGCTCTCCATGTCAGCACAGTTGCAAAAATTTTGACCATTGCTCTCATATCTTACTTTCATAATTGTTACTTTACCTGTTATATCCCATACTAGACTGCAAGATTTACCAAGAACTCCTGGTAATTAAAACATGCTATAAATTAGGTCCTCAATTCATATGAATGAATTGAACCATCTTCAATAAGTGAAAGCTACTGTATCAAATGTTGCAGATGCAGGGAAGAAAACACAAATATTTACACAAGTAACCCTGCATGGGAGGGGAAATCTCACGGAGGAACAAATACAAGCATAGTCTCTTATAGGCAGCCTCAAACTTGTTTCATAGTCAGGTAATCTTTGGTCCCCCCTCATCTATGTTCTAGAACTACACGCACATAATGACATATCTGGTTTATGTGGGCAGGGCTTCAAGAATTATAGGCAAGTACTTCATTCACTGAGCCATGTATGTAGCCACTACCATCTTCTGTGAAAAACATTTCAAATGCAAAAAAATACTTAAAATTTTAAGTTTTAAAAGAAAATGAAATGACTAACTTAAATGAATTAAGGGGCATTAAGTTGTTAAATATATTTTTATTGTATAGATACTTATGCATTCATGACCTTTAGTAACACTATAAATTTATTCCTACAAAATTTGGAGAAGGGGTGTTTTTCATATTTGTTGGAAAGTTTAGACATTTAACAGGACAAATATTTGTACAAGAATAAGTAGTCTATTTAGCCTCATTTTTATTAAGAGTCTAGATTGTATTTTCTGAAAAAATACACCATTTATAGTATCAAATTATTATTTTATATTGAAGGAGGATGCATATGGAGTATCTAATTCAAATATGATTTGGCCATATGATAAAGATTTTTACTTTTAATTTTTGTTTTATTGGAACACTGATCATAATGATTGTCTCTTGGGGTTGGGAGTTTGCACAGGTTTCCAATCCTAACTACTTGATATGCTGAGGCAGGAGGATTACAAATTCAAATCTTTCTGGGCTCATAATGATTTCAAATCCAGCCTGGCCAAAAGTTAGAAAAAGAAAGGCTGCGGATACAGTTCAGTGACAGAATGTTTGATTCTATGGACAAGCAAGTCACATTCAATGGCATGAGTGTCTGCCTTGTATGCCCCAGGTTCATGCCCCAACACTACAAACAACAAGCACTTACCTCATGATAAGTTAATTGTTTTCACTTTCCAAACTATTACTGAGACAGCCATTGTAATTCCCACCTATACATTCATACCTTATCCCTCAATCTTCCTAATTGTTGCTGGAAATATTTAAGGATTAAGAAATGCCATGTCATTATCCTTGACCCTAATGAAACAACAGCATGAAATTTGTTTACCAATGTAGGTGATTTTCAGTCATGAAAACTGATTAAAAGCTTTTGAAATGTGTATTATTTTGAGGTTACTAAGCAAAGGATTGTAATTAAAATTGCCCTCTCATCCCTATATTTGCTGCTCATGGACAAGTACATGAATAAATCATACCATCTGTCATTGTTGTTTTTTCCCAGTTCTTTAAATAATGCTATTTTGAGAATGGGTGTCACTCTGTAGTTTAGGCTGGCCTCCAACCCAAGGTACCTTTTCTGCCTCAGGCTAGAGAGAGCTGAGATTGCAGATGTGAGACACTATACTCAGCCAAAGTTTGATTTTTATATTTGAGCATAAATCAATCAAGGGTGTGGTAGATCCTGTGAGCAGGAGACAGTGTTGCTTATTGAAAAATAATTTCAAATGCTGAGTAAAGCTTCCATTGAAAGGTTTTTACATTTTGTTGTAATGAGACCATATTTATAGAGTAATAATTTGTAAATTATGCTATAATTTGGTCTATAATTTAGGAGAATCTAGTTCTAGTCAGAAGAGTATAGATCATGTAGATTTGTGAATCAGATATTTTATTGTTTTAATCCTACTGTAGTAAATATATCCTCAATTTCATTTGGCTAGAAGAGGCTTTGATTAGTCATGGAATTTCTTTATAAAAAGTGGAGGAATATAATTTTTCATAAAACACATTCAACTCTCCAGTTGCTACTTAACAAATATACACATCTTTCTTAGAAGCACATACTGTGATGCTAACAGATGGCATGTATCAAGAACCCTAGGTCACTCATTAACTGTGTTAAATTATGTGTGTATGACCTTGAGCATTTTCATTTTATTCTATGATCCCCTTTTCAGTCTTGTTCGTCAGAACAAGCAATGCTCACTTCTACTTTGCTGTGCAAACTTAGTGTTGGTTTTGATAATGATATAAATATTTATATCATCTCAGACTGTTTTTATAGGTCTGTTTTACATTTTCAGAGTCATTATCTTTCTTTAACACAAGCTATGCAGAGTCATTTATAATTTATTGAGTATTGGATGAGATAAGAGTTCACTTACTGAGGTTTATGCCTCAGATCCAAGGAATGTCTCAGTTTTGAGTGCAGTATCCTTCACGGGGAAGACCCTGTGTTCTTAGATTTTTGAATGAAGGTTGTGAAGATGACTAGGTGACATTGGGAAGAAATTCTTAAAGACTTCAATAAATGCACCTAGAATCACAAGGTGCATTGCACACCCCCTGCAAAAGGTGTGGAAAAACTAACAAAATTGTGTCATTGGCCTACAGAAAGCCTTGAAACAATGTAGCTGACAATATGCAATTTCAAGTGATTGATACCCCAAAGAATAACACAAACATAGAAAGAGAAAATTATATAGTCTCTTTTCTAGGAATATTTACATGTTAGTGAAAAAAATAAAACAGAGAAACAATATAATAGGACATTCTATGAAATGGGTATTTTCCATGATGGTGTTTAAAGATTTATTTATTTTTATTTTAGGTGTATTAGTGTTTTGCTCACATGTATGTCTGTGCATGTGAGTTCATGATGCTCACAAAGACCAGAAGAGGGCATCAGATCCCCTGGTCTGGAGTTCAGAGGACTGTGAGTCACACCATGTGGGTGCTGGGAACTAAACCTAGGTCCTCTGCAAGAGTAACCAGTGTTCTTAATTACTGAGCCATCATTCCTGCCTCTTCATAATATTTTTCTTTTTTAAATATGAATTATTATATATGGCATTTTTTACATTATCCTTAGTGGATATTTATTAATTATCATTTAAGAATTTTTAAATAATAACATAGCACACAATTTTACTATGCAATTACTATTTAAATTTCTACACTTCACTGAAATATAGACTTCACTCACATTTAATATATTAATGGAAACTTTTCTACAAAAGTAGATCTTCTCCAGCATGATTTATATGGATGTCCTTAAAATTGTCTGTCGTAACAATGAATGAGAAAGTTTCCCATGAAGGCAACTTTATATATGTTAAATTATTTATCACCACTTGTCTTGTTTTATGGTTATCTTTAGTGACACCAGTGAGCATACTGAAGTTCTCTTGGAGAGACATTAAAAAATTCATTTAGAAGGGTAGTCCATCTGGAGCTGGGCATGGTGATACATTTCTGAAGTTCCAGGGCTCAGGAAGCTATAGTTTGTGAGGAGATGGAGTTAGAGACCAGCAATGGCTACAGAAAGAAAATAAGAAAGTAAAAGAAAGAAAAATACATATTACTATCTGACACTCTACTTATTGTGTTCATGACTTTAATAATGATTAGTAAATAATTTCATGCCTTTTCCCCTTCAGCATGTGGAGAAACCCTACAAGAGTCCAGTGGCAACCTTTCTTCCCCAGGATTCCCAAATGGCTACCCTTCTTATACACACTGCATCTGGAGAGTGTCTGTGACACCAGGAGAAAAGGTAGTTGATACCCTCAGGAGTTTTCCTTGAGTCTCCTCCAAGTAAATCATTTCACAAGGCTTAAACTATGTTTTGCTTATGTTTATTTACCATTATTGCTCATTATTACTTTTTTTTTGCTGTTCTGGAGATCGGACCCAGAGCCTTAACTGTGCTAGGCACACATTTTAGAAATAAGGTGAGGCTTTGGCTTCTTATTGTTTTTGATTTTGAGGTGGGTCTTTGTAAATTGCCCAACCTGTCTTTAAAGTGACTCTGGAGCAAAGGCTCCCTTTAGTTTATAATCTCCCTACCTCAACCAGGCACACGGCTTGAATTACAAAACCAGGCATTATCAGGCCTGGTTTTATTTTTGTTTCATTTTTCAAATATTCAATTAAAATGGAAATAGCTCAAATTTTAAGTTTTTGAAAACCTTAATTTAAAATATTTAGAATGCTTTAGAATTTTTATGAGTCATATAATCAGAATGCAATGAAATTGACTTGAAAACTATGACAATTAAATTCCTGTATTTTACAATAAAAGATTTTAAGTGTACAAATTAGTCAAGAAGAACTTGCAAGAAAAACAAGAAGCTATTTGAAACTACAGTCAATAAAGATCCTGGATAACAAGTGTGGAAAATGAAGCTAAGGAAGTAATTAGCAGGATATTAATAGACTTGAATATTTGCAAGAGGAAATAGAATGGCCATGATACAACCAGCTCAATATCCATAGAAAATGTATAAAAAGGGCAATAGGATAAAATAAAAGTTACTTAGAGAAGGAAAGAAAAGAAACAGAAAAGAATAAAATAAAAATAAAATGGAAGTCTGAAGATAGTTCCAAATAGTAACAGATTGGTTTTTAAAGGAAAGTAGACAGAAAGAGAACAAGAAAAATTGATAATGGAGAAAGGCAACCGGTTGATACTTTTAAAATAGATTATCATAAAAGCATGATTTGGAAGCAAAATGATCATAAATATGTATTTTGAGCATCATCTTCATACCTAAATTGTGTAAAGATGATTATTTTTAATATCTTTTATTGTGTTTTTAAACAAAGAAAACCTCAGGTTCAAATGGCCTTCATCTCTGAGAACCTCCCAGTAGTTATTTTCAGAGGACAGATAAAGAAAATATCCTGTCTACATGGGAGGAAACCCTTTACATCAGTATTAACATGGACAGTGAAGAAAGCAATTCACATTCTCCCAACTCACATGAAACAATGGTGCAAAATTCCCAATGTAGTTACCAAAACAAATTCAGATGCATGTGTGTGTACATATATGTACTTGTGAGTCTATGCAGATACAACCTGTTAGATGTGTATTTAACCCAAGAAATAATTCTATTAATGAATTTAAAACAAGAGCAAATCCCAGTCAGAGAATATACTTTCTAACTGTTATTATAAATTCCATTCTTATTAAGAAAATTAAATAACTATTTCTTTTCAGACAAGTAAAAATGCAAATATAGTTTACTTCCATTTCTTTTAAAATATTGTTCTTGGGAAATTGTAGCCTCCATAATAAGGCAAAAGAATGAAAATAAATATATAAAAATCAAAAATAAAACAATTGTTCTTTGTTATATTAGTTTTGTTAAATTATCAAATTAAAAATATAGGTAAGAAATGGAATCAATGAACCTATTGATTCCTGGATCATGTGTTAAAAAATCTTCATGCATATAATTGTCATAATAATATTAACAAATACATTGATACTAACCTTTAGTTTCTACAAATTATTGTTTGAATTTGACTCTTTAATTTACATGAAATTGCTTAAACATCCCCATTAGCTTTCGTGTAACACTGTTGCATTTTGGCTTTTCCTAGAGATGTCTGGTAATTTTAAGAAATTACATGTATTTGGAGCTGTCCAGGGTCTTGTGATAGTTACAGCAAAAATTCTTTGAAAAAGTACTTAAGGAATTAAAATAATTTTTACTCACAAAAAGTTACTGATTGGTTACATGAATGCACTAAGAGTTCATATAGTTATTTTTCCTCTAAGAATTACATGCTTGTTGTAATAAGGTTATATGTTTTGGTCATTTTCTGTGTAGTTTATTTTAATAAGCCCATTCCATGCTCTAGACATGTTATAACTTTCCATGTTATAAAAAACATTCAATTATTTTCCTTTTGGTTTTTGGGATAATTTTGCCAAATGGCTGAGCTGGTCTTGCATTCATTGTGTCTAACAGGCTAGCCTTGACATCATGGTAACCCTCTTGCTTCTATCTCCCAAATGCTGAAACTATGTCTGAGTCATCAAACTAACTATTGTTTTTTAAAAAAAGATCTTGTAGAATTTGAGAATCTTTGGAAAAAAGTATTAGAATTAATCAAATTACAATAATGAATAACTGGCATTTTCCCTCTCAAATCCTGTTGCAAGGCTTCATAACATTGTTATTCAAAAGTAATTCAATGTTCTAGTATTAATACCAATAAAACTATTTTCCAAAATTTTCAAGAGAAACTAACAAATGCATTTCTAATACTTATTTTTCACTATGCTATTTATATACATTATTATAGTGCATATACCTATATACATTATTATACACATTAAATTTTTACAAGTGGGAAATGAAGAGTATTAATACATTTTCAGACCTTGTATATTATTTTATTATAATTATGATTTTACACTTTTTGAACAAAGTTTATATCAGTCATTTTGAGAATATATTTTTCCAGTACAAACAATGGAGACTGTAGTGTCATTCAAACCTACTTCATCTTATTTCTATATCAAAATTTTTGTCTCATTATTTTTTCAACATAAATTTTTATGCAGCATTTACCTTCTAATTATAAATATGCTTTTAGCATTCTTTTCATATTACTTTCCCATTTATTCCTCCTTGGATGGAATAGTTTCTGGCTGGTGTGACTTTGGGCAAGACCAATATTTTTAAAGAATGATCTCTGCTTTAAAAATATATTCTGTTTGATGATTCATGCAAATTTTTTTATTCATTTGTCTTTTATATTTTATGGCTAACATTCTCTAGTTTTTTTATGCCTATTTGACAATAATGAGTTGTGCCAGTGTTTATCATTGTTTGTAATTGTCTTATGTACTTTAAACTTTTACCTTTTCATTTGCTTCAAGTGAAGTAATTTTAAGTTTTATTTTTAAATATATTTTGGTCATACTACTATACACATATGTGGAATATTGCATGCTTATAAAATTATATCTTTGTGATGGATTTATCTGGTTTTACTATATAGGTGATTTCTATCTTGTTAGGGTTTAGTTTAAAACTGTTTGAAACCAGACATGATAATGCATGCCTTTAATCCCAGCATTAGAAGGCAGAGTACACAGCCAACCTGCTCTATATATTGAGTACCAAGATAGCACAGGTTATAGAAAGAGAGATGTCTCAAAACCCAAATAAAAAGTAAACAAACAAACAAATAAACTAATAGAAATTTAAAACCCTCTGGTCCAAAACTGATACACAGACACTTACTTTTGACTAATTGTTGCTATGCACATGTCTTGCTTTATGTAGTCAGTCAGCTTGTAAAGTCAGCATGATGCCTTTTTTCCTTACCTGCAGTTCTAATTACAGTTATACTTATTGTGATTATTTGATATTATACCTTACCTTCTCATGTGTGTGTTCTCCCATCTAGCTTTTCTTTCTTTTTCCTTCTTATATATGAATGGTATGTCTTTTCTCAATGCTTTGAGTGTCATAAATCCATTTTCTGTTATTTGATACCTTCATTCCACAGGTCTTCATTTCTTTACAAGATTAGATTTCAGTAACATACGCTCTCTTTTCCAGCCTTGACTCTCTCTTTCCAGTTAACTAGGATAATTCTCATTGCATATATTCTGTTTTTAATATTCCCATACCTGTTTTTTCCTAATATTAAAGAAAAAATTCAAAAGGATCAGGCAAGAATTAAAGCAGATCTCTAGAGGTGTTCAAACAAAAATGTTATTAATATGTAATTAAATTTAGAAACAGAAGATCTTGCTATGCAACTCAAATAAATAGGAGGATAGAGTAATTTTCAGGATGAATCACTGAAGGATTTCAAATGTACAGTTTTCTCCAGATTCATGTAAAATTGTAATATAATTCCAAACAAGTTTTCCAATAGATTTTTGTTTGCAAACTGGACCAAGTGTTTTTCCTAAAGTTTAGTTAAAATGTGAAATGTGGTAATAGACAAGGCAACACTGGCAAAGTGTTACTGATGCTGAAGTAAATTTCATGTGAATCTAGTAGACAAACATGAGGAAGCTTCGGGAATCTAGAGTGTGTGGCATTGAAAAATGAGCCCCTGGTATCAATGCACTCACAAAAAGTTCAAAGTTATACCTCATGGCATTGGCTACATATGGTGCATAGAGATTATAAAAAACACGCTTACATAAATTTACATTTTTCAATAATCCTGAAATAATTCATAAGAATACATAAAAGGACTTTATATAGTATCATATATCATTCTAATGAAGAAAATATAATTTTTAAATTAAATGAAAAGTACCAAACACTTGAATTAGAAAATTTTTAAAAAGGGAAAATATATATTTGCACAAGCTTTAAAATACAAATACAAATTAAAGTGGACACTTACAGCCCAGAAGCTCAAGAGAATGCTATTGTTATTCAGACACAAAATATGTTTAAACTCCTCAGTCAAGGTGAACAAAAGCAGGAGAAACCCTTCTGAGTTCCAAGTACAGCTCTCTGTGCACTACCACAAGAAGTCATTGGCTGTCACTCTATAAAGAAGATGCTCTTTGAACCCACAGTGGCATCTTACACATCACCTCTCAACCCATCACAGATAGAAGAGAATGATGTTATCAACTGATTGACAGGTTTCAAATTCTAGGAAGAAGAAAACTGAAGTAATGTCTATGGGGACCTTTGGCAAATTGTACTACATTCTAAAAGATGCAATGCCTCTATTATCAGTAACAACTGTCTTGGGACTTTAATCTCTATGCATTGTGATAGCAAAACTGTGGAAATGAGCTGAGCATTGGTGGCACACGTCTTTAATCCCAGCGCTCCGGAGGCAGAGGCAGGCAGATCTCTGTGTGTTCGAGGCCAGCCTGGTCTCCAGAGCGAGTGCCAGGATAGGCTCCAAAGCTACACAGAGTAACCCTGTCTCGAAAAACCAAAATGGAATAAAACAAGAAAACATGAGTTTTCAAAAAACATTTATAATCCAATGAGAAAATGAAATTCCAAATTGAGCATCATATACCTAAATGGTTTAACTTTTAAATCACATGCGCCAGAGACAAAATTATAGATAGATATCTGTCAAAATGATGGGTATTTTTACATGAGGAGCTCATAAATAGATTTTATTTTGTTCTTTTTTATTTTCTACATCACACTTACATTATTTTTAAATGGGAAAATATTTATTTTAAAATAAGGTCATAATTATGAAAGAATGTGAAAATAATATTATAGGATTATATACTTAAAGTGGGTTTGATGGCAAGTTGTATTTTTTCGTGTAAGAAAGTTTAATTTATTCCACATCTGATGTTCTTTTTTTATTTAAAGAATTATTTGTCATTTTACATACCAATCCTAGTTCCCCCTTCTTGTCCTTCTTCCCCCCCCCTCGCCTTCACCCCATTCCACTCCCCTTTCACTACTCAGAGAGGGTAAGGCCTTCCTTGAGGAGTCAACAAATTCTGGCACATCAAGTTGTGACAGGAGCAATCCCCTTCCCATTGTATCAAGGCTGAGCAAGAGAGTGGGTTTCAAAAAGCCAGTTTGTGCCCCAGGGATATGTTCTGGTGCCACTGTCAGGGTCCTCATACCAACAGATTTATCCACATAACTGTCACTCACATCCAGAGGGTCTAGTTCAGTCCCATGCAGGTTCTGCAGCTGTCAGTACCATAGTCCATGAGCTCCCACTAGCTCAGATCAGCTGTCTCTGTGGGTTTGTCCATCATGATCATGACCCCCTCTTGTTCATATGACCTCTCTTCCCTCTCTTCAACTGAACTCCAGGAGCTCTGCCCAGTGCTCAGCTGTAGGTCACTGCATCTGCTTCCATCAGTTACTGGATGTAGGTTCTATGATGACAATTAGTGTAGTCACTAATCTGATTAAAGGGAAGGCCCATTCAGATACCCTCTCCACTATTGCTAGGAGTCTTAGCTGAGGTCATCTTTCTGGATTTCTGAGAGGGGATGGAGGATGGGAGCATGAGGGATCAAAAATACAGAGTTCAGGGAGGGACAGAGGGGGAGAACAATGAAAGAGAATTTGCAGGCAAGTTGTATTTTATTATTTCATGTGCATTTTCCCACAGTCAAATCCAAAGGCCATCAGTTCACAACTATGTGTTTTAAGGATCCAGTCTCCTCATGTAAAGAGACTCCCATATGGCCTAAGGTGATTCTTGGTGTTTTAACAGTTAAGCATGCACAGTTCAGAATTTAGCTGTGGTGACCAGGCAGAAGGCTGTATTGATCTGTCCATCACTTACAATTGATTGACCTTTGGACAAGGGCAGATTGCTTATGTCTCAAATGGAGTTAGAATAGTCTCCCCTTTTTCCGCATAACTCATTTAAAAGCTGTCATTCAAGTGTTCCCCTTTTTTGTAAACATTTATTTTTAACGATTCATCAATGCTTTATACATAATGACAATTCACAATCTAGCATTTACATTGCCAACGGTATTCTGTAAAGTTAGTGTGTGTATATACATCCATTTCTGATTCTATTCAAATTGTATATTGTGATATGTAAAATAAAGCTTGCTGTCAATAACTTTGCAATCTTGTAACCCAGTAATATCATTGATAAAATTTGAAAAACAACACAGGGAAGTAAATGCAACTTATGGTGGGTGTACGGCAGCACTCAATCTCATGGGAGGTCTGAAAGTGACTAAATCAATGCCAGGTTTTCATAAAGACTAGGGATATGGAAAGTTTCAAGGAATGGGAGGGAGCAAGAGGAATCTAGGGAGACCTGTGTATGTCCTGAGGATGGACGATAACACAGGGCATCTTTTTCAGGGACAAAAGTTACTAATAGCCAATATGTCTTTGGTTAGGCATAAGCATAAGCCAGCAAGGGCATCAGAGATCTTGATCCTCTGATGCTCATGAACTGATGGTAGCCAGGCTACTCAAAATGTATGTGGCCACAGATCACAGGAAGTACTGGAGAAACGTCAAAGTAAAAGCCAAAGGGCACCCAATTCTGAATCTACTGCATCAACTAGGAAACAAAGAATATTGCTTTTCCCTGTGAAAGCTTGAAGGAAAGGCAGCATTTTTTTGAAATTCCACAGTATGTAGAAGTTGTCAATTAGGTAAAGAAGTGGAGTTGGGGTGAAAGAGGCATGTAAAACCACATTGTTAATACCAGGCAACGTGAAATCAAAAATTTGAAATCCAAATACTATTATAGAGTTTTAAGAAGAATATTTGTTGTCAGTAACCCAATCCCTACTCTTTTCCCCCATCTGCCATGTAATTGGCCTTTAAGGGATGTTTGATTAACTGGGGTCACCTAAACTTTATGGCAGAAACATCAATGAAGATCCCGGGGTCTCTCATCCATTTTTAGTTTTTTTTTATATCCCTCACTGTAATTGGTTGGGTTTTTATGAAACTTCATAATTAATGCTTTTTTAAAATGTCTCAGTATAGTTGGCTTATGACAAATGAACTGATACTTTTCTTTATTTATACTTCGTTTCTTTTTATTGAAAATGGATTTTTGTCTCATACAATATATCTCAACCTTAATTTCCCATTCCACCATCCTTCCAGCTCCTGCCAATTCCCCTCTCCCCTGGGTCCAGTTCCCCTCCATCTCCCTGCAGAAATAAATAGAACTCCAAGAGACAACAATCAAACATCTCTCTCTCTCTCTCTCTCTCTCTCTCTCTCTCTCTCAGAAACACACATTCACTCACACACAAATGCAATAAGACTAGACAAAAGAAGCATGCACACTAAGACACTAAGGCTGGACAAGACAAACCAACAAAAGGAAAAGAGTCCTAGGAACAGGCAAAAGAGTCAAAGACACAATTCCTACAGTTAGGAGTCTCACAAACACACCAAATTAGCAGCCTATACACAAAAGACAAGGTATAGTCGCCCCCTGCATGTCTTGTGCTTGCTACTTCATTCTCTGTGAACCTGTATGTACCCTGTTTATTTACTTTGATGAGCCATGTTGTCCATCTTCTCTGACTGCTACAATCTTTCCCATCTTCTTCATTGACTTTCCCAGATATCCAAGGGGAGGGACATGATGGAGACCTCCAGTTTCGACTGTTTCTCAGGACTGTCTTTGCATCCTCTCCCATCTATTGATGGAGGAAGCCTCTCTGATAACAACTAGGCAAAGTCAACAATCCACCAATCTATGAGTATAGCAGTATATCATTAAGAATAATTTCATTGGTATTTATTTAGAACAGTTGTGTTTGATTCTACTCTTGTTTTCAAAGCTTATGCTATGATGGATGCTTGGATATTCACTGTGATGATGATACACACATGAATATTTCACAGTGCTTTAGGGTTGCCTAGTCACTTTTTTCTTGACAACATCCAATTAAAACTTTGCAATTTAATTATGGTAATGCAAATTTGATATGATGACATCCTACTCAAAAGCTTTATTCAATTCCTGAAACTTTATGAAAACTGAAAATCTGAGAATCAAGGCCTTGAACTTGAACCCAGGTTTCTTGACATACTATGAAGAATAGCTTCTAATTTCAGGAGAATATAGAATATTTTCCCCTGTAGTATCAAGTGAGTGTTGTTGTGAATTTAATCTTAATGGCCAACAGTTTCTGTAATTACAAAGGATATGCAGTAGATAGTTTTACTTTTCACTTCTGACAATACAGTGCCCAAGGTGACATAGATAATACTGTAGAGAATGGTGGCAATTGTTTATTTATTTATGAAAATAACCACCAGAAAGAAATTGCCTATAGAATATAGTTTATTGACTTGATCTGTGATTTCTGAATTCTATTGCTAAGAAAAATCTTGTAGTCAACAAGCACAGTGCATTAGATTTCCCTTGGCTTTCTCTGGCCAGAGTCCAGTAATCTATTTTATCCCATTGCTTTCAATTCTAATATCTTTCTTCCAAAAGCTATTTAATAACATCAGTCAAATGGGCTAGGTTCCCTCGCCTTATCTCTCAAAGGTATAAATGCTATTGTAATTGGCTTTTTAACAGTGTTACAGAATTTGTATAAGTGGTCAGTGTTGTCTTGAGTGTGCTGAATTCATTCATTCTTGCTCTAGAGACTTGCAGATACCCAGACCCTAGAACAGCTCATCTGCCTTTCTTCAAGACTTCACTCCATAGCACTGTCAAACAGAGTCTTCAGTGAGCAAACTCAGCTGCAAGTGTATTGCGTTAACTTTGCAACTGAAACTCCTCACAGACCCAGAAACCTGAGAACTTCCTCTGGTTTTCTCCCTCCATCCCGTGTTCCGACAGAGCTGTGATTAATTTCAAATTGATGCTTATTACCATCAGGAGTGAAATAGCTATTCTAATTCAGCACTCATTTATCATTCTTTGAAAGATGCAATATGTTTACATAAACTAGCATAATGCGAAACAAACCACTAGTTACAAAGTGCTTTTGATTTGTAATTCAACCATGGATTCTTCTAGCAGCATTAGTCAAAGGCCCGGATTTTACTTCTATAGTCACAGCCCTAAGATTTGATTTTAGAAAACCTATCTTTATTGCATTTTCTACTTCTAAAGGATTCTGTGTTTCAAATTAGAGTCAGACCGGTTTTGTTCCTCCACGGTGCTTGGCACTTAAACTAGAAGATTAAAATCAAGATAGGAAACTCTTCTGTTGGGAATTATCCCCTGTCCAGCTCTGCGTATGTGTGTGTGTGGGGGTGGTGGGCAGGGCGTCCTAAGATTTCACATATTAACTGTTTGTTAGCAGACCAGGCATATTATTATTAGTTTGGAGTGAAAGTTAATGACAAATGTATTTCCAATTTAGCTGATTTGTTTTCCTCATCTAGGAGGGAATTGAAACTATTTGCACATGATTATAAAATTTCCTATTAAATTTAAGAGAGGCCACACACAGAAACCTACATTATCTCCTTTGTGGCTTCCTTCTACTTCTGTTGCCTCTGCTCGCAGGAGTTGTCTCATGATCCATCCGAATTGAAGGCATGTTGGCTGCTGTCGAGAGTATAAATACAGAATGAAATTATTGGTAGGCTCTCATTTTCTTAGTAGGCACAAAAGAAACACAAATTAAGGTGAAAAATCCAGAAATTAGTTTCCATTTGTATCTCAAGTTTAGTCTAAATTTGTGTGGGTGGAGGAAATATTTTGGGAAGTTGCTATAAATAATTCAGAAATGAGACCTTTTATAATGAAATACGGAAGGCAACAGAGAGAAAGAAAAGAATGATCAGGACTTTGCTGTTGCACATTTGGGGAAATTAAAACAATATATTTTTAAAAATATTTGGGATAATAAAACGGATTAAAGGAAAAGCAAACTGAATGAGGTGAAGTGCAAACTGGGAAGGTTAAAATCCAAGGGGCAGGTTTATAAAAACCAATTACACCAGAAAACTGATTACAGCTTTAAAACATGTTTCTACTCCCCCATTATTTATTGTTTAATAAAGAAAAATAACACAAGGAGCTACATAGACAATTGAAACAAACTTTGCAGTAAAATCTCCCCAGTGATCATTATGGTCCCTAGATAAAAAATGGGGTTTATTTAGAGGGACCTTGATTCTTCATACAGTAAAGGTCTGAGCTCAGGATGGGTTTTACTATATGCAGTGCTGTGTGTGTTTTTTTTTTTTTTGGATGTGTGTGTGATGGAATGGGTGTGTGCATGTGTGTTCACATGTACATGAGAACAGGTATGTGTATATGTGCACAGGAATGTGGAAGCCAAAGGTTAATGTTGGGTGTCTTCCTCCATTGTTCTCTAGATTACCAGTTAGGTCATCTCACTAGTCAGCTTGGGTAAAACGTTCTATGTCTTTGTATCCCAGGAATCATAGTGTGACAGCTGGACTGCCATAACTACTTGGCATTTAATAGGAACAGGGGCCCAAGCTCCAGTACTCACGTTTTTGTGGCAAGTCCTTTATGCACTGTGCTATCCCTGTTGTGTAGTGAGCAAACTTCTTCCTTTCTTTTCTTTATTTCTCTTCATCTAAATTAGTGGCTTTTATTGCCTTTGCATATACCGAAGTAAGGTTTTTGGATACTATCCATTCAAATTTCAATTACTTTGGAAAGTGTCATTACTTCCCATAATGTTTGTAGCAATTTACATTCCCATCAGTATACAAAGATTCCTTTTTGCCACATTCATACCTGTTCTTTTTATCTCTCTGTCTTTTTCAAATAGTATTCTAATAGGTGTGAAGTAGTAACACACTGTGGTTTTAATTTGCATCTCCCAGGTGATTATTGCCATTGAACATTTCTAATATTTATTTTTTTTACTGAAAGTAGATTTTTAAATACAATTTACTGTTGTAAGTTTTCCCTCCCGCAAGCTCTCCAACCCTACCCACTTCCCCACCCATCAAAATCCACACCTTTCCCTTTCTCTCTCATCAGAATACAACAGAAATCTAAAATGTTAATATTAATAGTAATAAGAAAAGAGAGGCATATGCATTTTCATCAGAGTTGGCAGGCTGCTCTGAAGTATGGATGCAGGAAGGTTAATCAATCTCTCTCTCTCTCTCTCTCTCTCTCTCTCTCTCTCTCTCTCTCTCTCCCTTCTATTCCTCCTCTTCCCCCATCTTCTTGCATGCAACTTTTCCACTATCACTAAAAGGTCCTTTGAATATTGTTACAGACAGTAGTTTTATACTAAGGCATTTCAAATATTTATAATTTATTGCTTTTGGCTAACATCCATTTCAGTTTCTAAAGAACAAAATTATTATGACCCTTAAACCAATTAGATATATTTAAAGTCCACGAGGGTTAAAATGAGCTTTTGAGTATATAAAATGATTTCCAAATGAATTTGATATCCTAGAAGAACATGTCTCCTGTTAATTCCGTTCTACCTTTCATGTAATTAAGTAAAAATAAATAAGTAATGATTTGAAAAGTGAAGTCTCTTGTGAAGCCATAAGAAAAAAGTCATCTTCCCAAGAACTATTCTTGAATTATCCTTCTAAAGAACAGCATTGTTCCAAACAAAGAGAAGAATAAAGGGCCCTGCACAAGGCTGTCCAGCTCAGAAGCCTTTGCATGTATGTTCTTGAATCTGGAGAACTGCAGTGCCATCTGCCTTTAATTACACTCAGAGGAATACATCTGAATGTTAGGGTTGTATTTAAACATTTCAACACACACAAAGATATTATGTTCTGGGAATATAACACATGCTGTTTATTTTTAACGTAATTATAGTTGTCTTGATGGTTGTCTTTGAAATAAATTATTAAAAAGAAGTCATTCGTGGAAAAAATTGAAATTATTCATGGTTCAAATCATTTATCTTAGGAAAAATCCAAAATAAGCTTTTCAAACAAATGTTTCTATTTGTTTTAGGACTCCTCAAATTGACGTGGGTTTCGGGTTAATTGTTAAGATGCTTACTATTCCCGGAGATTAACATTAAGTTGCTGTTGCTATTATTTCATATTGATAGGAATGCGGTTGGGAGGTGGCTTGCTTATTAAAGTGGTCACTTGAGTTCAGACCTATAGACCACAAAGCAGAGTGCACTGTCAGACAAAGTCATCACACCAGCAATCCCAGCAGAGGTGTGGTGAGAGGCAGAGGCCACCCTATATGCTTTGGCCAGCCTAACTAACTTGGCAAAGTTCCAGGCCAATCAGAAACCTTTCCTCCAACAAAAGGTGGAAGATGCTTGAAGACTGACACTTGAGGTTTCCCTCTTATACACACTTATACAGACTTATACACACTTGCTGTCCATATGTAAAACCCACACACTTACACTCATACACTTGACACACAAGCACATGCAAACCATACTACTAATAATAAGAAAATGTATTTACAAGTTTTTAATTAAATTGACAATGTGTTGTGAATACAGAAAAAAAGGAGTCTATTTTCATTGCCTTGCATCTCCTGAAATCAAATAGCTGTGTACTAAAAGTCACCTTTACTCTCTGTGTTTTGCAGATTGTCTTAAATTTTACCACAATGGACCTATACAAGAGTAGTTTGTGCTGGTATGACTACATTGAAGTCAGAGATGGTTACTGGAGGAAGTCACCTCTCCTTGGTAAGAGATGACTCATCTCCTCTGTGGCTGCATATAAATTTTATCCAGAGTAGAGGCAGATGGTGTTTGTAAGAGTTATCTGGGAGTTGGAATCCATATGAATGAACTTGCTTATACTTTTAACTATTTTTTCAATCATATCAAAAACTGCTCAAGGACAAATGGATGAATAGATTGAGTCACTGGTTTGCAGTAAGTTAAATATGGGATAGATTATTGGATCTGAACACAATGATTGAGCATGGCTTCCCAAAGATTATGCTTCTTATGATTCAACACAGCATTTATTTCTGCATTTGAAATTTAAGGATAAAAGTTTTGATAGATTGCATATGGATGTGGTGTGTTTGTGTGTGTGTGGTCTCTTTCCTAATGAAGCAGAGTGAATCATCAGGTACATGTTAGTTAGATGACTTACTATGACAGAAAAATGTGCTCCAACTATTGATATCTCAGTCTTGTTTCTTGGAGAATCTTTCTGAGATTAACAAGAGGCCTTTGGAATCTGAGTCTGAAACTGCACCTCGGATTGGTGTGCACGAATGTCTTCTCCCACCACTGAACTTCTACTAAGAGGTGAGAGGTGCTGTGGGCCCCACCACAGGCCAGCAGCTCCTCAGCCTTCCTCTCCTTCCTTTCTAAGATTGAGGCCGTTCCTTCACTGTTAGTCTTAGCATTGCTTAGTTGAGCATCAATGCAGGACTGATCTTTTTTCTTAACATCCAAAACCTTCTGAATGGACATTGTTTTACTTACAATGGAAGCAGCCTGAGTAAGTCTGTGGAAATATTTCAAAAGAAGAACCAAAAAGAATTGAACTGATGTGATGCTTTAAGTTGAGGAGAACATCTGTTTTCTATATCTAGTTTCTCAACCCAGATGAAATAATGATTGCATGTATCATTGAAATCCCAGAAAGCACATAAGTGGCTTCACATTGGAGAATGGGATCTGAATCTCCATTCTGAAAAGCACTTCATGTGATGGCACCCCCTGTGTCACTGGCTCAGTGCAGAGTGTTCCACCAGACTATCTCAGTGAGACATGGAGAGCCTGCCAAAATCTCTCCATAATATTCCTTGAAAGGCTTAACTCAGAATGGAGTGGCTCAGATTGATAGCACTGAACTCACCAGGAACTAACCAGGAGTTAGAACAGTAGAAAGTCAGATTGCCAGGATGCATTTGTGGAAACTCAAGTTGGAGGATGCATTTAGACAGATTTGTTGACATTTCACATGTGTATGACAGCTAATATAGCACTGTCCTTTGCCTCGTCCTTTTAATTTCATGGGCAGTTTTGGAAGTTATTTCTTTACAGATTAGTTTTTACTATGAATTTACTTTATTCAAATCATCTATGAGTTTTTAAATTTAAATTTATATATATGATTATTTTCAAAACTACATAAACATGCATAGTAATGCTGAGAGTTTCTGTTCTCTCTCATATGTTTATCCAGCCTACTATATATATTTACACATTGTGGCTATAAATATGAATAAAGCCTAAGAAACCAGAAAAGAGGCCAATAGGAGGTAAAAGTAGGTAATTGAGGAGGACAGGATTTGGAACAAATGACACAGAGATTATGAGAAAGAGCAATTACCAATCTGATCACTCCTACAAGGGTACAATTTGCGCCATACACAAAGAAACTGTTCCCCTCATCAAAGTAATGATAATATCTTAGAACACACAGTGTAAGATATCCCTGGTATCTTACATTAACATATGCTCCATCTCAGATGGGAGTGTGCTTATACAGGAAGATCAAGGGTAGCAGGGAGGTTCCGAAAAGATGAGACAGAAGGAAAACCTACTAAACACTATTTATTCAAAATTTCCATGATGATATTTAATAGTTGTATGCTAATTTAACAATAAAAATAATCAGAATGGAGTGCAGTATAGTATGGTTATAGAGCTATAATATATTTAATGTGATTACAGATTATAATATATACATATATAGTATAATGATAGAGTTTTAATATACACATGTTAAAAATTTATTTCACATGCAATCTCAAAGTTACAGGTAACAACAAGTGAGCAATGAATTTGTGGAAGGATTGTGTGGAAAGGAAGAGCTAATTCTGTTATTTTATCCATTTTCTCTTAATAACTCATGCATATGCATATAGAATATGATCAGCATTCAGAATAAATTTGATAATGCTTTTCTGCTTATAATACCATGGACTACCATACCTTTATCTGAGATGGAACATATGTTAATGTAAGACACCAGAGGCAACTTACACTGTGTGTTCTGAGATATTATCATTATGTGGATGAGGGGAAAAACTTCTTTGTGTATGGAGCAAATTGTACCCTTGTAGGAATGATCAGGTTGATAATTGCTTGAATTCTCAGGACAACTTGTGACTTTTTCTGTTTCCCGTAGAGTCATGGCACTGCCTCATTGCATCAAGTGATCTTGTATGAATTTTGGGGCTTAACTCTTAATTCTTTATGTGATAACAATACTGGTGTTAGTTGATTGAAGGTTTTCAAGTGGATCTGAAGATACTGCTTTATTTCTTCAACTTCATTAGGTCAAATTGTGGCTCTAATTGCTGGAAATATGAGCCAAATGCATATATATATATATATATATATATATATATATATATATATACATATATATGTATATTTATATACATACATGTGGAGCACAAATAGAGCATAGTACATATTCATATTTAGGAGCTTCTCTTTACCCTTTTATTTCTTTTAGGTAGATTCTGTGGGGACAAAGTGGCTGGAGTACTTACGTCTACAGACAGCAGAATGTGGATTGAGTTCCGTAGCAGCAGTAACTGGGTAGGAAAAGGGTTTGCAGCTGTCTATGAAGGCAAGTCACATAAAATTTAAGAGTTCATTTCACTCCCCAGCCTCTCAACAGAAATGCTGTTTCCGTTGGTTTCATGGAAACAATATGGAAAGCTAATATTGCCATTACATAATCTTCTGAACCAATATGTTAATGTTCACAGGATGATTTTAATAAAAGTAACTCCATACATTTAAAAGGCAGGAACAACAGGTTTTCTAGTGTAGGTGATAGCAGTTGTGAAACAGGCAAGACAAAATAAGCAGGGATTGTGAAGTTTGCTTATGAAGCTATGAAATGTTGAGAAAAATTAGTATTTTTCTTTGTACTGATTTTTTAAAAATCTGTTTGGCCCTTGTGAAACACTCCATTCTAGGAAATTGCACAGAGAGTGATTGTACACAGTTGTAAAGCATGCTTTGTTTAAATGGGAGAGTCAGCAAGTGAGGAAGAATTTATTACACGCTTTGTTCTAGATTTCTTGAAGACAATGAGCCTGCATCGTGCTTCCTGGCCATAAAATAGCCTTTCTGGGCAGCTTGTGGGTGGATAAGCCCCTTCCCAGTACAGGAGATCAAGTAGTTTCCAAGGCAGGAGGTCCCCACTTCCCTTAAAAT
Source organism: Cricetulus griseus (assembly GCF_003668045.3). Classification (NCBI taxonomy): domain Eukaryota; kingdom Metazoa; phylum Chordata; class Mammalia; order Rodentia; family Cricetidae; genus Cricetulus; species Cricetulus griseus. The sequence goes on along the minus strand of NW_023276806.1, from coordinate 241,399,111 downwards.
ATTAAGTCAACCGAAGGACTTTGTTTCAAAGATTCACCTCCTGGCTGGGGAGGAGAGAGGGTTATTGGGCAGAAGTATGGATGCTGCATACAAGGCACACCTGCTGTTGTCAGAGGCCCTTGGGGTTCTGCCTATAGTAAAGTTTCTTTGCTAATCAGCTGTTTTACTTGTGCTTGAAAACGCAAGCAAGTATCTCAGGGAATCTAGCCAACTCAGACAACACATTTATAATGATCCTACAACTGAAAACAAAAACAGTCGATTTTAGTTCTAATTAGGACATCACTTCTCGACTCCTTGTCTGGTCATCCTCTCTTAAGTACAGTCAAGTGACTGTGTTTACCTCTAATCTGGACAACACTCCAGCTGTCCAGCTTTGCTTTTTCTTTATGACATGCTCTTTGCTTTCTCATAGGAACTGACCTGGAAGGCTGCCTTTGAAGAAAAGTGAAAGGAAACGTCATGCCGGGGCTTATTTCCTTGTTTGTTTTTACTCTCGACAGCTATCTGTGGAGGTGAGATACGAAAAAATGAAGGACAGATTCAATCTCCCAATTACCCAGATGACTATCGGCCAATGAAAGAGTGTGTGTGGAAAATAATGGTGTCCGAGGGCTACCATGTTGGATTGACCTTTCAGGCCTTTGAGGTAAAAAGTCTTTTCGGGGAACTTCATGGGGCATATGCTTTATAAATGACTGTAGCATTTATGGGACTCCTCATTAAGTCATCATAGAAGCAGAGAATCAGCCTTTTAATCAGTGGAGAAGCAGAGGGTAGCCTATAAAATGTAAGATCAAGCAGAGAAGTTTTTCTTTTTTTCCTTTTCACTTGTTGCAGACATTTGCAAGAAGATTAAAGTGAGTTTACATTAACTGTGCTATTTGGATTAGAATGTTTAAAGTGTTGACAATAGCTTTTGAAGCCTTTTTATTTTATTTTTAAGCATATGCACGGGCTTCTATTGTAAGACTTCTTGGAGGGTCCATTAAATCATTGAACCTTTATTTCCCCTCTAGAGTCTCTTTTATGTTACGTGGGAGAAAATAGTTTTTGCTTTTATTATGATTACAAACCTTATTTATATCAAACATAAAATTCTAAACATTCTTAGGACCTTTTAACTTCACTCAAAATAGTTGTCAATATTTGTGTCTTATTGAATAAAGCACCTGCCTGATAATCAGAGCTCTGATCCCCAGAACCCACATAAAAGCTAGGCAGGTGTGGAGGCCACCTATGATCCCAGCACTCCTGGAGGAGAGATTAGCTAACAGCAATACTGGATCTCTGGACTATCCAAAAACCCTAAATTCCTGATTAGCAAGAGACTCTGCCTCAGTAAACAAAGTAGAAAAGAATGTTGGAATGTACAGTGACATACACTTCTATCCTCTACAGGTAAACACACCCCAACACACACAAGGGCCCATCCACATACGAACACACATGCGAATAAACATACACACCATACATGCATACACATGCAAAAAATTGCCAGTGAGATCTGCAGCATTATTGTATCCCAAAGTAGAGAATTAGAATATAACTAAGACCAGTCAGATTATGGACCCAAATCTGACCATGACACTACTAATCAAGATGGTTAATAAATGTTTTCTCCCTCCCTCCCTCCCTCCCTCCCTCCCTCCTCCCTCCCTCCTTCCTCCCTCCCTCCCTCCCTCCCTTCCTCTCATTCCTGCCTTCCTTCCTCCTTCCTCCTTCTCCTTCCTGCCCTCCTTCCTCCTTCCCTCCCCTTCTACCTTCCTTCCTTCCTTTCTCTCCTTTCTTCCTCCTCCTTTCCTCCATCCTTTCTTTCCTCTTCCCCCTCCCCTCTTTCTCCTTTTCTTCCTCCTTCCCATCCTTCCTCCCTCTCCTTCCTTTTTCCCTTTCTTCCTCCCTCGCCTTCCTTCCTTCCTTCCTTCCTTCCTTCCTTCCTTCCTTCCTTCCTTCCTTCCTTCCTTCCTTCCTTCCTTCCTTCCTTCCTTCCTTCCTTCCTTCCTACTTCAACTGTAGTACAATGAGAACTAAGAGAGGAAACAATTAGAAGCGAAGACGGGGAACCATTTTAAAGTTTCCACAGCATGTTTCAATCCATCAAAGAATCTACAAAGGGGAAACTCAAGGTGATGTGGGACAGACTAAGGACATGAGTGGTTGCTGTGGGTCCAAGCAAGTGTCGTAAATCCAGATGTCATGATGGAGGAGTAATTTTCTCCTGACCAGGAGAAGTCTGACCCTGTGCCCAAGCCATCGGAAGACAGCAGAGGCTCCCATGCACTGAGGCGTGGAGTGAGGCGTACTTTGCACTGAGAGCAGAGACAGGAGTCATGTGTTTGTTCCTGTAGTGGCAGTATCAGCGATATCTAGAAGGCATCTATGCAGTTAGATGTAATGCCAGCGCTAAAACTTCTCACAGGTTCGTGCGAGGGAATCTGAGGACTGAATAAAGATAAGACAGAGCCGAGGGTTGGTGGTGCACGCCTTTAATCTCAGCACTCCGGAGGCAGAGGCAGGCAGATCTCTGTGAGTTCGAGGCCAGCCTGGTCTCCAGAGCGAGTGCCAGGATAGGCTCCAAAGCTATATAGAGAAACCCTGACTCAAAAACCAAAAAAAAAAAAAAAAAAAAAAAAAAAAAAAAAAAAAAAAAAAAAAAAAAAAGAAGAAGAAGAAGAAAGAAAGAAAAGAGATAAAACAACAGCTGGTCATTCTTGCAAGGGGAGAATGCAAGGGGAGTAAACTTATATACCAAACAGCAGTAACAGTGGAATTTTACTCAGGTCATGGGTACATGCCCTCAACCCCCGCAACAGGGATGGGGGGATAGTTTGCATTCTTGCATACAGGCCTAGTTGGAAGGAGGGGACAAGGAAGTAAATGCCTAGTCACCAGTCAGCAGACCCCAAGGGCACAGTGGGTCACCCTTAGTCACGAGATGATCAGCAGACCCCAAAAGGGTCCCAACAGTTAGAGCCTCTCTCAGATCACAGGATGGCCTGTGCTATCTGTCTTTGATACTCTTGTGTTCCCTCTTGCACCTGCTACTTTATCTCCCACATGTATCTCCTTTCATCAAGAAAAGTGAGTCTTTTCTGCTTCCAGCACATTGTTGTCTTTTATACTGCAGATAACTTCTCAACTGGTGAAATCTTGGGTTTGAAATTATTCACATAAGCATTTTGTTATTTTAATTTTAATAATAGATATCATTCAACTCTGCTAGCTTACAATGAACAATGAACTTATTTCTGTTGTTTCCACCTCCATTTATGTGCTGAACACATTTAAATATGTGATGAGCTTCTCAAATTAGGTGACTAAACCAGAAACCCCTGGCTACCTTGATTACATTCTAAACCCACTCAGAAGTATGAAACTTTTTTTTTTTATACGACAGCTCTTGCTTTCAGTGTTCCTCTGATTTTCTCTCTTTAAACATTCCTCTTTCTACCCTCTCATTTTATCTAGATCTCTGTTTATTTCTTTCCTTAAAATATATATGCCTGACAGTTCAATGTAAACCATTCTCTTATCCACAGTTATCTTTAAATTATCACAAAATTTTGTGCATTGCGATTATGACTACTTTATTTAAGCTAAGAATTTGTATATAGTTATGAGTTTGCTTTATGTTTCTCATTAAAATATGATCACAAGGAACAGAGGCCTTGCCTGTGCTATGAGTCACTGTATCTTTAGCAGCAATGGCTCTGTGATAATTTAAAATATGGATAGAAGTGTGTGAGTGCCCTATGTTCAGTGGTTTAATTTGATAAACCCTTTTTTGAGGAGAAGGATATGAATTTTAGTTAAGAGGCCCCAAGAATAAATAGATAAGTTAAATTTAGACCATGGAGGATATGGTGTGCTTTCTGGCTGAAGTTAGACCAGACACCTCAATTTCTAAAATATTCAGAAATGACAAAGACTTAAGTGTCTTGCTAAACCCCATGTCTCCTAGGGGAGGAGACCAATCCTGGATCCACTGAATTCTGTACCCATTAAAATGAAACAAGCATTGGTGTCCACACACAGTTGATTTTAGGTTTTCTTGCTAGTTTTCCTACTCAGTAAAAATTATGGAAGCCCCCAATCAGTATTCTATTTAGATCATTTTCGGGCACACATTCAGCACCTTGCAGGCACATTACAAGCTGTGATGTGCCTTACTAAGAGAATGTGTGTTAGATAAGCCTCATTTAGACATGAGTCATAGCGTTGTTGGCTGTGAGTTCAGTGTTAATGAATTGGCAATATAAATTAAAGTATCCTGAAATAGAAGTACACTTAAAATAAGATTGTGCAATGATTTGTTGATATAACATTGTATGACTAGAATCTCACAGATACCCAACACTGTTTGTCATGGAGCAATGAAACTGTACTTGTTAATTCACATGTTTTCAACAAGTTTATAGAATATAAGTAATTACAATACTGTGAGTAAAAGATCAACTGTACATGTTTTCCTTAACTGTTCTAGAAGGCATTTAGTTTCATTTATCTTATTATCCATTTCTACGGATCTATTTTTGTGTCAACATCTATTTCTTTGGGGCTGGAGTTTACACATGGGTTTGGTTTCTAGACTCCACATGGTTTCTATGACCCAAGATTACTGACTCCCACAGGCACTGGGCATGCATGTGGTCCTATATGCATGCAAACAATTACACACATCAAATAAAAATAAATAAATTTAAAATGGAAAGAGTTAAATACTATGTTTTCAATATAAAGATTGTACCTTTTTTCAATTTTTATTCATTTTAGTTTTTGAAGACTTCATACACAACTACTATAGCTATATCTTACCTATATTTCTTTGCCCTAGCTACTCCAATGTTCTTTCTTCTCTCTTGCTAGTTCATGTTCTTTATTTAATTATTATTGTCGAACACCACAGACACACACACACACACACACACACAGACACACACACACACACACACACACACACACACGAATACACAACCTACTAGGGGTATTTAGCATTGATTGTCTGCAGGAATATGTGTCCTTGGGTAACTATTTGGGATTGGGCAACCTATGTGGGAGCTCAGCCCTTGAGGAAACTGATTCTCCTCTCTTTGCAGCCATTGGCCACCATAGTATTCATTAAGGGTTGGGACCATGTGGAATGTCTCATTTCCCTGTTGGCATATCAACTGCTGTTGTCATTATGCTGTTCTCATTTAGGTAATCAAATTGTGATTTCTTCCTGTGATGCTAAGGACACATCTAGCAACAGGCATCCTAGGATTCTGGTCTTAGAATCTTTCTGCTTCTTCTTCCATAACATTCTCCTAGTCTTAGGTGTAGTGGTTGCATTGCTGAACTCTTGAGGTTAGAGTTGGGCACCCCGAAATTGCTTGTTCTCTGCATTTTGACCAGTTGTGGATTTATGTAATTGTCTCTATCTGTGGCCAAAAGAAACCTTGATGAGGACTAAGACCTACAATTAACTATGGGAATAAAGACAAATATTTAGAATATAGTTAGAAATTGTATTTGTTTAAAGACTATAACAGTAGTCAATTCTCATCTCAAGATAATGACCTCTCCAGTCAGATAGTTGACCAGCTTTACAGGTTGTGGCCTAAATTCCCTTCTATTGAGTGGACCTTAAATACAATTACAAGGTGTCTGGTTGCCCTGAGATAAAATTATTGTTATTATTGTTATTGATGATTACTTTCTCTCAGTAGCTTGCATAGCACATTCTGATATTATAAGAGCTAGTCCTCTAGGAGGAGGAGGCTTTCAAGTTAGTCTCAGTTCAAATCCTTCAAGTCCTAAGTGGTGTGGGATCTCAACTTCAGGATCAGAAAGGCAACCAAGGACAATGGCAATAGTTCATATTGTTTGGGGAGAAGTACCACCACTTCACAAGGTATAACATCACTTAAATATGAACATATATGTATGTACACACATGCATATCTACAATATATCTAAAGTCACATGCATATCTACAATATATCTAAAGTAAACTAATAAATGCTTCCCTGTTTCTTACAAACATCCTTGGTGTTATCTCCTACATACTTCTTCCTCAGTATTTCTTTTTCTACCCACTTCCCAACTAAAAAAGAGAAAACTACAGGCCAATATCTCTGCTGAGTAAAGATTCAAAGATCCTCAGTAAAATGCATACACACTATATTAAACAAAAGTCATCCACCATGATCAGGACAAATTGGCCTTATCCAAGAGATGCAGGGATGGTTTGATATACCTGTTTCTAGATGTAATAAATCATAGACAAAAATATCACACAATAATTTGAATAGATGTAGAAACCACCTTTCACAATATCCCATAATCTTCATGATTAAAATCCTAGAGGGAATTGCACCCGAAAGAATGTACCTCAACATAATAACGCTGCATGTGACACAGCTAATATCATTTTAAACAGAGAAACATTTAAAATCAGGAACTAGACAGCGGTGCTCACTATCTCATCTACTTTCCAATAAATACTATGTCTTTTTTATTGAAATGTGTTATTATGGAAAACAAGCTTATTGGTTCTAAACTTTCTACTGTTAAGTCCAATGAAATAGTTTTAAATTATATAAGCTTAGTTTTTACGTCCTTTCAAAAGTGCTTCTGGTTTTGTAGTTTCAGTATCTATGTAAAATTTTTCCTTCAGATAAAAACCTATTGAGATAAAATGATTCCTCATTTGATTGATGCCTGCTATAAAGCACTCACTAATTGGCCATCATTTGTACTTTCAAGACTTCGTGCCATAGCTTTAGTGCTCACTTTGCTAATTGATTATTATGTAAACACAGAAGAAAACTGGACAGGTTTCTTAATCAATGAACTTCACATAGAAATCTTCAGAAATATATATTAGTTAGAGGGTCTGTGGTGACATCTTGCTTACTTGTCTGCTGAGACGCTAAAGAGTTAAGGTGTGCTGTGGCTTGTTCCTTCTCTCTAATCTCTCAGCATTTCCATCTATATTTGACTCTGGCTTTTTATTATCTAGAACAACTGAGAACTCCATTTACACTAGTCATACCATTTGGAGACTGCTATGTTCTGTAAGCTTGTACTCTCAAAATACATCTCTTGAGACCCCTTACATGTTGATATTAAGGTCTGGGGTAATTAGGAGTGATTGGGTGGAGTCTCATAAATGGATTCGGGGCCTTTGTGAATAAGGTGTAAGAAGAGGATACAGTGAGTACACACCCTCTAAGAAGAGCATCATCATAGTTGATGAATCTGTCAATTCCTTAACTATGAGCTTGTCATCTCCCAGACATAAGAGAAATACAGTTCTGATGTCCAAAAGCCACTAAGTCTGTGGTCTATGGACTTTTTTTTTTTTAAAATGTATCCTGAATGGACCAACACTGGGAGTTTTCTCTTCTGCTACTGAATATATTGCCGAATAATACTAACATAATAAACTAAGGTTTTATGTTATATGGGATTCATTTGTACCACTTAAACTCCTTTCATCGGTGGTATTATCATTATAAGATCTTTGAGTACTGTTTTATGTGAGAACTTTTGGCATGTAGCACTATAGCAGAGAAAAAAATGGGAGACTGGAAATGTTTACAGGAACAGCTTCAAAGAAATGCCAACAAAACAGAAAGAAGTAAAATAAACTTCAAGCTTCATTTTGTTTAGATTGAAATCCTCACATGCATTAATTCAAGAGGGATTACGTCTGAGGGACTTGTCAGCATGGCTACACAACCCTGTTGGCTGATACTGCCTTTCTGTAAGCCAGAGATATTTAACAGCCTTAACTGTCCTTGCAGTAAGCTTCAGCATTCTTAACTCTATGTGTGGTTTTTGCCTTGCTGTTGTACCTGGCAGAAAGCAATCATTTTGTCTCTTTAGATAGATATTTGTCATTAGCTTGCAATAAATAGATATGCTTTGTGGATGTACTAATAACCCAGGATAGGTGTGAATTAGATTATGTTTTTCTGCTTGTCATTTACTTATTGTTTTGGGAGGGTTCCATTAAGAATATAAATTGGCTAATTATCAATTGTAGATTTCTTTTGGGCGGAGTTCCAGACAGGGTTTCTCTGTGGCTTTGGAGGCTGTCCCAGAACTAGCACTTGCAGACCAGGCTGGACTTGAGCACTCAGAGATCCACCTGCCACTGCCTCCCAAGTGCTGGGACTAAAGGCATGTTTCTTAAAAACAAAATGCTTTTTAATGTTTTGCCAAATGTTTACCATTATGTAACATTATCTATAATATTTTACTATTTTGATTGCAATATTAACATTTGATTGTGTTTGTTGTATTTTTAAAAAGGAGCAGATTTAGAGAGAAAGACGCCATGGGGCAGAGTTCAAGTGGAGGGGTTTTTATTAAGGGAAAAGGATTGTAAAAAGGGAAAGGGGGGGAAGGGATTGGCCTCCAGGTACAGGAGCAGTGGGAGAGAGAAAAGAAAGGCAGAGAGAGAGAGAGAGAGAGAGAGAGAGAGAGAGAGAGAGAGAGGGGGGTGGAGAGAGAGAGGGAGAGAGAGGTAGGGAGAGAAAAAGAGAGGGGGAGGGAGGGCAGGAGGGAGGGAGACAGAGAGAGATGTGGGAGGTGGGCAGTGCCCTTTTAAAAGGGAACATAGCAAATAGGCAAGGATTGTGTGATTAGTGGCAGCAACTGAGGGTGTATCCTGTCAGAACTCCAAAGGCAGGCTAGTACAAATGCCTAAATACTAAGTCTTAATTATATTACATTTAACTAAAATTTAGACCTTGAATTACTTATGACATTTATGAGACATTTTTACTATAATAAAATATATACACTATAACATTCAACCCCCATAATCACTTTAGATGCACCATTCAGCCCTGAAAATATACAGACAGAATTATACAGATTAAACTTGTTGTATTTGGGAAATATATGGGCATCATATATGCATAAAATAGCAATTAAAGGAAAGGGGCTGTTAATTGAAAGGAGCGCTGGGTAGGGTGTATGAGAGGATTTGGGGGGAAGAAAGGGAAGGAGGAAATCTTGTAATCCAATTATAATCTCAAAAATAAAAAACAGAAAATTATTCATAGCATTTGGAAGCCAATTTCTAGTCTCCTTTTTATCATGCCATTTAAAATTGTGTAGCCAGTAAACAACAACTACTTTTATTTTTGCCTCTATTCTCTTATAACACCTATTTTTCCAGTGTTTATGCACTGAGAAGTCTAATGTCTCATGTAAGTAGAATAATTCATAATTACTTGTAGCTTATTTCACTCACTCTAAGTCCTTCAAGTTACATCCATAATGCAGTTCGTATCAAAATATATTACCCTTTTAGCAGCAAGTGATGTCTCATTCTATTTACACATCAGATTATCTTTGTCTATTCATATACCAATTTGTGGATGTTATTTACACCTTCTGACTATTGTCCACCATTTAGCTATGAACATGGACATGCAAATGTAAACATACATACACACATACATATGTGTGTGAACATATATACAATTCAACAAGGCATTGTGTGGCTGGATGGGTTTTGAGTCAGGGTGTGGCCCTTTCTCTGAACTCTCCTATAAGCAGTCACCCGGAAACTATAGAAAAGAGTGGTGGGTCTTGATGTCTTTGGCACAATTTACTTTATTTTTCACTATGAAGAAACTACTCACCTTTTTCTGGGTTCACCTCTAAGCAGCTGTTGAAAGTATGGGTTTTCTAAATCATGAAAGGAAGCATGGAGCCTCTTTAAGTGTTCAGATCTCCTTCAAGGGCCAGTTAAATTTCAGCTTTTGAAAAACATGTTCAATGTTTACTTTTACTTTCAATGTGGTCTCCATGGTTAGTAGACCTGTTTACATTGAAATGAACTTGCCAGGCTCTGGTTGCATTAAAGTCTGTAATCAATAAACAATGCTATTATCAAAACATATTCATTTTATGTCAATTGTGCATGATATCACATTTAATAGTGCTCAACTCTTGAGATGTCTATGCTTTAACTCTAGAAGAAACAGCCTTTTATTTTTTTCCTTAATTTTTTTGCTTTTGTATGTCATTGTTTTTCTCCTCTCTTTAAAGGAACTTAGACTTATTAGTTTAACATACATAGACTTGACTTAGATATTTATTATTTTAAATTTATATGTATCTGGTGAACCTGTGAATACATGTATACCACACAATTGTGGGAGCCTGAGACAGTTAGAAGATGGAGGTGAATGCCCTGGAACTAGAGTTACAGGCAGTTGTGAGCTGCTGTGTGGATGCTGGGAGCTGAATCAGAGTTCTTTGCAAGAGAAGCAAGTGCTTTTAACCACTGAGCCACTTCTCCATTTCTCAATTCAATTATTAACTTTAGTCATATTTATACCCTTCCCAAATATCAGTCAGTAAAATAATCTTTGAGAGCTGGAGAACCTTGAATGCATGATGTAAATGGAGAAAAACTTGCATTTCCATTTGTGCTTGGTGTTGTTAACCAAAGTCAATGAAGTATAGTCGGAATTAGCATTGGTGGAGGAGATTCATTGAACAGGCTTTACACTCAGATTTAACCTGGAAAAGAAAGTAAACACCAGCATTCCATTCACTGATAATGTCTCTCTGCTTGGTGTTGGGAAGGGATGAAACATTTCTGAATACTGTAGATTTATATACACGAGAAACACTCCATTTGCTAAGCAGCTCAACTGCAAACATTTACAATGTGTGAATGCAATTTATATTTCTGCATTATTTGTCAGTACCAGATACCTATTATTTAGTATATAAATAATGTGAAATTTGTAAGTAGGTACTAATGAGAATTTCATAAAATTAATGATTTTATGCATTTTTCAGGAAATATACTTTTGCACGTTGAAGTATTTAAACTTCCAATTGTAATTAAGTAAACAGCAAATTTTCTATAAATTAAAAATATAAGCAATTTATAATGTTCAGGTAAAAGAACCTAATGAGTGTTATCAATATGGTAAAATCAATTATTGTTTCTTAAGCAAAGAAACAATTATTTTTAAAATTTTAATAGTGCCTCTGCTGCATTCATACAGGTTAGTACTATGATTTTGAGAACAGTAGTCAATCTAGCATTAAATTCTTTGTGTTTAACTTTGATAAAGTTTAATCTACATGACTTTTAATATTAAGCAATGCGGATGTTAAATTTGAGGCCACAGTAGAATGCATAGTTTCAGGTAACCTGCAGTCTACAGTGTGACTCAGTCAATCAATACACCAGTCAATCAATCAGACAGTCATTGCATTTACTTCTGTTACCTGTGGCTTATGCTGATGGAGTATTCCATAGATTTTTTTGAAAAAAATATTGTGTTCCTTTGTGTGCAGTGTAGCTGTTAAGTTGTTGTATTAATGTGTCTTTATTGTGTCATTTTTTATGTTACTAGGTCAGTGCTGTGCCAGTAAGAATACGTGATAACCTTCCAAATGCACATATCTTACTAATATCTATTAATGAGCAAATCATTTTTACAAATTCTTCATTGTAGATTGAAAGACATGACAGCTGTGCCTATGACCACCTAGAAGTTCGAGATGGAACCAGTGAAAACAGTCCGTTGATAGGACGGTTCTGTGGTTATGATAAACCTGAAGACATAAGATCTACTTCTAACACTCTGTGGATGAAGTTTGTCTCCGATGGAACCGTGAACAAGGCAGGATTTGCTGCTAATTTTTTTAAAGGTAATTTGCAAGTCTTACAAATTTGAGATTTTTGTTGTTGTTCAGGGATAGATGTGACATTAAACTTTGAATCTAGCCAAGATTAGATTGGAGTTTGTTGAAAGCTGAGGTATGTTCTCTAGCATGTATTACTAGGAAAAATGAAAGCTGATTTTAGTGCAAAGAGTAACATCAAATTTACATGTAGGAAATTTATAGACACTTATTTGAAGTGTATCACATTCGAGTAAAAAAATTCTAGTAGGAAGAATGAACCAATTTTTCTCTGCATGACTTTTATGAGATAAATTAGCTAATTTGCATATGACAAAATTCACCAATGGTATATAAGTGTTTTTATTATTTAAATAGTACAGTTCATTTTCAATAAGATGTAGATGGGGTTTTCTTCAGAAACTTAATATTAATTGTAAATAGTTGGCCAATAGCTCAGGTTTGTTATTAACTAGCTATTACAACTTAACCCATTTCTGGTAATATTTGTGCTGCCCCGAGGACCATGACTTTTACCTCTAACACATTTTGCATGTCCAACTCATTCTCCATCTGACTGGCAACTCCTGACTCTGCCCTTCCTCATCCTATTATTCTCAGTTTGGCTTTCCTGCCTAACTTTATCCTGTTCAACTATTGACCAGTCAGCTTGTTTATTGAACCAATCATAACAACATATATTCACATAGGGCACCGAAGGATTATTCCATAGCAACAAGAGTTGCTCAGAAATCCACTATGTAAATGGAAAGGCAGAGAAAGGTGCAACTTCATCTGTTACTACAATATCTATTGACATGCTTAAATTTTTCTAGCTTTGTCATATGTCACAGTGGCAGAAACATTATTTCTTATGATTATGCATTTAGTTGTCAAAGTGTTTAATATTTTGCTGATACAAATCTCCATAAAGTGCTTATATTTGCATGATCCACATTAAATTTTTTATGTAGGATAAAACTATGGAGTACCTTGTCTTTTGTCTGTGTACATTTAAAAATAATGTATAATATATCTGATGTGAGAAAAATTGGACTGGAGTTTAGTATGTACCAATATTTATTCATTATAGATAACTGAACTATAACTAGTTCACACAAACTATATTTGGTGAAATAAATAGTATGTGTATTTACAATACACCAAAGTATTAAAAGATCTGGACAACTATTAAGTTTCATTAATTTTTTTATTTACAATCACTTCAATCTACTTATGGATGGTATTTAGGGCATTTGTGTGGTGTGTTTGTGTGCATGCTGTGTGTGCACATGGGGTATGTGTGTGTACACAGTGTGTGTGTATTTGTGTGTCTGCACTTATGCTGGTAATTAAGCCCAGGGTTTCTCATATGCAAATCATATATTCTGCCACACAGCTGTGTGTTTCTCCAACTTCTAAAAGCATATTTTGAGATATATTTAACAAATTATACTGTGAAATCAGTAAGTGGTACTGCACTTTTTCAACTTAATTACAAAATCTCTCTCTCTTGCTCTCTCTCTCTCTCACACACACACACACACACACACACACACACACACACACACACACACACACACATACGTATGAGATAAGGTGACCTCTAGGTGAAGCAGATGTTTCTATTCTCTCTAGGCTGTCTTATTCTATGGTTGCCACATCATGCATTCCTACAGGTCACACAGCAAAGGCTTATTTAGTAGAACCCCTTTGGTGAGGAATGAGTTGTCTGTTTAATTAAGCCATTATTCACCACATTTTGAGAGGTTTTATATTCTCATGAACAGCGACTAAACACTCTAATTGTTTTGTATCTCTCTCCACTTTATAGAAGAAGATGAGTGTGCCAAGCCTGACCGAGGAGGCTGTGAGCAGAGGTGCATCAATACACTGGGCAGTTACCAGTGTGCCTGTGAGCCTGGCTATGAACTGGGGCCAGATAGAAGAAGCTGTGAAGGTGAACTCTCTCTCTCTCTCTCTCTCTCTCTCTCTCTCTCTCTCTCTCTCTCTCTCTCTCTCTCTCTCTCTTCTCTTCTCTTCCTGTCTATCTATCTCTCTGTCTCAGTCTTTGTCTGCCTCTGCCTCTCTGAGTCTGTCTCTGTCTCTCTCCCCATCTGTCTCTGACCTCTGTCTCTCACTTTCTTTCTGTCTGCCATCTTTTTCTCCTACAGTGACCACAGCTGACACAAAGTCTCACATGGTCTCTTGTTACTAGCATCTACCCTTTCCTCCTTTGGATGTAGGTCCCATATGTGTTCCAGCTCTGCTTTAACCTACATCTAGCTCTGTATGCATCCTTTCACCCATTCCCTCATCATCCCTTCATTCGTCTCTTCAGCCCTCCCTGTGTCTGTACATGTTTCACTCCTCTCCATTCCTTGTATATGAATGTATCCTTCTACATCTCTTCAGCCACACATTTCTATATGTATTGATTATTTTGGCATTTTCTTGATGTCCTTCATGTATAGGTCATACTTGTTCACTTGTTAGACTAACCAGCACAAATTTGACCTTCTTCACACCTTCATAGCCTGGCACAGATATAAACATTCAACATAAAGATAAGCATATATTTTATGAGTTAAAATATTTTATTCAATGTCATTTTGTCATGGTTACAACATTTACTCATTGAAATCTCACATGGGGTTTATTTATGATGTTTTGTTGCCAGTAGCTATAGTCTCTTTCTTCTTTACTTAAAGCTACTACATTTTAATTCTTCATTCATTACATTTAAAAATTATGTATTTTATTGCATGTATGTACATATTTTGCCTCTATGCATGTATATGCACTACATGAACACCTGGTTCCCTCAGTAGAGGGATGGAAAAGCTGGGTCTTCTGGAACTGGACTTACATGATCAAGAGCTATCAAGATCAATGCTAGGAACTCAATCTAGGTCCTCTGCAAGAGTAGTAAGCTCTCTAAGCACTGAGTCATCTCTCAAAACCCCTTTCTCCATTTCACTGAGGCCTCATCCCTCAGTGTAAATGCAGAGTGGATTGGCTGATATCCCTGCAGCCAATTTCTCTTTCAAGATTCCCACTGTTTCATCTTCACAGACAGTTACAATTTATATTCATGTAATTCAGAGTTTCACTGCCAAAATGTAAGTCTTCTGAAAGTGAGCCCTTTGTTATTGGCTGTGATTATATGTAAGTGCAAAAGTTGATAAAGCTACTAACTTTATGTTTGATGCTGTGCCCCCAGCCGGCTTATATTTTTAAATGGCGCTGCCTTCTTATTTTTTTTAACAGTTTGAATTCAGACTTGGTTTTCAAGTCTCCATCTTACATATTTAACCCAGCCCCCTTTCTGCACTAGATTCAGAAATGGAAATGGCATAGTTAAGAAGAGAGTGAAGTATTTTAAGTGATAACATTGTGTACCAATCCTGAAGGAAAATGATACTTATTAAGTATTCTTATTATTACTATCTGAAGCTTCAAGCCGAAGCCCCGCATGATATAGGCAGGTGCTTTACCACTTCTCCTTCATAATCCATACCATCTTTTCCTTCATAATCATTCATCAAAAACCCAGTAAATTTAGTGAACCAGTCACTTTGAGTATTTACTAATATGGTAGCAAATACACACATACCTATGTTTACATAAGCATGTAAACAAAACATTTAATTCTGAAAACTATTGGACATCCCAGCTATCATTTCTGAGCTATGTATAGAGTGTGCTTGTTTTATTCAACTTGCCTTGTGATACTCTGACTTTGGTAATTTCAATCAGAACCTAGAAAGGAAATATAAACAGTGCCCATTCTAAAAAAAATAATTAAATATCAAGGAAAATAATTTGGTAAATGACATGCTTTGGAATAATATGTTCTCTTTTTTACCATTTTGTTTAGTGTAGGTTAAATGTTCATGCTGGTCTTTGGGAAATTTATGGAATTTTAAAATGTGGGTTTGGTATTATTTTATCTAAATATTTTTATGTCATCTCTCTGTCTATTATCTGTATCTCACTATCATCTAAATATCTATCTATAAATCTGTCATCATCTCTCTATCTCTCATCTATCTATTTACCATCTATTTATTTATGTATCTAATTATCTGTCATCTGTGTACCTACATTATCTATCTATCTATCTATCTATCTATCTATCTATCTATCTAACTATAAATATATGTATCTGTCTATCATCTATTGTCATCTGTGTGTCTATATATATATGTATGCATGTGTGTGTATCTGTCAAAGATCCCTAAATCATCTATTTATTGCTATTTACTTAGCCATCATCAATCAGTTATCTCTCATCTATATATGTTTTCCTTAGTTCCCACAATTTTATTAACTTCATAAAAATAATTTTATTTTAATTTTTCATCTTAGAGTATCATCAAGATACTGTAAGATATTTTACATGCTTTTAAAAGAGAAGAAATTTTGGACTTGGTTTCATATTATGCACTCAAACTTTGAAGCGATTTTAAATGGACTTCAGCTACAATTTTCTTCATTGCCAAGTCACTAATTGACAGCTTATGAATGGGATTTGATGATGAAATTCTGTTGCTAAAACTTAAAGGCAGAGAATGAATCATCTTGAGTTGATAGCTTGAAGCTGTTTCACATTTAGTGCTGATATGGTGGGTGTTGAAGGGGAGGTGCGTGGAAGGGGCACCTTCATTAAGGAGGACTTTTCCTCTTCCCTTCTAGCTGCTTGTGGAGGACTTCTGACAAAACTCAATGGCACCATAACCACTCCTGGCTGGCCCAAAGAGTACCCTCCAAACAAAAACTGTGTGTGGCAAGTGATTGCTCCAAGTCAGTACAGAATCTCTGTGAAGTTTGAGTTTTTCGAATTGGAAGGCAATGAAGTAAGTGAGAATGGTCTTGAATATTTTTATCATGTTTCTGAGCCTGCAAAGGCAATCTGACAAACTTAACAGAGAGAGAAGAATGTGACACGTTCATGTAATTGTCCTCTTCTGGACTCCACTGTTCCTTCTGTCAAGTATTAGGAGGCTGCTGGTGGTGAGATGTATGGGAGATTGACATTTACCTGAGGGGTTTTCACTTAATTTAATGTCTTATATTCTCACAATTCACTAAATAAATATAGAGTATTTAGGATGTGATTCCATATCACAAACAAAAATAATAAGTGAAAAAATAATAATTGAATCAGAACAAAAATGTTCACTTACGATAATGTGGTATATTCTACTTTTGGAAATTGATGTTATTCTCAAACATAAGTAGTTTTTCATTGTGAATTTTGCTTCTGTTTACATACAAAATATTAATTTTAATCTAAGAAAATATAAATTTAGGTGACCTTATTATTCCTTTTCAAAATATAGCTTGCTAAACTGAAGACTCAGGTTTTGGCAAATGACCATATTGACACTTTCGAATTCCTTATCTAGAAATGTCTGTGGGTGATCCACAAACAACTCAATGTTTATGAATGATGGCCAGAAAATGTCAGCTGAAGTTTTTGTTTCACTGGATTATTTTAAGGACAAGATTTTAAGTGTTTGTTTCCATTGTTGTCTCATTTTTCTATTAAAACCCTTTTTATTCTTTTCTTCTAAATTTATTTGTGTATGACTTAATTCCACTAAGAATAATGAAAAAGTAACTAATGAAAATTATCTTGCCTTTTTTGTATACCTAGTGAAACTTGCACAACATGGGATGAGAAATGTAATGTATGAACACCCATAGGCCATTGTTATTGGGGATTTTGTAGGTTTTGTACACAACTTCTCTGGTGTATTTTTGGCTCCTGTTTCTTTTACTCCCTACTCCTGTTTTTTTTTTTTGCTTTTGAAATACTCTTTTTACTTTTATTTCATTTGTATTTATTTTAATTATCGTATTTTATTTAAATAACTTTTTTCATTTATTTTTGGACCTACTTGAACTATTCTTTTCCCCAGTAATTCAATTTGCAATGGTTAAGATACCTTTATGCATTAAAAAATCCTTTGGTGGCTTTAACTTAAAGGTGGAGGGTAACTTTTGGGGGGTAAACATAGGCAGAAGTGTGGGATCACAAAAGTTAATGAGCTGGGATGAGGAGAGAGCTTATTTGATAAAGTCCCTGTCATGCTAACATGAGGAACTGGGTTCCATATCCAGCACAAAAACAGGAAGCAGGGCATGGGAGTATGTGCTGTAGTCCCATCATGGGGACTCCAAGACAGAAGGACCCATGGCTTTTGCTGGACTAATTAGTAACCTTCAAGTGTCATGAAACACTTGTCATAAAAAGGAAGTGGACAGCTCAGGAGAAATGATTACTGAAGCTGATATCTGGCCTACATATGTGCATACATACCTACAGATACACACATATGAAGATCACACACACACACACACACACACACACACACACACTCACACACCAGTAAATTTGTTTACATTTTTCCAATACTATATCAAAGAAAAATGATAGGATGGGCATCAACTAAACCTCTTAGCATATTTAATCCACAGGGAACACCATTGTCTCAAATCAGGGTGAATATTAAAGTGAAGGTATTAATTTTATAATAAAACCAGAACGTTTTTATATGATCTACACCTTAAGAAATGAGATTTCTCTTCCACTCTGAGACTTGATATTGACTGATTGTTAAATTAGCCCTACTATCATAATTATTGCTGCAGCTCTCAGTTGCTTTAGGAGAGACATTTTGGATTGACTCATGGTGTGAGAAGAAAAGAAGCAGTGTGCAGGAGGAAGGAGCAGAGATGGTTTGATACAATGCAGCTTTGTGTTCTAGAAAGCCTTACTCTCATTGTAACGGCCACTCTTCACAGAACATCTGGCTGTAAACTTGTTAACATATGCCAGAGTTCTTAGACTTAAAATGGTGTTACTGTGTGGAAAGCCATCTCAGCATTCTGTGTATTTTCATAGCTTGATAACTTAACTGTTTACAATAAAAGTCCCAAGCAAAACATTGACTTAGAGAATATTAGAATAAGCAAAACATCATTATTTTATTCTCTCTACTAATGTCCCAGAAGAAAGTCAATAGAAAAAAACTTCAGCATCTGAAGCATTCTTTTAGAATGGAATTCTCTCTCAACAAATGTCACCCTCTAATAAAGTGTGCTGAAAAATTACTTCATTCTTCCCAGTAGCAGTTTGTTTATTTAGCACCTAATTAATATCACAAAAATCTCAGTGATTTGAGTTGACATATTTCAAAGTACAGATCATGCCCTAGGGTTCAATCGTATGCATTGTTAAGCCTTGCTAATTACACGTTTATATAATAAAGTTGTTCATGCAATATGCATTCTGCAGAATATTCTCTGTTAGGGCTTGGGAAAAAGTGTACTGTGGAAACATCTGTTAGTGGCCATAAAATTGCTTAAGAATACTTGGCATTCAGTTGGTCCTTGCATTTTCATGTGATCTTTCTTTATTTTGTTACAAATCCATGACTTATTCCACTGAAGATATTTAGCATTTGTTCACAACCCCATAGAAGTCCTAAAGGATAACTTACAGTATCTAACTATGCAGGAAATGAAGAAACAGGAGGCTTCTAAAAAGCTTTCCAGACAGGCTTTTATTATAACACATCAATTGTTTGTCTATTCTTTGGAGTTACAATGGGTGCTGTTTGGTATGTAGTGCCATGTTCACAGGATGCATACTGGTCTAAACACAACTCCAGGCAGTTAGTCAACCACAAGCATATTTGATAAGTTTCCCTTTGTACATGTTTTATAAAACATTCTGAACATAGGAATTTTTTGTTTGTTTTATTTTGTTTTTGTTTTCCTCGCCAAAAAATAGAAAGGATGACTTCTGTTGATAGTGGTCATTCCAAGAACAAATGTAGCATGGAATTTTATGTTTTTGTCATTGGTGTTAGATAAGACATGACAAATGCAGTCACAATTCATCCTGAAAAAGATAAAAATAAAACAAAGTCAGAATCATAGCTTATCTTCTTCACATAGATACCACCTTTGAACAAATTCTCATCTTAATTCTCCTTATATTTTAGTATTGAAAAAAATACATGCTGTGAATCTCACAAATAAATTGACACAAGCATGTGCCACTTCAGGAGGGTTTCCACAGTAAACTTCTTGAACTTTCATACTTTCTACTCATAGTTGATTACTGCTGGATTTGTTTTGTATTTATGTGTTAATCCCAGTAGGACTACCACAGGACTACCAAATAAAAACCATGGCAGGTTTCTCTACTGTAAAAGGCAGTCATCTGGTTCTCTCTAATTGGTGATCATGACAACCATGTTTGTCCAGGTTTGCAAATATGATTATGTGGAGATCTGGAGTGGTCTTTCCTCCGAGTCTAAACTTCACGGCAAATTCTGTGGAGCTGATGTACCTGAAGTGATTACTTCCCACTTCAACAACATGAGGATTGAGTTCAAATCGGACAACACTGTATCCAAGAAGGGCTTTAAAGCACATTTTTTCTCAGGTATAAATGTGCACATGCTGTATGTACATGAGATTCTGTCTTTCAGTGTGTACTGATTTTAACTGCTCTCTCTTCATCGCTGCTTTCTATAAGCTGGGGTATGTGGAATGCCTGAGCTAGGTTTAACAGCTTGATCAATGCAAATAATAGTATATTCATAACGTAGACCTGGATTAAATGCTGTCTCCAGACAGAAGCTCATATATATGTTTAAATATTGTAGCAAAGATTGGTACAAGGGCTACAACATTTTCACATACTGACTGACTCCTAAATTTGCTTGCTAATAATGACACAAGACTTCCCTAAACTGGCAGATTTTCCAATAATATTTATAGCATGAGAAAATGTGATTTCATTTGAGCACTCAATTTTACCCCATTTTATATTTCTTTAATATAATAGGCTTAAATCAATGTCATGTTTTGTCTTGTTAAATACATATATTATAGTAAGTATGGAAAATGTATTTATATTATATAATCTTATATAGCTTTCCAAAGAAATATGGAAACATAATTAAAATTATGTTTTATATAGACATAACAATAACTAACATTCAATGGTTTGTGACTGTGAGTAGACTTTAAAATTAATTAAAAGTACATTTTCATATAAAAAGCTGAGCTATAAAGATATTCCTCACTTTTGCATATATATGCATACATATATATGAGTAAATCTTATTTTCTCAGTTTCAATCTCACTTTTTTATACAACTTCAAAAATAGGTTGTAATACACTTTACCATAGAAATGTATTCTGCCTATGTAGCTAACAACCAACTTAACATAACTGAAACCCAATTATGTTTTAATATTAGCTGATTTGGATTGAGTCTATTTATGCCACATTTTCTCCACTTAAAATTAATGAGATTTACAAAGTCTGGGGTTTATTTGTAGTTTTTGGTATAATTGAAGTTAATGGTTCATAAGTTCCATTGAGTTCCAAGCCAGATAGAGTGAACTCAAAATGCAAGAGATCTTTTCTCCCTTGTTCTTTCCCCCCCGCTTGCGCTCAGATTTAATTACCTTTTAAATTTCTTTTTGAATCATTCATTTAAGATTTATATTTTTCAAAGTGTAATTTAAATTTTCTAGTCTAATAAAAGGAAGACATTTCAGACCTATCTATTTAATAAATGTTGTATATATTTGAAGTTTGTAAGTGATCTAGTGGTTAGGTAGAGATAACCCTGCCTGCCTTACTTCTGTCTAAATATTTATTTTAAAATTTGAATTTATGAAATGAATGAATTTTATAAACCAGCCAAAACATCGAGAATCTTTTACATTACTTTAAATGTACATTTTATCTAAAAATGTTTAAAATATTTATTAACAAATCCTGACTCCAAAGAATCTTTAACTTTATAGATTCTCAGTAAATTTAAAATTCACTGTTACATTGGTCCAGGCAAGGCTTTGTGAATTGGAAAGCTATATTGTTAGAACAGTAGCATTGGCGTGTAAAATGCCATTGCTTCACTAACACTGATGTAAGAAGGTCCACAGCCCGAGATCAGGCACATGCAAATATGTGTGCTTTGTGAGATTTGGGAAATGGTCGAATCCCTTGGCAGCATCCATAATCAGTAATTTGCTATAAAGTAATTCCTTGATACAATCAAGTTCAAGAAGGAACTCTGATATTGGTGCTTATGTCACTCCTCTGGTGAAAAATCACATATATAAATTATATGGCTTTAGTTAATTTTGAAAAAAGTTTAGACAAGATTATTATGTCTAGTGGTGTTGTTAAATGTACTGAATGATTAAGATAAAAAGGCAACTAAAGCTCCAATTCTGCTATTGTGTTCATTTGTGAACTGAGACATCTGAAGAGTTAATTACACCACTCCCTGATCTTGGTCTGCTAGCCATTTACTTGACCATAGGAGTCAGGCATGACCTTGTCATTTGACATTGATAATGTGTTGCACTATGCATCTTTGGAGCATAAGGAAAAAAGACACTTGATTTCCTTCAATAGGTTGCCACTTGGTAAAGTTCAATAATTGTTAGAGAAAATGCTGGTATTCTCTTTTGGATTAATTGAAAGGTCTTAGAAATCTGTCAGATATGGATTTAATATATTTTGGAATTTTTTTTGCATGATTAGATTTACTCTGCACCTAAATTCCCAGGTCTTTCTGTTAGCTAAGTAGTCTGTTTTTTTCCATGAAGGAAGTTAAAGATGTATTTGACATAGTTGCTATCATAAGGTGCAAATCAGAGATGGTGGCAGGTGAAGATTTAGGGGGATGAAGGGCTGACTGATGACCTTGCAGAATTCTAAAGTATGGGAGCTTGTCCATTTTAATAGCTGTGCATTTGCATTGAAAAAAATCTAGATTTCTCATAGTGTTTGGTGAACAATAGTACCTACAATAGTGTATAATAGTGTGTGAAGTGGTTCAGTATCAATAAATGCACTAAAAATAGTTATTAAAACCACAGACATACAGTGGTTTAGTTCTCTTGCAAGAAGTGATCCATCAGGAACAAAGACTAACAAATGTATTCAAATTTTAATATATGCACTGAAATAGTGTATGCACAGCATCATTTCTGATACACCTAATAAAATAATCACAGCTATTCTAGTTCTTTTCACTCATAGCTTTTAACTGTGTATTTTATATTGAAGGTGAAGAACAAAAGGTATATTTTAGAAAGAGAACTTAACAGAGAAATTAACAACCATGATTTCCACCACTGCTAAATTAGAGAAATTGATACATTTTCATGTATCAATTCTAGGTAATTATAAGAAATTAGTTAGAAAAAAATGTAAGTTAATGGATTTTCTCTGATAAATCTATGCATGTTTAGAAAACCCATTGTTTCCCATTATAGGGTAATTCCATTTGAACTGTGTGTGTGTGTGTGTGTGTGTGTGTGTGTGTGTGTGTGTACATATTTTAGAAAGTGTCTATGGTAGTAACTTTTCTGTGTCTTTTACAATGGTCTTTAGTGTTAGTTATATCTTCTCATACTCACTTCTCTCCTCTGCCTTCCCATTGCACACCCCGCTTAAACTTTCTTGCTCCATTAGTCCCCACCCCTCCTCTATATGCAACCTTCATTCTAAGTGCCCTTACTTGAATAGTCACATCTCTGTGGACCTTACTCCTTTCCTGATCTCTATGAGACGTCTATATTGTATCACTACTCCAATGTTCAGAGATCATCCAGGAAGAAGGAGTGGACATGTCAGAGTTAGAGGCAGTGTAGAACTCTAGCAAAACAGTTTTCTGCTCACAACAGGGCAGTTGTCCATCTGAGCTGGAAGCCTCTGTGACAGCATGCAAAATACTTGTATAAACTCAAGCCAGACAAAGTCCCAGCATACAGGAGGGTGGTGGTCGTAAAGCACCACTTCTTGAGGGAGCATTTGGCATCTGATGACTGCTCAAGAAAGAAAGTCAGCTTTTCTCAAGGTTGTGGCCCCTAGTGGACTGCCCATACTCCAGTGGATATATGCACTTACTGGTGGTATTAAGTGGATTCAGAGGACATTTAAAAAGAGAGAGAGAAAACAAAGGAAGTTGGGAATGAAAAGCTGTGTTGGGATATAGGAGAAACAAGAGGGGAGGGAAATGGGGTAGATCTAATGCAAATAGTACATTCATATATGAATATTAAATGGAGTATTTTAAAATTGCTCTCAGATTATTAATGAAGACATTTTCCCCCAGCCACTTCTTCAGTGAAAATTGCTTATCAGATTGAAATCAGAAAAACTAGAATCTTGTATATACCACCATAAGCTCACTGGCTCTTGCTGGAGTGTAGACTTTGGATTCAGCCTGACCTGAGACTGCAGTGCTTCATGCCTTTCTTATTCTCATGTGTGGAAGGAGCATATCAGTGATATGTTATTATATTTGTGTCAGGAGCCACCTTCCAGTTTGACTTTAATGGATAAGCTGGGCTTGGAATGACAGTTCAGTCACATCCTGTGATGGGTGCTGCTCTCACTGCCTTGACTGCCTGCTAATCCAGTTTGGCTTCATTCCCTGTAGTGGATGTGGTGGTCATTTCTAAACGTTTCTATTCATTTCTACTCTAAACTTTTTTTCTTCTCACATATAAATAATCCCATTATTGGATGACTTATTAATAAATCAATCTACCAGACCACTCTGTTTCAAATACATAAATTTGAAGGCAGGGTCGTAATGAGTTCACTAGTCCCAAGATAAACCTGCCCAGCTTCTCTTCCTCCTGGTCATGTCTGCCCCTGAAGCCACACCCAAAGGAGTATGGTCACCAACACTGGCAAGGCGAGATACTACATAAATTTAAACACTGTTTAAAATGGACTAAGGATGCCTTTTTCTGTCTTTGACTGTTAAGGAATACCCAAAGGAATTAATTATAAGTATATTCATGAAGACAAAACAAAAAACCACCATAGCTATACTGAGCAATTTTTAAGAGTGACTCAATACCTATCTTGGAAACTTATTTAGCTTCTCATGTGGTTGTAATATTGCCTTCCTGTATCTCTTGCCTTTATTCAGAGTGCTCACAATTTCAAACTTATTTCTTTTAAAAAATAAACTAGTAATGGATGCTAAAGACCATCTTTCTCTTACCAGAAATTTCAACTCCAGCCTAGAAGACTGATAACTGCCCCAGTACCAATACTCTCAACACTCAGGCTTTTCCCTGTATCAGTGTGCTCAGAACCTCAGTCCATGTCCTAAACCAGTGTGCTCAGAATCTCAGTGCATGCCCTGTACCAGTACTTTCAGAAACACAGTCCATAGCCCAAGTCTTCTTCAAGCTAAACAAGGAATAAATTAAACTAAGACACCATCAATTTGCATTTGTGATTATGTTGGAAACCAGGAAATGAGGAGTTCATTTTATGTGTTGTCAGAGTTCACTACAAGTAACTGAATCTGTTTTGGTATCTTTTCATTTAAAACCTTCTCCCTAAACTGGGCTTTATTTCTTCATAGATAAGGATGAGTGCTCGAAGGACAACGGTGGTTGTCAGCACGAGTGTGTCAACACAATGGGAAGCTACATGTGTCAGTGCCGGAATGGATTTGTTTTGCATGAGAACAAACATGATTGCAAGGAAGGTATGGGAAGAAATAATCTCCTCTTGACAACACCTGAGATCCCACGTGGGTTGAGTAAAGCCCGGCTTCCATGCTGTCAATCATATCAGTGGTTGATACTGCTGCTGATTACCCAAAGTTTTAAAAAGTACACCTGGGGAATTCTATGTGGTGTTTAGAGATTCACAGGATGCTATTGGACACCTCATTTAATGATCCCCAAATTTTGCACTTCACACACAGATGACATTGAACTTCACTTTATATAATAGAGAAGCTGCTAAAGTGCTATCTGGTAGACAAAATTGCACCACATGGTTCCAAGTCTTTGTAGAGACTTGATGATGATGCTGGCATATGAACTCTCCCCAAATAGTTTACATTTGGTGTGATATTCCTCCCTGAATATGTCACACATTTGCTAAATGAGTGATGCTCCTCTAAATATCAGAAGTAACAAACTCAAATGGTAGCTTCTGTGCCGTTTGGAGTCTTAAGCAAGGGTTTTGGGGGAATAACATGCTAGTATGACAATAATGTGCTAGAATCTTTGTCTCTAAGATTTTGTTAAATGGTTTTAATTTGGCTACTGTGAGTTAAGTGAAAACAAGAGGCAGTATATAGTTTTTCTTTCTTCTTAAGGGCTCTGGTGTGCAATTTCCTACTTAGCTCAGAGGCCAGCTTCTCTTGAAAGTAATATTATTAAGCCAACTTTTATAACTGTCATCATTAGTATGTGTAGGTTGGAAAAATCTGTCTGAAATCACAGCCCTGTGAGTAGGTTTTTTTGTATACCTTAGAGAATCACATCTAATATTCTTATGGACCTTCATTTCAGACAGAATCACATATCAGGGATGTTTTCTTCTTTTCTTTAAGATAAAGACATTGTGCAGAATCACATGCAAGCAATTACATGAGGAGTTTTGCTCTCCACCTTATGCACAGGATGTTTATAACTTTGTGGGGTATGCTACTAAATCAAAGCCTGGGACAAAAGGCCCAATGATTTTGTAGACATGTAAAGTAACTCAAAGAAAGGAAAACAGCTTTTACAGATTATGTGTGGAATCTGTGCTCAGATCGGTTCCTGACAGTAGCTTTCTGGAACCGATTTTATAGAAAACTTCCTGTTAGCCAGAATGATTTCCAGATACTCCCCATTGTGGCTCTTTACATTGCCTAGACAGGGACTGAGTTTCCCTCTGCTTGTGCTGTACAATATGTACCTTGCAATGCTTAGCAGGGAGAATACATGTTTGCTACAGGCAGTTGTAGATCCTGCAGATGCCATGCTTCAAAATGGGCAATAGAAGAGAGGATTCAGTCATGAACCTCATTTTTTTTGTAGTTGTGGGCCTTATGCATGATAGTTATGTTCTCTACCATTGATGTTTTAAAGCTACCTTCTTGCTACATAATGCCTGCTCTCTCTCTCTCTCTCTCTCTCTCTCTCTCTCTCTCTCTCTCTCTCTCTTTCTTTCTGTATTCATTTGTTGAAATTCAAAACCTCCCTGTGAAACCATAGGTGACCTAGGAGGATGGAAGGAAGGAAACTGTCATGACAGCACATGACAGCAACAGGAATTATCTTAATTCAGTATGGGGATAGACTCTAGGACAGCCCTACAGAGACACAGGTGTATTGTCTATGTAGAAAGAATCTCCCCAATATCAAAGAATCTCCCCAATATCAAGTGATCTGATCTAAAGTGACACAAGTTGTGAGAAATATAACGCCATATCATGGTAATTTACTGGGACACTTATTGGAGTTACTTCAGAAGCTCCCTTTGGCTTTCCATCAATTTGCTTATTTTTCACCTTAGTGCTTCATTCTATCAAATGACAATGGGACTAATTAATTTTGCCAGCTAAAATGGTAGTGTAGCCATTGAAGTATATATTTAACTATAGGAGAGAGAGAGAGAGGGAGAAAGAGAGAGAGAGAGAGAGAGAGAGAGAGAGAGTATAAATGACTCATAAAATGGCTTAATAATGTTGATTATCTATAAGTGATCTTTCTGAAATGACACAGTCCTTTGGCTTTTCTTTTTGGTGACAAACTACATATTTTGCCAAGACCCAGTGTTGATGTGGTTGATTTTCAAGTATGTTGCTTTAATGAAGCCTAAAATTTCTGATCCAATGGTTAAAAATAGAAGTTCATTTTCATCTAGGCACTTGTGCGGTTTGTGGCAAACATATAATTCCAGTGATTCAAACTACAAACACTGCGTGCTTATGTTCAGCAACAGATTTTCCAAAGCAGACAAAAATGGTAACAGCAATTGGTATGATGGTTGCTAGCATGCAGGGAATTCTTTCAGCAGAGCAGGGGGCAAATAGGCTGCTTGTTTTCTGTCCTAATCTGGCACTGGATTCCCATATCAACTGACACTATTGTTATTGCCACAGCTGAATGTGAACAGAAGATCCACAGCCCAAGTGGTCTCATCACCAGTCCCAACTGGCCAGACAAGTACCCAAGCAGGAAAGAGTGCACCTGGGAGGTCAGTGCTATCCCTGGCCACCGAATCAAATTAGTAAGTGACCCCTTTCCTTTTATTCAGCCGATTGTCCATGTCTTTCCTGGCTAACCAACTGAGAAGGAGGAAGAATGTTTTATTTATCCTAATTGAGTCAATTTCTCCTGCTTTCCTTTCTACTTACATAAAATAAATGCTTAACTTCCCAGGTCAAGGTGAAAGTCATGTTCTCCCAAAGGTGTTATTAAAACTGCTATAAACTTTAGGGTTTGCATTCTAATGTTACTGGTAATTATATTTACAAATGGGAGAATCAATGCAGGAATAAAAATACCCCAGAAATTCATCTGGAAATCAATAGACTAAAATAGTATAATGTGTTCTTCTGACTGTATACATTCTGTTTGATTCATGGGCAAAGCATACATTTTAGAAATGAAATTAATTTTGCATTGTAGTTTGTGGAATATTAATTTACACAATCTTTAGCTCTTGAAAGAATTCCTAGATCTTATATATTATCCTTATAATTGTGTCAAATATTGCTCTGTGTGACTAATTCAAATAATGACTGTAATTTACTCTTCTAGCCCATTTTCTTCGAGTCTTGCTTGGTCACCTGATGACAGTAAATGTTAAGTATTTTTTAAAATAGAACATAGTTTTATATATTCTAAACACTCAGAAACTAAGAACAGAAACATATGGTAGTGTAAATATTTGCCTACACATGTACATATAGAGATAGTTCACAAGGCTAAATAATGTAGGAGGTGCTACGTTAAAGAGCAAAAGAGACTACTGATCTGAAATGGTTCACAGGACCAATCCAGACAAAATGTTTATGGTAAGACTCTCCTCTTTAGATACTTCCCAGTCAGTGAGTATTTTTATATTTTATCTATAAAATGACCTTATTGAAATGTGTCACTGTAAGGAAATCAAAGGTTGTGACAAAAGAGTCATATTCCTATCATGGAGTTCTTTCCACTTGCCATGATCTTCCAGAAGATCACTCCTCAGTCACTCCATTGAAGGATGCTAGATGTTGAACAAGGCACAGCACTGTATGTTCTAATGCACTCAATGTCCTACTCCTGTCCAAGGTGCTGACTGACAGAATGCTTCTTTGAGCACAGATGGGCTTAATAGAAAGACATTCAGTTAGTGGTGTTGGGAATATAGCTTTTTTTTCTTATCACATTCACTTATCAAATCAAATGTTTGTTTCTTATTTCTGATATGATAACCTTTCTCTTTGAACTGCCTTATTGTATGTTGTGCAAAGACTACATGCAGTTTCACTTTGCAAGACATAGAGTTCTAGGTCAACTTTTAGTTCCTTTTTTTTCCTTATGGATACCTTCTTATTTTTCTCATTCAAATGAAAAATTTGAAAACACTATGCCTAGGTTTGCTTGCATGTGTGTAATAGTCTTATATTGTGATACTTACTATTCTACAAATTTCTCTGAATTTCCTTCATCTGTATTGTGGCATCTGCATTTGATCCAAACACTCATATTCACTTAACTCTTCTGCAATACCATGTCTCTTTATGTGGGACTGAAATGACACAACTTATATTATCCCACAACACTTTATGCTCTGAATTTTTGACATTTGATTCCTTTTGCATTTTGGGTTGAATGATAGTTTTTCTTTTCTTGGAAATATATATTTTACACAATATATTCTGATTATGGTTTTCCCTTCCCCAACTTCTCTGAGATCTTCCCCACTTCCCTTCTAATCCAAATCTATTCATTCTTTCTCATTTGAAAACAAATGGATGTCTAAAAATAATAATAAAATAAGATAAACCCAAAACAAACAAACCAGAATAGGACAAAACAAACAGAATAATAGGAACCAAAGGAAAAAATTACAAACACATATAGGAGAAGAGTCTCACATGTTACCACACATGGAAATCCCATAAAAATACAGAACCAGAAATGATAGTGTCTATGCACAAGAGCTATAAAGTTAAAAAATGCCTTGACAAATATTATGAGACAAAGAACCTCCAAAATGCCACTCATTCTTTTTGGTGTTGACAGTCTGGGCTGGGCACAGAGCCTTCCCTTAAGAGTGGTTTGTATATCCAGTGAGAGTCCATGGGAGAAAATAAAGTTTTCCTCTATAAGCAGTTGTTAGTTGGAGATAGCTCCTGGGTTAGGACCCATGCTGTAGTCTCTGTATGTTCACAGGTACATTGGTCCTGTTTAGAAGGCCTCCTTTCCCTGGTGCCCTCCATGCCCTCTAGCTTTTACAATCATTGTGCTTCCTCTTCTTCAGTATTCTCTGTTCCCTTAGAGGAGGGATTTATAGAGACATCTCATTGAGTACTGAGGGTTTTTCAAGTTCTCTCACTGTCTGCACATTCTCTATCTGTGTACCTCTGTATTTTTTTTCCATCTACTGCAAGAGCATCCTCTTCTTCAGTATTCTCTGAGCCCTGAGAGGAGGGATTTGATAGAGACATCTCATTGGGTACTGAGGGATCTTCAAGTTCTCTCACCCTCTTCACATTCTCTAGCTGTGCATCTCTGTATTTTTTCCATCTACTGCAAGAGGGCCCATCTCTGATAGTGGCTGAGCAAGACACTGATCTATGAGTATAGTGTGAATGATTTCTATTGAACTAGCTTCACTTATGATGCTGATTTCTTCATTTCTCTTGGATCTATTGAAAAACATTGTTAAGCACTGTTTTTGCTTTCCTACTTTTTGTAGTACTTATATTTAACTAAGAACTATGGTTTATGTCTCTGTTACTCTGTTGGGTTGCCATAACAAAATATAGATCCGATAACTTAGAT
Organism: Cricetulus griseus; assembly: GCF_003668045.3. Taxonomy (NCBI): domain Eukaryota; kingdom Metazoa; phylum Chordata; class Mammalia; order Rodentia; family Cricetidae; genus Cricetulus; species Cricetulus griseus. The sequence goes on along the minus strand of NW_023276806.1, from coordinate 241,368,601 downwards.
ATTGCAAACTAATGTAATTTCTTCACAGTTATGAAGACTTAAAGTCCAAGGTCAAATTGGCACCCTACTAGTGGATGTCTTGTTGACTTGTCTTTCAAATGCCTACCTTTTTGATGTGTCCTCACACATTTTTGTTGTTGCAGATATTGTGTGTGTGTGTGTGTGTGTGTGTGTGTGTGTGTGTGTGTGTGTTGTTGTGTGTATGTGCTTGTTCATGTTTGGAGGTGGATTTAGGAATGTGCCACACAGGCCATATGTAAAGATTAGAGCACCACCTATGGGTATCTGTCCTTGTCTTTTAGCCTTCTTTGAGACAGAGTCTCATAGCTGCCATGTGTGCTGAGCTACCTGGCAAGCAAGGTGCAGGAAACTGTGCTGCTTCTGCCTCCCATATCCCCATGAGGATAATGTGTGTATCACTGCATCTGGCCTTTATGTGTGCTCTTGTTATTAGCACTCAAGTTACAAATTCAGTCACTCCCAGATATGTGAACTTTAAAAAAAGTCCTTTCTATAAACTGCCAAAACCTGGCTTAGTTCCAGAGAAAATGTCACTTACCATGGACATTTTTTTCTCCTATATATTGTTCAAGGATAATCTTTGTTCCAGTTTAATCCATTTAATCCATATTGATTTTGATCCATTGTGTGTGTGTGTGTGTGTGTGTGTGTGTGTGTCTGGAATAAGATTCAGGATTAGTTTCTATTTCCATGCACATATTCAGTATTTTTAAGTATCATATATCAAAGAAGTCAATTTCTTTATTATGTGTTATTTAAAATATCATAAAAAGTAAGTTGATCTGGGTGATGGTAGAGCACACCATTAATCCAAGCACTTGGGAAGCAGAGGCAAGTGTGATGGGGGAGGTCCTTCTGTGTATATGTTTGTCTTATTGGTTGATAAATAAAGTACTGTTGGCCAATAGGGAAGCAAATTAGGCAAGACTAGGAGTCAAGGAGGATTCTGGGAAATGTAGTAAAGAGAAGTCTTGTGATCCAGGCAGGAAGTGACATAGCAGTCAGATTCAGAATATAAACAGGGACAAGCAGGAAATTGCTCTCTTCCTCCTCTCTCTTTTCTATGGAGCTGCCATGTGATCCCAGCAAGAGAAGATGCCTGCCAATGGCATCCGATAAGTCCTTATAAAATATATAGATTAGTAGTTATGGTTGATAAGACTGAGCTAGCAAGTAAGAAATCCTATTCATTGGCCAGCAGCATTGTACCTAATATAAATTTCTGTGTGGAGAAATTTATGTTGGTGGAGCGGGGGTGGCTTGGCAGAAAGATTTACCATTAAACAAGCTGATTTCTGAGTTCTTGGCCATTAAGAAATCAGAAATCAAGAAAATGTCCTACAGTCAAGTCACATACAGGCAGTTTCTAAAATGAGAGTCCTTCTTCCAAAATCACTTTAGTTTATGTCAAGTTGACATAAAAGTAAGTAATGATAAATGGAATGGTTTTCACACACTGATTTCCCTAAATATTTTTTTCTCTTACAGTAACATTGTTCTTGTAATCCCGATGCTTAGTTTCCCACTTAATAAAGAATCTGGACATAGTTGAGCCAATTTCTCCCTTAGTGGTTTCTTCCCAGTTCCATGCCAATACTAAAAATGTAGCTGTGTGCCCAGTTGTAACATGCTGATTGAATAATGTCTCATGAGAGGCATGAAATCAGAAAGTATGATTGGCTGCATCAACAAAATTTTTCAGGGTGAGATTGTCTATAAACATGAGATGATGGTTAGATGAACGAATTGACAGATGTAATCAGGCATCTAGATACCAACTGAGGCTGTTCTGCATTCCATATACTATGTCTACTTTATTGTACTCGAGTCCTGGAAATAGAGATTGCTAAGTTCAATTCATAGCATGTTCCGTCTCAGTGACTGACTGCTTTGCTTGCTGCACTCCAGAACAAATAATTTCTGCTACTAACTCTTCATTCACTATGTTTTCCTACACGGTACTGATTTCCAGTGAGATCAGTGTGTTATAGTAGTTTTTTTTTGTTTTTTGTTTTTTGTTTTTTGTATTTTCTCCTGCTTTTGGTTGCAGTGAACATTGCTCTTGACTCATAGTGGTCATAGCAAGTAATGTCTCATCCATAATTTTATTAATCTTTCAACAGGGTGCAATGGGATAACATAGAAAAATTACCCCCTTCTCTTCTCTTATTGATCTTATTAGGATATTCATTCATTTCTTCTACTTCCTACTTAGTATAATTGCTTCTTTCATGTTTTCTCTTCCAAAGAAAGAAAATGTAATCTAGTTTAGTGTAGGATATGTAAGTTTAGTGTAAGATATGTCACAGAATCTCAGAAAGAAAAAAAAAAACACATCCTTTCTCCTGTGTAGAATCTAGTCAATAGCACATACACACACACACACATACACACACACACACACACACACACACACACACACACACACACACACACACACACACAAACACACACACACATACACACAACACACACACATATCTATATCTATCTATCTACATATATAATTTATAATATATGTGGGTAAAATATAAAATGAAGAGAGGGGAAAAACAAAAAACATAAAAGGATACAGAAGCACAAAATGCAGGCAATGGTCATGAATTATGAAAGAGGATGTAAAGCTAATGGCTTTTCAAGTTCTAATTCTGCCATAGAGTTTTTGTTTTTGATGGTGGGTAAGTGTATTAAACAGTGTCAATACTGAAAAAATAAGATTTAATGTGAGGCTCCACAGCTTTTATTCTGAATGCCTAGTCTGGCTATTTTTGGAGTGTGATATTTTTATTTACTTGCAAGTTTATTTTGTAAGTTCACAAAATTAGAAACAGTTACAATAGTTGAATATGTTGCTGTTAGTAAGCTATCCATACCTTAGCAGAATACTGAGTAATGAACTTATAAAGAGAAAGGGTTATTTTGGTTCATAGTTACTGAGGTGTGAGTCCATGTCTGACAGGCTTTATTATTTGGCTTGTGACAGGGAAGTTCATGGTATGAGTTCAAGGTTCAAGGGTATGTGGTGGTCAGGAAGATTATGGGAGAAGAGGGGCTGAAGGAATTGACATATCTCTAATGAACTAAAGGTATCCAATGAATAACTTCTTCCAGTATCTCCATCACAGAATCAGTTTTTTGTCCCTGGGGTAAAACCTGTGGTGTATATAATTTTTTAATAGAAGAACCACACCACTAATTTGTAGGTTATCTGATCTTTGGAGAGCAAAACAGATACAGGGACATCTTGTGTTTATCTTTATGCTTTTATAGTAGGCCAACACCATGTGACCTCCCTTTTCAATTCTGTGGTCTCTGGATTAATCCCTGTGTTTGTCATGGGCATATTTATTTTGTATATTTATATTTAATTTGTCCTTTAGAGAAGTTTCTGAATGACTTGTTGCTAGTAAAATGTTTTCTTCTTCTTAAATAGGCCTTCAGTGAGTTTGAGGTTGAACAGCATCAAGAATGTGCCTACGATCACTTGGAAGTTTTTGATGGAGCCACAGAGAAGTCACCAATCCTTGGCCGACTATGTGGCAGCAAGATACCAGACCCGCTCCTGGCTACTGGGAATCTAATGTTTATTCGGTTTATTTCTGATGCCTCTGTTCAAAGAAGAGGCTTTCAAGCCACCCACTCCACAGGTGAGCAGTTTATCTTTATGCTTCTCTTCTAAGAGAACACTTTTATTAAATTAATTTTTAATAGAAGAATCACACCACCATTTTTTATTAAAAATAAAAATTAGTTAGAATTTTTATTTTAAAAGAAGGCAGTGTTTTATTTCTTTCACAGGTGATTCTTATTTTTATTTAAATTAGAAACAATCTTATTTTACTTATCAATCCCAGTTCCCTCTCCCTCCCACCCTCCCACGGCCCCATCCCATTCCCCCATCCACTCCCCAGGAAGTTTGAGGCCTTCCATGAGAGATCATCACAGTCTGTCACATCACTTGGGGCAGGGTGTAGGCCCTCTCCCGTGTATTTAGGCTGAGAAAGTTTCCCTCCATGGAGGAATGGGCTCCCAAAGTCCATTCATGCACTAGGAATAAATACTGGATAAAAATTAATTTTTAAATCTGAATATAAGATAATGGTTTTCAGTACACACTCATGCACACCACTATACTTTTCTCTGTTTTATTACTGTTTTGCGTTGGGTGTGTAGATGTGGTTGGTGAATAGAGTTACTTGATGTGATAAGTATACGTGGTGTCCTAGCTTCATTTCTGTTGCTATGATGAAATGCTTTGAAAAAAAAAAAAAGCCACTCTGGGGAGAAAGAACTTGGGCTCACAATTAAAGGTGGCAGTCCATCTTTACTGAGAAGTCAAGGCAAGAGCTGGAAGCAGTAGTTACATTCCCACTCAAGAAAAGAGAGAATAAATGCACACATACTTATTCATGCACAGCCTGCTCTCTGCAGTTAGTCAGCCCAGGATCCCTTATTAATGCAATCAAGAAATCTCCCTCAGACAGACTGAGGGGTCAACATGATCTCCACAATCCCTTGCTGAGCTGAGATTCCCTTCCAGGTGATTCAACTTTGTATCAGATTGCCAATTAAAAGTAAACATCACAGTTGGCAAGATCTCATTGAAATGTGTTCTATGGAATGTTTGTAAACTACTCAGGGTCTACCTTGATGCCTTTGCTGTAGCTGACCATTCATGGAAGAAATAGAAAACAACAAGCAACAATAAAACTACCATAAACTTCAATTTGATTTGTCATCAGTGTAAAATAAGAAAGTAGAAACTCTCTCTAAATGGTTGTATAATTGTTTTTGTAACTGATTTTAGCAGAGTCACTGATGGGTCACCTTTAACAGGCTAAATCTTGATATTAAAAAACTTTATTTCATCTACTAAGCTGACTTTTTTGTTGTTGTTTTGTTTTGTTTGTTTGTTTTGCTAGCTTTTGCCTTAGTGGATGTTTTGTTGGGGAATTTAGGATTTATTCTTTGTTCAACAGATTGTCACTTCCCTATAACTTGTATTTTGGTATGCCCTATCATTCTTTTCCCTAATTCTAAAATTTAGCTGTTTAGGGAAAAGTTTATTTTAGAAAAGTATAAATATGTAAAGTTAAAATAATAAGATTAAATTATTTATACCATGGAGCCAATTTAGATATATGCTCTATAAAACCATCTAAGGATTATTGCTTTTCTCCTTTTAGAGTTTACGAAAAAAAACTAAGCATAGCTATTTGTAAATTGCTGAGCTTATGCTGACACCTTGTGGCTGTTCTGAGGACCGAAGGATTGAGACTATATACTAAGGGTATATTCCTGAAAAAAATTGTAAATCAGTATTGTCATGCTTTCTTGGTAATTGATTTGGTTTTATTTAATTTTATTTTAGTAATCTATGTGTGTTAACTACTTCATTGGGCAATAATTTTTATTCTGTGTTTACTGCATAATTGATCTATACTTTAGTCTGTGAAAAACTGGGAATTGTTAAAACAGTGATATGATCTGTACTATTAGCAATTTGACTGTTAACAATAATATTATTCAATTTTTCCTCACAGTTATAAATATTATGGTTTTGGAAAAATCAAACTATAGATATTTCCTATACATTTACTATTTAGCTATATTCCTATGAACTTGCTGAATACTCAAGGTATGGAAAAATTGCTATCTCATTACCTCTTTAGAATTTTCCTGATGATAAAGTTCGTGACTTTTAAGCACACACACACACACACACACACACACACACACACACTCCTAGTATAGTTTATGACTTTTATTATTGTACTCTATTTACAATATGGAATATCATATTCATATATTCTATTTACATATGGAATATCATATATGAAATTTTTATCAGATCTCTCAAACTATCTGAGATCAGCAATATTATCTCCATCATGCAGAAAAATGGTTTTGCGGATGGTTAATTAACTTACAAAACTTACATTGTCTAATCATGGATTCACTCCCATTTTGACCATCTCCAAAGCTAAGATATTCCTTTATAGAACATTTCTGTTATTTCAAAAGTCTACAGTTAGGACAGAAATGAATGAAAACTGTCATTACTACTTGAAGCAATAGGTAGACTGAATACTGTGTTTAAATTACTTAAATGTCATGGCAGGTCTGTGTTATTTCCTCTTTTCAGTTCACATCTGATGATTCAAATATCCTAGTGACTAACCTCATTCAAAATGTTAGAGAGAAAATGGGTTTTGCACATTATTAATTTGGCCTTGTCACTTCAAACATGAGAAATATGGAGCTAAAAGTGGAATGCACAGAAGTTAGTGACAGCTGCCATTAGAACCCTTGCTTCCCCACTTCTGCTCATTTACTCTGATTGATATGTCTGCTATCGTGTGCATGTTTGCTTTTCCTGTTATTTAAAAACTGAGACTTTCAAGTAATGAGAGATCATGAACTCTCTGGCTGTATTTCTTCTGTGTTTCTGTAAAAAAAGCACCTTCTGGTTTGTGTTCCCCCGTGTGTCTCCTTGTGCAGCATCAATTCCATTAAGTTGAATTGTTCCAAAACTTTCCATCAATGTTTTGGTTTGGTATTTGCTCCTGACAATGTGATGTGTTAGTATTCTTTAGGGGAAACCTGGGAACTTATGGGAAAAGGGCAATGGAAATCACCTCTGTTAACAGCTCACATTATTGGTTAAACTGAAGCCCAAGCCAGGTAATTCTGCTAAGTTCATCACATATTGTAAAAGCATTTTTGTATTGCTTATCTCTTTCTAAAACAAATGCAGCAGGTTTGTGGTCTCAACTAACCAGTTTAATTTGACTAAGTAAATTTAGTTTTTATACACTATGCTAACTTTGTTTCCAAAATAGTTTGTAAAAAAGCCAATAACAATGTTTCTGTAATATTTAGTTTTTTTTCAAAGTGATGCTATCCATTTAGATGTGAACTTTGCTGGGAAGGTAACTCTATTTTCCTCTGACACCTGGTTCAAGTTTGATTTGTTTTATCAGGTAATTGAAAGAAACAAAATTGCAGAAAAAAGTTTCTTCTATCAGATGGCGTGTCTCCAAAAATGGAAAGAATGGGTTTAAATCATGGTTTTGTCTTTTTGTATGATCTTTACTAGTATCAAGTATTTTATACTTTGGTGGTGACTTTTGAAATTCATGTAATATGTCATCATCATCCCCTTTCCAGAGAAAGTTATTTACATCAACTGAATTAGAATATACCAATAAAAGCATTTTAGGCCAAACTTCAGGATGTCTTCTAGAATTTAATGCTTACCAGGAAAAAAATATGTCCTTCCAAATTTAAATGAAATCTACCCCATAATATCTCTTCCTAACTCTTACTCAGCTCCATTTTCAGTTTCTGAGAAGTACAGATAAGGTGTTGGGCCCCTACAAGCACTGTTAAATATGCTGGCATGCTTAAGACTGGTTTTATGTATTTTGGCTTGATACATATTTTTAAATTGTTGATAATTTGTTTAGTGATAATATTTTGCCTATACAAATTGTCTCTTCCCCAAAATTGTGAAATACTATGTTGGCTTCAGTTTGAATAATCAGGAGAACTAAAAAAGCAGTGAATTTCCTTAATGATATATATTATTTTATGATGTGGGGTTTCTCTCAGTGCATATAAATTTCACAGCACTGGTATGCATAGTATGCAATATTTATTTTAAAACTATTACCCAGTGGACAAAATTTCCTCTATGGTTTTAACAATGAGAAGATTATATTTATTAGTAGAAACTGAGATTTGTGGATATTTAGGAATGACTAAACCTGGTGAGAAAGAAATGAATCCTTTTTGTAGTATTCTAGCCTGTTCTCAAACCTAGTCGTGTGACTTTCAATACAGACAGGTATTAACAACGTTGCTTTGATTGAATTCCTAAGCCTTTAAGTGCCTTTCCACATTTTGTTCTAATATTTCACTCCTACCTTAACTCTCCTTCCAAAGTGAGGGTGACAGAGAGGTTCCAAACAAGCCCCCTCCATGTCTCCTGCCACCAGTGATCCAATTTTTCCTAACTATGGAGTCATTATGAAATCCAGGTTCAGTGAGAGAACCTGTGTGAAGAAAATGAGGTAGAGAATGCTCAAGAAAGACACCTGGTGTCTGCCTCTGACTTCCATGCTCTGTGCATGCATACATCTTCACACACATACAAATAAAGAGAATAAAAAAATGAAAGTACTGAAGCACAGTGTAGTTTAATCAACACAAGTCTGGAAAACTCAATTTTAAGCATTCCTGATTCCCAGTCTATCTTCACTCTGGGTTGTCTCATGACCAGTGTGACTTCATAACCAGTGTCTTAGAAAACTGTGTTTTCTTCATATTTTCCCAGCCTTAGCTTTGAAATTCTTAGTTCTGAGGGTGGTCACAGGTGCTGAAGAACCTCTCAGATGTTGGCAAACAAGTTACATCATTCCCTCAAACTTTTCACACCTCTCTCTCTCTCTCTCTCTCTCTCTCTCTCTCTCTCTCTCTTAGAGACGGTTTCTCTGTGTAGGTTTCTCTGTGTAGCCTGTCCTGGCACTTGATCTGGAGACCAGGCTGGCCTCGAACTCACAGATATCTGCCTGCCTCTGCCTCTTGAGTGCTGGGATTAAAGGCGTGCGCCACCAACGCCTGCACCCCCCTTCTCTATCACTATGCTTACAGATAAATTTGTTGTCAGGCCGTTTTAGCCTCCTGATACTTCTGTTTAACATTCCTTATAATAAATTGGGGGCTCTGGCAGCAATGAACTACTAAACAGTTTTGGGAACACCCCTTTATTTAAATTAGACAAGCTAAGAGATTTTGTTCTCACAGCTCTATTTCCTTGATGTATTTTCTATGGGTGAAAATGGTAATACACAGAAGACCTGGTTTATATTTCTCTCAAGCATGAAGCTAAAATTTATTACAGCAACTATACTGCTTATAACTGGACAACATTTGTGATGAATTGTGCTTTCTTTTGCTGATCAAGTGAGATAATATTCCTACTCAAATACTATGGTAAATATACAATAATATTATATAGCATTCAGTGCTATAGAGAAAACACACTCATGAATTTTATATGTGTTTTGCTATTATTTCAAGTTATTTTTATTCCTTTGGTTACTAAGTTCTAAGCTTTCTCCATGAAAAATTGAATGATTTGAAAATAAGAACAGTATTAGGTGTATCTTCCATAATTCCATTGAGTAAGTTCCAGGTGACTTTTCTATATTATATTTTGAAATCTCACAAAATTATTGCCATTATCATATGTATTTTGCTTTTGGGAAAATAAGGATCAGAGATATGACCTTGTTTGCCCATAGTCTCCTAGCTAGTTAGATGTTTAAGCAGAGTTCACTTAAGGCAAACAGACTGTATGTGGCATCCCTGCCTGCACACATGACACTTCCTGACTCTTCAGTCACAATCACATCCTAGATACTGGATGTGGAAACACGAGTCAGAGGTTGGGTTAGACCCCACTGAAATGGATGCTGGACTATGGAAGCTCACCAAGCTTATTCCTTTTCCTTTTCTTTTCTTGGACAGAGTGTGGTGGTCGATTGAAGGCAGAGCCCAAACCCAGAGACCTGTATTCCCATGCTCAGTTTGGGGATAATAACTACCCAGGACAAGTTGACTGTGAATGGTTGTTAGTGTCAGAACGAGGCATGAGACTTGAGTTGTCCTTCCAGATGTTTGAAGTAGAAGAAGAAGCTGACTGTGGCTATGATTATGTTGAAATCTTTGATGGTCTCAATTCAAAAGCTGTGGGTCTTGGGAGATTCTGTGGATCTGGGGTAAGTACATCAGCAGCAGGATTCCATAGTCAATTAATGAGAATTCCTTTTAGTTGATGGTTTGTGGTTATAATATTTATGAATTACAAGCATTCTTGAAAAAATTTTCATGCTACATTGTTATCAATGGCTTGACAAAAATAAACATAACTCATATCTATTTCTCCACTTATAGTAAGTTGAATTACAATTCATAATTCTAGTTTCTTGCCACTTTCCATATTCTAACTTTTCATTGCATAGTAAATATTCAAGTGCTTACTAATCTGAGAAGAATATAACCAAATACACAGCCTTGCCAAAGTTGTTCCTTCCTAAATCAAAGCATAAGAGAAAAGTAAATCCAAAGTCACAGTTTGCATTCTCCTCTTAAGGATCCCTCTGGTGAGAGAACCAGGGCCAGCTACTCACCTGCGCCCAACCATTCTGAATGCTACTAACACTGCCCCATGTAGTAGGCCATCTACATGCCTAGATGGCATTCAGAGACAGGTATTGGCAAGACCACATGATAAACTAGAATAAGAAATGCTTCTGGTATTTTTATTTCCCCCAAGTCTCTCTGTATGAAATTGAAACTATTCTGAATGCGTGTTTTGTGTGAGATGACAATAGCCCCCACTTTCTGAGTGTTGACATTTACCTTTGAGTTAAATAATAATAATAGCAAATGTCTATGTAAATAACTCTTGAAACAAAAGAGCTTTTTGGAATTTTTCAATTATTAAAAGAGGGAGACATGGATGACACAGATTCTACAATGGCTCAATTCAGAATAACCACTGAAGAAATGGGTATCTCTTTACTGTTTTGTAATTTCCTTTCTTTACATATAAATAAAAAAATCATGAATTATGGTTTTGAAAGAAAAAAGAAGACCAAGTTTTACTAAAAATTCTGGAATTAGAAGTGGATTAAATATCTTTTATGAAATCTTCAGTATTGCATTTCTTCCTGAATCTCATATTTTCTCATCTTTGTGATAAGAAATCCAACATGACATCTTCCTAGGTTATTGAGTGGATTGAATTATTATGCCATGCACATGATATTGATGAAAACGTGGCTTAGTCTACTGCTCATTTTGTTTCTGTTTCCTTTGCTTTTTCTTGCAGCCACCAGAAGAAATCTATTCAATTGGAGATGCAGTTCTAATTCATTTTCACACTGATGATACTATCAACAAGAAAGGATTTTATATAAGATATAAAAGCATAAGGTACCCAGAAACTATGCATGCTGAGAACTAGTGCAGGCCCTCCCTCAGAACAGAAAGCAATGTGCAGATGGAAAGAAGAAATTTTTAAAATTGGCAATATTAGTACAAATGTTTTATACAATGAGTTTGGACGAAAGAGAACTACAAGACTAGAGTTATCTCTGGAATAAAAGTGAACTTTTCAGAAAACCTGATTGGCATTGCAGGGACACTTGAAAGTCCTGCTTGATGATTAATAAAGCTGGTGGAAGTCTATCAGATGCTTCAAGGAATATCAACAGCTTAAAATATATTCCTCACACTTTGGACATCTTGCTTCAGGGTTATGATTCTCTGGAGTGATTCCTTGACTACTTTTTTCAAGATCTGGGGACATAAAATGATGAGACAGATCATAACTTGGAAACCTACTTCTTGCGTCTTCGCATGTTTGCTTAGACTGTGTAGGTCCGACCCAGTGTAAACCAAATCCATGTATGGTGATGTGGAATAGTGAGTGGTCTTTGGAAGGTGGTTTGTCTTTTAAATGTAGGTGTGTGTGTGTGTGTGTGTGTGTGTGTGTGTGTGTGTGTGTGTGTGTGTGTGTGTGTGTGTGTGTGTGTGTGTGTGTGTGTGTGTGTGTGTGTGTGTAAGTGTGTATATTAGTGTGTTTATGTTTGGAAACTGGAATATTTCATCTTCATTATTGTCAAATACAGGCCAACTTAACCTCTTCACATAAATGATTTTGTGACCACTTCATTGAATCTATATCTTAAGAAGTCTGAAATATCTGTAGTGTCTGTAATGCAGTTAATCCCTTGATATCATATTTAATTACTGGGTAATACCAAGTTGACTAGAAAATTCATTTCTCTTTGGGGAAGTGCTGAACAATCACACCAAATCCAAGAAACCCATCATGTCTTACGAACCTTTATGAAAAAACTCCCATGAGGTGTGTGCAGTCGTCTTCCAAATGACTTCCTGGATGGTTCTTACTCCAGTTACTACTACTGCTGCTATGATATTTCTTTTATTATTAATGTGTTGATGTATTATTGTTATGGTTATTGTTATTGTTATTGTTACTGTATTTAAAGATGATGACATGAAGTGGAAGTAGAGTTTGGGAGAGATGAAATCTCCTTTTTTGTTATCTTCTTGAGATTCAGTTTTAAAAAATACAATATTGGTTGGCAAATGATTTGTTTCTGAAATATTTCCTATGGTGCTATTCCATAAACATCAAAAACAGCAACAACAATTTTCTGACCTTTGAGCCAAATGCCTGTATACTATGAATGCCTCCCTGTATGTGGCCGGCAAAGAAGACTAAAGACTTGTTAATTATATCAAGAGTGTACCACAGCAAGGGTAAAGCTTGTCATATGGAACAACTACTTCCAATGCCTTAGAAATATTGCACACAATCAAACAAATCTGCTTAAAGACATGCCTCTTAAAATGTTGGCCATCATAGCATATGTTAATCAGCAACTCCAAGAAGAAAATCCATTTCTGTAAGAGACATTGGACATATACAGATATATGTGTACATCTCAACCTGCTTTTGTTGTAGAAAATGTAATTTTAGGATGAATTTTTGCTTTGTAGCCCTGTGTGGTTTTAATATTAATGTATGTATATGCAAGACTTTGAGTGAGTGTGTCTGCTAGAAGGTGAGTTGCTATGGGTGATTGACAAGTTTCATTTTGTGTGCCAAGTTGTGCTAGAACCATGTTTGAAGTAGTACCCTACTGAAGGTCCATGGACTTATAAAGGAGAGATCTAATTATCATCAATCCCATCAAGGAAAGGCACTTTCCCTTAGACAATTGATTTTGAAATTTTTATGTTAATGTGAGTTGCTGTGCAAAGGAGCTTTTTCTCTTAATTGTCTACAAACACTCATTCTCTGGGAAATAAAAGGGAGTTATATTTCTTTATTTTTACAAAATTAAACTCTACATCTAAATATAACAATTTATTCCTTTTCTCAATTTTCCCTTGAATGACCTTTCTCTACTTATGACTTCCAAAGTGTAAATACAGTTTTTGAACCAATGTTTGGATCTCATTGCCTTCAAAATATATATGTTACCCGCAATGTAGATGAGACACTCAGTGGAAATGACTTGCTCTAATATCTTCTTTCATATTTTATCACTCATCCTCAACTAGCCAAGATATGCCCACAATGAGCAAAGAAGAAGACACTTACCCTAAAGGTGTTTGCCCTGCTCAGGGCCTTGTGTAGGTATGAACTAGTTCCTCAACTCCATGCATGCTATTCTCCAGTGACTGCTGAAATAGACCATGAAGTGCTGAAAACGACAACTATTGATATGTGGCTTCCCAGGGTAACAGATGAAGTTAGATGTAGAAACTCAGTTTGTGTGCTATCAGAAATCTGTGCTTATTGTACAACATTCAGTAGACTCAAACCCGAAACATATGAATGGTAGAATTTTTTAATTATGGAGTGTTTCCACAAAGCAAATTTCAGGTCTGAATTAGTTAGTTGGTGACACCGTGTCCCTTTAAGCCGCAGCATGAAAATTAGAATGTCAACTGCACATAGATGTCCTTATGCACCACAAATGCTACTAAAGGTTAAAACAACCATATAGTTTTGTGTTAGTGAGCTTTTTCTTAAAATGAATATATTAAATTATTTTAAGTGTCATGGTGGGGAATACAGATATATTCTAAGAAATAGCTCAGAAACTCCAGTTGATACCCACTAAGCCACAATGAACCAAGCTAAGAAAATTATAGAATTTGTGTTGTCATAATTTAGATCATTGGCATATATGTTAATTTTTTATTGTATCTTGTTTCAGAAATTAGACAGTAACACATATTTTTTAAGTAATTCAGCATTTGCCTTAAATGTTTTGTTAAATGAAAATAGAGATACCATCATTGTTGTTTTGCTCATAAGTATTACTGTCTTAGATATTTTATTAAATTAATTTTGTAAATTATTTTATACCTCTACAATATGTTGGTTGTGCTTTATATTTACCAATGTTCTGAATACCTTATAACTGTCATTGTACAAGAAGAAAACCGCCTTTTGAAGTATTATTTTATTATGTTTATTACAATGAGAAATCCAAGCATGACTTCAAATAATTACACAAAACAACATTTTAAAAGAAATAAATGAGGGCTAATCCTATCAGTCAACAGGAAGCATTACTGGACACCAAAACAGAGGATGTAAGTTGGCTTCTGAGGATGACATGGAAGAAAGGAAGAAATGAGTCCTGGAAGTTTTCCTCTAACTGCCATATACACACTTCATCATGGGTGGACACATAGGTGCACACATGCATGCACAAATGTTCACACACACATACACACGTGCACACACACATAAATAAATATTCATAAAACCTTTAAAGCAATAAATAGATGAGAACCAGGAACTCTGTATCCATACCTCTACTGGCTGACTTTGCACTATCCTGTACTAATTTTTAATGTAGCAAGGTGTTACATTCTAATTTTGTTCATGTTTGTTCTTAGAAAAACAACTTGTTTAGTTTTATTTTAGTTGTGGCATATTTTACAGTAAACTTCAAATGTCAATTTTTCTGCTATGTAGAAATCTCTATAGTATCTAATAATTTTACTTTCCTGATATTGAAAGTTAATTTTAAAAGCTCTAGTAAGTTTTACTTATTAGAACTACATCTATGTATTACATTAAAATAACTTTTACCAAAAGCAGTTATGAAAAGAATTGGAAGCTTCAATGATGATGACTGGAATTTTTTAAAACCTTTGGTTCTGTTTTTAAAAGCGTATGGGAAAAAAGAAAGCAGGAAAATTTATTCCCTCCTAAATATTTAGAAAGTAAATTTTGGAAATGCCTTCTATTTTACCAGAACAAATATGTAGCATACATTTATCACAAAGACAGGATCTCTGCTAATGTGTTATTGGGGCTTCTTAATTTTTCAAGTCAGGGTAAATGGTTCAAATATGTTAACCTTTTGTCTTCTATTATCATTATATACAATTTAGAAACATTGTCATTAGCATAAGAGCAAAGGATAGAAAGGCTAGCTCTGGTGCAGTGTGAAATATCATAGTCTCTAAGACTTCTCTTACATCCAACTGTTTTCAATCTTGCCATTTACCTCCAATATACTGATCCTGAATCCATGGTAATCATGTCCCAGCCATGATATCCTAACTCAGGGCCTAAGACAGGAAATTCAAAGCAATGACAAGTTTCTGAGTATAGTTCACTAAATATAACCTTTCCCTCATTCAATAATTCAAGTAGAAATGAACAGAACAGGACATATACTGACCTATCACTTTAAAACATTTGTGGAAATATGCCTGAATTTAAAGTTAATTGAACCTAAAAATTTGTCCTAAAGATTTCAGTGCACAACATGGATCATGTAACTATGCAGTCCTCACAGTGGTCCTTGTGGTGCTAGGGTACAGTATGAAGTGAGTGAAGGAATTATTTGTGTTATGTGTCATTTTTATACAAATGCAAGTCGTGACTTTTCCAGGCTTTCTGACCTCACCCTGCTCTGTCTCCCCAGTAATGTCCATACAACTGGAAGGTTCATTTATTTTAACATTCCAAAGTTTCAGTCTATACTTATCTTAAATAAAAATAACAGATAATCATACCACACTTACATTCACTAGTTTAAACATATATTCAACCTTCAGTATATGTCATAAGTCATATTTGAAAAGCCTTTTGTGGTGCTTTTGTTGAATAATACTAAAGGATGATTATATTAGTTATTAGTTCCATAACTAATCTAAGACTGGATCTGTCCAAAGTGCTACTAGAATTGTTTTGGCTAAGCAATTGTAGACAATTAAAGAACCTTTTCAATAAAGATGAGAAAAATGAACATATGCTCCTCTTTAGTATTTCTATGTTAGAATTAGTTATTAACAAAATCAAAAGCCAGAGGGCTTAAGGGATTTATTAAGGCGAAGACATTCCTTCAGGTCTAATGGGATGATTGCTTAGAAACAAGTGAAGTGAAAGAATCATAGATAATAAAACTCAACTCTGTAAAAAATAAGAAACTAAAAATGAGTGAATGGGCATTTCTTGGAGGCCTACAATGAAACCTTAAGTACCTTTCAGGAAAGGTTTTTTTTTTTTTTTTCAGGATTCAAATTAATATGCCAATCATACTTTTTACTGTTTATTTATTAGCTGTTTGAATTTCATGAGATTAAATTATAATTCATAACAAGTAACATTATTTCCACAACAAAAGGCCTATATGCACCACATATTTGTTTGCTCAGGTATTTTCTATTTGCTTATTGTCAAAAATATTTGTTTAATGCTTGCTACTGTGCTAAGCACTAAACAGACTACTTCCACTTCAGGTAAAATGAATTATAATTCCTCCTCTGACAAAGTTTAAATTTTAATTAGAGAGACATGCATTTATTACAATGTAATACCCCAAGGTGAAAATTGAAAAAATAAAACATATGTATGTTCCCTAGTACCATTTTGGTGATATTTCAATACTAATGTGGTACCTATTTGGAGACCAACATTAACATATATGTTCTTTCCCTGGCCTTGATTTTACAATAAAGCATGTAAACAAATTCAGTTGATACGTAAAAATAGCTACTGTCACTTCAGTCATTATACTTTCAATCATCTAAATTGTTTACTCTCAAGCTGGAAAATAGGTGACCTTTGTAAATATAAATCAAAAGTAATGGTGTATGGATTGTTGCCTCTGGAATGTATGCACTGAGATGGGTAATGCAGGAGATTGTGAGTTCAATAGCAGCCTGAGCTACACAAGAATTCTTGTCTCAGAAATAAATTAAGAACCACATGATACCAGCACCAGTGACTGATACATTGAAGATTTCATTAGGGTCTACACTGAAATAGTTGGAACCGATGATCATAATCAATTCTCACTTAATGTAACAAAATGAAGCTTTTTCAATTGAAGGACATCCCTCTTTTTCACACCTATACAATTTAAACAATGTGAAATACATCAAAGAGATGAACAGTATGGCGGCATAGGAAGTTCTCCACAGTGCACAGAAATGAAATGGTGTTGGACAACTTTTAGGACTAGAGGGTATTCTTGCTTACTGATTGACAATTCCACTTCTCAGTGTAGCAATGCTCTTGTACTCTTGCCTGGTGTTGGTGAAGCCAACTCACCTGCCTTTCTGGGGTTTGTGAGGCTGTGAAACCTGCAGGAACCTCCACATCAGAACCAGAAAAGCCTTTCTCTAGAAGTGCCCTCCAGGGCTCTGCATTGATTCAGCTATGTAGCAATGGGCTAACTTCATTTCAATGGTGGGTAACAAAAATGATACATAAAATTGGGAGAAAATAGATAATTGGAATGTGCACATTATATAAGAGTTTATGTGTTTTACATAACTCATGTAGTCTTTAACTGTTAAAACTTTGAATACAGAATTAAATATTAACCATACTTAAAAGTGAAGACATGGGTATACCATAATATTTTCAAAACTAAAATTCCAGGCTAGAAGGTGCAATTGCATCCTCTTGCTTTTCTCCTGTTTTGCTTCTTTTTATGATCAAGTTGACACAGCTGGAGTTATCAGTGAATAGGGAATGAGAACTGAGATAATTTCCATATTAATTGACCTGTAGTCAAGCCTGTGGAGCCATTTTCTCAATTGTTAATTGACGTGGAAAGACAGTCACTGTAAGCAATGCCATCCTTGGACAGGTGGGCCCATGCTGTGTAGGAAAGCAAACTGAGCAAGCCAGAAGGACCAAGTCAATGATCCTGTTCTTTCTTGATCTCTGCCTTAGTTCCTGCCCTGAGTTTCTTGCCTGACTTCTTCTTATACAAATATAAGCTGAAACAAGCCCTTTTCACCACATATTGCTTTGGGTCATGGTATTTACCACAACAGTTGAAACCAAAGTAAGACATCACCTTTGTTTTTTCTGCTTGTAATGTTGGATCCTGATACTTAAAAACCATGCTTTGGTGGATCCCTAAACAAGGCAGTGCAGGTAATATGTACCTGTGTAGGTTTACAGTTCATATGCCCTAGACTTTTTATAAGGTTATAGATAGTGTCCTGAAATATAAAGTAGGTTTAGGATCCCAAGATCTTATCATGTATTTGATGAAGAAAGTCAGTCTAAAGTGGAATAGATCCACAATTTACATACTGAATTTAAAAGATGGGTATGAAATAGGGAGTGGATCCAGGTGGAGATAGTGGGGGATGAATATGATCAAAATACAATGTACAACATTCTCAAAGAATAATTACATACAGTTTAAATATAAGCATAATTTAGAAACATAATCATAAGTTTATATTTTTGATATTGAAACTCTTGATGTACATAAAATGTTCAAAATTAAAACAAAATCAGTCTATTATCTTTACATTAACTAAATGATTTTGTATTTTGATATAAAATTTGACTAGGAAGTTTGAATTTTTATTTTAAATTTTGTGGTGTGAGTTTTCTGGCCTGGAGGTCCTGCTGCCCTTCTCTGCCCCAAAGAAGCACACAGATGTCATATTATTTACTTTTGTTATGGTTTCTTATTGGCTAGCTCTGTCTTAATTAATGCATTTCTATTAATGCATGTATTTCCACATGGTCTTATCTTACCAGGGAATGCCGAACCTGTAACTCCTTTGTCATGATGACTACTCAGTGTCCCCACAGAGAAGAGAGTCAGTTCCTGTTTGTCCTATATTATATCCTGTTTCTGCCCAGCTACAGAAACTTCCTGCCTGTCTGTACAGACCTCCAAAACTCTAGATTAGCTAGTGGTAGTTTCTGCTGAGCTAGGTCACTTCCTGTCTGGCCATTCAGCCAACGAGAGTTTTATTCATTAACCAATAAGAGAAACATATACACAGAAGAACATTCCTCATCAAAATTATGATACAGTAGCTTTCTTAAAACTTCATAGAGTCCACCCAAAATATGATAGGTTCCACCCAAACTTTACTTGAGTTCAATGTATTAAATCAGTAACTTATTTAAATTCTTAATTGTTTACAAAGTGACAACTGTGGAGAAAATTTTAAAACAAATCATTTTATGAGTAAATTTTAATTAACTTGTAAACTGAAGGCACTAATATAACAGAGAAAAAGACAGCAATACAGTTATTAAGAATCAATAATAGAAAACCCCTTGTAATTGTTGTGGAAGAGAACTGACAATGACCACACTTAGCAGTTCTACTCTAGTGAAGTCAGCAATCTATGCCTCAAAAGGGATGAAAATTCAGAACTTAAACTCTATTTAAATTATTTCAAGTTACAGGTTTTTTTTTTAAACAAAGAATTGTGCTAACTTCCAGGAAATAGCATTACCAAAACAACAATTTAAAGATCACTCTTGTCACATGTGTGTTTTTCTGCTCCACTGACTTTTAATGAGATCAAGATGCTATTGGATAAAACAAGAGAAAAGCATCCCAGACAGCAGGAATTATGAAGCACTTCCTGAGCTGTTGTCTAGAGAGAACATAGATAAGGCACATTTTATACTGAAGTTTTTTGCTTTTCAAAGAATGATAGATCAGTTTTTTATTTGTTTTTTTTTAACTTTTAACTTTTTTTCTCTTATACGTTACATCCTAACCACAGTTTCCCCTCCTCCTACTCTGTCCAATTCACATCCCTACCTCCCCTCTTCCTCAGATCAATTCTTCCTTGATTTCTCTTAAAAAATATAACATCAGGCCTCCCTGGGATAGATTCACTGAATATGTCCAAGCAAGATACAGTAAGACTGGACACAAACACTCATATCAAGGCTGGATAAGTCAACCCAGTAGGAGGGTCTCAAGCATAGGCAAAGAGTCAGAGACACATCCATGCCCATTGTTGGGAGTCCCATAAGAACTCCAAGCTGCACACCATAAAGTATAGAAAGTGGACTGAACTCAGACACATACAGGGTCTGTGTTTGTCACTTCAGTCTCTGTGAGTCCCTATGACTGCTGATTGATTCTGTAACCCATGTTCTCATGTTGTACTCCAACTCTCTGACTCCTACAATCTTTCCCCATCTCTTCTGTAGTGTTTCACTGGCTCCACCTAGAATTTAGCTGTGGGTCTGTGTGTCTGCTCCCATCACTTGCTGTGTGACACCCTTTGATAATAACTGGGCTAGGTACCAATTTATGAATATGATAGAATACCATTAGGAATCATTTCATTGATTTTTTTGCCAGTTGTATTTGGTTCTATCTTGGGTCTTTGGGCTATCCAGCTTCTGGTTCCTGGAAATCCAGGCAGTGCTAGGCTCTCTGTCTCTCTCCTGGCTTGGGCCTCAAGTTAGATTGGTCATGGGATGGCCACACCGACAAGTTCTGCTCCATTATTGCCCCAGCCCATGTTGCAGCCAGAACAGAATATAGATAGAAGATTTTGTGACTGGGCTGATGTCCGGGTCTCACTGTTAGGAGTCTTTCCTGGTTATAAAAGATGCCAAGTTTGGGTTCTATATACCCCATTACTAACTTCCTTAGGGTCATTCTGATAGATTCCAAGGAGTTTCCCCTGCAGTAGGATTCTACATAAAGTAAATCCCTTAATTGCCTGCCCCTCAGCTCCAGTTGTCTTTCCCAGTCAGTATTCTCTCCCTGTTTCCCTCCAAGTTCCTCTGCCTGATCTTTCCTGTTCCCATTCCCATGTGATACCAGTTCACCTGCAAAGTATATTCTATTTCACATTCCAAGGGACATCCATATGTCCCCCCCTTGAGTCCTTTTTTCTTAGCCTCTCTGAATGTGTGGATTGCAGCACAACTGATCTTTACTTAATAGCTAATATCCACTTATAAGTGAGTATGAACCGTGTTTGTTTTTCTGTGGCTGGGTTATCTCACTCAGGATTTTTTTTTTTCTAGTTTCATCCATTTGCCTGAAAACTTCATGTCAATGTTTTTAACAGCTGAATAATACACCATTTTGTAAATGTATCACATTTTCTTTATCCATTCTTTGGCTGAGGGACATCTATGTTGTTTTAAGTTCCTTGATTTTATGAATAAAGCTGCAAAGAACATGGTTGAACAAGTGTCTTTGTTGCAGGATAGGGCATCATTAGGTATATACCCTAGAGTGCTATAGCTGGGTCTTGAGGTAGATCAATTCCCAGTTTTCTGAGAAATTTGCCATATTGATTTCCATAGTGGCTGAACAAGTTTGTACTCCCACCAGCAATGAAGGATTGGTCCTCTTGCACCACATACTTACCAGCATGAACTGTCACTTGTGTTATTTATCTAGCCATTCTGACAGGTATAAAATGTAACCTCAAAGTAGTTTAAATTTGCATTTCCCTGGTGGCTAAGGATGTTGATCATTTGTTTAAGTGTTTCTCAGCCATTTGAGAAGGATTGTCTGTCCAGATTTTGCCTAAGTTTTTAGCTGGATTATTTGGTTTATTTATGTGTAGTTTCTTGAATTCTTTATACATTTTTCAGATTGGTCCTCTGTTGGAAGTAGAATTAATGAAAATCATTTTTTTTTTTACTGTAGACTTCTACATTGTCTTGTTGATGGTATACACTGCTTTTCAGAAGCTTTTCAGTTTCATGACTTCCCATTTATCAATTGTTGATCTTAATGTGTGCATGATTGGTGTTCTGTTCAGAAAGTTGTCTCCTATACAAGGCTTTCAAGAATATTCCCCACTTTCTCTTCTATCAACTTTAGTGTATCTGGTTTTATGTTGAGGTAATTCATTCACTTGGACTTAAGTTTTGTGCAGGCAGGGTGATAGATATTGATTAATTTACATTCTTCTACACACTGACAGTCAGATATACCAACAGCATTTGTTGAAGGTGCATTTTTTTTGCCATTGTGGATTTTTGACTTCTTTATCAAAAATCAGGTGTCCATTGGTAAATCAATTTATTTCTAGGTCTTCAAATTGAGTCCATTGATTAGCCTATCTGTTTTTATGCCAATACTTTGCAGTTTTAAGAAATATAATCTGTGATACGCAAGCTAAAAACACAGTGAGTGATACACTCCAGATAATTTTCAAACCCAAGTAAGAGCCCACCTAGAGATTGCCAATACTTGCTCAGAGCACAACCAGCTTTCCAAAAACACCCTCTCCTTCTCACTGTTTCTCATCCCACAACAAGAAGTCCCTTGCTTTAGCAGAGGCAATGTTGACACCCAGAATCCCAGAGCTTGCTCAGGCCACCAGAACATTCTGCTGGACCAGAGGACATAGTGACCACCAGAACCTCCAGTCATAAAGGCAAGAAGACCAGAGAAGAAACAGAAACCAAGGGAAAAAATCTATCCAACAAAGACAAACTTACAAATCACACATAAACCTATGATTACCCGAATGACAGATGCATAGACACCAGCATAAGAGCACAGTCATCACCAGCCAAGGCAGTGCATCACCACCAGAGCCCAGCTATCCTACTATTGCAAACCCTTAATATTCATTCCAACACAGCAGAAGCACAAGAAAAGGACCTTAAAACATTATGAAGATGATAGAGAATCTTAAAGAGGAATTGAATAAGTACTGTAAATAATCAAGGAAAAGACAAGAAAAACTGGAAGAAATGAATAATTTTCCTTTAAAAAGCTAAAAAAAAACAAACAAACAGGTGAAGGAAATGAATAAAAATTTCAAGACCTGAAAATGGAAATGGAAACAATAAAGAAAACACAAACTGAAGAAAATCAGGAAGAAAAATTGTAAATGTGAACAAGAACTACAAATGCAAGCATCACCAACAGAATGCATAAGATGAAAGAATCTCATAGAAAGAAGATACAGTGGAATACACTGACTGAATTGAGTCAAGTTGCAATGCAATGGGATTCGATTATACTAAATTTTACTAGTTTAATAAATTGAAAGTTATCATTTTATAAAATGTTACCTATAAAGTCCTCATTATCTTGTGACCTATGGGTTTTCTGAATAACACTGACATAAATTTAATAGATGATGTGACTAGTATGGGAAGAGACCCACTATTTGTAATAAGATTGATTCTATTATTCTTCTAGCTCCACACTTCATTAGATTAATTACACTATAGTGCTAAGAAATCTTGTTTAAAAGTAAAAAGATTTCTGTCCTTTGTATTCATTTCATTGGTTTTTAGATAAAAAGGACAAATTTAGTATATGATTATAAGATAAATTTATAAAAGCTATCCTGGGTGATAATGTGGAAAACATGCATTCTCACTTTTTTTTTTTTTTTTTTTTTTTTTTTTTTGGTTTTTCGAGACAGTGTTTCTCTGTGTAGCTTTGGAGCCTATCTTGGTACTCTCTCTGGAGACCAGGCTGGCCTCGAACTCACAGAGATCCACCTGCCTCTGCCTCCCGAGCGCTGGGATTAAAGGTGTGCGCCACCAATGCCCGGCGAAAGTATTCTTAACTATAGTGGGACCTCTTGAAAAGAATGACTTTTCAAACTTCTTAATATGGTTTCTTTTTTCTATTTTTTATTTAAATTATAAACAAGCTTGTTTTATGTGTCAATCCCACTTCCCTCTCCCCCTCCCCCTCAACTAACTCCTTATTCCATCCCCTTTCTGTTTCCCAGAGGAAGTGAGGCCTTCAATGAGGGATCTGAAAATTCTGTCATTTCATTTGGAACAGGGCCTAGGCCATCCCCCGTGTGTCTAGGCTGAGAGAGTATCCCTCCATGTGGAGAGGGCTCCCAAAATCCATTCCTATACTAGGGATAAATACTGAGGCTCCATATATTGCCGAGGCCTCCTCCCTAACACCCAAGTCCAGGGGATCTGGAACCATCCTATGCTGGGAGCTCTGGGGTCCATGAGCTCCCCCTTGTTCAGGTCAGCTGTTTCTGTGGGTTTCTTCAGTCTGGTCTCCATCCATTTGCTCATCACTCCTCTCTCTACAACTAGATTCCAGGAGTTCAGTTCAGTGTTCAGCTGTGGGTGTCTGCTTCTGCTTCCATCAGCTACTGGATGAAGGCTCTAGGATGACATATAAGGTAGTCATCAATCTCATTATCAGGGAAGGGCATATAAGGTAGCTTCTCCATTATTGCTTAGATTGTTAGTTGGGATCATCCATATAGATCTCTGGGCATTTTCTTGCTTATGCAGCTAACCACTATATATAGGAGCATTTGATAAAGATAAAAAATGATGAGTGATATTAAAGTTATACATACTTTACCCTATTTGAAATATTTTTTTGCAAAATTTCATCTTTTGGGGATGGATTTTATTATGCATGCCTAGAGTCTTCATATTCAGAGGTAGGAGGAGCAGGGCAGATTTATGTCTCCTCCCACCTATAGACAACACAGAGAATTCCAGGCCAACCAGAGGTATAAACCAGAATTAGCAGGTTTTTTTTTTTTTGGCTTCAAACCTTTTGTTTTTGTAATTATTCATTTTATTCCTGGAAAAAATGGGTCAAGATCCAGGGGAAAAGTCTGAAGTCTGAACATCTGGAAAGATCAGAACTTTGAGTTCTTAAAAAATTGATTGTTGCTCTAATGTAACTTTAAAAGACCAGAAACAACTTTGTTGTAGATGTTAGAGCATTTGTCCACCTCTTTTTAATTGTATCGGGGGATTCTCAGGCTCCCTGGACGCTAATGAAAAGACAGAAACAAAATACTGTCTGGAATTGGAGACTGTGACAGAGGAGAGACTTGGTGACTTAGAAAGAAGCAGTAACAGTTTTGACACCAGGTGAACACTATCAATTTGACCAAATTAAATTGTGTGTTACAATATCAATGTAGCTGGCCATGCATATGCTCATCCTAAAAAGTTAAACATATTAAAATAGCTATGATATGGTTCCTTTAACAAATGTCCATTAAGGTCCCTTGGCCATTTGTAAACAAGACCATTATTTCTTCAATAGAGTCCAACTTCCTATGTATCTTTTATGTCACTTTCCTATTAGACAAATAGCTTCCTAATATTTTTCATAATATATAAATGATCACTCTGCTAATTGTTTCATTTCCTGTACCAAACAATACAATTTGCCTATTATTGTTATATTTGTCTGATATTTGAATAATAATAATAATAATAATAATAATAATAATAATAATAATAATAATAACTCAGTAAACTACTATCATATGGTTTTCTCCTTGCTGTTTCCTGGAGTAGTTTTATGTCTTCTGCTAAATTTTTTAAACCATTTTGAATTGATTGTTCTATCTGTGTGTGATAGAGGTTTCACTCTGTGGATGTATGGATACTCTTCAATCATTTGTTGAAGAGATGATGCCTTTTCCTTTGTATATTATTATAAACATAGCGGATAGCCAATTGGCCACATGGATGAAGCTTTGCTTATGGGTACTTTATTCTTGTCTGTGGCTGTCAAATTTTATGTCAGACCTCTGTTACTTTGTAGCAGGTTTGAGAGAGAGTGTGATGTCTTCTACTACTGACGGTTATAATCCATTTGAATTTTTCATATTTGTATGCAATATAACATTGGAATATTGATAAAGATTGCACTAAATCTATAGATCACTTTCTTTTATGAAAATCTTAGTGTTATTGCTATTTTTGTTACTGATTTTATATACTGAACCTTTACATATTTATTTATCTGTTTTCTTTTCTTTGTTAGTGAAACCTTGATGTTTTTCACTATAGAATAATGATGAAATTAGTGAATAGTCTTTATTTCATTTGTTCTTGTTTTATTTGGACTTTTTTTTTATTTTACTCAGTTATTTTAGCTGGATTTGGAGGGCCATGTTGTATAAAGGTGGTGAGAGTGATCACCCTTGTTCTGAACCTAGGATAAATTTTCATTTTTCATTTATGCATGTTGTCAGCCAGGGAGACTTATTACTAGATGTTTAGAGTTTTGAAACATATTCCTTCTAAGCCTAACCTAGTCATATATCATGAATAGAGAATTTAAATTAAAATCACAAAGAGATGGTGCTTCACACATATTAAATGTTTAATATTACAAATAAACACAATGATAATAAAGGATGATACAAATTTGGAAAGAAGCACCCCATGAAGACTTGATGGAAATATAAATTATGACGTCATGGAGAGATGTTGTGTTTCCTTGGGAATGTAAATGTAGAGTGTATGATCCAAGAGACGCACAACTGGTTAATAAACAGGTGGACTATCAAAAAGATGTTTACAGTTCCATGGTCATCTTATCCTTATTAAAAAAAATCCATGCTATAGAATCAATGAATGGATGCTTAAAATATGACAATGTAGATGGAACTATAAAGCATTATGTCAAGTGAAGTCTTCTAGGTACATGAAACCACCATACATTATAAATCATATGTGGAATCCTAGACAATTGAAGTCAAAAGGTTTATAGAAAATAGTGGTCATTAGAGGCTAGGATAATGCAAAGAGTAAATAAAGAATGTGTGATCAATGGGTGTCAGCACTCAGTTATTCAATATGAACACATTGCATTACAGAGTGGATACAGTGAATAATAGTGTAGATTTCAAAAAGGGTAAGATAAGGTCAATGTCTAAACAAAAATAAATGTTTAAGATAGTTATTTAGCATGATGTAATTATTTCACATTGTATTCATAAGTCATACTGTCATTTATACTTTAATACACCTAATTATAATTTGTTAGTTTATTTATAGTTAGAAAGGTAAAAACGAAAGTTAAGTAAAAAATAAGTCCTTTATCGTTAACCAATTGGTCATTTTTTAAAATATTAATATGCATGTGCCTCTGGTGGTGGAACCAGTATTTATCCCTAGTGCAGGAATGGACTTTGGGGTTGGTAAGGGGAGGTCAATGAGGGGCATGGGAGGATTGGATGGAGAGGGATCTGGGATTGATGTGTAAAATAAGAATGTTTCTAATTTAAATAAAAATATTTAAAAAAGAAAAATGTTGCCTTGGTCCTGTAACTTCTCACAGCAAAAGAACAGTGATTAAAATACCAGAATACATGCATACAGATAAATGTTGCCCTCATTATTAATCACACAACTTTTCTTTACAATCAACCGTGGTCAATACAGTGACTCAAAGCTGCTCACAATGCTCATTAAAGTGACTATTAAATAGCCCTGAAGAGGAGATTCAGATGACTCTCTCTAATGCTTAGAGAACATTGTATAAATGAGTAAAGATTAATGTAAGAGCTGGAAGATGTGGAAAAGATACTCAAAATACTGTGTTCTGGGAACAACACAGACATTGTAAACATGATTTCCGAGTAACCAGAGGTATCTTTAATGGAACTGCATAAAACTAACTGTGTCAGCAGCCAGTAATAAGCTGGGAAGGCTCATGTTCCCTATCCCTCCCTGATGAACTTAGCTACTGACAGATTTTGAGGGAATGGCTGATATTCAGCTGTGGACCAATGAACACACCAGGCTTCAATGAATGGATTCAAAGCCATGATCACATTGATTCCCTGGTTAAAATCAGTGAATAACAAAGTAAAAAGGTATGATTGCAGGAGGAAGTGGGGTGACAGGACTGGGAAGGAGATGAGAATGAATGCATTATTATGTAGATGCTTTAAATTTTCAAAATATAAATTTAATCAGTAAAAATGTGGAAACATGGCTTAGGCAGGTCTACAGATTTCAAACAGTTACCTTATGTTGCTCTTTAAGTCATAAAAGAGTATTCCAAGTAGTAAACACATGCTGGTGCCACACAGAATAGGAATGAAGCCAATATCCCAGCATTCTCAAGTTCCCCTCACCTCTTCTAATAATGTGACCTACAATGACTCCAAACCAAGTAGAAATCAGAGAAACACTGCCTTTGTTAGCATACTATTCATAGATAAGTGCTGTGTCTTGTTACAAGATAATTTCATTCCAGCTGTTAATAGTATTGAAAAAGGCTTTCAGAAAAGAAACTCAGAAAAATAAGAAGTGCAATTTCTGCAGCAAGGAGGCAACTTAACCCTGAAAGCTCTCAGAGTCAAGTTCAAAACAGATGAGCACAGGGGTGGGCAGAGAAAGGCTGTAAGTATGGTTCTTGAACTTTGTCAGTTTTGAATTGCTTTTTTTTTTCATAGTTGCATCTGTACAATTCCTCTAATTTTCACAGTAGGTTATAAATATTAGAAATTATATCTTGAAACATAGTCAATCAGGAAGAAGATGCCTAAAGCTTATGAAGTCATGTTAATTTTCAAATAATTTTAAAAAATCCTTAGAATGTTTTAGTATATTTTAAAAAATTGTATAGTTGGTAGATACGATTTTAAATTACTTCCTACTTTTATTGTAGAATATATTCAGCTAGGGCTTAAAGTGTTTAAAATGACTTAATATAGTATTCAAATTTTAGTTTTCTAGGTAAAGAGACTTTACTTTGATTGTTAGGATAAGCTCTCCTTATGTAGTCCAGGCTGGCTTGCAATTTTCAGTTTTCCTTGTATAGCCTAAGCTGTCCTGAGACTCTTGGTTTTCTTACCTGAGCCTTTGTAGTGCTAGGGTTGGAGGCATATGTCAACATGCCTGGTTCAAAGGGGCTTGATTTTAATCTTAGATGTTGGAAAACACATAGTTTATTATAATGCTTTTTCTGTTTTTAAAATTTTTTCTTCTAGACATTTTTAAAATTAGAAACAATCTTATTTTACATATCAATCCCAGTTCCCTCTCCCTCCCATCCTCCCATGTCCCCCACCAACTCAACCATCCCATCCCCCTTCTGCTCCCCAGGGAGGATGAGGGAATCTTCAAAATCTGTCATATCATTTGGAGCAGGGCCAAGGCCAGTGTGTCTAGGCTGGGAGAGTATTCCTCTATGGGGAATGGGCTCCCAAAGTCCATTCATGTACTAGGGATAAATACTGTTCCACCAACAGAGGCCTCATAGACTGCCCAGACCTCCTAACTGACTCCCATATTTATGCTGGTTTCCCAGCTGTCAGTTTGGGGTCCATGAGCTCCCCCTTGTTCAGGTCAGCTGTTTCTGTGGGTTTCCTCAGCCTGTTCCTGATCCCTTTGATCATCATTCCTTCCTCTCTACAACTATATTCCAGTAGTTCAGCTCACTTTTATTCTATTTTCTCCCTCTGCCTCTACCATAGCCATCCCCTGCCAAGATTATAGCCCCCTCTTCTTTGATCATTTTATTTCATATGAATAGAAACAAACAGGAACTCAGAACAGTGAGCAAAGATAAGTCCAAACAAAAATACAAAGCAAAATATTCCAAACCATGTAAGGTAAGAGCATCCATACAAACATAATAAACACAGGACTACAAATATAAATTTAAAATAGCATGTACTCAGTACCATATTCAGTCTTGGTCGAAGCAATCTTTCACCGAGTATAATTTAGGTGTTTTTCCTATAATGGTTGCTTAATGTAAACTTGTTTTTCTTTGTTCTGGGAACATGCTGTCCATTGAAGAACCATAAAGGCATGTGCATAAGAGGCATTCATTGATCAATTATAGTTTGACTAAAAGGATGCAGTGTAGACATGGGGAAAGTATTACAGGAATCATTTAAAATATTTGCATATGCATATAAGCAAAAAGAGAAGTGTAATTAGAAATATGTAGTTTTTTTATTAGTGACTCACAAAATTATGAATCCATTAACCAGCCAGTCTAATTCTGTCACATTTACTCACTGAGTGAACTCTATTTCTTAGGATTGTGCATAAATGCTTAGGGATCTTTATATTGATGCTTTTTGATGCATGGTTATGAAAAGTTTGCTGTGTTCTTTTAGTTTGTGGTTATCGGTGTACTGTTCTGACTTTCTGCTAAGATAAGTTTTAGGAGCTGAGGTGGGGATGTTAGTTTGGATTAGAGTTGCAATTAGTGGTGCAATGCTGTCATGCTCATGGTGATGCCCATGCTCTCTGTTCTCCATCCATTTCCACTTAAAATCACTTCTCCAGGCTCCATTCTCATCTGCATTTGTTGACTTCCACATTTATAGGGCCAGTCCTGTCCCATGATGTTCCTGATATGAACATAAAAGAGTTGTTTGCTTGTTATTGCAAAACCCCTTCAGATTCAGTCTAATATGAGGGCAGGATCTCCCTCCCTAAACTTGGTTCTTTAAATAAAAAACAAAACAAAACAAAACAAAGCATACTTTGTCTCTAAGAATGACATAATGTCTCTAACCTCTGTATTTCATGAGATGCCATCTTCCTCTTCATATTGCATAGCCAACCAGTACCAGTTCTGTCCATTCCTCTCTTACATGAGTCCACTCTGCATACCTTGTGCTGGTAATAATAACCGGATGACTGCTAAGGCGCACCACGGATGTCAGACACACTGATTTCTAGGTGAGAATGACCTTTCTTATCATCACAGTTGCCTATTAACTCTGTGCAAATCACCTTAACATCTATTGACCTTTGGCAAATCTCATTATAGTTGCATTCACTTTAGGTCTTTTGGTGCATTCATATATTTATCTCTGCCCTGAGAGGCCAGTGTTATTGGCATCATGATCTCACTGGTAACTTACTTAATATCTAACAACCAGGATGGAGAGGAGTTGCAATTTGAACCTGACTTATTTGGTCACTGAATATTATACTCAGCATGGCTGTATATTATTGACTAGATGACATTTCACAGCCCATATCCCCTACTTCTTAAATCTTTTACGTACCCTCCTACACAATGCTCCCCGAACCTTGAAGGGAATGTGTAGGGGAACCTGTAGCGGCCTTCTTAGGGGCTCGCTACAGGAATGGATGGTGTAAATGTCTGTTTTAAGCTTGTGTGTTCAACCATCACTATCTTAAATTCTCATGACCTTGTGCAGCCATAAGTCTCCGTGTTCACAGTAGTACACCAGAAAGAGAAACTTCTCTGGTTAAAACTGGGAGTGGTAATTGTCTATGGTATAAACACATAATTAGACGTTTTCTAAGCAGCCAGTGAGATGCACTGAAAACTGGTGTACCTGCAGCCAGCACTGATCGCCATGAAGGGTACAGACCTTCTTTATGGCAGTGCTCAACCACACATTATAAAACCATGCTTCAAAAGTAAAAAGTTAAACTAAAATTTTGTCTCATCCACCATTGTCATGCCAACTAAATACCACTTCAAGAATCTTGACAATTTCCTTCCATGGAAAATGCTTCCACAATCAGCGGGATATAAAAAGCTTGAATCCTGAAGCATGTATTCTCATACTATGAGGTTAAACAAAACCTATTTCTCCTTAGCAAGCATGTGCTGATTGGTATGGTTCCTATATTTGATTATGAAAGATGTGTTTGACATTATAATGATTTAAAATTCAATCCACATTTTAAAGTTACTCTTACATTTTCCCCAACAGACTAGAAACATTTGCTTCAGGATTCCAAAGAGAGGAAGACCCACAATATGCTAGAATCCCCACTATCCAAGAACTATGATGGTCTCTCACAGGAAGAATGTGCCCTGAATAAAAGCAATGTCTGCTTACAGAGCAGTGGAAATATCAGTTCACCTCTCCATTTTACCTCCCAATGAACACAATCTGATGCCCACCTCCACTGTTGCAATGATATTTTGTCACACTATCCCACCAATAGAAGATGAACAACTCTGAGAAATCAGGAAATAAATAATCAAAAGATGTGAAATTCTTGGCATGAATAGTGTGACAAGAAATGATCTGATAAAATAGTATACTGCCAAAATAGCAAGGTGAAAATGTAATAAAATCTCAAAGATGGGAATAAGCTCAAACAAAACACCACAGTGTTAAACAGAAGACAAGGGGCTGGAACAATGACTTGCTGTTTAGGAAAACTTGCTATTCTTGTAGGGAACCTCGGTTTGATTCTTAGCACTTACAGGATAGCTTACAACTGTTCATGACTCCAGTTCCAGGGTATTCAATGGCCTCCTCTAGAACCTTGGTGCACATGCATGCATTTTTACAGACAAAACATTTTTACAAAGGAAAAAAAAAGAACAGAAGGGAAACTGAAGATAATCACAGTAAAGACAGGGGGAAGAAGCAAAGCTACAAGGGAAAACAGATAACACAATTTTATATTAAAAACTATTGTCTTTAGTTAGATAGCCCACATGAAAGGTAAATGCTAGACAATACAACTAATTTACCAGAAATGAAATGAGTGAGTCTGCAAATTCAGAGACACACACTGAACACACCAGCAGAGAGAAGGAATTTTAAAGGAATATAAATATAGTTATTCAGGCAAACTGAATAAAGGAATGCATTTTGAAAGAGCAAAAAATTATTTGGTTTTAGGAGTCTTCCTAATGTGCTTCGGGGTTGAAAGAAACTAGAGGTGGGTCTCGCTAGACAACCTAGATAAGATGAGCAGCTCAGGCTCCAGTCACACCCTGGGTGTTCACTACCAGGTCTGCAACACCTGAAACTGTTCATGACATGTGTTGTCTCTGCTGCTCTGTAAGTTCTGAGAAAGGAGTGGGTGGCTATAGAATGATAAGAGTCAGCTTCTCATTCCAAATGAAAAGGCATTCAAATGCATAATATGACCTAAGAATTGTGTCTCCTAGTAAGTCATTTCAGAGCAGACCCACTCTCTTACTACAAGACACTGCGTACGAAGAGAGAATGAAGACATTATACCTATAAAGGAACAGGACAGACAGTATTTCAAAGGCAGAGCCGAAAGGAGGAAAAAAGCAAGAAGATAAAACAGGATGCATGGAACCAAAGGGAAGAGGTCTGGCATTAAGAGATGTGAAGCCTATTGCTTAAAAAAAAGAAGAAATATGAGATTAAAGGGACTGTCTGTGTTCTGAAAACAACTAAGTTTTTGTTATTGAAATGACTTCCTCCAAATGCATATTTCTGAAATGAACACTGTACCTCAGTTTTATAAAGTGTGTGTATGGGAGGCTCATGATCTCAGAGTCTCTTAATTCATTGTCAGTACTTTCAAGTGTTTGTAAAAATGATATTTCATCTGTTTAACTTTATATAAATTTATTTTTGTAATGGGCATGTAAGAATGGTGATTAATTTCTATTTAATTGTTCAAGCTATATTTTGGTTTTACCCATCTTGTAGATTCCTAACATGTAAGTGACACTTTTCCCTAATCAACATGTATTTTCACTCTGTTTTTGTTACCTTTTGAAAATCAGATTTTTTTTAATATAGGAATTAAAAAATTCAGAAATGAATTTCTTCCTAGTAGGATTGTATCATTTTTTACTGGTTAAGTGACTTCACAGATTATTCATTTCAACTATTTCATTTTAATTAACAAATGAAGCCATGCGCATTTGTTTTTAATAACTTTCATTCTTTAATTTTCTGTACATGAGTACTCGGTATCTTGATCACATACACCTCCTATGCTCTTACTTCAACTCCCACAGACCCTCCAACATATCTCCTGCAACCGTTTTATTCATTTCTTTTCATTTAAAACCTCATTTCTTTTCAATCTAAAGCATATATCCCAGTGAGTTCAGTTAATGCTGTCCATATGTGCATATGTGGGGGACAAACACTGGGGTAGGGGCAAACAGCCAATGGCCATAGCAACAAGTGTGCAAGAATGAATCTGTCTCCCATAGGCTGCCGATGGCTTCCTCAGCCAAGGATGGACTTTTGGGAGTTCCTCCCTCATGCATGCTCGAAATCTAACTGTCTTGAAGTTGTACAGGTAATGAAAGCTCCCATGACATCGTATGTTCAGCAGCCATGCCATATCTAGAAGACATCTCACCTCTTTCTTCTGTCCTTCTTGCCTTCCTATCCTGCCTTCCATGTTACATGAAACTTGAGGTTGAAAGGTTGAAGTAGTTGCTCTTATAGGCCCAGCCACCCACAGTCACTTATGCTAAGCACTTTGAGCAGCTGGGAATACCAGAAAAAACCTCCATACTCTTCAAAGAGAAGCCAAGTGCTGTACACATTTCTCAACGAATAGTCCAAGGTTCCACTGAGCTCATTATAAAGGTACCTATTTGCCAGCTTTCATCTTTCCTTTTTGGTCCTTAAATATTAAAGCATATATATAAATTGTTTTAAAACATTTCCAAATGTGACCATTTTATTTGAGTGCTTATTTTCAATATTAAAACTTCAGAACATGTCTTCCTTATGATCCCAATCCACCAAATGGGAAATGCAAGAGACATAGGAAGTCTCCTGAACATGTCACTGTGGGACATATCATCAAGTTTTGTCTACACACTTTCTTTGAATTTGTCTCTAAAAATCTTGTAATCACAATTTCTGTATAATTCATTTAAAAATCCATAGTGACCAGGAGACAAGCAAGAAGATATGTAGACTTCTTTACAAAATTCCATTACCCCAAGATTATCTGGGTCAGAATACTGTTTTAGTTGTGATTTTTTTAAAAATAATAGCTTATTTGTTCGTTCCATAGGAAAACAAGAGTGCCACAAGAGGATGTCAAGGAAAATAAATCACCTTTTCAGGGTGTAAAAGAGATAGTGTAAATTGGTTTTGTGATAAATCAAATATGTTTTTCCCCCCATTATATTTCACTCCCTGGAGCAAATGTCTACAAGACCTTTCATGAACAAGAAAGAGAAGTCTAAACCAACCAAATAATTAACATTAGACTACTAATTAATATTTAGAACACTAAATTTGAACAAACATCAACAATTTTTATTTCATAAGCCAATGAGTTCTTTAACATTTAAGAAGTAATAAAATGTGACGTCCCATTTATCTATTCTTTCCCTAAATAAGAGGGTCTATTCCTGTGTATCTCTTGAAGGATGTAGCTTAGACGCTATGTGGATGCATGGCATTCTTCTCCTTTCATGTCACTAGAAGTCTGAAACTTCAGAGTTCCCCCTTTGCACTCATGGTGTACACTACATTCGGTGTTTTATTTTGTCCATTTTTTATTTTTATTCTGGAAGAACCTGTTAGGAAGTAGTGATTACTAACATGCATCTTCAGTGAAATAAATCATATCTTGGCTAATGAAAAAATCAGACTGACTACGGGAAGAGTCAGATTCTCTGAAGAAGGCTCCATTATTGCTGTATGCCAACCCATTTGGCTACATTAAGAGAAAATGTAGAAGTGCTCTTAATATATGCAAATGATCTAAGGTGCTAGAGTGCTCCAGCAGAAGGCAACACCAATGCCCTCAGTGATAACAGCAGTTCTTGAATGACTGAAAAATTATTAACCTCAAATTCCAATTTTCACTCTCCATAAAGGAAGTGTTAGCCTTGCCTACATTTTGACAACTGGGTACAAGCATCATGGAATCAGGCCATCTGCAATTTATCCAGTCCTACTGCTTAGGTATCAGATTTGTTATTTATAACTAGGACTAATTCTCATAATTTTCCAACATAGTAATATTGGAAGAATAAAATGAGAACATTTTCATGGAATCCAAGGCAAGATATTTTAGACACACCAAAATTTCAGCCACATAAGTATTAACATTATCCTTAGTGGTGAAAATAATTATATGTGTTCATTGCTTCTTAGCTAATTATACATAAACATGGATCATCTTTGCAACAATTAGAGTCAATATCATTAAACTTTCCAATATAGTATCTTTTTTCATTTTTAATTTTTTATTTCATTTTATATTCCAACCACAGTTTTCCCTCCTACCCCACCCACCTAACTCCTTTGCCTCCTCCCACCCTCCCTCATCTTCCCTTAGCCCAACCCCAGTCCACTCCTCCTCATGGGTAAGTGCTCCCAATACAGTATCTTAATAGTTCAATTTTGTATTTGCTTTTTCTTTTCTGTTAAAGACATTTTGCAAATTTTGCTTAAGTTCTATGTTTTACTGTCTTGCCCAGACATACATTGATCACTAAATTTTGATATCATTAATATTTAACAAATTAAAACTACTTTCTAGAATTGTAGTAGTGGAGTTCCTCACTTTGTTCTATATTTTATTGTTATAGTTGTTAGGCTTGCTGTTAATTGTGTAACTGTTGACATGTGAATTCTAACACCATAGTTCTTCCCTTCTTCTTCAAATAACATACAAGGTTCAACTTCTAAAGTAGTTGCCCTAAAATGAGACACATATTTAAATTATTTTCAAAGACAGTATATCAAACAAACAAATTTTATTTTTAAGTAAGACAAACTCTGTATCTAGACTCACAGAGATTATAAGTATTAACAAACTGGTTGTCATCTTCGTCAGAGCAACAGTTTTTTTGTGTAGATTTCACCACAAAATACCAGTATTGAAATTGTATTACAAATATATTGTTATTCAAACAAAATTAACCAATATTTACTGGGAAGCCATTTG
Source organism: Cricetulus griseus (assembly GCF_003668045.3). NCBI lineage: Eukaryota > Metazoa > Chordata > Mammalia > Rodentia > Cricetidae > Cricetulus > Cricetulus griseus. Next base: position 241,332,321 of record NW_023276806.1, on the reverse strand, counting down.
TTAGACTCTCTACAACTTAATATGGAAAGCAGAGTAATAAACTCACAAAGAAAATGCAGAAGGACCTTCGGAGTGGAGTGGAATATTAAAAATAACACACTAGAAAACTGACTTTGTGCACCTAAACTGTAATGAACAAGAAGGATTTCTGCACCTGCCTGGACATTGACAATAAGAAAATAAAGCTGAAGAGAAGCAAATGACCTTTTCAGACTTGTGGCAACATGGAGTTTTGAGACAGGTTTTAAATTATGAAAAGGAATTGAGTTGTTTCCATACTAGAAGCAGGCAAGTTTTTCCAAAATGATAGAACACTATGACCCAAGAGTGTAGGATTAGTTTCTAGGCTATTATTTAAGAGAAGACCATAAAGAAAATGATTAAGGAGAATAGGGGACCCACAAATGCTGGGAGATCCCTTAGAGGCATTAGACGCAGGCAGGGCCACAGCTGGTGGGGATTTCTTTAAACTCTGCCAGGCAATATTAAATTGGCAGAGCCACACAATGATTTCAATAAGCACACAGCAAAATTAAGTTTTATGCACTCAAAGTTTCAAATAAGTATTTTGTAGTTGTCATATAAGTATGTAATATTTACTACTGTTTGAAAGGATGGGACAACTGGCTACTTCTAAGTATAATGGTGTAAATGTTATTATTCCCATCTGCTAGATGGCTCATAAATTTACATGAATGGTTATTACAACATATCCCGGCATTATATTTTCTTGTGTTTCTCAAATAAATGTGATGTACTATTTCTTCCCAAGAGCTTAGAAGCCTGGTTTTCATTCAAATCCTATTCTCTTGCTCCAGGTTATGGCAGATGTCAGTAAGGGTTTATAGTCATCTCAAATATTAAAGTACTAAGCCAATAAATTTAATTTGTGTATTTTTTTTCTAGATTTGAATTCATGCTCGATGGTCAAATAACCAGAAAAAACTATGTCATTATCAACAGAAGGGCTTCACAAAAATGACTAGCAGAGCAGATGCCACAATTTGGTAACATGCTTACTTAATTTTATTTTTGGCACAACTAATTGAGGTAAAAAGCACTGAATCTTTTTCTACTAAGAAATGCTGGTACCACACAAGGAAGTAACATGATTCTGTAGCCAGACCTTGCTGGATTTTTTTTCCAACTTTTTTATTTGAATTAGAAACAGGGTTGTTTTACATGACAATCCCATTTCCCTTCTCCCACCCGTCCTCCCCTACCCGCCCCCCCCCAACTAAAACCTTATCTGTCACATATCTTTTCTGCTCCCCCTGGATGGTGAGGCCTTCCATAGGGTGTCATCAGATTCTTTTGTTTCCCACTCCCGTGTGTCTTGGCTCAGGGACTATTCCTCTATATGGACTGGATATTTCCTCCTAACAAGATACGGTATCTATAGAGGTTTCAAAAAATGGTATGAGAGACTTTCAAGCTGATTCTGTGGCATTTATTTGATTTCTTGACTATAAATCTAATGAGGGGAAAACTCATTGTTTACCTCAGAGATGATTTTATTGTAAGACTTGAAGTCTTCTGTGTCTGTAACATACATTCATTTCTTTCTTTAGAGAAAATAAACTTTAGATTCTATATAATATTCTTGGCTACCTAGGACTCAGTAGGGGAAAAGTCTTTGGAAGATTTGCTGAACATTTTCAAAATATGTGGATTTTCCTGGATCTGGCCATCTGGGCAGGCACTATTTCTAGTTAATTCCGGGATCTCTTGGAAAGAGTTCAATACAGGTTACTTTTAACACTGACTTTTCTGGGTCTTTGAGTCTATTCGGTGAAAAGGTGAATCGATTCATCTTTTTAGGGATGCAGAGTTTGGCGTCAGGATATAAATGCTAAGTAAGGCTCTGTGGTTCGTTGTATAAACAAATCTGAAGCAGAAAACAATTGGGAAACGAAAGCCAATCTTACCAGCCGACCTAAAGGAAAGCACCTAATTAAGGATCCGGTCATTTTGGCTCAAAGGTCTTATTCCTTTATGAGTACAAGGAAAGGTGGAAGAGACACTAGGAATTCCATGAGCTGAGCTCAGCAAAAGGGACAAATAAGAAAGACTGGCAATGCAACAAAGCCAGTTTCTCTGCTTTGAACTCATGACCTTGTCTTCCTCCTCCCTTTCTCTCCTCCTTCTCTTCTATAGTTGAGCCAAAACAAGAAACAAAGCCTAAAGACAAAATCAAAATTAACCAACAAATGAAGAAACAAACACATAAACAAAACCAACCAGCCAACCAAACAAACAAAATCACTCCAAGCTCCGAATGTCTAAACACAAGCATATAAAAGTGTATTTTTGCTTTTCCCTAGATTGTTTGTTCTTGGTGAGAACTGGCAAAAGAAGTAAATGTGGAGTCCCACTTTTTACATGGAGCACAAATGCTGCTGAGCTCTTATTTTTTAGGAGTTTTGCTGAACAATAGAAATTTTCCCAAGCAACAAGATTTGCAAGTGTGATGCCCATTATGGTAGACTTTCTCATGGTGGCATGATGTGACTTAGGGAAAACAGATCCCTAGCAGTTTCTTTTGAAGAACTATTCTGTACTCTGAATATTTTATTGCACAGTAAAACATCTTTATGAATATAATTTTTAAATCTAACTTAGTAGTTTAAAACTTTGTGACTAGTCTTTTGATTAATATTCAATTATTTTCATTGCATGCTTGAGATTTTGATTTAAGAATACTATATACCATTTTCCTCCTTTACCTCCTCCCTTCACTCCTCCAATGTTCTCACATTCATGGCCTCTCATTATTTTGTTATTATATATTATATATGAATTTTTGAATGTAACTTGCTGAGCTCCTTTCATGTTGCTTGTGCATATATGTGTTTAAGGATGACCACTTTTGGGATTGCAATACCCACCAGGAGAATCCCTGGTGAAGGCTGACTCTCCCTATTAGCAGAGATTAGTTGCCTGTAGCATTTTATCTGTGGGTGGGACCATGTAAGACTTTTTTTTCCTCATCTATGTTGGTATGAAAGCTTCATGTATATATACCATGTTCTTTGATTATATCCAACCCTTGGTCCTCCTGCCATCAACTCCTTTAAGACCCCTCATATACACCTCTCTAACTTCATGGTCTTTTTTTTATAACCTTTCAATTCTATTTATTGCTTCCATTATATCCCATCATCCTCTGGCACATAGGGAGCCTACTAGTGGTCACATCCCTAAAGAAACATCTACTCCCAGCAAGAAGCCATCAATTATCAAGGGGAGAACTTAATGAATACCATTACCTGTACTGAAATGTTTATTGGCTCCATCACATGCCATAACTTCTGTGAGTTGGGGTGTGTAGTGTACTTGTCATATCCAGAAAATACTGTGTCATAGAATTCCTGCCCTAACACCGTCTAGCAATCTTACAGATTCCTCTTCATCAATGATGAGCCCTAAGCCAATGGGCAATGGAATGTGATAGATATGTCCTATTTGGGGCTTAACACTCTAAAGTCACTAATTCCCTGCAGTTTGGCCAGTTGTGGTTCTCCTTATTGACCATAGTTCACTGCACACAGAAACGGTCTCTGAGTAAAAGCTACACTAAAGTACTGGTATGAAGGCAAGTACTTAGAAGGTAGTTTATTGTGTCCATTTGGCAAAATGGATATAATGGACATTTGTTAGAGAAAACAGTAAAAGTTGTTACAAAAGTTAATTTCTAAGAATTTATAAACTCCTAAACTTGATTTGGACTATCTAATTTGATGCTTGCCTTTTTATTTATGCAAAAGACAAAGATGTTATTTGAACATTATTGGTTGATGTTTCTTCACAAGCTTCAGCATAATTGAGAAAATGAGTCACAAAGGTATCACAGCATATTCTCATCAGGAAAACAATACAATAGCATTTTATGCTGAAGAGCACAGGGAGGATGCCCCGAGGGCTTTGTGACATTATGAAGCAGATAACAAAATGACCTTTTCCTGAAGCATCTCAATATTTGCTGCTGCAGTTCTTTGTCAATTTCATGAACAAACAGTGGAAGAATGAACAGACTGCACGGGAGAGGGAAGGCTATGTGGTGAAATGCTTTATTGCTTCTTGGTGACAGTCCCTGACGCCCCGGTATTTCCCTATCAGAAAGAGTGAAGAGACACCCTCAAATCAAATCAAACACAAGCAGAAAATGTTACAATTGCATGCTAGAATTCCTGGTTTCCAGAGGCAAAATTCAGTTCATCTCTGTGCATTGCTGGCCCTGAGTCTGTGCTCTCACAGTGTCCTACTTCCTGAAGGCTGCAGCAGAGCTTCCCTGGGAAAAGTGTTGAGATAGAAACTGGAATTAGAACTAATTACCTACTGGCTTTCTTGCTGTTCTAGCAACAATTTACTAATGGAAGGCTTCTATCCATCTATAAAAAGAAAAAAGCCACAAACCCAGCAGCTTTATAACAATACACAAGCCAGTTTTCAGACTTTGGCATTTATTGGAAGGATAATAACAGTGTTAGATTTAGGCTACAGAAAATACTTTTTTATTATAATATAATCATAAAATCGTTCTTTTCCTTTCCCTCCCCATAAATTCTCCCATGTATCCCTTCCCACACTCCTTCAAATTCATGGCCTCTTTTTTATTAATTGTTATTACATACATACATTAATTGTTATGTATACATAGATATATATGTCTGTATAATTATGATGCATATTTTCAGGAATATGAGATCTATGAACCACATCAAAACCAGCATGGCATGAGAACCTGAATGGTTCAATAATGACACATGCACATGTAACCAACAGCTCTCTAAAAGGACTTAAGTCCTGGTCAACCAGAGAGACACCTTGACTAATACTAGAAACCTTGCTAATTATTAAGTGATCCAGAAGTCATGGTTATTGGATAAGAATTTACAATCATTGATATACTAAACCAGCCTAATACCTAACAGCAATATACAAACAATTGTCCTTAAACCCACACATAAGTCTAGCCTTCATCCCTCGTTAGGGAGACTTCTCCTTGCAACAAATGGGATAAGATTTACCTAGTCCTATTTCCTGTACCCACCCAAATCCCAAGTGAATAATATGATTAAAAATTGGTATATTACTTTTTTCATTTCAATATAGTTTGAGGCACTATGAGTGATTTGTTGAACTTTTCTACATTTCTACATAGCTTAGTATTCCATACACTGTTGATGGGGAATGTACTGTGTGTGTTTATCTTATTGATTGTTAAATAAAATACTGTTTGGCCAGTGAGACAGCAAGTAGACAGGACTAGTAGTCAAAGAGGATTCTGGGAAATGTAGTAGAGAAGTGATGATCCAGGCAGGAAGTGACATAGCAAGGAGACTCATACTTAAGCGAAGGAGAAACAGGAAGGGCCCTTTTTTCCCCTCCTCTCCTGTTCCAGCGGCACGATGTGATCCACCAGCCAGGAGGGATGCCAACAAGGTGTCCGATAAGATAAGTCTTATAAAAATAGAGATTTATGATAATTAAGACTGAGCTAACAGATGAGGAATCCTAGTCATTGGCCAAACAACCTAATACAAGTTTCTGTGTATTCATTTGGACCTATCTCAGGCAGGCGGCTGGTGTAATGTACACATGTGGCAGTGTGGCTCAGGCAGCTTTTGACAGAAATATTTATTGTAACACAGTGTATTGTTGAAAGTGTGCTTTCTTGAAGCTTCTCAATGGCCAACTTATAAGAATTAGGCTTTTTCAGTTTTATCTATTTTTGTAGTGCTGGACAAGAACTATTTCACTCTTCTATATTCCCAATTCCTTAAGTTTTTTCAATAAACATAAAGTATATTTCAGGCAGGAGGAAAGGAGACAAGAAGAGACAAGAACAGAGCAGGGAGGAGAGAGGAAAGAGGGGGTGGGTGGATGACCAACCAGAAAGATAAGAAGTGGAGAGAGCTTCCTTAAGTTTTTAACTGAAGTTTCATCTCCCATTAGAGCAGACAAAATTTACTCATATATGTATTTATTTTCCTCTAGAACTTAAAGTTTCCTCTGTACTGTGACAAAAATCTCATTGCCATCTACCACAAGTAGAAACCTGGAGCTCCCATTGCTTTGCTTACAGAACATGTAAGCTGACCACCTCTAGGAAAACTGTTGCTCTGCCTGTAGGTCTCTGCCTGGGAATCTGTCCTCTGGATTCTCATCTTCTCTCTGTCTGTTACTGGCATAATCAAGAAAGATATCCTTATTGCCATAAGCTTTGGTAGGAATGAACCCTGTCCAGCTTTCCTTTGCTAAAGAAGCAGTCTACATTTAAAGACTTACTTGTTTATGAGCATGAGGATGTTATGGAGAATGAAGTAAGGAGTTGGTTTAAGGTGGGAAACAACATTTTATGAAAGACAGTACAGGTTTAGTTAAGTGAATGGCTTATGGAACTTAGAGAAAATGAGGAAGAATGAGGTTTATTAGGTTTACTGAGTTTTAAGAGAAGGACAAAGAGGTGTTGAAAACATTCAGTGTCATAATCACATGAATTCTCTCTGATATAGTGGACTCCCAGGGCATGGGGAGTTTTTTCTTTTGACTGTCTTGTTTCCAGGATAAGCAGTGACACACATAGGGGCATTTTTCTTTCTGTTAAAATGATTTATTGTATATGAACTTACTGTTTTATCAGTTTTTATTTTAAAAATAATCTTTTCTCATTTTACATACTAATCCCAGTTCCTACTCCCTCCCCTCCTCCTGCTACCCCTTCTTCCCTTCACCCCGCCCATCATCCATTTCTCAGAGTGAGTAAGGCTTCTTATGGGGAATCAAAGAATTCTGGCACCTTGCTTTGAGTCAGGACCCAGGCCCTGTCTCTAAGGCTGAGCAAGGTATCCCTTCAAAGAGAATGGGTTACAAAAAGCCAGTTCAAGCACTAGGGATAAATCCTGGTCCCAATGCCAGAGGTTCCACAGACTGCCCAAGCCACACTTCAGTAGTAGTTATTACATGACATTAGTTTAAATAATTTAGCAATATCCAAGCATTTTTTCATGAATTATTTATTTAGGTACGTATGTGTGACTTTTAGAAAAAATTTAAACTTCATTCATGCTTGAGCCTGTAGAAGCCAGAAGAGGGCGACAGACCCCTGATAACTGGCATTTGCAAATTTACAAATGGATGCAAGAAAGAACCAGCTCCTCTTATATTTTTTTATAGGTTTGATTATGAGCCTAGCCTTCAATGGCTGAGCCAAAAACGCCCTCCCCTGATAATGAGACTGATGACTAACTTATATGCCATCCTAGAGCTGTCATCCAGCAGCTGATGGAACTAGAAGCAGACACCCACAGCTAATGAACTGAACTAGAATCCAGTTGCAGATAGGGAAGAGTGATGAGCAAAGGGGTCAAGACCAGGCTGATGAAACCCACAGAAACAGCTGACCTGAACAAGGGGTAGCTCTTGGTCCCAGACTGATAGCTGGGAAACCAGCATGGCACTGATCCAGTCCCCATGAATGTGGGTGTCAGTGAGGAGGCCTCAGAAATCTATGGGGCCTCTTGTAGCCCCCATAGATCAGTACTTATCCCTAGCATAGGAATGGACTTTGGGAGCCCATTCCACATAGAAGGATACTCCCTCAGCCTAGATACATGGGGGAGGGCCTAGGCTCTATCCCAAAAGATATGACAGACTCTTAAGACCCCCCTATGGAAGGCCTCACCCTCCCTGGGGAGTAGAAAGAGTATGGGATAGTTAGGGTGTTAATCGGGAGGGGGGCAAGGGAGGAGGGAAGAGAGAGGGAACTGAGATTGACAAGTAAAACAATCTTCTTTCTAAATTAAACAAAATATGTAGAAAAAAAGAACCAACTCTGTTGTAGGATCAGTAAGCACTCTTAGTCACTGAGCTGAAGACGTGTTTTATGAAAAATAAGAGGAAATGGAAATTTAGGCCTATGTTTGTTTTTGGGTAAGAGGATACTCTGAAGATACCAGTGGTTGGAATTTTGATTTCATTATTAACAACAAGAATTGTGAAATAGGAACAGGAAAGCCTCTATTTATAATAAGTTTGCCTGGTCCACTTGACATCACCATTTGTATGTAGATTTTCTGTACTTTGCGTCTAATTTAGTGGTTTCAATATTCATTATTTATCTATTTTTTATTTGAATTATGGAAAATTGGAAACATCATCACCCATATGCATTGTAATATGTTCATTTCTAGAGGATTGTCATGATTCTGTTGATATACATCTAGTCATTCAGAAATACGGCATAATTTTAGTTTACATCATCTATTAGGGTTTGGTTCTCTTCAAACTTAACTATTGTGCCATTTATAAGTCTAATATAGTCTTTAACCATGAGCTTATCATAAATTCTGAAGGCAAACCAAGCCAAAAAACCCAGAAGTCAAGTGGCAGTAATATTGAGTTCATATCTTAATTTTTAGACATGAAATTTGCCATTTCTAAGCATTCATATGTGTTTAGCTTCATAGCCCCCAAAAGATTTGATTAATGCAAAGGAAAGATCCCATATTATACAGCTTTCCTCCAACTTAACTGATGATTTTCACAAAGACGGTCATTCACTAAAGCTGTCATAATTAGAATCACAAAGCCTGAGAAAAATTATCTAATATATAGAGATAGAAAAGTCAGTGCTCCCAGTATTTTATGAATACCTATAAATCAGTGATGAAAGTTAAAAAGTTGTTAATTGTAAAAGCAACAGCATAAAGGAAAAATTAGAAGACAGAAAGAACCCTAAAACCAAAATGAGATACCATTTTTCAAACAGTGTTTTATTAATACTTAATTATTGTGACTTTGGATCTAGCAATCCTCAAGTCCATATGTTAGAGCCTTCCTCTATAACTAGGTTCTTAGGTGAGAGAGTGGAATCTTTAAGACATAGGTATCATGGGAGGGCATAGGCCAATGGAGATGTGCCACTGAAGAGCACATGGGTAGCTAGATTTTCTTTCACTCTGTGGTGATTAGGTAAATAGTTTGCCACATGCATCATCCATCACCATAACACACTGCCTCACCACAGGCACCAAAGAATGTGGCCAATTATGCTGGTCTAAACATTCAAGACTGGGAGCCAAAATAACCTTTTCCCTTTGGAAGTTGAATATCATGAATATTATTATAAAAAAACCAGTCTTGTAGTAACTGCATATATTTTCCTATACCTTCTCCTCTTTTCTTACTGCTTGAGATAGTCATTCTTGACTGTCACCTTCACTAAATCTTGAATGAACTCCAACTCAGAAATGGAGAGCACAGCTATGAAATTTATTTTGCTTGGTTTGAAGTGGGTGGATCCACTTCTAATCCAGACCTTTGAGAGAGTAAGACACAAGCCTTTGATCTGGACCATACACTCTTCTGGAAGCCTATATAAAGATAAGGAAGCTGGAAACTTTTGCTCTTTGCCTGCTTGCTCTAGCCTTGTTAACAAGTCCATTTCCTCAGTGGCACTGGAGCCTACTTCTTCAAGATTCCAGCATCTACTGAAGACCTGCTGAGACACCCAGCCTTGTAGACTGGGCAACTTCTGGATATTGGACTTCCTGTTCATAGCTCACCATTGTTGGGTTAGCTGGACAACAACCTTAAAGCAATTCTAATGATATATATATATATATATATATATATATATATATATATTTATTTTATTATTTGTATAAACACATACACACACACACATATATATATATATATATATATAGTATGTATATAGTATTATATATATATATATATATTATATATTATATATATATATATAGTTTCATTCTATAAGTTCTATTTCTCTAGAAATCCCTGACTAATACATAGGCTTATGCTCATAAAAGTAAAATAAAAAATGATTTATTGCTTCTCTGCTTTTGGCTAAGATGAAGTGTAAAATATTATTTAAACTCTCTAACTTTTCCTAATTGATTGGGATTAGGTATCCTGATATTTATGTAATTCAAGTAATTGTTTTTCCTGACAAATAGAAAATTAAGTTAGCAATGACGTGCTGCCCTTGCTTTGTTGAAGAATAGTCTGCCTGAAGCTGTATTCAGTGTGATTATATGCTCCTCCTTTGATGGTTTGGCTTATGAGCCTGTCTTGGGAATGAGTTATTAAACATGGATTTAATACATATCCACACTGTGTCAGTGTGTGGGCTGCAAGCAAGCAGCAGAACTGTGCTCTGCCTATCCAGGTTCAGAAGGAAGCCAGCTCCTAGGGGCTAGAAATACACAAGTTCCAGGAGGACTAGGAGAAAACAAATAATCTTTCTCATGTTACTATGTGGTAAAACCCAGATTTAATTTTTAGGTGTTACATGCAAATTTAAGAGACTAACTTTCTTGAATAGAAATGCCATGACCTTTGAAGTGTGAGTTTTTTTTTTCTTTTTCATAAAAGGCATCTCTCAGAAGTAAGGGCAGAATATTTAATGTGCAATAGGGGAGATACTTTTCATTTAAAAGGGAGTGGATTTTAAACCCTTTCAAATATCTTGAAGGGAGTGATCATATACTTTATACTCATTCTGACTTTCTCATTCCTTAGACACTGGGTATTTCCCATGGGTTTTTAACTTAAGTTCTTGGAAGTGTGAGTTCATGATATACTTTCCCATGCTTTACTCAAGAGTGACTGCATTTTCTTTTTTTATGCCCCCCATAAAATGTTGAAAGTTTTTCCTCTTCATATTCTGAAACCTGAATAATTTGTGTCTGACAACAGTTCAATGACATCTCTGTGCAATTTTATAGGTATTTTGATTTGTGGCTAGAATTAAATGAATCCCTAAGGATGAAGACTCTTTCAGTTTGGTACTGATAACATTTGTATAGACTGTAATTTAGCCAAAATGCTGAGTAGTATATATGGAACCCTAAAAATACATGTCTTTATAAGTGAGCAAAATCAAGCATGCAGTATTAAAAGGAATTTTGAAACTTGAATTTTGAAATTTGAAATTTTCTGATTCTTCTCAAAATATGTGCCTATGCAAGATTCAGAGAAGAGAAGGGAGAGGGTTTGGAAAAAGAGGAAAATGGACAGGTGGAATATACAAAAAGTGAATTGTCTTAACAAATGAGGGCCAAAGAGAGAAATTGAACCAATTAGATAGAAGTCCTCAGATTCCAAGTACATTGGGCAGTGGGGACAGAGGCCTTATGACATTGCCTGAGAGGAGTAAGGAAAGGTGGCTAGTGCTCATTCAAAGGAGTTGACATTGGAAGAGTTTTTAAAATGTTATCTGTGTGCATTTGCTGGCAAAGGAGCACTTACATGTGTGTATGAATATGATTCCACAGCTGACATGTGGAGGTTAGAAAAGCACAGGCTTGGATGTGGGCTTTCATATCTCATTTTGTTTGAGACAATATCTTTTGTTGTTGTTGTTGTTACCATGTAACTCAAGTTATCAGTTATCTGGTCTGTGGGTATCTGGTGTTTCTTCTGTCTCAAAATCCCATCTTCCCATAAGAGAACTGGGATAATAGATGCTTATGTTTTCATGTCTTCTTTTATGTAAGTTTTGAGGATTTACCATTGAGCTAACTCTCTAGTCCCAATGTATATCTTAGCAGTGGAGAAATCAAAGCATTGTGAATGAATTCATAGTGATTCCTAGACATGATAGACAATGAGGCAATCTATTTGGAGTGATGATTTTCTCTGTGAAACAAGAAGCAAAGCCATTGATTGTATGTAAGACATAATGATGAGACTGTTAATAAAATGAAGCACTCATCCTGAAGAAACAAAGGGTGAATCGACAAGGGCAATGTAGAAGTTCATGGGGTCATTGTACTGATCCATGGGGTTTGTTTAGCATTCTATATGCGAAATTAAGAGATTATGTATAGAAAATGGGAATGATCCTGTACTCAATTATGAAAAGAATAGAGAATAAAGTAAGCTTGGAAAATGTTTAAACAGATTAAAAATCACCTGGCATGAAGATGGGAATATTGGTGGAAAGTAATATTATGGTGTCAGGCGAAATAAGAGAGGCAGAGAACGCACACACGCACACACGCACGCATGCACACACACACACACACACACACACACACACACACACACACAGAGAGAGAGAGAGAGAGAGAGAGGAGAGAGAGAGAGAGAGAGAGACAGAGACAGAGACAGAGACAGAGACAGAGACAGAGAGACAGAGACAAAATGAGTGAGGGACTCACACAGGCAGGGACATATGTGTTGTTTCCTGCTGTTCTGGACAAAAGTTGCTCTTTTAGGAGAAGTGAAAGTGAGTGTTCTTCCGTCTTTAAAAAAATTAACTTGAATCAAAATTTGCCTCTTCCACTTGGAAGACATAACCTCAAATTCTTAGGATTTTACTTCCCCTCTCAGTACAATGAAAACAGTGCCTAATATGCAGTGGCTCTTCAGTAAGTTGGTTCGTTTAGTGGGAAGCAGAAAAAGGGAAGAAGCTATTGTGTCCAAACCCACCAGTACCCAATGCGCTCAGGAAGTTCTCTGGTTTATAAAAGCACAGTGGGATTAAAGGAGTATCCAGACAGTGCCACGAGGATGTAGAACAGTTTGCTGTCATGTTATCCCAACACATTGTTCGTGGTAGGTTCTGTGGAATTAATTCACACCCTACAAGTTTCAATGACAGGTTCTGTGATAGTTTTATACTGCATTTGTAACAATGGATAGAAATTAAACATTTTCCATCTGTATGTGCTGCAAACTACTTCATGAAATGTTGAGATTATCATATTATTTTCAGAAAACACAACTTTTACACAAACATGTTCTCTCTCTCAATTTGATCTGTCCTGTAATTAGTATAGCAAGTCAGAATACACTGTCCTAAGCAACTACAGTATACATGGGTCTGGACAGGTCTAGCAGGATGAGAGTTCAGAAAAATAGCAACAGAAATATTTTATTATTATTATTATTATTTTAATTACTCATATTTACATATCCATCCCCCATTCCCTCACCCTCCCCTCCTCCCATTTTCTCCACCCAACCCCTCCCAACACCCCCATTCCTCTCCAGGGATAGTGAGGCCCTCTACCAAGGACCTACAAAGTCTGTCATATCTTTTGGGGGAGGATCTAGGCCCTCCTTCCTGTATCTGGGCTGCAATGGTATCCCTCCATATGGAATGGGCTTCCAAAGTCCATTTGTGCTCTAGGGATAAAGGCTGGCTCCACTGTCAGAGGAGCCATAGACTGACTTGGGCTCCTAGCTTGTAGCCACATTCAGAGAGTTTGGTTTGGTCCAATGCTGTTTCCCCAGCTTTATAACTAGGATCTTCATTCTATCAGTAGGTCAGGTCCACTGTTTCTGCAGGTCTCTCCATCCCTGTCGTGGCTCCTTTGCTCAACCCTCCTCCCTCTCCACAACTGAATTCTAGTAGTGTGGTTCAGTGCTTAGCTATGGGTGTCTGTTTCAGCTTTGAACAGCAACTGGATGAAGACTCTCCTTCCTCTCCCTGCCCCAGGGCTCCAATTTGGTCAGGGGTCCTTGTCCCTATCACCTTCTTTGAGGCACTATGCAATCTTCTCTTGGGCTCTTCCTTGTTTCCTAGCTCCTCTGGCAGTGTGGAATGTAGGCTAGCTATCCTTTGCTCTATGTCTAAAATCCATATATAAGTGAGTACATACCATGTTTATATTTTTGTGATTGGGTTACCTCACTGAGGATGGTTTCTTCTAGATCCATACATTTGCCTGCGTATTTAAAGATTCCATTGTTTTTTTTTTTCCACTGAGTAGTACTCCATTGTGTAAATAGCCATTCTTCAGTTGAGGGGCATCTAGGTTGTTTCCAGGTTCTGGCTATTATGAATAATGCTGCTATGAACATAGTTGAACATATGTCCTTATTGTATGAGTGTACATTCTTTGGGTATTACCCAAGAGAGGAATTGCTGGATCTTGAGGTAGATTGATTTCCCATTTTCCTGAGAAACTGCCATACTGATTTCCAAAGTGGCTGTACAAGTTTGCACTCCCACCAGCAATGGAGGAGAGTTCCTCTTTCTCCACATCCTCTCCAGCATAGATTGTCATTGGTGTTATTGATTTTAGCCATTCTGACAGGAGTACAATGGTATCTCAGAGTGGTTTTGAGTTGCATTTCCCTGATGGGTAAGGACACTTTCTCAAGTGTCATTCAGCCATTTTGGATCCCTCTGTTGAGAATTCTCTATTAAGTTCTGCACTCCATCTTTTAATCCTGTTGTTTGGTGTTTTGGTGGCTAGCTTCTTGAGTTCATTGTATATTTTGGAAATCAGACCTCTGTCAGATGTGGGGTTGGTGAATATCTTTTCCCATTCTGTGGTCTGGCGTTTTGTCTTGTTGACTGTGTCCTTTGCTTTACAGACACTTCTCAGTTTCAGGAGGTCGCATTTATTAATTGTTGATCTCAATGTTTGAGCTACTGGTGTTATGTTCAGAAAGTGGTCTCCTGTACCAATTTGTTCAAGGGTACCACCTACCTTCTCTTCTAGGAGGTTCAGTGTGGCTGAATTTATGTAGAGGTCTTTGATCCATTTGGATTTAAGTTTACTGCATGGAGATAGATATGGATCTAACTGCAGTCTTCTACATGTCTGAATCCATTTATGCCAGCACCATTTGTTGATGATGCTTTTTTTCTTCCATTCTATAAATTTAGCTTCTTGTTCAAAAATCAGGTGTTCATAGGTGTGTGGGTTAATATCAGGGTTTTCAATTCAATTCCATTGGTCAACTTGTCTATTTTTGTGCCAATACCAAGCTGTTTTCAGGACTATGGCTCTATAATAGAGCTTGAAGTCAGGGATGGTGATGCTTCTGGAAGTTTCTCTATTATACAGGGTTGTTTTGGCTATCCTGGTTTTTTTTTTTTTCCATATGAAGTTGAGTACTGTGCTTTTAAGTTCTGAGAAGAATTGTGCTGGGATTTTGATGGGAATTGCATTGACTCTGTAGATTGCTTTTGGCAAGATTGCCATTTTTACTAAGTTGATCTTACCTATCCAAGAGCATGGGAGATCTTTCCATTTTCTGGTATACTCTTTAATTTCTTTCTTTAAAGACTCAAAGTTCTTACTACATAGGTCCTTCTTGTTTTTGGTTAGAGTTATCCCAGGATATTTTATGTTGTTAGTTGCCATTGTAAAAGGTGATGTTTCTCTGATTTCTTTCTCAGCACATTTATCATCCATATATAATAGGGCTACTGATTTTTGAGTTAATCTTGTATCCTGCTACTTTGCTGAAGGTGTTTATCAGCTGTAGGAGTTCCCTGGTAGAGTTTTTCGGGTCACTTATGTAAACTATATTATCATCTGCAAATAGTGAAACTTTGACTTCTTCATTCCCAAATTGTATCGTCTTGGTCTCCCTTTGTTGTCTTATTGCTCTAGCTAGGACTTCAAGGACAATATTGAAAAGATATGGAGAGAGTGGACAGCCTTGTCTTGTTCCTGATTTTAGAGGAATAGCCCAGAGTTTCTCTCTGTTTAGTTTGATGTTGGCTGTTGGTTTGCTGTACATTGCTTTTATCATGTTTAGGTATGTTCTTGTTATTTCTGATCTCTCCAAGACCTTTATCATGAAGTGATGTTGGATTTTGACAATGGCTTTTTCAGCATCTAGCGATATGATAATGTGGTTTTTCTTTATTTTCTGGATCACTAACAAAAATTAAATCAAGAACAGATAAGTAAGTTAAATAGACCTATAATCCATAATGAAATAGAAGCAATCATCAAAAACCTACCAACCAAAAATAATCCATGAGCCAGATGGTTTCAGTGCATAATTCTACCAGAAATTCAAAGAGAGCTTATACCAGTACTCCTCAAATTGGTCCACACAAAAGCAGGAGATGGGACATTGCCAAGCTTTTTTTATGAGGCTATAATTACCTTGGTACCCAAGCCACACAATGACAAAACAAAAAAAAAGAGAATTACAAACCAATATCCCTCGTGATAATAGGTGCAAAAATATTCAACAAAATACTGGCAAATCGAATCCAAAAACACATTAGAGAAATCATCCACCATGGTCAAGTTGGCTTTATCCAAGGAATGCAAGGATGGTTCAACATATGAAAATCCATCAATGTAATCCACCATATAAACAAACTGAAAAAAAAGACAAAGGAATATTTCATATGGGCCAAATACTGTGTATTTATTTAGACTCAAATAAAAAATTAAGAAGAGCAAATTATAATTAACATTGAACTATAACTAAATATGAATCTAAATTAACTGTATAAATCACAACTATGTAAAGTATAAAAGGAAAAATATTGAGCAGCCCAGAATCACTTAATAATATGTAGATTTTATTTAAGAATGACTTTAAATTTGTACCATTGGCTTTTTGCCAGTTTGTCATGTTGTTTGCACACTGCTTCCTTCTGCCACAAATTTGCAGCCTTCATACATCTGCTGTAAGAGAATTTGTAATACAAAGTAAAACATACAGAGCTTTGTAAGGAATCAATAAATGAAAAAGGATGCCCAATAGGCAACTCTTAGAGAAATGCACTACGGAGGAACTTACTGAGAAGAGAGCAAATGATCACAGAGAAATAGACAAGGTGAAAGATTTGCAAATGCGTTACATAATATGGTAGGTGCTAATATAGTTAAAAAATTCTTAATCTCCCAAATACCAGCAACAGCATTAGAATTTTACCCTCGAGATCTTGTTAGTGTGTTTATAAAAAATATAATGATAGTCTAAGTCACAAACGTTAAGACTTGTTACTTGCATTTGGCGCTAAGTAAATGAATAGAAAACAAGAGGAACCAAAAGCAGATGATATGAAACCCAAAAAGTAATGAGGAAGCATATGAAGGGCATTATAAATGTTTGCACAAATTGGACCACCCATGGAATTTTCTTATCTTTTCTAGGTCAGCACAAATGAATATTTCATAAGTGGATTTGTTGCCCCAAATATATAAGCTGATCTAATAAGCTAAACTTCACTATAACAAATCATTAAGTATTTTCAATTGTGTGTTTGTGAGACTGATAGTATCTATCAATCTGGTACTAGTGAAATCCACAATTTTTAAACCTTAACCATGATTTATTATTAGTTTGCTTGTTTTCTTATCATTTTAATGCAAATCTACTCTCTCCTTCTGTACCTTTTAAAATTTCTTAAATTTTAATTCTTGCAATGACAATTGATGAATCAACATGTAAGTAAAAAAAATGTCATCAGTATTCAAGTGCAGCAAGATTTTCTTTTTTGCAGAAGAGTCAATAATAGTTAAAATAATGCAGAGATATTGCATTATTATTCTATTATCACCTATTGCATTCAAAGGCAGCAATACAGAAATGTATATTGGTGACCACTCAGATCCACATCCACTAATGAAAATCAAAACTTCTACAGAATATACAAAAAGAACTTCCCCACACTTAAGGAGAATTTGATATATTAACTAAACTGCCTAAGTGCAAGCCTTGTCAAACATTCTTTAACTTCTGCATAAACACTGTGATATGGGAAAATTAAACAGACACACTTAAGGAAATTCAGAGAACAAACAAGAATTAACAATATTAAAAACATAGCTGATAGAGTCTGGTAATAGTGATATTGGCAGCAGAATTTTGTACTTTTGCAAACTCTCATGTTAAAATACACAGTTGGCAAAACCCAGGAGCAGGTGGGAATAATTGCAATAAATGTAAGTGATAAGATATCTTTCCAGTATTGGTGGGAAGCAGAAACCCATGAGTAGTGGCTGCATTTTGATCATCTACTGAAAAGGAAGCAAAGAGAAATAATTCGGCATATGACAGGACTGAGAAGAGGAGAGCCCTGGATACAGAATGTGGATTTGCTGCTGGAGAAACTCACCCAATAGTCCAATAGTCCAATAGAACTGTTGAGGCTAGGACCAATGAGGAAGACAATCCAGAGCAGTTTATGGAGCTAGGGGAACTGAAAAGCAACATTTCATGTTTGTAACTCTACATACATACAGATATATATATGTATATGTATATGTATATGTATATGTATATGTATATGTATATGTATATATGGACAATATGAAGTCACAAAATCCACATGAAGTCAGAAATAAGAACTTTGTATAAATTATAAAAATTCAGTATATACCCAATTAAAGTTCCTTCAATAATAAAATATTAAAGAGGAGAAATAACTTTTTATTGAAATATAAACTTTAAACAGCCATTCAGAGCAAGCCAAAAGGGATACTAAAAATGTCACAAAAGAAGGAGTAAATTATTATAGAAAAAACTAAGATGGAATTAGTAATGAAAATGCAGCACTTTCATGGTGCACACTTTTAACCCCAGCCCTTGGGCAGCAGACACAGGCAGGCAGATCTCTGTGAGTTCGAGGCCAGCCCAGTCTATAGAGCAAGTGCCAGGACCGGCTCCAAAGCTACACAGAGAAACCCTGTCTCAAAACAACAACAACAAAAACAATAACAAAACAAAAAACCAACACAACAACAACAACAACAAAACAAAACAATAACAACAACAAAAACCCCACAGAACCTGTAGAAGAAACACCAAGTAAAATTTCTATCTAGGCAAACCCCAAGAACATTCAAATAATGAAAATGATATTAAGGATTTAAATAAAATCATAAATACTTAAAAATCATAGAATTTCCAAGGTAGTGATAAAGTTAATCTCTGAAGGAAAAAAAGACAAGATAATCACAATAATAAGTACTACTACAAAGGGTTATTGGGTTTAAAAGGACTTGTCCTGAACAAAGAAGTAAATTTGCAATCATACAGGATTAAATGGAACAGTAATGCCAAAACTCCATAAAATGACTACAATGGAAAGAAAAATTCAGTAAGTGTCTTCTGTGTATCTGAGTAAAAGTATAAGTAATTCATAAAGAAATAAAGCACAATTATAATAGTATTTCCATATAAATTCCCAATGGAGTCAATGGAAACAAAAGTTTTATACTTAAAATACTAATTCTTGGTTTAAAAAGAAGTGCAGTCTGGGTCAATGAATTTGTAGAACAGGACTACCAGGCCTGGGTTTCTATTTCATTACATTTAATGAATAGTAACTAAGAATATTTGCAAATCTTCTTTCCATTTGAAAATAAAAACTGGAGAATTTTATATATCAGTATTGTATTCAGATCATTTCCATCACTCTCTTCCCCTGCAACCAATCTATGTGTTCTTCATACAACCTCTCAAATTCCTGCCCTCACCTCATCTTGATGAATGTGTGTGTGTGTGTGTGTGTGTGTGTGTGTGTGTGTGTGTGTGTGTGTGTGTGTAAATACATCCTGCTGAGTGTTAGCATTGGTCATATGTACATATATTTAGGGCTGACTGCTTGGGACCATCAAGGGTTCATTTTTGGATAAGACTGAGTCTCCTTCTCTCAGGTGGCATAAAAGGAACTCCACCATCAGTTGTTCTCTGCATTTTGGACAGTTGTTGCTTTCTGTAGCAGTCTCCATCTCCTGCAAATGGAAGATTCTTTGACAAGAAGGAGGAGCTACATTTATCTGTGAGACTGATAATGCAGTTTAGATTTATAATGGTTTAGAAATGCGGCAGTAGCAGATGGTCCTTTAGGACCCATGATCTCAGCAGCCAAAGGTAGTTGGCTAGCTTTAGAACACTGAGGGTGAATTCCCCCTATTCAGTAATTCCAGTTAGACAGCTGATGTGCAACTAGCACATTCTTAGAGGTGTCTTGACCTTTCTATGGAATAGAGCAGAAGAGAAGCATCACGTAACCCAGATGCACAGAGATTCACAACTGTAGCTAGTAGTTAGAAGAGCTTTTTATATAGTTATCTATAGGCTTAAAGATGAATAAGGGAGGAAGTGAGACACTGTAAGAAATGATATCAGTCAATGCGATAATGAATCAGAATAAAGAGGAGTTGCAGGAAAATGCAAAAAGTAACTGCTTTTAATAATCTAAATGAGCAGTGTTAGGGTAGACACCATGAGTTTTCACTATATATTGTAATTTTAAAACAACCTAATGCATGTAAGATATTTTTAAAAACAACCTAATGCATGTAGGATATTTCCCATCTTGCCTTTGTTCTAAGTATGGATGCTTAGTGTGAGTACCAGTTAGAGAGAGAGGATATTACATAACATGTTCTGTTAAAGCTCTTATTACATGTTGTAGTGCTAAATTTGTATTAGAAATAAGTAAATCTCACGGGTACACTAATGTAATATTTTTTATTAATTCTCTGAAAATGTTATACATGCATACGCATTTTGATTATATTCTAGCTCAGGACTCTGCCTAAAAACTCCTAGATCTGATCCAATTCATGCTGCCTGTTTTGCTTAGGTTTCTGTCAACTTGACATAATCTAGTGTTATCTGGAAAGAGGAACCTCAAGTGAGAAAAATGCCTCCATCAGATTGCCTGCAGATATGCCTGCAGGGCATTTTCTTGATTATGATTAATATGAGAGGGCAGAGCCTGGTGGAGGAATTTGTTCCTTGGTGAGATATAAAAGCAGGATGAGCAACCCAGGCAGAAAAAGCCAGTAAGCATCTCTCCTTCATGGCCTCTGTTTCACTTTCTATCTCCAGGTTCCAGCTTGGAGCTCCTTTCAGGATGGACTGTGATCAGAACCAGCAAACCAAACAAATATTTTCCATTCCATGCTGCTTTTTCAATCATGGCAAAAGAAAATAAACTATGACATTGTCGACACACTTATGTGTTTGTTGCCAAATGCTGTGGCATGACACATTTACCAGGGGAAAACATTAAAAGAAATACCTTTCTCAGAAGCAATTTTCTGTCAATAGCTCAGTTAGGGTTTTGGAGTTGTAAGCCCCTCCTTCCTAAGTGCTGGAATATTGATTGACTTCCAATAGACAGTTTAATGCTGTCTATTGGAAAGAACATGAAATAACAGGTTGGCAGAATTGCTTGAATGGAATTGTGGGCTTCAAACATTTTTTCAGTTAAAAATACATAAAACCTCTAATATTTCTTAAAGAAGTATTCTTTCTGTTGCTGAACCAGATAGGAAAAGTACAAGATAAAATTAAATCATTTTGGTACATGAGATAATAAAGGAGGTACCAAAGAAATTGCTAAGGTCATTTCAAATGGCAAGTATCTGTTCACTGGCCAAAATGGAGACAATTTAATTTTCACTAGCAATAGCAAATTGTGATGAACTGAAACATAGGATGTACTTAAATCAATGAGCTTTCAGTATGTATTATTTTGATGGAAGACTTGTAATCACATCATTAGTTAGATACAGTGTTATATAAAGACAAAGAATTAATAATTTAGTCTTCTTTTCTCTAAATTACCTGTACTACCATTATATCTATTTGTATATCTATTTGTATGTTGGTGAGAGATTTTAATTCTTGGCAACTACAAAAAAATCAGTGATTTCTCTAACATCTTTGATGAAAAGTGAAACAAAACATCAGAGCAGTTTAATCCCCTTTTGAAGATAAATTGTGCACAAAGACATAAATTTCTATTTACTGAAAGATTATTGTGCCAAAATATTGCTCTAGGTATGAATAACTTAAAAATATATGCAAATATATTTTTCTATCAGATTGTGTGTGAGGAAAAATGCAAGACGGTAAAGTGAAGAAAAAATAACAAAAGCATAATAAGAACTATTAAAGAGAATGTGTATTTAATTTCATTAGCACAACTACAACACACAATATATACATATATGTCTGTATGTACATGTACATACACACATAAACACTCACACACATCTATCTATCTGTTATCTATCTATCTATTTATCAATCATCATTAATAAGTAGCCATATTTTTACTCTACCTGCTATGCTGGCTCCTCCACTTCCTGCTCCAATTGATCTTACTGCAGAATGATACACTCTCTCTGCCTCTTTACCGATCTGAGTACCATGTCTATTGCACTGGAATTACTACCTACCATTATCTGTATATGCCCCATATGCTAGTGAGTGCATTGCACTCTAGGTCTGTGCATGTATTGTATGACAGGCCACACGCCCATTTTATAAATGAAAAATCAAATTGTAACTAATTAACTAAGTCTTTTCCATTACAGATAACATCAAATATTAAAAGGCAACTGTGTCTGACTCTAGTGTCCCAAAGGGTACATTCTAGGTGGAAATTATTCGTCACATAATATGATAAGACATAGAAGCTGCTTATCTTTCCCCTCCATCAATTTGATGATGTAATAGCTCAAATAGTGCATTAAGATTCTTTCATTAAGTGTGGTCAGCTTTCAGTCCTGCAAAGTTCACATTTTATTAGTGCTCTTTTGTTCTTCACACTGGCCTTTTTCTGTCCCATTGGTAGTGTTGTAATTTGTAATAAATGACTGGGAAAAGTGGGTTCCATAGTAATGCTTATAGGTAAGAGCAGACTAGTGACTGTGTTATGATCTCTAGCTCTCACATATTATGCACTCTCCAGTCTCACAGGTAAACTTGTCAGTTGTGCAATGCAATACCCAAAGAGTTCTCTTTAAATTGTCAGTTTGCCCTAGGAAGAAAATGGTTTGTTCAGACTAATTCTACAACTTAGACTTGTTGAGAGAATGAAGTGGAATTTGGGATCTTGGGAACACGGTGGCTCCTGGTTACAATTAAAAGATTGTTAACTAACATTCAAAGATCGGAGTGTTTTGGTGAACCACCATCACTACAATTCTTTCCATACTTTAGGAATATGTATATATGAATAAGATACATACATATATGGAGATGGAGGTTTCTGTCCTTCCTGGTCCCACAGCTGGTTTGTCCCAAGTAAACACAGAAGCTATATTAATTATAAAAGTGTTGGCTGATGGCTAGGGTTTCTTATTTGCTAGCTCTGTCTTAATTATTAAACCATTTCTATTCATCTATATATCTCCACAAGGCAGTGGCTTACCCATAATCTGGCATGTTACTTCTTGGGCAGCATGGCATCTCTTCGGAAGCCTCCCTCTGCCTTCCTTCTCCTTCCTTTCCTAGCCCAGCCTGTACTTCTTGCCTGGCCAATCGGTGTTTAATTCATCAACCAATAAGAGAAACATATATAAAGAAGGTTATCCCGAATCTCACACACACACACACACACACACACACACACACACACACACACACACACACACACACACGTATATTCAAAATAAGTAAAATCAAATATAGCTTTTGAAAAACTAAGTTTTAAAATTTATTTCTAAATATATGTTAATAATAACTTAGATACTCAAGTCCTGGTGCATACATAATTGACACTTTAGTTCCCAGAAAGGAATTGTATCTGTTAGAGAAGAATTTCTGTCAGTTATGCTCCTTATCAGTTCATTGTTAATCTCTTACATACACCAGTTCAATCCTGGTTTTCTTTGAATGTGGTTATTTTTAACTGATAATATTATAATAAATACATAGAAGTCTCCTTGTCATTTTCATTTTTAATTTAAGTTAGAAAAAAGCTTGTTTTACATGTTCCCACTTTCCTCTATCTTCCCTTCTCCCCTGCCACCCACCAACCCCCATCCCATTCCCTTTCTGTTCCCCAGGCAGGGTGAGTCCTTCCATGGGGGAAGCTTCAAAATCTGTCATATCATTTGGAGCAGGGCCTAAACCTTTTTCCATGTTTCTAGGCTGAGAGTATATCCCTTTATGTGGAGTGGGCTCCCAAAGGCCATTCATGTACTAGGGATAAATACTGATCTACTACCAGAGGCCTCATAGATTAACCAAACCTCCAAACTTACATCCACATTCAGGGGGTATGAAACAGTCCTATGCTAGTTTCCCAGGTATCAGTCTGGGGCTTCCAACTCCCTCTCAAAGCACTACAGAGTCTCAGAAGACAAACAACAAATGTTGTTTTGTAGTTCTAGAGCAGTGTTTCCCAACCTTTGGGTCTCAACCCTTTTAAGGGTTAAAAGATGCTATCCCAGGAGCTTTCCAAGACCATTGAAAAACACATATATTTTTATTATGAGTCATAACAGTAGCAAAATTACAGTTATGAAGTAGTGACAAAAAATAGTTTTATGGCTGGCAACCACCACATTAGGAAAGTTGAGAACCACAGTTCTGTAGGCTGAAAGTCCCAAGCCAAGAGATATAAGGACAATACTCCTGTGTCTCACAGAGGGATTCCATGCTTGTTTTTTGCTAACTCCTGATTGAGTGCCTACTATCTGTTATTTACCTTGACTTGTGGCTGTGTTTCTGCCTCTGAAATTGTATTTGTTTGTGTGTGTGTGGGGGGGGGGTTCTCATTTGCCCTCATAGTCACTTGGCCATCAGTCTATGAGGGCAATGGGGCAGAAGTGATGACGGTTATCCCTGTGTTGTCCGTGAACAGCCCTCCAGAAGACAGACTTAGTCACTCAGCTCAACTTTATTCCTGAGTATAAGGAATATAGGATTGGGAGTCTGGACAAACCTTAATGTATAAAGTTACATGGCCCTTCCATAAAGCTCCTAAAACAAGTCCTCATTATCATATGTGGAGCAAGGGAGGCTTCTAACAGTGATCTGTGCCTATGTTCAAACTAAAGATAAATCAGGCATCTAGCTTAGAGACAACTTTCACATAAGGTCATTTCTCTGGGCCCAGGGACATTCTCCAGATAAGGGCAGGTAGAAGGTGGGGAGGATCATTGGGGAATCCCATGCCACAGAGCCTTGGAAGAAAACTGCTAGCCCTTGATAGGCTACAACCTCTGACCAGCAGCAAGGGCCTCCCAACATGTGTTCTCTGGTTCCTGGTGGATTTGCTATACTTGAAAGGACAATGTGAAGAGTCTATCAGAACTAGCATGACTTTGCTTCAGCTAATAACTTGTGCTACTCCCCTGTCTCAGACACTTGCATTCAGAGTTACTGGGGATCAGGATATATCAAAAGACACAGTTTAACTTATAACAAGAGGCAATGGCAATTTTCTTTTGTGATCACAGCTGCAAATTCACATGTGCATAGATATTATGGCCACTACAGCAAATGTCTACAGATCGTTCAGACTTGATTTGCAAGTTCTAAGCACACCAGAAACCCTCATTTGTATACCAGACTTCCCAAAGCTGATATGTTCTATGTTATTCTTTAAACCTTATTTCCCTGGAAGTTATAAAAATAGATAAGCACTGCCCTTACAGTTGAAAATAAAGCATAGAGCTGTTATAATTTCCTGATATGAAAAATACAATAGGCAATTTTTATTATGATTTAAATGTGAATTTCACATATAAAGGTTTTAATTTAAATTTTAAACTGTTTATCACTAAATTTATTATTTTAGAGACAGATTGCACATTTTATCTTCAAACACTTTTAGGTTGTTAGTTTTGCCTGCAAAGGTGCTGACCATTGTTTGGCACAAATAAAGAGATTCAGCTTGAGGTCTCCAATTTCTGACCTCATTTAATCAGAGAATACTTATTCCAAAATAGGAAGGTTGAGTCTATGATTCCATTTGCATTTTGTTAGCTTCATTTTAATAGGGAGTGCCAAAGCATCCCTATTTCATGAAGAAAGCATCCACACAGTACCAAGAAGACCTGATGGAATGTCCTCCTCCCTCTTTCCTGAGCTCTAGTCTTTAGAAAATCATCACCCGGTTGGTAAAGTTACACATAAACGTAAAGTCAATTCAGACATTTACCACTTTATTGCTCCTGCATCCTGAGAAAATAGTTCACATGATGTTTATAACATCCTATTTTTAATCTCAGTATTTTCTCCCCTTCATTGGCATGTTTTCACACTTGTATTGTGAGTAGTGTGTGTGCATGTGTGTGCACATTTGTATATGGAAGTGGCTGTAACTGCGTGCATATTGGTGTGGAGGCCCAGAAGTTTATGTTGGCAACTTCCTTTATCACCTTATTTTTTTGAAACTGGGCTTCTTGCTGAAACTGTACATCACCAATTTGAATAGGCTGGAAAACAAACCTCAGAGACCCTCCAGACACTCAAAGCTTTCTATGCCTCAGAGACGCTCACACTCACAGCTCTGGATTACAGTTGTGTACCTCCACATACAGCTTTCTATGGGGATGGTGTGCTATGGGCATTTCACTGGCTGACCAATTCTGTCAGAGTCAAGTTCTCTCTCTCTCTCTCTCTCTCTCTCTCTCTCTCTCTCTCTCTCTCTGTGTGTGTGTGTGTGTGTGTGTGTGTGTGTGTGTGTGTGAGTGTGTGTGTGTGTGTATGCATGTGAGTGCACGTATATGTGCATATGGGTTTATATGTTTGTATTACTTCTTGTGTTGGTAACCTTCCCAACACATTTCTCCTATCATATACTCATTAGTGTGGTCTGTCAGCTGTTAGCTGCCTAAATGTTCTCTACCTTGTCCTTGATTTTCCCTGGTATTCATACACTGCCCCTTAGGTTTTACTTTATTCAACAAGAGTACATTAGAGAGAATCATCCCTCTGACTGAGGCAACACAATTGTTCTATAGTAATCAGTTAAAACAATTGACTACTGTTTCTAACTCAGCAGTGAAGCCAATACTGGTATTATCTTTTATGAAGACATGGTAACCAACTCAAGCAAGGCGAAATGTTTGTGATGCAAGGGGAATGTAGAATAAGAAATGCTGAGCAAGTAAGACTTTCTCAGGTCAGTGCTTTTGTTCCTTCCTTCTCCTACTCTTCCTTCACTTTCCCCCTTTCTATCAACTTCTGGTCCTCCTCCTTCATCATTTTAGTAGTGTTGTTCTGTTAGTTCAGAATAGCCTTAAATTGTCATCCTCTTGTTCTGACCTCCCAAGTGTTGAGATACAGGCATACATTTCCATTTCTGGTTACTTGCTTCCCAATTATCCAAAGTATATTGGGTGAATTGAAATCCACCCTTATACTTGTCTGCCAGTGACACATTTTCTATGTCTGTGGCACCAATGTTATATTTCCTGAACTGAGCCTTCTTTACTCACCACACCAGCAATCTCTAAATAGAAATGTGGAGTGAGACTTAAGATCATGTTACCTGATTCAGAATGGTAGAGTTTGCATGCTTGATAATTGGTTTGTAGCCACAAATGTCAAACCAAACCTGAAAGAAGGAAACTGTGAGACAAGAAAGGCTTGTATTTTATGTTATAGAATAAATATAATCCATAACAAATCGATCAAACTTTCCCTAGTAGTGCAGAGACATTTGACACATCTGTTTCATACCAGTATCGCCTTTGCCATTTGATTGCTAGCTACCTCAGTGATGTTCATGTGTTATCCCTGTTTCCTCATGTAATCTTGATCCAAAAGGAAAACGTCATCCTGATATTATAGCTTCTGACCACAAGGTGGCAGGATTGCTCCTTTTTCTCCACCAAAATCAAGGTTTTTTTAGAGAATGATGTCATAGCTTGCCACTCAGAATATTCTGCAGACATAAAATTCTGGTCACAGAATCTTCTACTGAGCTAGTTTTTGGTATATATCCATTAGTTCTCTTTGATTGCCTATTGGCTTAATTATTATCCTCAACACTTTTTCTTATGCCAAGAACAATATTTTTGTGAAAAATTGAAATAAAAAATAGAAATGAGTAATGTCTATTAAAACCTTGCTAGTGATGGTTTGTAGTTCAGCTTACACTAGTCACTTTGAAATATAAGTAAAACCACAGATGTCTTTGAATACGTAGTATGGGAAATCAGAAGGTATTCTGTGATTACCAAGATTCCAGAAATCATTCTGGGCTCATGATCCCAGAATGGTACTATATTATTGCCTAAAGACTTAGACTATCCTGGGTCACAATCAAAACCTCGTCCTGAAAACCAAATGAACAGAAACAATAGCAACAAAAATGAGCCGTCCTGTAACACCTATTTCAAAACTATTCCTATAGATTTGTTTGTATTATCTTGTTAGAATAATGTAATTTTAAGGCAGTTATGCATCAGAAGGAAATGCTCAAACAGTGTTGTCTGTGACAGGAAGCCAGCTGAACACCCAGATATCTAAAAATATTCTACAGTACCTTTGATGACAGTCACTCATTCACTGCCAACTTGTGTATGTGACCTTTCATTGCCATTGGCTTCCTTGATGATTCAGTATTGTTTAAGGTTTTTGCTGTTCATTTAACTCAATTAAGAGATTGTCATTGGACACTAATTTGTTATTATATTATTATAGTTACTTTTTAACTCTGTCCTATGTAGTATTTTAGGTGAGGTGTGTGAGCTTCTGTATTGAACAAAACAAGCAATGTCACTATTTTCTTTATAGCTACAATTCTACAGAGCATTTGATGATAATCGCTCCTTCACTGCCTTTATGGAATGACACCTGACATTGACCTCTGGCATTCATGTGCTCACCTACACAATCACTTGTGTGTGCACACATACAAACACATAAAGACAATCACAAAATCAATAGAAGGATCAGGATTCACAACTATCACCTTTGTCTCTCTGTTTTTACCTCAAACGCTTTCCTTATTTATTGAAAACTATGTCCCTTACAGAAGGGTGAAGATGAAAATTGTTAGGGTATAATTGATCATTTCTCTACCATTTCTCTCTTGCTCCGTAGGTCACCTCTATTTTACCCAATTTCTTACATAACTTGTTCTGGTTTTAATTCTGCTGCTGTGTCAAAATATCCCAAACAAAAGGCAATTTGGGAGGGAAAGGATTTGCTTGGCTCAAAATTCCTAGCAGTCCGTTATTGCAGGAGTGTTAACAGTGCAGGAACTTGAAGTAGCTAGTCACATCATAGCCAGACAAGAGCAAAAGAAATGGATTCACACATTTTCACTTGCTTTCTTGATGTGCTCAGCTGAATTTCTCCACTCTTACATAGTTAAGGTTTCTGTGACCAGGGAATAGTGCCCCCCACAGTTGTGTGGGCCTTCCCAGAAGAATGAACTTAATTAAGGCATTCCACTCACCCCCAGACATGGCCAGAGGCCCATCGAATGTAAAATTTCCCTGTATGCCATTGTCTTCCCAAGGGATATAATGTGGTGTTAGCTTGACAACTAAAGGTAGCCAGATAACAAATCTAAAGTATAGATTTAGAACTAGACAAAATTAAATAGTTGATTAAAAATGTTTAGTTTTTCACATACATCTAGACATTGAGTATTTTTTTTTTGCATTTTACAAGTAGATCCTATAACATGAGGCTTCATGATGTGATTGAAATCCACCAGAAGTTATTATTTTCCTTCTTAAGGATGGAAGTGTGGGGATGCGTCTGTGTTGACATCAATCTCATTTTTATGTCCCTCTGGCTTGAATCATATTAGTTCACTGTGTGAACAGTTTGCCTCATGTAGAGCACCAGAAACTGTAAACTGCCATTGCTATAGAATAAAAACAGACCTGGCCTTTCTGTTTTTTTTGTGTGTTTTAATATCAGTCTCCCCTTTGGTGTCATAATTCTTTTTTCTTTCATGTTTTATATGAGACACAAAGTGAGAGATGAGAAAACATGCAGCTCTATGTAATTTGCAAGGGATAAAACATCTCATGGAAAAATAATCTAATGGGAAGAAATTATCAGAATATATATGATATATATGTGATATAAAATATAACATTATAAATAATTTTATTTGATGTCTGTTATTTATTTTTATCAACTTTGGGGTTATTGTATTGTACTGGAAGAACAATGCAGTTTTTCTAAGAATATTTTGCATCCATATTTTTATTGAAGCTTCTTTTTAATCACATGTGAGTTCTGTCACATGTTAAGACTATTATCATTTTATGTTTTCTTCTAAGTGTCATTCCAAGGTAGATAAACCTGGGAAAAATGCAAATATCATAGTCAGGATGAATAGTAAAGCGTGGTGACAACATTCTCTGGGATGTCTAACTGGAGAGCTGTCAACCCGGAGATCTCAGAAGACATTTGTCTAATGCAATCTCATCCTAGATGTTGTTAGTGTTCCTGAAAGAAGTTAAGATTGTGTCTTTTTTCATTCAGGAACATTACAACAGTTCACAATGGCATTGATCTTTGGGGGGAAATTAATAGAGATCATTATTGTGGGATTAGGAACCCATTTAGATGTGAAATTACATAGACTATGAACCTTGCTGGAGTGCAAGTCCTGGGTTTAGCACTTCCTAACTGTGCAGTTCAGGAAACATTTTATGAAACCACTCAGCCCCTCATTAGCTCAGTTTGACCTTTGCTTTCACAAATCACCCAGAAAAGAATGAACAAATGGCAATTGCTACATTTTGTTAAGTTAGTATTAGTTCACATCTGCTATACACTTGCGACACACTTCTTAGAAAGGATTGCTTCACTTTACAAATTCTCTACCAAAAAAAAATTCCAAGGCTTTACCAAGTTGAGGAATGATATGCTCATGGGTTGGGAAATCAATAATATCATGATTAATTTATTACTTTTATAGAAATAGTGTGGGAAATTGACAACAGGAAACAAGTATCCAGTAAAGAATTTCACAAACCCTTTAAAATGCTCACTCATATCTGGAAGACTGGCAAGATCAAAAACCTTAATTTTAAGGTAAACACAAAGTTCCAAGCCACCTTGTGGAATATATAGTGTTGAGTTCTGCTATCTGATGGGCTGTTTACGTGGGTTTATGCAGATCCTTGTAGGTATTCTAATGCTCAATCTTCTTCAAAGTGTAATATTTATTGGTTCTTTTATTTTTAAATTTAGTTCTCCTCAAAGTATGTACATGTTGTCCTGTCTTTATACATGATTCTTATTGTTGCTATTGCCAGTTTTCTTAATTCCACTAAAAAGTTTTTAATATAAAATGTTGTATTCTTCAATTAAAATATGATTGCTATTTCTCTGTTGTTTCATCATGTGCTCACTTACTGAGAAAATAATTGTTTTGACTATACTTAAACACAGGTAAGATGCTTTTAAAAAATTTTGTTTAAGAACATCTAAGTCATGGGCTATGTCTGCCTGCCTATCAACAAAGAGGTAGGATTGTGGGACAAACATGAGCAATATGGAGGATATACAAGTATATAAAATTCACACTCTCTTTCTATCTGTCTCATTTACCTCTCTATCCTTTCTTTAATTAGCTAACGTTCCAACTTGTATGAAGGAATTAAAGAAAAGCTTAGAGTTTGATGTAGAGATACTTGTCTTTAATCTCAGAACTCAGAAGGCAGAGGCTGGCAGATCTCTAATTTGAGGCTAGCCTGGTCTATAGAACAAGTTCTGTAACAGTCAAGCTTAGGCAGTGAAGGAAACCAAAGAAAACAAGAGCTGGTAAAGATGTATTTAAAGAGGGGCACCATGTCCTAGCAAGCAGCAGAACTTGGAAGCTTCAAATACATGTTTCTGACTTTATAGAGTCAAAGACTCTATAAAAGGATTATAGAAAAGCTGCTGTGGCAGGCATGTGTCAAGGCTGTCCCTGAATGCAGGCCAAGAGAGGACATTGCATGAAGATGTGAAGGTGAAGCCTGGAGACCTGTGGGAAACCTGCCAAGGACAGTTGCTGACTGAGAGTGGAACCCACCCAAGAGAGACAAGTGTGTTTCAGTCAACAAAGCTGAAAGGAGTTGGAGATCTGAAGTACTTTGACATCAGACATGGAGATGCTGTGTTTGGAGTTTCCTCAGCTGCTTTTGGTCTTGCGTTAGTCTTATATTTCCTTGCTAAATTCCCTTCCCTGAGTTTTGGAATGGTAATGTATGTCTTGTGCCATTATATGTTGGGAGTATTTGATCTGCTTTTTGATTTTTAAAGGGGGATTAGTAATAAAAGATTGCCATGCATCTCAAAAGAGAATAAGCTTTGGCCTTTAAAAATTATTAAGACTGTGGTAGAATATGGGGGATTTGAAGTTGAAATAAATGCATTTTTATTGTGATTTTTAAAAGCTTATGGAAGACATGCAGTGAAATGTAGTAGTTTGAACATAATTGTCCCATAAACTCATATAGTCACACTATTAGGAGGTGTGGCTTTGTTAGAGTAGGAATGGCCTTGTTGGAGGAAGTGTGTCATTGTGCGGGTACAAACACATCCTAATGAATATTTGTTTTTAAATAGGATTCTGTGCATTTGAAGCCAGCATTAGACTTATGATGTAGCCTAGGATGAATTCTGATTTTCTCATCTGTCCTTTCTATATGTTTGGAAGTTATAGACAAGCACCGTCTCATCTGGCTTTTGTGACTCTGGAAATGAACCCCAGGACATTTTGAATATCAATAAATCAATCATTTCACTCAGTGAGTCACACCTTCATGAATCAAATACATATGGTTAAAAATAAGAAAAGTTTAGACTAGCTTGCCTGCCAAGCAGAACTATTACTATGTCTCTCTCTCTCTCTCTCTTTTTTTTTAAATCTACTTACAAACATCACTCCACTGAAAAGTTTGACTTAGACTGCACCTTAGATCCACCTCTTTGCAGGTTAGCTAGGCCATTTCAAGAGCAGTAAAGACCTTCAGGATGGGTAGTCCATTACATGGGCTAGCATCTTGAAATGAATATAGAAGCAAAGAGGAGAAATCCAGCCAAGCACCAGCGCCCATCTTTCTGCCTCCCCAAAAATGACACAAAGTGACAAGCTGTCTCATGTCCCTGTCCCCAGTCCTCCCTACTATACTGGACTATATCTTTTCTTAAGTCATGACTCAAAATATACCTCTTCTTTAAATTCCTGTTTTGGCCATTTGATCGTATTAATGAGAAAAATAATAAATTAGTCAAGCCCCTATTTTCTTTGATCTATTCAAATTGACATAAGCTCTCTTCTGCTTTCCTCCTCTAACCAATAGTCAGAATCCTGTCTCCTTTCCTGTCCAAGTCTTTTAGAGGAGAAGAGAACCTTGTAAAAGCAGGCTTTTTTGAGATCCTGAACATTCAGTTGTTCTTCATAAAGCACATTGGCCAACAAGAATTAAATACATACTGTATGTAAAAGCATCTGATTCCCTTGAAATTAGATTTCAACCTGAAACTGATATAATCCAAATTTATTAAATTTCCATTAAAATCCCTCTTCACTGAGTCTCACAATATTTTTAATATGATGGATCCCATCCTTTTCCTCCTGGTTGTGAAATTTACAACACATGTGAATTTTCTTTGTGGACTTCAGCTTAATTCATGAGTATAAACCAAAATATGAACTTATTCCAGATACATATTTACATATTCATAAAAACAGTTCATTAGACAGGCTTATTGGTTTGTTGTTGTTAAGGAATGCATGGAGAGTATTTTGTATGTTGACAGTCTCTCATCTGCCAACTTGTAATTAGCAATCTAATCAATGAGACCACCTGCTTATACCTCAGTTATTAAGCTTACCTTATAGGATGACATATACTATTACAGTTTCTCGATAATTTTTATGGAGTAAAGCTTCACAAATGGCCATTTTCAGAGGTGACCACTTGCTATTAATAAACAATTGATGTGCTCTTCTCTGGGGGAGACTATTTCTTATACAGAATTCCTTAGTTGCTTGTAGTTTTATGCAGGATTGAGGTTGTGATTTTTCAGAGAAGGCATGGACAGGCTTATGTGGTAGTTTGGAAGAAGAAAAGAGAGAAGAAAATTACATAATTATATGTTATAATTTCACAAATAAGAAGCCTTTACAAATGACTCCCATGGCTGCTTAGATTTACTATAGCAATTGAAGCAAACCAGTTAGAAGGAAGCCATATTAACATAAACTTGTAGATAGTTATTACAGTACAACATAAATTCTTAATGTTTTATTAAAAGCACTTTATGCAAAAACTTAAAATCTATCAATGAGAATGTATCCTCATATGCCAAGTAAATAGAAAAACATAAACTATTGGGGGAAGATTATTAAAAGCTGAAATATTGACATTGGAAATAAACTTGTACATTTCTGAGATATTAGTAAAAATATAATTACTAATTTTATTAGCCGGGTTCTGTATAGGAACAATTTATAGGGTGAATCTTTATATATAGGAAACTTGATGCATTAGAATGGCTTGTAGGCCATTCTATGGCCTACATTCTAGCTGACCATTTTATGGTCCAGCTAGTCCAACAATAGCTGTCTATAAATGGAAGGTCCAAGAATCCAGTAGTTGTTCAGTACAAGGGTTAGGTACCTTATCTGCTCTTCAGTATATACCAGAATCCCAAAGAAGCAAATTCTAATGCCTGTGAAGGAATAGACTTGCTAACAAGACAAACAGGCAAAAAGAACAAGCTTCCTTCTTCCATGTCCTTTATATAGGCTGCCAAGAGAAGGTGTGATCCAGTTAGAAGTTGGAGTTTCTCACCTCAAAGGGTCTGTGTTAAAGGTGAATCTTCCCATTTGAATGATCCAGATTAAAAGTGTCTTTCGACTTCAAATGACAAAATTAAGCTCCAATTTGTCACAATGCTCAGTCATTTTTGGTTTTTAGTTAACTCCAGATGTAGTCAAGTTGACACTAGAATAGCCATCACAGTGATACTAATTATCTGAAGACTTAGCCCAGAAAAGAATTCTTACATTATAACTAAAGTACTTGATGAACTAATTTGGAGAATGACATTTCTGAAATCTTCAGAGTTCAACTGGGTGAGATCATAGATTTTGTAAATATATCCTTTGGTTTTGTTTATATGGTTTATTCGGGAAGGAGTACAGGAGGAAGATTTATTACATTTTATATTGCCTGTCACATAAATGTAACAGAATAATGGAGGAGTCTAAATTTTATCTCTTCCCATCACATCTTTCAATGGTGCTCTGTCAAATCTCTAATTTAAACCCTTTAACACCATCCCAGGAACTCCATAAGCTTATTACCATTTCTTCTTAATAGATATTCAATCCAGTTAAAAATTTCAATTTTGTGTTTCTTGATGCCCGCATTTAACTTTGGTAGAGGTATCTGTATGGTTAGGTCTCTGCTTTTCAAAACTTCCCCACCCTTCAGTAAATCTAAGCTGGCATTAGGGGAGGTAAGAAAAAGTCTTTGAGTGGTTGATCTTATGAATTATCCTTAATTGCTCTTTACTCTATATTTTTTGAGACAGAGTTGAAGATTATTGCGTGCAGTGTGCGCTCAAAGATGATCCATAGTCGGTAAGGCTAAGATTTCTTTATTCAGATAAACACCAGCCCAAATGCAAGCCAGAGCGTGCCCACAGGTCGAAAGCTAGTGTGGCCAGAGAGAAGGGGCTTTCCACGTGAGCCCGGCTCTTTTTGAACCTCCTTCTATGTCATCTCAGACTCCCCCTCACCCTGCCCTCACGGGCGTGTCCTGGCACACCTGTACGGGTTACCTGGGGCTGGGCTAGGGTGACTCCCTACAATTCCCCTTTTAGTCTAAATGAGGATTAAAACTTAATAGTGTAAAATGTCTAAAATTAACAATCATAAAGGTGAAATATAAGAAGATACAATAATCTGCTATTGCGCATGCTAACTATGTCTATTCCGGCTAAGCCCTAAAGTCATATGGAAAGGGTGTCTAACTTGAACACCTCCTTCCAATCCCAACTCTAAACAGTAAGAAAGTTATTTCTAACTAGGCTTACACTACCCTAATAAACAATAATGGGGAACGGGGGCATAGCATCTTCTAAGTTACTTCCTGCTGAATTGGTACGATGGTAGCCATGTGGGGTCCTGTGGGGAAAAAAATGCTAGTACAGGGAAAGTCTGTAATGAGTTATTTCTAGTCCATGTTTGAGGAGATTTGCTTGATTGAAGATCTAGGTTGAAATCTTCAACTTGATTGAAGTCAGTACTCGAGGTTCTGGTTGGAGTGTCAGTTGAAATGGAGTGAGTCGAATCCAGTGCAGTAGGAGAGGTGTGGTCCAATTCTTTTTCCGGAGCATGCAGGGATTGTTGTCAGGCTGGTTCTCATTGGCTGTATGAGACTCAAATATAAGTGTCATCAGAGAAATGTTCGCTTGTACATGTATGTGTACTGGGAAAGGCAATCCTTGAAAAACGACAATTATGAGAGAGTGTAGGCCTTGAAAGAAAGACACAAGAAAAGACAAAGATAGTCCTCTAATTCTTCATTTATTCTGTATTACAGCAATAGGCTTCTTGATATAACATAGAAACTTTAAAATTTTGTGAAATAACATGCTTGGATTTTAGGGTAGGAAAGCCAAATCCAACTCTAAATCCAGCATCGATTTAAATGAATAGGGACTAGGAAATGAAGAGAAATAGAGTTATTTGAGAGATAGCTGTAAATTTTACCGTATGGCATGTTCCTTTTGTTCAATGGTTATAGCTACATTCTTTCCTTAAGTATTTACACATGTAGTGTCCTTTGACTTCCAGAGGTGGGTTTTCCTGTGAGGATAAAAACAAAGCACTTCCCATCCTTTGGGAGGCTTTTATTTAGTTCATGAGATATACCTCAGTAAATACCTGTCAGTCGTCCTTCTTGAGAGGGTCGTCCTTTTCAACTCGAATCTTGATCAATTTTGATGGTATCCAAAGATTTTCTTCTCCTGTGGAAACAAATGCAAAACCCCTACCCCAACATAACACATGTCCAGGTTTCCATACCGAGGTCAGTACATCTTTGAAATACACTGGTTGGTTCGGTTCAGCAGTTTTTCCCGTGGTCCAGTATCTTTCCACAGCTATTTGTCCATTGTCATTGGCATTAAGAAAGTTTAGTGTTAATGAAGCATTATGCAATCTATGTTTGGGGGGTTTCGACTTACCAGCTTGCCTATGGAGCATCTCCTTAAGTGTCCTGTTAGACCTTTCAACAACTGTTTGTCCTGTAGGGTTGTGTGGTATACCTGTGACACGCTTAATGTTATAATATTTGAAGAACTGTTCCAGATCCGTAGTGTATAAGGCTAAGATTTCTTTATTCAGATAAACACCAGCCCAAACGCAGGCCAGAGCGTGCCCACAGGTGGCAAGCTATTGTGGTCAGAGAGAAGGGGCTTTCCACATGAGTCCCAATCTTTTTGAACCTCCTTCTATGTCATCTCAGACTTCCCCTCACCCTGCCCTCAAGGGCATGTCCCTGCACACATGTCCGAGTTACCTGGAGTGGGGCTAGGGTGTCTCCCTACACAGAGTCTCTCATTCAACCCAGAACTCACTGATTTAGCTAGTTATGATGGCTAGCTGTTCTAGGGATCTTCTTGTGCCTGTCTTCTTAGCTTTGAGATTATAACCATCTTCCAAGACTAACATTTCAAAATTCTTATTTAGATGACCAGACTCACTACACAAATCTATTTAAGTAGCTTTTTTAAAAAAAATTCCGAAGCATGAAAGATAAATGTATGAAGAATCGAAGATGACTACAGCAGAATGCTTAACTAAGCATGAGATCTCTTTGAATGTGGAATCCTGTGTGACAGATGTTATATCATGGAAACAATTCCAGTAATCAACAGCTTCATATGAGATCTCAGACAGCAGTATCGAGGATTAATCACCAGAAATATTATTAAAGGCATCTATCCAGGAGATCACCCTAAAGCTATGGACCAACTCTTTACTATAAATATTCTTGGTTGATACCAGGCACTTAAACTGATTTCCAGTTTTGAAGTGCAAATTAGACAGAAAAGCTTTTAGTTATTGCAAATGAAGAAAGTCAGTAGACTAAAGTTGAGCAAATGTATCTAATTGAATTTCAGACTTCAGTGTAAACTATGTTTGGGTATGTCATGCTTTGTCACTTAGCCATATATCTTTAAGTTTTCAGAAATTGCATTAAATATGGTGGGCTTATATGCTTGTGTGACCCAACATTTTGGGTTGAGAATATTAATGGGTAAAAGAAATATTGTGAAGATACCTTGCAAAAAATGGATAGTACGTGGGCTCTGACCAGTAAAAGGTTTGAGTGGTTCTCTTCTTTACAAGGTAGTTGACCTTGGGTCTCTGTATTTTATTTATTTTTGAATAAGGGAAAGTGGTAGAAAGACCAATCTCATTAATTTATTTAATACAAGATAGGCAATTAAATGATATATACGAGTTTCACATCAAAACAATGAAAATGCCAATGCTGGAGATATATTTACACACAATAGCTAAAATTGTTAACAGTTTACCAGCGAATTTAGTTAATCAATGGTTATTTCAAAGAAGTATAAATGTAAACCTGGGCATGGAATTGTGTCTGAGAATAATGTTGTTCATAAAAATGAAATGTTTTGCATATTTAAGAAAAATATAAACATTTATAAAGGCAATTTGTAAATGGTTTTCAAGTTATAGTGCACCTCTGACAATAAATGCAATGGAACCTATAATCTGAAAAATGACTTGTAGTAAAATTCATTTAAAAACTGAATTAAGGTGTGGTAATATATTGTTTACGATTTATTAAAGCCACTGGAGATCAAAACAGCAGGGCAGCCATACTAGTTAGCCATAGAACCCAGTGTCCCATCTTTAATCCCAGGATTCAGGAGACAAAGGCAAATGGATCTCTGAGTTCAAGGCCACTCAGGGCTACAAGAAATTGAATCAGTCTAAAAGAGTAACAGAGATCACCCTTTTTCAGCCTGATGTAGAGGTAAGAGTCAATGGCTTGGCTGCTTTGCTTCTCTGATATTCAGCTCAAACCTTGAGCCCCAATATTGGTCTCTGGGTCTTTTATTTATCATGCTACATTAAGGTGTGAGGAGATGAAACAAAGGCTAAGACCTGTTGCTGCCCCCGCAGGTTCATAGTACTCATGTCTGTCAGCTCACAATGACATAGAACTTCAGATCTAGGGCATGGGACTGTTTATTCTGCTCTCTCAGGACATCTGCATTCATGTGTGCATGTCCACACACATACATGAAATTAAAGGTAATAAAATAGACACTAAAAATGAATCCAATTTAAATATCTCTAGACCTACAGATTATAATTAAATCAATGCTCGTTATTTAGAGAAATAGTTCATGAGAGGATGGCAAGGTGAGAAAATCACTGAGTGAGATTCCAGTGACATACTTTAGTCTCTACTAAGCCACAGGAATGAACATGCCCTTGCTGCTCTGTGTCTCAGCTAATTTTCCTTGAGTGACCTTCACAGTTCTGTCAGAATGGCACTTCGCTCCCCCTTTCTCTCCTAATTGTCTTTGACATTTACCTTCTGTGCCTGCTGACTTGTGGTTAGATGACAACAAATAATTGTGAGATAGTGGGCTCTCTAAACTGTTCAGTTGCTACGCATTTATTAGTGTAAGTTATTCAGCAAAGTAGCTAGCATATGTGACAATTATGCACCCTGTCCAGGGCTCTGGGTGAATGCTATAACATTAATGTTTTAGTTTAACAACACTGATTCATGTTAAGATACCCCTTGAGTCTGCAAACATGTTTAAAAAGAAAACACTGTGAATTCCATTGATGACTCAACATAGAATATGGGAAGTTATAATACATGCACATGGATGTAGACACTTCTTTTCCTTTTCTGTCATGTGTATACAAAATAGAATATGTGGGATTTGGGAATCTATGGAAAAGTATAAGAAAAATCCTTTTGCTTAAAGAGACAAGAGAGACACTTCTATATACTATGTTGAGAGGTATTTAACTTAGATTTTTCTTTACAGCTTTCAACACCGTTTTGGATTTATTTCTTTACAGTGTGTCTTTTTTGATTTGTGCTAGAAAGGTGTGGGCTGTTTTCCGCCTTCACTGAAAGAGATAAGATAGGGAATTGTAAGCCTGGGTGAGAAACCAACAGTTCCCTCTTGCCCACATTCATGACCCTCCGGAAGGTATTACTGTACTGAAGCAATTATTTTGAGCAATGAGTAGCATTAGTGAATTAGTTTCTGTTTTCCTTCTTTCCTACTGGCACTTAGCTGCAGGTCAATGGTGCCAGGAGAAAGCCTTATTTCAAGCAGCTGTGTCAACTGTTTCTCATCTCACAGAGTGTGCAAGTCAGAACAAAAGTTTCTAAACTTTCCTCTTTTTACCTTGTCTATTTGCCAAGTGTCATTTTGTGACTTATCCTGTGTAGTTACTTGAGCAGTATAATATTGACAATTTGTAAAATTCCAGTAAAAATAAACCAAGGAAACATTAATCTCTGACTGTTACTGTTTGTGATTTCTCCTTGGGTAACAGTTTGAGACAACCCAGCATGCTCCAGTCCCCATGAAATAAGAATCCTGGGAGCAGAGGAAACCCATTTCTAAGGACCATTGGAAACCATTTGTCTGAGATGCTCCCATTTGGAGTAAAAGATACCATGTAGAGACACATTTCAGAGAACAAGATTCTTCTTTCTGGGGAATATCACACTGTTTGACATTTTTTTCAATCCAAAAACATACAAAATGGAAGATGCTTTGGGTGTAAACTGAGGACATGACTGCTCCATGGTATGGAAAAGCTTCATTGTGAATATGTGAGAGAAATAGTCAGAGGCATTTGGAAGACTTCATAGCAGAGAGAGAAAGAAGTTGAGTGAACATGGTCAGGAGACTAGTTTTGGACAGGACCATCTTTGAGAAAAGGTTGAGGGGATAGCAGGGACAGAAGATCAAGAGAGCATAGTGAGAGTAGCAAGGGCAGAAACATGAGCCATAACTAATAAAAATAGCTGACTTATAAGAAGGGTGAGTAACTGGAGGTAGAGAAGGATCAGGAGATTGGTGTGTGGGTTTTGAAATGTATAACATGTACTTGTTATTAGTGACTGAGAGAGCCTAGGGGCTGGCATAAACTTCAATATACTAATAAGCACCAAAAGTTATATGCTAATTGAATGTCATGTGTTCTTTTTGCTGTAGGTAAGGAAGATGACTACTTTTGGTGGAAACCAGCTTTATAAGTTCCTAAGGAATGCTGGCTTTTATCTAACCACCAGAAATTCTTCTACAGTCCTGGTAAAGATCATTTCTGGATATGTGGACTTTCTTGGAGTTTAGAGAATTGAAGTACCTTTTGGATCTGACAATTTGATCCCATAATGTTGTTCTTCAAAAGTCCTGCACCCTTGTTGTCATACAATAAATCAATAAATAAAAACAGCCAGGCATACCTTCCATTTGTATGTATGATAGTAACCACATTGGCTAAGAGATTTAGAAAAGTTTCCCTTAGAATATAAATATAAATTAGAATATAAATAGAATGTGGAGGATTCAACAAAAGAAGACCATAACAAAAGGTTTAAAAAAAATGAAGTGATCTTAAAAAAAAGTAAAACCTGAGGAAGTAAGTATGTTAGGATTGAATTTGTGGATCTTGAAAATTATTTGCTGGAATATAAGGAAAAATAGGGCCAATTTTTTTGCTTTACATTTTGAAAGTTTTTGTGTAAATGTTTTATATATTTAGGTAAAAGAGAAAGTTTAGGGAGACATGTTGATAAAATTCTAATTAACTTTCTCCTCCTGCATATCTTCATACATTAATCTCTATTGGTATATCAGCATGAACCTTTATTAAAAGTCATAATGGACCATTTGAATAAGATGATTTAAAAGATACGTGGATGCGTATTTATCTGAAAGAGAATCTTAAATGTTTGTTAACTGAAGCATGAGGCTTCAATAGCAGCATGACCACCTTCTATAAATTTATTA
Organism: Cricetulus griseus; assembly: GCF_003668045.3. Lineage (NCBI taxonomy): Eukaryota > Metazoa > Chordata > Mammalia > Rodentia > Cricetidae > Cricetulus > Cricetulus griseus. The sequence goes on along the minus strand of NW_023276806.1, from coordinate 241,290,801 downwards.
CCATTGGGGAAATCCCTATCCCTATGAGTTTCTACAAACTCAGATTGGTTAATTAAGAATCGATTAATGTTTACAGTCCTTTAGATCAAACCAAGTGGCTCACTCAGACACAGGTGGAAACAGGTATGCTACTGAATTATGTTAATACTCTCCACTAGCATCTTATAACAAAATGCTATGTGATTTAAATAAACTCTAAACTTCAAAAAATGATAGGCAGGCATGACAAACACATATTATTGACATTGCGGACACAGTATAAGCAGTAGAAATGTACATATGGGCATAGAAAAATTGAAAAAAACATAAATATAAAAAATAACATTTAAAGGAGCATGATGCTGAATCACAAGAATAAACAGATGTATTTCCAGTGAGAAGAAACAATGCATGAAGCTCACCAAAGAAAATCCACAATTAAACAAATCTAGGTATATAGGAATGGTGATGAGTTGAAATGTTAAACCCATTTATTTATTGAGCATAGTAACCTTTGGGAATTCCTCTTACCTATGATATCTTTAGTTAGGATATATACTAATAGGTTAGAAAATTAATGAAGATGAAAAAGTACAATAATTCAAAAGAAAAAGAAAAATGTAGTGGTTAGATGAACAGATTGATAGCGAGATTTTTAATTATCAACCTAAGAAATATTAATTTTGACAAAAATTTCATTTTATAAAAACAGAGATGAATGCATGAAGGTACATAGGAGGCAGAAGGTAGTTAATGAGCAAAGTTTTCAAGGACACCTGTGTCTGTGGAGTGAAGAACAAAACCTGTTCTCAACTTGGGCTACACATTAGCATCACTGTGAACTTCTACTCTAAATATCATGGTCTGGACATCTGATGTGATTTTAAAATAGAAAGATGATTTTAACTCTTAGTTGCACTAGGAAATTACTTGCTTAGCATTGACTCAATAAAGGAAGAAATGGTAACACCTGAATTTTAAACAGAAATAGAGGTTTATAAAGTAATACATTTTTGCAAACAAATTCCCAGAGTGCGAAATCTTTTATACAAAGTCTTTTATCAAATGTGTGATAAGAGAGACATGGAAATAGAGGTGACAACAAGTGAGTTTGTAAATCAAAAACTGATAATGTTTAACCACAGGGTTTTTCTTTTTTTTCCTCTTCTGAGATGGAAATTAAGCCACCTGGCAAAAGGATTCTAGTAGGAAGTCCAATGAAGTGGATGGAGTTAGGGTAATTCCTGTGGTTTACATAATAAAAGGAGTTGCCAAGGAGCATTCCTGATGATTTTAGGGATCTTCAAAGACCTGCACTGAAATTTAAGATAGTGAAGTGTAAGGTGGGAGTAATCTTTCTGATTCTATGTATCTGTGTATGTATGTATGTATGTATGTATGTATGTATGTATGTATGTATGTATCTATCTATCTATCTATCTATCTATCTATCTGTCTGTCTACCTACCTTTCTATTTTTATTGCACAATACTTAGTTATGTGGGTATGCAGGAAACTGACCAAGTACAGAAAACTATCTAAAACCATCTAATGTATTGACTGGAGAATTGTTGAAGGGGGTTGGAGCCAAAACATTATATTTGGAATGAGGATACAGTAGAATTATAGATAAATGTAGACAATATCAAAGTAACATTAGGTAGTGGCTCAATAAGTGATTTGGGAATAAGTCAACTAGGAAGATTGAAAATTAAGATACTTTATGAACAAGATTGTATTATGGTGTTTGGTGGCCTACGTGGACTAGATTTTTGTTGACTCGAGGTCCACTTTGCCAAAGGATATGTATCCTTAAGAAAAAATGGAATTCAATAAATGTTAAATTAGCATTTGGGAGTGTTCTTCTATGTAGACTCAGGGGATACCAGCTTGACTGGACCACAGAGCAAGAAGACTGGTTCAACTGTCAACTTTTTGATGAACGTGCAAAAGGGAAAATATAATTAGGCCTCAAACCAGATCCTGAAGTGATAATAATGTTCTCATGTGTTAATGTGGAAGGGATGGAAAGTCAGGCTTACCATGAGGGCAGCTTTTATTTTTTCAAGTGCTAGTATAAAACCAAGGGCAATTGGCATGTTAGACCAGTACCTTACTCAAAGCCAAATTTCTACTTCAATAAAAAAAAATGGGAAATATTTGTCTATTGACTCTAATTATCCAAACATTTTTCTTGGCAGGTAGATTCCCATGACCATTAAGCAATTTTTAAAATCAGTTATAGAGGCTTGAAGGCACAATACTTAAGTAAGTATCATTGTAAAATTTAAGTGGTATGTGAGATCTTCTTATTATTAATGGTGTCTTGATCTTAGCTTTTGACTTCTTGGATTCCATATAAATCCTTACTGAAATTTACATTACATGTTGACATCTTACAGGTCTTCAATAATTGCTATAAATTAGTCTTTAAATTATTTATGTGGTGTGTGTGTGTGTGTGTGTGTGTGTGTGTGTGTGTGTGTGTGTGTGTGTGTGTTTTCAGGGATGCATACATGTATGGAGGCTAGAGATTTACTTTGGGATTTTGTCTGTTGATATACCCTTTATCATTTATGAGACAGGCTATCTCACTGAATACAGAGCTCACTAATTTGGCAAGACTAGCTTATCAAGGAGCCACAGGTATCTATCTGTCTTCAGTATCCAGAAATGGTGTTACAGGTGCACTTCACCAAATCTGGTATTTTTACACGGCTAGTGGGCATTTGAGAAGTAGTTCTGAAGTTCATACAACCATGTAACATAAAAAAGAACTGTCATATCATTGAAGGACAGTTTGGTGTTGACAATAAAAAGAAGTAAAGTTAGTTTAAGGGATAAATAATATAGAACTGATTATAATAAACTATAATTATGCTATGTATATCTTAAAATTATTAATTTATATGATTTTAAATATTATTTTGTATTGGGAAGTAGTTTGGGACTAGTGAATAGCTTGCATCTCAGATTGTCATGCAAATTTATTAATGAAGCAAATATGTGATAAAATCAAATTTCTTGTTTCATAAAAGCAAAAGTATCAATAAGTAGGAGATGAATACCTATTTTAGTTCAAAATTGCATCTAGCCTTTAGTGTGTTATGTTCACATTCTTTTCAAAGGACCAGGAAGTTTATACTTTGCTGATAGCTTCACATTTTATTTTCTTATCTTTTCCAAAATTATTTTCTCTAGATCCTCATCTCCAAATTGAGTCTTCTTATCTCATGAGCATCCCTCTTTTATTTTCACTTTAAAATATATAGTCTAAAATTTATGAAGTACCAAAGCAGTGGGTAAGAAGGGAAAGAAACACAAACAGGCACAACGATCACACTAATGAACACAGATGGATATGCATACACACACAAACACCTTTTGTACCTCTTTTACTTCTGTGTTAAGTTATAACATTAATGATCAAATATCCTCATGATTCCCCCAGTTTACTCTGTCCTGAGGTTATCAACACACTATCTAGTGTGAATTGCTATTGTATGCAGGAGAGTTTACAGCATATATGAGCCTCATTGCCTCTTTGCTTCAATTGCACATACTTGGACTACAGCTAATCAAACACTCCAATCTATAGTCTCTTTCCTGATTTTTTATTATGTAGAGTAGGCTCTGTTCCTTAATTTTTCATGTAGCCCAAGTTGCCTTCCTACTCCTGATCACCTGCCTCACTCTCTCTAGTTCTGAGTTTACAGCAATGCACTACCACATGACTCCTTTTCTTCCTTAAATTTGGGGTCCTGTCTCTGAATCAAAAGAAATTTTCATGTTATAAACTGCTTCCTGTAATTTACAGTACTGACTTCCTCAATCCCAATAATAGCAACTGGAAAGGTCTCCTATAGAATGAAACTGTAATTTATTATTTAAAATGTCTTTCCATACCAATATTGAACACAAACTCCAATAATAATAATAAAAATATTAAACTGAACGCTAACTATATATAACACACAATTATGAATGATAACTGGTACATTTTATGGAAACTCTAGTACAGAAAGTGTTTTCTACGGATTCAAATACAACAAGGAACTAAAAAATATGATGAATTCTATTTCACAATAATTAAATTTTTTGCCTTGTAGAAAAAAATGTATAAACATAATTATTAAATAGCAAACACTGAAAAGAGATGTTTTCAAGTCACCTTTGAGCCAATCCTTCAACACATTTATTCAAAGAGCATCAATCAGAATTTAACAAGCAATATCAAAAGGTATAACATGGGGAGGTGACATTATGAGAAAAGTAATTTTATAAATTTTAATATTTATTTGGATGTTAAACCTTCCAGAATAGGTGAAAATACATTTTTTTAACTAAAATATATTTCACCTCAATTTCTAATGGATAAAAAACAGAATAGACTGTTTCTGATAAAATTAATTTTGAACATGTGAGACAGGGGTACGGCAGCGATTGACAAGAATAGAAGATGGGGGAATGATGTGATATTAAACAAATCTAAAAGCACAAAAATTATTAAAAGATAATGCATCAAAAGTACTTACAGAAAAGTGTAATGCAAATGAATGTGAATATAAATTGAAAATATGTGTTTCTGAAATCTTTTAAATAGCATAAAAGCACAAGCCACAAGCCCAAAGAACTTTACATTTTCTACATGATGCTGATTCTAGAATATTAAATATATGATTTTTAACTTTTAATGATGACTGTAGCCACATAGTTCTCCAAAAATTATGTCTAATTTTATCACATGATTGTGAGAAGCTGAAGAAATGGTAATTTTCTTGATGATACTGAAAATTGTTACAGTTTGGTAGCAAATCATTATTTAGGGAAATTAGGATACATGTTCAGTGAGGGATTCAACTACACCAGGAGGTCATACACATCTTCTCCATGAGATATGCACAGAATGTTCAGTGAAGCACAGATTATAACATCTCCAAATTTGAAACAACCTATACACCAGTTCACAGAAGACAAGATGGTGATTTCCTAATCCAATCAGTACATTAAAGTAAATAAAATAAACAAACTAACTACAAGAACACAGATGAATCTCAAAATAATACTAAACAAAAAGAATTTGACATAGCAACTTACCAAGAAGATCCTTTTATTTATATGAAATTTAAAATCTAGACAAAATAAAGTATGTGGAATTTGAATCAATAAAGCAATATGCAGACATGATTACAGAAATTGGATGTGCTCTCCTTGGCAGGTATCAGTTCCATTTGAGATTAGGAACTACTTTTTTCTACTTTATCTTTAGTATGTACTCCAAATTGCATTGATAATTTCAATTGAATATGTTGAATCTGCATTTGAATTATGTTATTGAAACTTAATCATTGAATGCCCTATAATTTAAGTGTTCCATGTAGGAGGTTGCAAGATGATCACTAAACAAGGTTGTTATTCTTGTCACTAGCACTGTCTGGCAAGATTACCTGCTATGAGCTTTGAGGCTTTTTAAAGCAAAACCGTATCCATTTACTCAATAGATAATAATGACGATGATGACAGCAGCACAGGGTGACCATCCGTTGCTCCCTATGATTGTTACATCTTGAATAGGAACAGGTGAGAAACCCTACAATGACAAGCTATTACAAGGTATTAAAGGATCCCTAATCCTGCTTCTTTTTTTTTATTACAGTACAGTGTCAGCTCTACAAATTTGGCAAGGAAAACTTAAAAAAAAAAAAGTGTGCTAGGACACACAGCTCTGATGAAGTTAGGAGGGGCTGATAGTCACAAATATCTGACCAGAATATAAGTTGACACAACTGTTTAAATTTGAATTCTTCAAATTTAAAAACAGTTTAAGATTAGTGTTCCCTCATGGTAGAACCTTGGCATGCTCAGTCTTGCACAGGTCTCTGTAGCTGTGTGTTCTTGGCTACCATAGTGTTGCTGTTTCTGGATGGCACTGTTTCATGACAATCTTCTCCATTCTCTAACCCTTAAGTTTTGTTTGTTGTGTCTTCTGAATGTCCCCTGTGCTTGGGGCCTAATGAATGGTAATAGATAGCCTGGTTAAGGACTAAAAGCATGTGTGGGGGGTCACGTTACCACAATTTATTGAAATGAACACAACAGAATGTTTATATATATATATATATATATGTGTAAATACATATATATATATGTAAATTCATATATATATTTATATATATAAATATATGTATTTTTTTTGTTTTTTTCGAGACAGATTTTCTCTGTGTAGCTTTGGAGCCTATCCTGGCACTTACTCTGGAGACCAGGCTGGCCTCAAACTCACAGAGATCTGCCTGTCTCTGCCTCCAGAGTGCTGGGATTAAAGGTGTGTGCCACCAACGCCCAGCCAGACTGCTTACATATTAATGATTCTACATGTAGAGTAGTATAGCTTCCTTCCAGGTCAAAGAAGCTCCCTTGATAGAGGGTTGCAGTTCATGAAGAGACTCGTATTTGTTCAAGGTACTGTGAAAAACTTACTGATGAGTATATGATTTTGCACAGGACAACCATAAACTGAGAATGTGTAAGAAGAGTTCAACTGCTACAAATGCTTAAATGTTAATGAGTGTGTTAAAGCACCTTGGTTTGACATGATGATTTAGGCATACAGAGAAAGAACTACTAAAATTAGTGATCTTTATGGAACTCTTAATTTGACTCTCAAAAATGAATTGAAGAAAACATTTCAAATAGAATGTTGGTACTTTCATGCCTATTGTTTCTGTTTTCCCATCACCTGGAGAAATCAATTCACTGTACCATAATTTGGTTAGCAGCCAGTCATGGAGTGAACACAGATTGTGAGTGTTTCTGTACAATTTATATTAACCAGGCTCTTCAGAAACCTTTAAAACTCATATTTACTCTTAATTTAAATAAAAAACTTTTCAAAGTTTTAATGTATAGAAAGCATTGCATTTCTACTTTGATGATTGTTTTGTATGTTCATGTACTTTCTTAAGAAGCATTGAGTCCGACCATATGCAAATCATATAGCAAATCTTAATGTAAAACTTAATGTTGCAAAGTTTTCATTCCCCAAAGCTATTAAATATGGCACATTTAAAGGCCCCATTAAGTCCATTTTATACCTCAAAAAAGCAGCCTAGATAATCAAATGCAGTCAAATCGTTACTCACTCCCATTACCACTGGATGGTTAGTGAACAAAATGCACTTTGATTTTGCCATTTGAGAAGGAGGATAGGAATTAAAGATATAACCAATTTGACAGACACAATTTCAAAGTTAAAGTCAACATGCCTTCAGTTCCTATGCAGCATGAGCTTGGATTTTCATGTGACAGTGAAATTAGGGAGATGGAGAGCTGTCTTCCTTTACAAAGAAGGCCCATATTCAGAGGTGTAAGAAATAGTTCATGGATCTGAGAAATTAGATAGCCACATCGACAAGGGAGACACTAGATCCCATCTCTAAATGGTTTTATACCAAACTGAAACAGATTAAACACCAAGTGTTCAGACCTGAACACTTGTAACTATCAGAAGACAGAGGAGACTCTGCAGAGTATTGAGGTGGTTCTGGGTTTTGGTTAAGACTGAAAACAGATGAAACACAAACAAAATGAGAAAATGGAGATTATTTCAAAATAAAAGACATTACTTTGGAGGAAATACAACATGGAGTGAAAATGTAATTTTTCAGGAGAAACATTTGCAGGTAGCTTGTAAGCATTTAATATCCTGAAAATGTAAAGAACTAAGAAAAATAGTAACTGAAACAAGTAAACACCATATAACTCAGTTATCAATAGGGAAAATAGACACTGCTCAAAACTGACCTACAAGGCATGAGAAACCATTCAGCATCACTGTCCAAATGAGAAATAGCCTTAGCCCAGAAAAATGTCTGTTATTGAAAATACAAACACACGTACATACTACAGAGTCTGGAGAAGAAGAATCCATGCCATAGAGGGAAAGAAAATCAGTCCTCTCATTATGGAAAGCAGTGTGCTTCTTCTGAATACTGGCAACTGCAGTGTTCATTGAATATTGTTTCTTGTAGATTTCCCCCTTGTCTATGAAGAAGAGCTTTAGTTTAATGTAATCTCACTTGTCTGTAATTGTTTCTGTTCACTCATATATATGGTCTGTAATGTCTAATGAGAGAAAAAGACTATACTCTATGCAATTCCTGATTTTAGAATATTGTTGAAATTCAATATCCTTCATGATTAAAAATGGTAAAAAAATTAAGACTAGGAGGAATGTAATAACATAATAAATATTTCAGTCAACATCCTACCAAATGAGGAAAAGTCTTGCTTCAAGAAATGGAACAATTTAAGGATCCCTTTAACTTTCATTATTAAAATGACCATAATTTATAGCACATTTATCATCCATATATAGTAGGGCTACAGATTTTTTTTGAGTTAATCTTATATCCTGCCACTTTGCTGAAGGTGTTTATCAGCTGTAGGAGTTCCCTGGTAGAGTTTTTTTGGTTCACTTATGTAGACTACCACATCATCTGCAAACAGTGGAAGCTTGACTTCTTCCTTTCCAATTTGTATCCCCTTGATCTCCTTTTGTTGTCTTATTGCCCAACCTAGAATTTCAAGGATGATATTGAGGAGATATGGAAAGAGAGGACAGGCTTGTCTTGTTCCTGATTTTAGAGGAATAGCTTTGAGTTTACCTCCATTTAGTTTGATGTTGGCTGCTGCCTTACAGTGTATTGTTTTTGTTATATTCAGGTATGTTCCTGTTATTCCTGATTTCTCCACAACCTTTATCAGGGAGGGATATTGGATTTTTGTCAAAGGCTTATTCAGCATCTGGTGAGATGATCATGTGGTTTTTCTACTTCAGCTGGTTTATATGGTGGATTGCATTGACAGATTTTCAAAAATTTAACCAACCCTTTATCCTGGGGATGAAGCCTACTTGACCATGGCAGATGATTTTTCTGTTGTGCTCTTAGATTCCATTTGTCAGTATTTTATTGAGTATTTTTGCATCTATGTTCATGAGGGATATTGTCTGTAGCTCTCATTCTTAGTTGTGTCTTTGTGTCTTCGGTACCAAGGTAATTGTAGCCTTGTAAAAAGAGTTTGGCAATGTAAAAAGTTTGGGAATGAACCATCTGCTTCTATTGTGTGGAACAACTTGAGGAGTATTGGTATTAGCACTTCTTTGAATTTCTGGTAGAATTCTGCACTGAAGCCATCTGGCCCTGGGCTTTTTTTTTGGTTGGGAGACTTTTGATGATTGCTTCTATTTCTTTAGAAGTTATGGGTCTTTTTCAGTTGCTTTTCTGTCCTTGATTCAGTTTGGGTAAGTGATATCTGTCCAGAAAATTATTCATTTCCTTTAATTTTTCAAATTTTGTGGAGTACAGGTTTTCAAAGTGTGATCTGAATGTTTTCTGGATTTCCTCAGTGTCTGTTGTTATGTCCCCCTTTTCATTTCTGATTCTTTTAATTTTCATGTTCTCTCTGCCTTTTGGTTAGTTTGGATATGGGTTTGAGTTTTAATAATGTTTCTTTTACGAATGTTGGTGCCTTTGTATTTGGGGATAGGTGTTTAAAATTGAGACTTGTTCCTGATGGATTTTTACTGTGATGAATATGAAATGACCTTCTTCATCACTTTTGATTGATTTTAGTTCGAAATCTAACTTGTTAGATACTAGGATATGTTGGGAGACACCCTAGCCCCGCCCAATAGTCCTGGGTGCCAGGTGCCAGGTGGATCCGGGACTGGCCCATAAGGGCGTGGTGAAGGAAAGCCAGGGTGACATAGGGAAGCTTCTTAAGGGTCTGATACTCTCGTTGGTCTCTAGGTGGGTGCATGCAGGTCTGAGACACTCACTGTCCAGGAGGGTGGGAGTGGGACTATTACATAGATCAACAGAATCTGGGTTGCTTGGTCCTCAGGACCTGAGTTGACCTGCCTGCAGACCCCAGGAAGGGAGTTACCAGAGTGGGGCAGGAGGAAATTGGGCCCAAGTCAGGGGCCAAAGTAGCTCACCTCTGCACTCTGCACTGCCTGGGGGCACAGTAGCCCAGTGATCCCAGCAGACTCAGGGCCCCTGTGTCCTCAGGGATCCATTCAGTCTGACTGCAGAATCCTGGGGTGGTATTTCCCAGAGTGGACAGGTAGAAGTTGTGCCCAAGGCAGGGCCAAAGCAGCTCACCTCTGCCTGCATTTACTTTTCAATTCTCTTAAACTTTTCTACTCCAGTTTTTCAGGTAAAGTAAGCTGATTGCTTAGATCTCACTACATAAATCATATAACTCATTTCAAATAAAGTAAACATGGTATGTACCCACTTATAAGTGGATATCAGCTGCTAAGTAAAAGATAATCAAGTTATCATTTATAGACCCAGAGAGGTTAGGTAAAGAGGAGGGCTCTAAGGGTGATATATGGCCCTCACTGGGAAGGGAAAATAGAAGACTCTTTATGGGTAGACTGTGAACTTCTGGTAAAGGCATAGTAAAAGATCAGATTGAGATGGAGAGGGAGAGAGTCAGCTGAACTTTTACTGTGTTTGGGCAGTGGTTTGGAAACCTGTTACAATAAATCTTTCTGCCAAAAGCCACCTGAGCCCCACCACTACATGTGAGCTTTACGCCAGCCGCCCAACCGAGTTAGGCCCAAATGAATACACAGAAACTTGTATTAGGTACAATGCTGCTTGGCCAATGACTAGGATTCGCATCTGTTAGCTCAGTCTTAACTATCATAAACATATATTTTATAATACTTATCTAATCGGACGCCTTATTGGCGTCCCTCCTTGCTGGTGGATCACATCGTGCCGCTGGAGCAGGAGCGGAGGGGAAAAGAGAGCCCTTCCTGTTTCTCCTTCGCTTAAATATGAGTCTCCTTGCTATGTCACTTCCTGCCTTGATCAGCACTTCTCTACTACATTTCCCAGAATCCTCTTTGACTTCTAGTCCTGTCTAACTTCCTGTCTCATTGGCCAAACATTATTTTATTTAACTATCAATAAGATAAACATACACAGTACATTCCCCATCAGAAACATTGTGCAGTAGAAACTTCATGGTGTCTATGAGGGTGACCCTCATGAGGACTCCTAGTAATGGAGAATACAGTCTGAACTGACTATCTTATGTAAGTAGGGAAGGCTTACAGCGATAGAATTGGGTGACTACATTCAGTTGGATTGTAGGCCCAGGGGTTCCCATGGAGAGCCATAGAAAACCTAGACTGACGTTAGGACAGAATTTCACTCTCTGAAAACTGACAGGGAGGCCCCAATTTCAAGGACAACCAACATTCACATGGCTCTTCAAATGTAGAGAGGTCAAGCTGGTACCTGAACTGAGCCTTCACCCATATGTTCTAGAATGTTCGGCACAGGAAGGTTATGGGGGAAGTCCTTCTGTGTATATGTTTATCTTATTGGTTGATAAATAAAGCACTGTTGGCCGATAGGAAAGCAAGATAGGTGGGGCTAGGAGTCGAGGCAGATTCTGGAAAATGTAGTAAAGACAGGAGTCGCCATGTGATCACAGCAAGAGAGGATGCATGCTGCTGGTGTCCTCAGTAAGATAAGTTTTTATAAAATATATAGATTAATGGTTATGATTGATAAGATGAGCTAGCAAATAAGAAATCCTAGTCATTGGCCAGCAGCATTGTAAATATTATAAAACTCTGTGTATTGTTTGGGGGCCTAGCGTAGCAGAGGGGCTCTGGCAGCTGGTATAAAGAGTTATCGTTACAGGTAGGTACTCTGTATGCTTTGGAAAGAAAAAACCTGCATAACAACCCAGCCACCAAACACTCCACTTACAGTAAGTCTTATATACAAAATGTGCTGGAGCAATGGTAGCACGGAACTTGTGGGAGTCACCAACCAATATCTGGTTTAAATTTAGGCCAATGCTGTGAGACAGAGCCCATTTCCTACAATGCCTATATAGTTTGGAAACAAAGACTGAATAGTCCAAAGACCTATGGTAGAACCAAACAAAACAGACAAAAAGTAATAATGAATAGACTACTTTCTAATGATATGATACACCAAAAGTTGGGTGCCTTATCCAGTTGACATCAGAAAGGTTTCCTCCAGGAACAGATGAGAGTGGGTACAGAGATCAACATCCAGAGATTATGCAGAGAGAGAGAGAGAGAGAGAGAGAGAGAGAGAGAGAGAGAGAGACCTTAAATTGGAAGTCTCTATTTGTTCCTTCTTCTTGGAGGTCTGGGAACCTGAAAGAGGAGGAGTAGTAAAGATTACAGGAGACAGAGGGGGTGGAATACACCAGGAGGACATGCCCACCAAATCAACAAAGCAGGGCCAGATTGGCTCACAGACACTGAAGCTGTAAGTACAGGGATTGCATGGATGCATCTACACCAAGTCCTCTTTGTATATATTTTGGTTGTTAGCTGGGTATTTTGGTGGGACTCCTAACAATGGAAAGGTTTTGTCTCTGACCATTTGCCTGTTCTTGGAACTCTTTTCCGAGTACTGGGTTGCCTTATCCAGACTTGATATGAGGACTGTAGAATTGTCTTATTATATTTTTTGTCCTGTTTAGCTTTTATCTCTTGGGGGCCTGCTCTTTTCTGAAGAGGAAACCGAGTAGTAATGGATCTGTTGGAGAGAGGAAGTGGTGAGGTGAGTTGTGATGACTGGAGGAAGACGTTACAGTTGAGATATATTGTATGAGAGAAAAAGATATTCTCATTGAAAGTAAAGCATAAAAATAAATTATAAAAATGCATTGCTTATAGAAGATATAAATTTACCTCTTCTTTAGAAAATAGAGATTTATTGTCATCCTTTGACTTTGTAAAATAAAAATGGCAATAAGGCATTTTGTATGTTTGTGAGTGTGTGTATATTTGTGTGATATGTTCATCTTCATTCGAGTTTGTGCATGTGTACATATTAATGTGTGGGCAGAGGTTAATTGATCTAAGGTGCTTTCTTAGGCATCTTCTTTAATTCCTCTCCCCATTATTATTTCAAGAGAAGTTCAGTTAATAAAACTGAATATTCTTTTGTTCCAGTTTTGCTGAAATCCCCTTGGGTCTTCTTCTTATTGATCAAATAGTAAAAGCTTTCTCTTCAAACTCCAGCAGCTTTTATGTATGCTTTACTTGTTAAAGGGAATCATTTGAGTATCAATAACCATAGTAGAGCCTGAAAATGAAGTATTTCACACACTTAGGGCCTTCAGTGAGAGATAATCACTTTTAAAAATGAAGGTTATAGAATTTCTAGGTTAATTGATAAAAAGGAAGCCATGGTTGGTTCTAAAAATATGAACTTGAGTTTATCTTTTATATACCAGCTTGTTGAAACATCTAAGACAAAAAAATGAGTTGTTGATTATGAGTTATTAAATTAGTTATTATGTTTCAAACAGTCTATTTGTATCACTTGAACACCAAACAGAGATCTTATGAAACTGAATAAATTATTTCAAAATGACATGCAGTGTTCCCAACTTACATTTGTTCAAGTCAGGTTTTTTCTTTTTTAAATTATGAAACAATATTTTCTCAATTTACATACCAATCACAGTTCTTACTCCCTCCCCTCCTTTCCCCCACCCCACCCAACTACTCCTCAGAAAAGGAAGTCTTCCCATGGGGAGTCAACAAAGTCCAGCACATTGCTTTGAGTCAGGACCAATGTCCTCCCCTCCATATCTAGGCTGATCAAGGTATCTGTCCAAAGAGAATGGGCTCCAAAAAGCCAGTTCAAACATCAGGGATAAATCCTGGTCCCTTTGCCAGTGACCCCACAGACTGTCCAAACCACACTACTGTCATCACCATTCAGAGGCCTAGTTTGGCCCTATGATGGTGTTCCACTTTCAGTTGAGAGTCAGTAAGTTCCCACTAGCTCAGGTCAATTGGTTCTGTGGTTATCTCCAAAATGGTCTTGACCTTTTTGGTCATATTATTGCTCCTTCCTCTCTTTGACTGGCCTTTGGGAGCTAGACCCAGTGCTTAGCTGTGAATCTCTGTATCTGCTTCCATCAGTTGCTGGATGAAGGTTCTATGATAATAATTCAGGGAGTCATCAATCTGATTACAGGGCAGAGAGGGAGAGCAAGGAAAGATGTATCTTGATTGACAGAGTCTTTATAGGCTATTGAGAAACATGGCACTAAGGAAAGTGTCAGGGATCCACAAGGATGACCCCAGCTAAGACCCTATGCATAAATGGAGAGGGTGCCATCAAGTCAGTTTTAAAATTTTCACTATCTCTATGAAGCATGTCTTACTGTTTTCTCTCAATAGTGTTATTTTTTCATCTCTAATTTGGCTGGATATTTATATTCTGCCTGCCTTGAAATTTCTTAGTATTAAGGATGAGTTGTGAAAATGTAGGAAATTTCCTTTTGCTTTGTTTTAGCTAATCTCATTAAATGAATGATATAGTCATTGTTTGGAAGACTGATGACCCCATGGCATGAGATCAATTTTGCTTATATTCACAAACAAGGTATTTTTCATCTGAATCAGAAATGTCACACCAAATTTTGGTTTTAATTCCTTCACCTATGAGTCATTGTTTCAAGGGTCATCATTTCTATCTTCTGTCCTATTTGAAAATCTAATTTAATTCTTAAGATAGATCTACTTCTTAAATGATCATGATTCACCATAAAGCATCAAAACCATTGAACACTGACACTTTGCAGTTAACTTTCTGAGAGCTAAAAATGCTCCTTCTAATACAGGAAATATGATGGTCCTTTATGTCTGTGTTTTTGCCAGACCATTGGGTCTTATTGTAAAACAGACAAACTATAAAATTCAGTGGCTCGTATAATTATACCTCTAGATAAAATGAAGTAAAATGAACATCTTTAAATGCTCATGTTCAAATAAATAGTTCAGTGTTTGGAAGATGTAGGCAGTAATCATATTTAATGCTGTGAATCTTATTTTAGGCATGGTAAAAGAATATAATTGAATATGTACCACACAAGAACAAATTCTATAAGATGAAATGATGATTCAGTCTCCAGTAACATTTAAAGAAATGATGTTGATTACATAATATGTACAAGTGTTTTTAATCCCATACATGTTTCTTTAATGCTTGATTGGCTAGCTTATTTGTTTCTCTTAGGCTAGAAAGTTTGGAAATTTTATGGTAGTTTCCAATAGCAATTATTATGTGAGGTATTGAAAAGCAATGACTTACTAAAATGCACCTTGACACAGTACAGTTTACTAACTCAGAGATTTGCTCCTGTGCCAAAAGAAATTGCTAGGAAGTCTGAAAGGTCATTTATTGAAAATGTTACTATGTTTATCTCTCTAATTTCATGATGGATCCTAAACATATGTATTGTGAAGATTGGTGGGAAGACAATGAAAAGGCAGTCAGGAACTGATTACTGTTAATTTGTCAGGCACTCTAGGATGAATGACCTGTAATGCCAAGCTGAACCCCTTGTCATATCCTGTATGTTCTGAATTTCTAAGTCAATAATTTTAACTCAAATAAAAACGGAATGAGTATAGTTTATTACCCTACTGAATTAGATGGTAATTTTGCTTAAGAAATCAACATCTGAGTAACTGAAGAAATTATTCTTTTTTTCCATCTTTTTTATTTGAATTAGAAATAAGATTGTTTTACATGTCAATCCCAGTTCCCACTCCCTCCCCACCTCCAGTATCAATCCCCCCAACTTATACCCTACCTATCACATATTCTGTCTGCTCCCCAGGGAGGGTGAGGCCTTCCATAGGAGATAATCAGAGTCTATTATATCCTTTGGGATAGGGCCTAGGCTCACCCCATGTGTCTTGGCTCAGGGAGTATCCCTCTATGTGGAGTGCGCTCCCAGTTAACATTTATTTGAATTATATCAGTGGTTTATTATTAGGATAAAGTAAACTATTTGGAAGAATTTTTGTTATTTTATTTTCATTGAAAGTGAGATTAAGGAACATCCATTTGGGTGTCTAGACATTTTTTTTTTCAAAATGAAAAACAAATTCAATTTCATCATTGTAACAGCAATCAATAATAAAGAAGTATCTAATTTTTGAAGCTCTTATTCATCACCAAGTGAGTTAAATCCTTGCTGAATAAGAACATCCAGCCTTCAAAATAGGGATAAACATATAGGCAATTGTTCAGAATCTCTCTGCAAATTTAGTTTTTTTCCATTTTCCTTTTTCTTCTGTTTCCTTCCTTCCTTCTTTCCTTCCTTCCTTTAGTTTTGGGGACATAGTTTCTCTATACAGTCCGTCCTAGCTATCCTGTAATTCACTTTGTAGACCAATCTAGCCTTAAGGTCAACAGATGTTTACCTGCCTCTGCCTCATGAATGTGGGGTATAATAAAGATGTGTAGCACCACAACTGGATCATTTCTTAGTTTTGAGGATACCAAATATAAAAATATGTTTTGTTGTATTTCATTCTAATTCTTTGAATGATTTGAAAGTGTTTGAATTTCTATTTCACACATATTTGCAGATTCATGGAGAATCTGAAAGCTTAAATGTACACACATATGCAAAAATAAAAGGTTCAGCTACCTAGGTGAACCATCATGCTCCACATACCAGGGGATGCCCACTGAGGAATTATATCCCAAGGTTACCTGGCGTCCATTCACATAAACTTGGACAGCACACACACACACACACACACACACACACACACACACACACACACACCATATAGCACCATATTTTATATTTTTAAATTTAAATTAAAGATTCTTCCTGTAACTAATTATGTTGAATTTTACTTTTATTAAAACAATTAACTTTCCATTAGGCCCCCTGAACTTAGGTGTCACTTAGGAGGCCTGAACAATCTATGGGCTTCTGGTAGTAGATCAGTCTTTATCCCTAGCATAAGAATGGACTTTTGGAACCTGTTCCACATAGAGGGATACTCTCTCAGACTAGACACATGGGGGAGGTCCTAGGCCCTGCTCCAAATGATGTGACAGACTTTGAAGATTCCCCCATGGAAGGCCTAGCCCTCCCTGGGGAGCAGAAGGGGATGGGATATGGGGTTTGGTGGGGGCAGGAGAGGAGGAGAGGGAGAGTGAACTGGGATTGACATATAAAACAATCTTGTTTCTAATTTAAATAAAAAGAAAACTAAACAAAACAATTAACTTTCAAAATAAACTAAGTGTAGTTCAAATAATGATTATCTTGTGCATTAAAGACAAAAATCAAGATATCAAAACTTTGTAAGTTAATAGGATGAATGTGAATAGTAGAAGATTGCTCAAGAATTGCTATCATGTATTCTGGAGGCACAAGAACATAAAAGGAGAAAAAAGAGGAAGAAATGAATTGAAAGTTTCCTTATAAACATTTGATTCTGTCTTTACCTTCATGTGGTATATTTTGGAGAGTCCTGGTCCTCTTCGGTTCATCTTCTGAATGCATGCAACATTGTTTCCTTCAGAAGTTTGATGTGTGTTTTCCACCTTACATGGCAGCATCACCAGTGTTAACATGGATTAGGGGGGATTGCTGATGTCAGTGGTACCTGTTCACTTACTAATTCATTTGACATGATAGTCTTCTGGATAAACACTTTTAGTATATCCATGTTATAAGCAAAGAAGCTGACATACTAATATTTATACTGTACAAGGTGCATTAAATATGAAATAGGAATTAACAATACTCAAATTCCAGTCCAGATAGTTGGGCTCAGGAATACCTATGTAAGTGGGTTATATCCTTTATCTCTAAAATTTGCCTGTCCAGCTGGGTGTTGGTGGTGAATGTTTTTAATCCCAAGACTCGGGAGGCAGAGGCAGGTGGATCTCTGTGAGTTCGAGTCCAGCCTGGTCTAGAAGAGCTAGTTCCATGACAGCCTCCAAAGCCACAGAGAAATCCTGTCTCAACCCCCCACACACAAAAATTAGCCTGTCCTTTTGTAACTTTCAGATATATCTGAATCAACATACTTATTCATAGCCTATCTTTTTGTTTACATGTTTTGTAAATTACATTACAGAAAACATGACCTAATTAATGATTTATGATGTGCTCATCTTTATTGAGACTTTCATTTAGGAAAGTGAAAACAATGTTTTAAGATTACTAGTTAGTAAAACAATTGTGAAAAATTGTCTTACCTTCTATTATGGAAAGGTTCAATGATTTCTTAGCAGATTTTCATCTTGTTTCAAGTGAAGAAGTTCCTTAGAAATTGCTGTTTTCTTTTTTGGTCCATTTAATTTATCAACAGATAAAAATGACAATAATAATCACAGCAATATCTTATGAAAGGCTTTCCAACATGTCCTGAGAGTTCCTGGTCAGTTAACATTAATAAGAACTACTTACAATCAACTAAAGTAGCTTACATACAATTCAGAGCCTCATCCTGCATAAACCCTGAGGAGAGAGACTGCTCAGATTCATGTGTGCTTTGTTTGCTTACATTCGTGAAATATTTGGTTTTATTTTTGAGGATCTACAACTGTTGGATATTGCAGTTAGGTGGCATATTTTCCACACTTCTGATTTACAAGAATTGACTATGAGCTGTGGAACTGATATAAAAGCAGCTTTAGCTAACACCTACAGAAGAGAGTACATGTAACTGGCAGTCAGATCATCTACTGAAGCCTATAGATCTTGCAGGATGCTAGGAACCTGTCAATTTGAAGAGGCAATGTAAACAGATTGTCACAGTTGAACTTCGAAGGCTAATATTGCTGATAGTGAACACTGGTAGAGAATTAGCCTTGAGCTAACAGAGATTGGAATCAGTATGCATTAAAAAAAATACCCTTGACTGAGGAGCTGTATACTCACCCCTAATGGGAATAGCTATTGTTGCAATGTTAAAAATAATCAGATAATAAATTACACTAATCTCATTGTGTGAGCCACACTTTACAAAGAGCTTAATACAGAGGTTTTGTTTTATGAAATGATTTATGATTTTTAGGCATTCATGTTGATGAGATGTAACTTTCAAGGGTGTGCCTTCTTTTGTATTTGTAGAAGACAGAACCTCACAGCAAAGTTCTGTTCCTCTTTCAAATCTTCCCTAGGATGTGGGTGCAGTAGCTATGTGGTAGATACATCTACTGAGATTGGGGACCACCAGATCTTGATTTATTGTTGTCTGTATTTTTATGGATTGTGGTTTTCAGCATTGTTCTCAATCTGTTGTAAACAATGACACTGATATAAACACTAATGTGGAAGATGAAAGCTTGGGTGCCCTCATTTCCAGACAAAGAATTAAACATTTTTCAGAGCTTGAGAAATAGTACACTAATTGGTTATCCAGTTCCAGGTGCTTAGCCCTGAAATCTATCTATCTATCATCTATCTATCTATCTATCTATCTATCTATCTATCTATCTATCTATCTATCTATCTAACCAGTATATATTTATATTCTCTCAAAGATTTTCTGGAAAAAGAATTGCAGGTTCATTTAGAGTTTTAACTATATATTTTGTCCTCACCATAGTATAACCCATTAAAAAGATGAGCTAAAAATTCAAATGTATTTTGTTTCTCCTCTTTTCTCTTGTTTTCCTGCTCTATTTTCATTTGTTCCATACTATCTGGCATTTTGATGCAGAACTGTAGACTCTTGGGTAGTTTCTTCGGGATAAAGTATCCTAAGTCTAGAAGAGCTCCATGTTTCTTTGGTCTTTTTGGTCAATGCATGAAGATGTCAGAAGTTCATGGAAAAGCTAACTGTATTGTATAAGAATTGAGATTTCAGCTACAGACATAATATTGGCTGGCTAAAATAAACAGAATGTGTGTATTTGATGTCAGATATCATGTAAGAATACATGTATACACATATGTATAGATATGTAATATACATACCAATATACAGATAAATGTTTCTATCAATTTAAGAATTGTTACCCATTTCCCTCTGCTTTGCTTTTATGAAAATTATGAGCTTGAGTTGACCCTTTATCATATAATGTATTATTTTAAGGTATTTCTGTAGCAGGAATACTGAGAATTAAACAATTTGGAACAGATTTTAAGTATAATTTTACTTTTGGATGATGATTTTTCAACTATATTATATTCTCCATTGTTTTGAAGAAAACTCTAAAGAAAGCTCTTTCATTTTAAAATTACAGTAGTTGGGTCAAATGTACAGAGTCCTACACATTTATATAGGGGTAGCTCACAGATATCATAAAACTCCTCCTGGAACTAATACTCTCATATGAATAAAAGATTTCCCAAACACTTGCCAAAGAAGAGTTTGATCTTGAATGTATGACTTACATATAAATTTATAGACTTTTTCTGAGGAAATTCTTTCCTGTTGTCAAGTCTGCTGAGACAAGATGTTCTAGTTTGTGATCAAATGTACTTTACTGTCTCCTGAATAACTACTTCACATCAATCCACACAACTGAACTGAGAACTGTGACTACAGAGAAAATGGTTTTCCACAGTACCATGCTTTGTTAAAAGTAAAGGACTGTCCACGAGGAACACTGCTATGTGAAAGATTTGAACTGACTTTGAAGTTTTATGTACAGTTTAAAGTACAGGACAGGACAGAAGCAAATATTCTATTTTAAAGTGCTGCAGACTGCACTCCTGCTGTGGGAGTTAAGGACATGGAATCCAGATCAAAATAAATTTCAAGGCTTTCTTTACCATCCACCCCAAATCACCTGGGGAATATGACATGGCTTCAGGTAAATCCTTTAGATCAATAGAATAGAAAAGTCTTCTTATTTTGGTTGCTTAGCTAGGAGGTGACTTAGTGATTTTTAAAACCTGTTCAGACTATGTATTGATTGGATTACTGCAGTATTCAAAGGAATGTAGTTTTCCTCAATCGATCAGATGTGATACTTATGTATAAAGAGTTGTGATTTTCATTCTAGGAAACCATCAGAAATTGTGAGAGAACTATGTCTAACTTATGAATTAGTAAGCTATGAAATAACTAGGGAAATTCAAGACTATAATGAAAATAAATCAGTATTTGAATAAATAAGCAACAGCACAAGATTAAATACTGAATAGTAAATAACTTTACAATTCATATTTAATTGAAAACCAGTTACACTGATGGTCATATTCATAAATGACAAGGATGTTATTGGTCTGAGAGACTGATACATTGGTCTGGAAGGACAACTACAAGACCTAACTGTTTTATCTAGTCCTCATCCAATGTTTTTAAATGCTGAAATTCCCCAATGTGTCTTAATAAACAAGAGAGTGAATACCCTATGATTAATTTTGTCTTAGAGAGTATTTCTTATTTTTACCAATATAATATTTAGACTGCTTTGCTCTAGAAAGAAAATCTATGCTAATATTAGAACTTGCAATGTGGTTATACCTGACATCCTACGTTGCTGTTATTTTCTTAAGAAACATGGAAATAAGCATTTTTATCAAGAATTTAATCATTTTTTTGAGGAGTTTCAAAAAGCATTTCATAACGAAGGATTTACATATTTTAGGTAAAATGCTAAATTACCCAAATTCTATTTGTTTGCATTTTCCAACCTCACCAATCTCTGCTCAGTTGTTTCTGTATTACTATTGTTACTAAGATGAGCAATAAGTCAATTGGATGTAATAATTTGTTTACGTACACTTAGTTTCCTTATGACCCTTAGAGTTTCTCACCACAATCATATAGCTATGAAGCTTTGAAGAATTAACATTTTAGAATTATTCAAATTCTTCCTTGAAAGTTTTGTCTCTGTTCTGGTTTCCTGAAATTGTATTTTCATAGAGGAAATTTATATTCCATGTATTTTACAAGTGTGTATATGTGGAGTTATGCAAAGTTGTTTTTAATGATTACTTTAGTATTTCTGTTTCGCTGCTGAATTTCATCTAATTCTGATTGTAGTAGTTATGGGACTGAATTCTCAGAACTCATCAAACTGTACACTTAAAGCAGATGAACTGAATGTACTCTGATGATTTCTAATTTATGTCTTTGCAAGGTTTTTAAGAGTTTTACTTGATTCAGTTTCAAAGATAGAAATATAACATTCTTCCTTTTTCTTCCCTCTTAGACTGCAGCACGTAAGGCAGGCAAATCTAGGTTTAGCTATTTTTTTTCTCTTTCAAATGTTTTGGTTCCTATTTTACTTCAACTTCCTTTTATTTTATTTTATTAATTATAATCTGAGAATTTTATGGATGTACTTAACAACATTTTACTTCTTCCCTTCCTCCCTCTATACTGTCCATGTCCTCCTACTACCTCTCTAATTCATTACCTCCTCTTCTTTAATCATTATTGTTAACACAGACGTGCACACGCAATATGTACCACACAAGCACACACTTAGATGCACATACACTCACAGAGTTGTGTACTTGTTTCTAGAGTCCTTCCATTTATTTTTATATAAATCAGCATTCTGTCATTTCTTTGTAAGATATTTATTTTTTCACCAAATGGTTGCCACAAATAGTTTACAAGATTTTCAAGTTATAATTATTTATATGTGAACTGATTTGAGTTTATGCAGATAAACAATTTCAATCTCACTCATTTATTCCTCTTGTATTTTCCATAAGTGTTTGTCATTATCTTATGGTAGTAAATGTAGCCTTGAAGAAAACAAAGCCAATTTTTCTTTTCTTCGTAATAATTTTCTTATATGATCTGATTAATTTACATAATAGGACTATTTATTTTAGAGGATTTTCTCTCTTTTCTTGATTCAATGTCTCCTTATTAAGGAAGTACTAACAAGATAAAAGTTGTTAGGAAAGGGAAATAAAAGACATCATTTTGGATGGATGGAGGAAGGGACTGGAACTGTAGAATGAAGTGGAGATTTTGGGAAAAAGGTGTTGAAGGAGGGAATATGGGGAGAGACAACAACAATTAAGGGATATTTGAGGCACAGTATGGAAGCCTAATACCTTATACACTCCCCCCACACACGCACGCACGCACGCACGCACGCACGCACGCACGCACGCACGCACACTCATCCAGGCAATGTAAATGAAATTGCCAAACAATGGGGGAGATAGAGTCCGAACTGGCCACCTCTGTCACCAAACGAAGCTTCCAGTAACAGGATTGGACAAAGTGTGTCTCTAAATACAGGCTGTTGCAAAAGCAATAGGTTGCTTTGCACAAGTTGACAGTAAGGCCCAATTGCTGAAGATAACACCCACATAGTCATTGAACATGGAGAAGCAGAGCTAGTGCCTATGTGGAACCTTTGCTTCTGTGTTCTAGAATCTTTGGTAGAGGAAGATAATCTGCATTCTGCCAAAAGAGAAACAGAAACATTGATCCAGACACAATAACTTTGATCTGTAGTAGTGTTCTGATTAAAATATATGCTATGACAATTGTCGCATAAAGCCTGTGAAAGTAACCAACCAATAATACATTTAACTTTTGGTCCACTCCACAAGATGGAACCTTACTTGACACTTCTTGTATGACTAATAGCTAGAGAGATTAAATAGCCTAGCCATCTATGATAAAACCAAATGCTACTGCTCTAAATACAAAAACCAAATCACCAAAACGAAACAAAGTAATGAAATGACTCCTAATGATGCTTTTCTCATAGAACAATGCCTTGTTTAGCCACCATCACAGAAGGAAATGGGAACAAATATAGAGACCCACAGCCAGACATTATGGAGAGACTGAGGAGTCTTGGAACACTCAGCCCTAAATGAGATGTCTCCATCAAATCCGTCCTCTCAAAGATTAGGGAACCCTGAGGAAG
Source organism: Cricetulus griseus (assembly GCF_003668045.3). Classification (NCBI taxonomy): domain Eukaryota; kingdom Metazoa; phylum Chordata; class Mammalia; order Rodentia; family Cricetidae; genus Cricetulus; species Cricetulus griseus. The sequence goes on along the minus strand of NW_023276806.1, from coordinate 241,267,114 downwards.
ATGCAGAATCAAGAGTATAAGAGCAAAGGGGATGTAGAACACCAGGAGAACAGGGCCCCCTAGATTAACTGAGCCAAGCTTAAATATACTCTGAGACCTGAAGCATCCTGCACAGGGCCTGCACAAGTCTGCTCTAGGTCCTCTGTTTATGTATTACAGTGTTGCTGGAGTTTCTTTTCAGAATGGCTGGTCATGCAGCCTATTAGCCACAAATAAACACACAAACACTATATTAGTTATAAAATTGTTGGTCGATAGCTAGAGTTTCTTACTGCCTGTTCTGTCTTAATTATTAACCCATTTTTATTAATATAACTATTTCCACGATGATGTGGCTTACCGGTAATCCAGCATGCTATGTCTTGGGCAGCGTGGCATCTCTTTTTGGCCTACCTCTGCTCTCCTATCTCTGCTGTCTATCTTCCTCCCTCTACTGGCCAACCAGTGTTTTATTCATCAACCAATAAGAGAAACATGTTATTCAGAAGGACTTCTCTTATCATTACAGTGGTTAGTTTAGTATTTTATGCAATTTCTAAGGTTGTGGACAAGTGGTCTGATTCTTGTGCCTTCTCTTGAGCTCTTTTCCTTATGTTGGTTTGTATTGTCCAACTTTGATGTGATAGAATAATTAAGTTTCATAGCTTATCTCTCTCTTTCTCCCTTTGGATATGGGTAAGGAATTTTGGTGGGGAAGATTTGCATCATCTACTTGGGGTGGAAGCAGGTGGTATGCTACAATGTTGGGAATGAGATTGGAGGAGTGGATTAGGAGAGAAGAAGGAAATGTAGATATCTGCAGTTAGCCTCCTCGATTCCCTAGCTGGAGAAGGGGATCTCTCTTAATAGTGAGTGTGCTGTGTTCGTTCTACTTTATTTCCTCTTTTCCTTCTTTGTAAACAAAATTATACTCCATTTACAATTGAATTACACATTTAAATGACTATTGGTTTCATTATTCTTGTATTAAGAAATTGTTACATATGTATTCTATAAAACTTGAATGTTCTTATCCTTATTTCAATTATTTCATCCCTTTTAGAAAGAGCTTTTTAAAAATGTTCTTGAAGAGCTCAATTTTCTTTTACAGAAGTACCTTCAATAGGCTTTGGAGTTTAAAAAGTAAAATGCATGTTTATTTCAAATGCTTCCTAGTAAAGCTTTACATTATGGTTTTTCCAATGTTAGATGCTTTTACATAATATATTTGATACATCTATAAATTAATAGACCCTGTAAATTATATTACCTGCTTTCAGATTAGTGTGTACTCATTATTGATGATTTAAAAATGTGATTTGGTATTTAAGTTGTTATAAATTTATCTAATATTATCTTTTGACAGAAGAATTAAATGTCTACAGATACTAATTTTAAAATGGCACAAGCCTGACATGAGGAAATTAAGAGTGAACTACCATGCATACATCATGTTTATAAGTTAATATTCTTTAAAATTGTCATAAATAGATACTTTATTTACAAATATTAAACTAAAATAGCTTCAAAACATTTTCACCGTGTATCACTTTGGCTATGCTTATAATTTCTGAAAGTATAGAAAGCTTAACTGGAATATTTTGAATATTCTTCTGCTTTCCATCTGGGGGAAAAGACAGAATCCTTTGGAGCTCATCCATCCATTTCCAGTTAAACAAGAAATACAACTGCAAAGTATAATCATAAAAGGTTTTATAAAAAGTAATTTTTTCTTTACAGCAGAAAAAGATCTCTTTCCTAGATATTTTCTGAAATCTCAATATAAATATAAATGTCATAAAATTCAGTTACCTTTCATTTCTTATGACTATATCTTTTCAATGAAGTTCATTTGATCTTCAAAGTATAACAACTGATGCTGTGATTCGCCGTATTGGCTTCACACCAGAGCTGAATTGAAGATTAATTTTTTTCTGATTCATATATTTCGAATATTGGTGTTGGGAATGTTTAACACAGCTTTCTTAAAACTGCTATCCTTGATAATTATAGTGTACTTTCAAGGATGGAACAACCACCCTCATAGGTAAACACTTTGACTCTTGGTTCAGATGACACGAGATCAAACCCAGGCACATGCCCTTCTTAACACCCTGCAATATTCAATTTCATTTGTAAATTTGACCTCTTGCCAAATAAAAGTAATATGTTGCAATATACTGACTGTTATGCATGAGATATAAACATCAAATTACTACTATTATTAATACTGCTCCATTTAGTTTCCATCTTTTCAATGATTTTTGCTTTTATGCTTTTTTGGCATTTTTAATATTCCTAAAAACCTTGAAAACAAAAGTGTAGAATTACTGACTCATGGGATTTTATTTGTAGCATTTATATGTGAGTAGAGGCTTTTAATTTTAAGCATATTCTTTATAAGATTTTATTGTTTAGCTCAGCCCATCTACTATGGAACAGGCAATAATAGTCAATAGCTTAGAGTGTTCAATAGGCCTTATCCTATATTAACCACCAGTAGGGACTGCAAAAGCAGAGAAATGCAGTTTCGTGTACAATTATTTCAGAGAGAAACTTACATGAATGTTCTCATGGGTAGAAAAGATGAGCAAAGATGAGTCCTATCTCATAATATAAACAGCAGCCTTAGACATATCCCAGATGGAATGAATTTCTGTTGTCATTTTAATTACAATGGACAGACAGCCTGTTGCTTTTATAGTCATCTGTGTCCTCTAGTTTAAGAAGTAGAAAGACATTTCTAAAGTAGTGCTCCTGAAACTGACATTGGCATTTTACCATGAACCAGAAAATAAAAGTAAATAGTCTTCTTAATGACATTAATGATTAATAGTTTTTGATGGGATTGAAGTCTTTTGTCGGTAGTTTTTTTCTTTCCAGTACCATTATAACAATGAGTTCCAGATACATCTCTGGGATGACTTTTGCGATGGCAAAACTTGGAATTTAATGAGTCTTCATTTATGCATATTAATCATTCAGCTAGGAATTTTCTAAGATGGGGATAGGGATATATATATATATATATATATATATATATATATATATATATATTTGACCATATATATAATTTGACCATCTCTCTATATATATTAATTATAAAATTATTCTAAAAAATACCACAAATAATACTTTCTGATTAGGACAAATTTCTAGGATAATTTTAATGCCTGGAAGAAAATCCAAGATCAAAGAACTAGTATGCACAGGGGCTATATTGTCACAATATCAGATGGCAGAAAGGAATGGAATAAGAGTACAAAAGGGACGAAAACTCACTCTTTTACCCTACCATGAGATAATCATGTCTTAATATTATTATAGTGCTTCAGTTTTGAAAGTGATGTACATTTTTTTATTTTGATTAGAAAGAAAATTATATTACATGTCAATCCCAGGTCCCTTTCCTTTTTCTCCTCCCCTGCCCCCGCAACTAACACCCTACCTATCACATACGGTTTCTGCTCTCAAGGGAGGGTGAAGCCTTCCATAGGGGGGGTCTTCAAAGTCTGTCTTTATCTTTGGGATACTGCCTAGGCCAACCCCCTTGTGTCTAGGCTCAGAGAGTAGCCCTCCATGTGGGATGGGCTCCCAAAGTCCATTCTATGCTATTGATAAGTACTGATCCACTACAAGAAGTCCGATAGATTTCCAAGGTCTCCTCATTGACACCTGCATGCGTGGGGTGGGGGGGTGCTGGATCAGTCCCATGCTGGTTTCCCAGTTATCAGTCTGGGGACCAAGAGTTTTCCCTTGTTCTGTGGATTTCAGCAGCCTGGTGTGGAGCCCTTTGCTCATCAGTCTTCCTTCTCTGCAACTGGATTCCAGTTCAGTTCAAGGTTTAGCTGTGGATATCTGCTTCTACTTCCACCAGCTGTTGGATGAAGGCTATACGACATCATATGAATTAGTTATCAATCTCATTATCAGGAGAGGGCATTTAAGGTAGCCTCTCTTCTGTTGCTTAGATTGCTAGTTGGTGTCACCTTTGTAGCTCTCCAGACATTTACTTCGTGCCTGATTTCTCTTTAAACCTATAATGTCCCCCTCTATTATATTATCTCTTATCTTGCACTCTTCTGTTCTTGGGAGGGGAGAGGGAACTAGGAGAATGAGAAAGGGTGAGGAAGTCATGGTGGAGCATGTTTTTCATGCTTCCCAACAACCCTCCCCATTCCACTCCCCATCCACTCCACAGGGAGGATGAGGCCTTCCATGAGGGATCATTAAAATCTGTCAAGTCATTTGAGGAAGGGCCTAGGCCCTTCCTGTGCATCTAGGCTAAGAGAGTATCCCTTCATGGGAAACAGTTCCTTAAGTCCTTTTGTGCACCAGTGGTAAATCCTGGTTCCACTGCCAGAGGCCCCATAGACTGACCAGTGCTCCTAACTGACACCCACATTCAGGGGGCCTGGTTTGGTCCTGTTGGTTCCCAACTGTCAGACTGGGGTCCATGAGTTCCCGCTTGCTCAGGTCAGGTGTTTCTGTGGGTTTTCCCAGCATGGTTTTGACCCCTTTGTTCATCGATCCTCCCTCTCTGAAACTGGATTCAAGGAGTTTGGCTCAGTGTTTGAATATGGATCTCTGCTTCTGCTTCCACCAGCTACTGGATGAAGGCTTTAGAATGGCATTTATGGTAGTCATCATTCTCATTATAGGAGACAGGCATTTAAGTAGCCTCTCCACTATTGCTTAGCATCCTAGTTTGGGTCATCTGTATAATTCCCTAGTACCAGATTTCTCTTTTAACCTATAGTGGCTCCTTCTATTGATGTGTCTCTTTTCTTGCTCTCCTTTATTCCTCTCCCTACTCAATATTCCTGATCCCTCATGTTATGCTTCCCCCTTCTTTTCTCCCCTCCTTTTTCTCCTCCCTCCCTCTCCCCATACTCTCCATTTGTTCAGTGGTTCTTGTCCCTTTCTGCTTCACTGGGGTACCGTGTATGTCTCTCTTATGGTCCTCTTTGTTTCCTAGCTTCTCTCGATGTATGGATTGTAGGCTAGTACTCTTTTTCACTGTGTCTAGAATCCACATATGAATAAGTGCATACCGTGTTTGTCTTTCTCACTTAGGGTTGTTACTTTTAGTTTCATCCATTTGCCTGCAAATTTCAAGATTCCATTGTTTTTTCCAGTGAGTAGTACTCCCTTGTGGAAATTTACCACATTTTCTGTATCCATTCTTCAGTTGAGGTGTATCTAGGTTGCTTCCAGGTTATGGCTATTACAAATAATGCTGCTATGACATAGTTGAACAGATGTCCTTGTTGTATGAATGTGCATCCTTTAAGTATATGCTTAAGAGTGGTAATAGTACTCTTATAATATTACCATGAGCACATTATTCGTTTTAAATTCAGTTGATGAAAAAGATGTGAATATAATAGAAACTAAATAGGAAATATATGCAATCTCTTTCATGTGGATAAAATTGTCCAGGATTACAATATATAGAACTTTGTCTCTATATAATACATATAATAGTTCATATAATACATAAATATTGCAATGAGAAGATTTTGTATGAACAAAATTTAACAAATACTGTATGATAACTAATCAATAATTATATGCGATGCTATAAGCTCCTTACCTATGTAAAATAACTTCCTCAGACTGAGTTTATGATTCTCCATAGGAAGTAAAAGGTCAAATAGTTAGCAATACAATCCTTTTAAGACTGTTTATTTTATGAAGATCCATAAATAGCATGAAATATAATTTTATTAATAGATCTTAACTTATTAAAACTTCAGGGTATAACAACTAAGATTGTAGTCATAATATACTCAAAAATTGATTTTATATAATTCTTAATATGATACTAAAAGGAATACTTAATGGCTGTACTACTAACTTTTCTGTTGCAAGTTCATTTGGCTTATGGTTTCAGAGAGATAAATATTCATAGCAGAGCAGAGGTACAACACCCAGAAATGGGAATATGCCAAAACCTCTCCAAATAGTGCCACTACCTAGGAATGAAGTGTGCAAATCCCTGAGTCTGTTGGGGGATATTTCTTAGTCAAAGGACTACTGTGGTCAAGACATGATGTAGGTAGTAAGGAAATTATGCTTGGAAATTATGTTGCATATTACTGCAATATATGTTATTTATAGATAAAACCAATTGAAGAAGTACTTGGGATTTCATATTGACATTCACTACTTTTGGTTTTTATGAATTTTTAATTAGTTGTTTGTGCTTTGGCTATATTCAAACCCTCACCCTGCAAGATCAATCATTCCTTCCCCTCTCACTAAATTTGTGTCTTTTTTTGATTATTTATTAAATCCATCAATCTTAGATGTGCTACACATAAAGTCTTGACTATGTAGCCTTATAATGGAGTGCAGTCAATCTACATAATCATTCACAAGGCTAAATCCCCGTCTCCTTTAGCTTTCAGTTAATGATAGCTCCTCGGCTAGGGGTAGACTTTTATATTTATCTCCCATCTCCATTCTGAGATTTTATCTGACATGAGCTTGTATATGGACACGATGGCATAATCACTGTGAATTCATATGTGAAACTGTCCTGTTGTTTAAAGAAGACACAGTTTTCTTGCACCACTTACCAGTTCTGGCTCTTTCTGCCACCTCTTTTACAATAATCACTGAGCTGGGGTGTGTGTAATTTTAAATCATATTTAGCAACTATTTTTGCTTTTTGAAGAAAGTTTTCATGTAACATGGGCTATACTCAAACTACTTATATAGTCAAAGAACACTCTTGAACTTCTATGTATCTCAGCTTCTAAACTCTGAATGCTGGGATTACAGACCACCACTACTAAGTGCAGTTTCTACAGTACTAGATATCCAACCCATGACTTTATGTATGCTATGCAAGCATTCTCCATAGACACATTCATATATAGATTTCTATCATTATTGATTGAAAAGCCCAAATTAAATTAAATTTAGTTTTCAAAACTGGTCAGTCTGTGATGATTTGATACTGAGAAAGACTTCAATAAAAATGTGGGTTTTTTATTTAAATCTCCTCATATCTCTATAACCTATTGTTTTTGTGGCATGTAATTAATGTGATGCATTATACCACTAAATCCAACATTTGTGATCAATTGATATCTAAATAAAAAAGAGATTACTCTCTTTATGAAACTATTTAATTGGAAGTGCTTACATTCTGTCTTTTTGTTATACATGCAAATTTTAAAATGCAAGAACAAAGAAAATATATTCCAATGAAATTCTGTACAGAATAACAATAAAGTATGAGGTGTTTTTCTTTTTTATTTTGAAGGACACTTTAGTTTTACTTAGACTTTCTTAGTAAGAAGGTTTAACTCTCTTATTAGATTTACCTAGAGCCTCAATACTTAAAGACACTGTTTTTTTTTTTTTTTTTTTTTTTTCTTAATTTTAATTTTATTAAATTGTTAATATTTTCACATATACTTTCCCTCTCCCTCTCCCTCCCCCCACCCCCATTCCTTCTCCCCCACCTCCAACCTACCCCCCACCCCATCCACCCGCCACTCCCCAGGCAGGGTAGGGCCCCCAACCAGGGTTCCACCAAGTCCACCAAATCTTCCTGTGCTGGGCCTAGGCCCCTCCCCATGTGTTCAGAGACAGAGCGAATCCCTTCAAGTGGGATGGGCTCTCGAAGTCCCTCCCACCCACCAGGGCAAAACGCCAGTCCACCTCCCTCTGGAGTCATTCATGATTTCTAGTTTCCTTGGGGTAGAGGATTATAGGCTGGTAAACCTTTGCTCTATGTCTAAAAATCCCAGGAGTGCAGGGGCCTCCCCATTGGCATCCATGATCAGGGGGCTGGATTAGTCCTGTACTGTCCTCCCAAAGAGCATCTGGGGTCGATATGCTTTCCCTTTTTCAGGCCAACTGTTTCTGTGGGTTTCTCCAACCAGGTACAGACCCCTTCGTTCTTCATTCCTCCCTCTCTTCAACTGAGTTCCAGATTTCAGCTCAAGACACTGTTTTTGTATCCTTAGGGCATAATAATAAATTAGCATGAGTCAATTTTCAAGACTCAGATGATGAATTGCTTCTTCTATCTTCCCAATTTCTACTCAATGCCTATTCTTTTTCTTCATCTGACTTTGGGACCCTTTACCTGCAGCTTGCCTTTGCTCTCTTTCCCCCAAGCCGAATCACTCTTTCTACAGCATTAGACTGATATATGGCAAAACATTCAGAATAAGAGTTCCACAGGAAATTGGTTTTAGATACAAATGATTATTTTAAAGTCATCCAATTTATGGGAGATTTTATCTATTAGGATGAGGGACCTGCAAGTTTGAAATACACCAGAATCAGTGTGTATGTTATTATGGAGAAATTTGTGTTTATTTATGTGCATACATCTTAGTGGATTTCTAATACATGAAGGAGTTACATTTCTAACACAATTAAAGAATGTACAAATTTGCTTCAGTGCCAGTTATATGATAGAAGAATAAGATTTTTTCTAAGTATTTTACTAATGTATGAATATGTTCCTGTAGACTATTTCCTGAGGCACACATAATAAATTGAATCTATTACAGCATATCATTAGCTTTCTTTTTTATTTTCTAGAAAAAATAGCCACATTTTAGCCACTGGGTTGTTGTCAGAGTTGGTGTCATTATTTTTATGTATATGGATATTTTAAGTCTAAACATTTATATAGAGAAAATATTTCATTTCCATTAAGTTAAAATGTTATCTCCATGAGTAAATCAACACTGTTTCATGCCAGATAAAATGTGTTATTGGTGGATATCTAGGCCTTTCTGTTAAAGGCATTCAGATTTTTAATTTCAAATGTTTATTTAATTTTAACTTAGTAAATATTTCAGACAAATAACGATTTTAAATTTTTGGTATAGTCTAAGTCTGATTCTTTCAATTTTAGAAGCTATTAGTGGAAAGAGTTACATAATGGAAAATCATTTTATTTGTTTAAATAAATAAATTTGTTTTGGACCTTGTTTCAATTCCAGAGTATCATGGATTTCTATGTGAGCATGGCCACAATTCCACCTAGTCAATAATGAATAGGCCTATAGAATAGGAAAACACTTTACAGTTATACATTTGACACAGGGATATTTTGTAGACTATACAGATCTTAAAAACAAGCATGAAGAAAACCAGCAAACTGATTTAAAACAGGGTGTTGCCATAAACAGTTCTAAAAACATGAAACATGGATGACAGAGAAAAAAATTATGATATTCAGTATCCTTAAGTGTGAAGCAAATGCAAATTGAAACCACTATGAGTTTTCCTTTACCCCAATCAACATGACTATGCTTGTGGCTAGTGATATGGCTCAGTAGTTAAAAGCATTTACTCTTCCAGCAAAGGACCTAGGTTCACTTCCCAACACCTATTTGGTGGCTCACAACTCCAGTTCCTGGGTATCTGATTTCTCTGGGCACAAGGCATGCACATACTTCACATGCATACATGTAGACAACACTCTCTTACACATAAATGAAAAAAAAGGAATCTATAAGATTAAGAAAACAGAAGTTGATGAAACTTTTTTGAATGCAGAAAAAGGGGAGCATTTATTCACTGTTGGTGGGAATATGAATGTGCAGATAATTGTGAGCCAATGTGGAGAATTCTTAAGATTGGAAATAGTGTTGAATATTATTGAATTTCTAGCACAGTAGAGAACTTTGTGAACAGTAGTCGAGCCTGAGTGACCCAGCTATACCATCCCTGGGCTTGTATCCAAAGTACTTAGTGTCCTATTAAAAATGTGGTTGTTCATTCATGGCCATCTCTACTCTATTCACAATAGCCAGGAAATGGAAGCAGACTGATGTCCATCAACTGCTGAATATATACTGAAAACGTGGTACAAATACACAATAGGTTATTATTCAACTCTAAAGAATAATGTAAGTATAGAATTGTCAGATAAATAGCTGGAACAGAAAAAATCACCTTGAATGAGGTCATCCAGTACCACAAATAAAAAAACAAATGATGTATGGTCCTTCTCATATTTGATGGTAGCTTTGAATCATCAGATTTTTCTTTAAAAATTAAAATTTAAATTTAAAATTAGAGTATCTGTAGAATCCAGAGAATTACTAAGGGCAATCTGTTGGGATCCCAATAAAAATGTAGAAGCAGAATAGAAATAGATTACAGATATGAAAAGGGGAAATGGAAAAATAGGTGTAGAAGGTGAAAGTAGGTGGGGCATAGGAAAACAGGGTGGGGAAAGTAGTTTCTTAAGGATAATTAACACCAAAGTACTGTTGAAATGCAGTATGGAAACCTAGCACTGTAAAAGTTTCCTAAAATATGTACATACTCACACACACATATATACATATCCCTAGTTCAAGGTTATGATGCCTCTCACAGATACCCTAGGCTGTTAAATAAGTGTTGTCAATCGGCTGGTTCCCACAGAGCCTCTTTAAGCATCACTGCTCCCTTTGCTTTTAGTTTCTCACCAAACTTGATGTCAGATGACACTGAAGACACTTCACACTCCAACCCAAAAACACGGAGTTATCAACCTGAAAGTTTCATCTCTGCTGGCTATTATTCTCAGTGCTGGAAAATGCTAGGACCCTTCTTTTATCCTGTTAAGTCGCTTTGCAATAATCTTCCCTCTAGTGCTTATCTTCATACCCAGAAGTGTGTACGTCTCTAGCCCTCATCATAGAAGATTCTTTTTTAGTAGGAGGTGTTTAGTAGAGACCAACAGCTGGTCAATGTGCAGAAAAAAAGATAGTGTGGGGTTCTAATCTCCAAATAGTACATTATAAACACAAACACATTCCTTCCTCAAGGCATAGAGATCACCAAAGAAAGAGGGACTGGAATAATTGTAGGAGCCACTGACCATGGATGTCTGCAGTGACAGGACTGCACATTTGTATGCATGAATTACAGTGGTTGTGACTGAATTACATGAATTACAGTGGTTGTGACTGAATACTATGCACAACTGAGCAAACCAGAATAGGGAGAGTCTCAGAAACTGTGCCATATCAAAACAGTCATTTGTAATTTATGGCTGTTGAGAATAAAGAGACAACTTTTTACAGGAATGTGATGTCTGAGATGCACTGTATTCTAGGGTTGATTGTCCTTCACCCATGCACACAAAGGTATGTCTTAAAGGTCCCGTTGTTTTCTTTTTTTTTTTCCTTTTGTTTTAAATAGAGCATATGAAGATGCAAGGGAATTGGGGAGAGTTTTCAGGGAAAGGAGGAATAAGGTTTGTACTTGATCCAAAGACAGTATTTGCATATATGAAATTATCAAACAATAAACAAATGACTACACACAGACACAACAAAAGAAACCCCAGCTTTGGGGTTCCCAAAGTCTCATTTGGTCTTTGTAATTATATAGAATTACTCACATGATTAAGAAAAGTTAATGTAATTAAACCTTACAGTTTATTGCACTGAAGATAGTATTTTAAATTCTTTCCCCCTTTTTATTACAAAGAAAATTATTTTTCATGTCAATCCCAGGTCCCTCTCCTTCCCCTCCTCCCCCACCCCCCTCCAACTAATGCCCTGCTCATCCCATACCCTTTCTGCTCCCCAGGGAGGGTGAGGCCTTCCATAGGGGGTCTTCAAAATCTGTCATATTCTCTGGGATAGGGCCTAGGCCAACCCCCTTGTGTTTAGGCTCAGGGAGTATTTTTCCATGTGGGATGGGCTCCTAAAGTCCATTCCTATGGTAGCAACAAGAACTGATCCACTACAAGAGGGCCCATAGATTTCTAAAATCTCCTCACTGACACCCACATTCAAGGGGTCTGGATCAGTCTTATGGAAAGGGCCTGTTAGGAACTATCTCAAAAAGACCAGGTGCATGCTTTCTTTCAGATTTTGTTTTCCACAGAGTGGAGCTGCACCAGATTCTCACAACAGTGTATCATATGCCATTTACATGTGCCAAGAAAAGCTCAGGTAAACTTTAGTTTCTAGGGTTTATACCTGGGGTCAGTCCTGTAGCCTGCAAGACCCATATGACTGACTCCAGTGGTTTAGACTTCATTCTTTCTCTTCCTGTATCAGCAGAGATAGCAGATAACCAGATAAAGTACATTTGTCTTTTTACATTAAAGCAGAGGGGTTCTCAGTCTCAGATATAGGAAACCTGCTTCTCAGACCAAATGTTACAAAGACTCCAAGGTTATATCCCACAAACCAACTGCAGGCAAGTCCTGAAGAAAAGCCTGGATGGGGATGTGTAGTGCTTGAAGGACTGCCTTAAAGACTGTCGATTTAACCCAATCTTCTCCACTTGCTTCATATCGCTTTGTCCTTTGTCTTTTTCCTGAGATCAGTAACCATATTTGTTTGACCATTTCCTGTGGAAGCTCTCATCTTTTCTCCTCTTATCCTATTACTAGAAAATACGAGGCTAATATTTTAAACCTATATCCTGAGTATTCTTGAGGAAGCAAGAACACTAAAACTGACAGACTCTAGTACACATTCATACACATGTTGCATATGCACAATCACTGCATAGCTCATTTTAGTGACTATAGTCACAGTAGTTTCTCAAAAATCAACCCGTTTTTACACATATCCTTTTGATTTCATTACAATAGCGGTTGTCTGTAATTGAAGTAGCGTCTACTGCATTTGCCCATAGACCATGTAAAAGCAATCTTCATATCCATGTTGTCATTGCTTAGAATCCATCCTACCAGATTGCTTCATTCAGTTCTTGATGTTGACTAAGTAGGACTTCTCTTGACATTCTGTATGGTACACATGTCTTTATTAGTGATCACATTTTATTATCTCCAATATCCAGGTACCCATTAATGCCCTGGTCTTCTGTAGGCAGCTAATTTGTAACTGAATCTGAACATCCTCAGGAAACTGTTGGTCTAGTGCTGTTGCCTTTACACTGGCACACATTTTTCCCATTAAGCCTTTCATTGAAACCAAGGATAAGAGAAAATATTTAACTTGAAATTATCCTGGGATATAACTAAACAATTAATTTATATCTGTTGAATATTCCTAATTAAATATGGTTTCCTTATGTTCTAGAAGAACCCTTTTTGAGTCTCTTATTCTTATTTCCCAGATTCCACATTTTATGCTTTTCCAGCTGAATTCCATTTAATCATTAAAGTAACCCTACTCCTCAAGGCTTTAAATAAAGTCAACTTAGGCAAACATTTATGCAACAGAACTGCATATCCTGCCTGTCATTATCATGGCTACTTAGACATGATTATGGACAGCAATTTGGCAATTTCTTGTCTCACAGCAAACTCAAATTCTTTGTTTTTTGGCTTGAATTATATGACTTTCATTTTTGAATTTCAAAACAGCAGTTAGCGTTTTCACATACAGTATAATGGAATAGTCATAACTGTGCCCAAATGGTTTTTAACAATTTTGTAACTTGGAATGAAGCAGGTTGTGTTTCTCTGTGAGGACTCTCAAAGAATTCACAGTGGTTTTTACATCCATTACTGAATCACAATTATTTGAGAGTTTTAGAACAATGTTTAAAGGGTTTTACTGTGATGATCAGACCAACTTATAATAAAGGAACTGCTGCCTTTATAGGAAAACACTTCCTCTATTGCAGAGGGAATTAGATGTCAAGAGGGATTTTAAATGATTTGCATCTTAACCTATTTTTTCAGTATTTCTCATGCTTGTTCTCATCTCCATGCTTCAGTTTTAGTAAGATTTGATTGAGAATATCCTATGATGTCTCTCTGGTCTAACAAACACACACCAGCAAAGAATGGTTTACTTGATATCTACTTTATTTAAACTTAAGAATTTTATAAAATAAATAGAACCCCTTTGTAGCTTCTATCAAAAATGAACTCCTTGTATAATTTATACCATTTATTTGCACCAATGACACAAAAATTATTTGCCTGGGTGCAAGCAAAGAACTAATTGTACTTTGATTTCAAAAGAAAATCAGTCTTCTTTTGAATGGCCTGCTCAGGAAATGTCCCTTATAAACAGTGGACATAAAAATATGTAATTCATTAAAGATCAAAAGAGCCCTACCTCAAGATGGGAAGGTGATGAAACAAAGATCTTAAATTTCTAACAATGTTTCAAAATTCTAGTGTGTTTAGGAATATGGAATTTTTTTAAAAAAATATTGAGGAGTAGGTGGTCCTTAGAATTTCTTTCAGTATGGCCTTCAAGAAACACATTGATTTCATTTTCCCATGTCAAGGACACACATCAAAAAAGTATAATTGTTATATAAAAATGTTTCTTATTTTGAAAATTTGTTATGTGACTTAAAGCTAGAGCTTCTGATTGTTTGTCTAGTGTTTTTACATATAGTCTAATGAGAGGTTTTAGATATTTAAGTAACATTTGAAGGTGACTATTATATTTCTATATCATTATCAATAATTGCTTACATTTCATTCACAAAACACTCACTATTTTTTCACTTTATTAGTTAAAAGCTCTTTCTGGTGGCTGCACGTGCATACAGTTTCACAATATCACAGACTAAATATCTATCTTCAACATCACTATGTCCTTCCTTACACCAATTAAAATGTATATGCTAAGGAATTTATCTAGAGAAATTTCTATTTGTTAGTTGAAGAAAAATTACAGTTGTTGCCTTGTGAACATTAGTTCTTAGAATTATTGCAGCATGTGTCTTTTTGATCTGTTCCAGTGTCTTGCTGTGAACACACTGGTCAGCTTCCAGCAATATTTAGTGGGGTGTAAATTAATAAGCCACTGATGAGTTGATATTTAAAAACAGATGGGACTCACTTCCAGTATGACAGAAAATTCATCACCAGACGTCAAACAGTGAAGAATGCTGTACTTTAAACAATATCGAAATTGGGCTTATAACTCAGAATTAAAATGTCAAAAAAGTTGTTGATTATTATTAAAGCTGAGTATCCAATGATAAAGCACTTCAAAATTCAGGCAAGTTAAATGTTCATCTCCCTTAGACAGTCCTTCTTTCTCTTTTGCTTTTGTTATTTCCCTAATAGAGCCTATTTGGACCTAATTTACCAGTGAAATAATTGATTTGAGCTGAGCAAAGGAAAAGCACATAACAGATCTGCAAATCCAGAACTACAGTAGTTCTTCTTGACTATTTTACTTATTATTTAAGGTTCTTTTCTCTGTGTGTATATGTGTGTGGCCATGGAGTTCAACCTAGGGCCTTGTGTCTCTTTTCAAACACTCTACTTATGGGCTCCAGCCCCAGTGTCTACATTCTTGTAATGAAA
Organism: Cricetulus griseus; assembly: GCF_003668045.3. Lineage (NCBI taxonomy): Eukaryota > Metazoa > Chordata > Mammalia > Rodentia > Cricetidae > Cricetulus > Cricetulus griseus. The sequence continues at coordinate 241,251,897 of NW_023276806.1, read as the reverse complement.
CACACATATATTTATGCCATTTTTACAACAACTTTTGAAGAGAGATATACTTGCTTCCAACATATTCTTTGTATTTCATCCTGAGCTGTATTTTGACACTGATACTCAACATAACAAAGTTCTGTCCTAAAGAAAAGACAAAGGATAGAGAATACAAATGTCAAAAGATGAAAAGGGAAACCTTGGGGAGTCATTTATTTTTATCTTCAATGCTCTTGACATGCAATATACTGTGAGACTCTCACATGCATAACCTCTGACAATCAAGTTCTAGAGACAAGACAGAAAAATGAGAACTTGCAACAATCTAAATTATATCAGTAGTTTGGAACACTTGGGTAAAAATGATGCCGCTAATTTCAAAAGAGAAGTAGTTTGAAAGAAAAAGATCTCAAACCACCATATAATATTTTATGTAGCTAAATATCTTGTTCTTGCAAGATAGTAACTTGATTATAATTTAGCAATGACTTATTAAAACTCTTAATATAGCCAAATGCTTGTGGCACACACATTTAATCCTCAGGAGGCAGAGGCAGGCATATCTCTTTGAGTTTAAGCCCACCCTCAAAAAAGCTTTCAACAATTAGAAGAGAGGACCTTAAGGTTCCCAATGCACAACAATGATAAATATTTGAAAGAATAATGTAGAGTGCTTGGATTTGTTAATTACATGATGTATAGATTATTGAATTATCACACTCTACTACATAAATGAATGCCATTCTATGACCACAAAAGTTAAAGGTAATAATGTGAGATAATGCTGTAATAAAAATTTTTGAGAGCTTGACATATAGATTTTCGCTCCTAGAGGTTAAGGTACCCAGTTAACTACAGGTATTCTTGGGGGTGACCTGATAAAAAGAGAGGAAAATTAATAAAGATGCCAGGTTAAACATGTTGAAGCAAATAATTATTAATTTAGCAAAAGCAATGCCAACAATACAGTCAGAAATAATCCTTTCAGGGAGATCAAGCAGAAGGAAGTATAATCAGGAAAGGAGGGTACAAATTGGAAAAGTGCTGAGACTGGCAAAGATAACTTCCTGCCTTCTACATTCACCACAGACATCAGTCCATAGGAGCCTGGTTACCTGGTGTTCCTTCCAACTCCATTTCTTAGTCTCTTCAGACAACTTCATTAGTGTACTCGAGCAACGTCTTAGTAAGGAACAATTATTCTTCAGTGAACTTTGACTTTCACCTAAAATGTTTGGTCCATGAGTTTATTGTCTCCTGGGATTGGAGAATAAAAGAACAGAACAGTCTAGATAAGCTCCTCAATGAGTATCTACAAGATGTCTGAAAGGTGTCTTTAATGGTTTTGAATGTATTGTGTACAAAGCATGGACATTGCACTTGCGCACAATTGTTAATGCAGTCTGCCAAATCACTGAAACTCCTCTCATAGTAATGTCTTCATGTCTCTGTGCACTTAAAATGCACAATGTCACATGATTTTTAAAATTTTTGGTTCAGTACAGTAGAAGCAGATTTAGTACGAGAAATAAAGACCGTGAAAGCCAAGCAATTTTAGCAATGATTTGCACAAACCTGTCCTGGGGTTCTGGGAGAATTAGAGAATATGACATGAGTCTAGGATCTGTGTTCATATATAATGTAGCTGGTTTTTTTCTAACACAAACTTATATGTAATTTAAGTTTTAACTCAACAATGACAATGAAATGGATTTGAAAGCCATTCACCATGACTGAATGAGCAGGACAAAATATGATTTTTTAAAGTAAGTATTTGAAAAGGGTTGAAGAAATATATCCATTAAAAAGTTAATATGTGGGATGAGAAACAAAAATTAAGTTGCTAATGTTCAGCAGTAATAGAACTGAAAAAAGAACATTAGAAAAAAACCACAATAAAATTACAAAGCAATTTAATGATGGCCTTGAGAGTTATGAAAATCATTGACGATAATACAGAAGCAGATAACTTTTGGATGTTATCATTTTATGAAAGTATAAAATGGAGTGAGAGAACAATTATTAAATTCAAGAATAAATTTGAAACAACACTTACCACACAGAAATACATGAAGCCCTAGAAAAATATAAGTAATATTAATGAGTTAATAACACCCCAAGAATTAATTTTATCATTATTTGAATTGAAAAATATAAATATCTAATTAAGAGGTATCAGCAGTCTTGTACAGTATAAAAATCTGTCTCCACTTTTCTTTCTCTTTGTCTCTGTCTCTCTGTGTATCTCTGCCTCCTTCTCTATCTCTGTATATGACCACTTTTAAACATATGGAGAAAATGTCATTTTTTCAGATGGAAATAATAGATTTCTAAGCATGAAAAGGCATTAAAGTAATGTTGTATCTCTGTTATTGATATCTAAACAAAAGACTTGCTACCAAATACTTAAGCACAAAGCACCATAACTGATCTCTGACATGATCCCAAATAGACATGTCATTAAGAATAATACAAATCAAAACCCCTTTCAAAGCTTAAACTGTGTGTTTGTGGTGCATTTTGTGTGTGTGTGTGTGTGTGTGTGTGTGTGTGTGTGCAGGTGTGCACATTTGTGCATGGTCATGTGGAGGCTAGATGTTAGTGTCAGGTGTGTTTCAGAGTCCTTCTCCAACTTATATTTTGACTAGGTTTTCCCACTCAACCTGGAGCTCATCAGAGGCTAGGATGGCTCAGTAAGAACCCTCAGAACTCCTTAGCCCTGGAGATGCAGAATTACAGCTATGTCTAGAATTTTAGGATGGTTCTAGGGATCCCAAATCTGGTCCTCATGTTTGTGTGGTAAACACACTATCTGACAACCTGCCTCTCAAGGTTTAATTTTAAATCTCTGTATTTTATAACATTATTATATTTGTAGGAGTTTGTCCTAGTAAATGATAAGGATGCTTATTTATTTTTCTTTTGTCATTTTTAACTGTATAACCCAAGCTGGCCTTGAACTGGTGGATACTCCTCCCTCTTCCTCCTCCAGCACAGTCTACTGGTGTGTGCTACCACAACCAGCTTATATTATTTATAAAAGCAAAAGTTCAAACTAAAATATTTCCTATGCCTAGAAAACTCTCTCTGTCTCTATCTCTGTCTCTGTCTGTCTCTCTGTCTCTGTCTCTGTCTCTGTCTCTCTCTCTCTCTCTCTCTCTCTCTCTCTCTCTCTCTTGAAGGGGTTTCTCTGTGTAGGTTGGCCTTGAACTCATCGATCTGCCTACCTCTACCTCTCAAGTGCTGGGATTAAAGACATGCACCACCACTACACTGCTAAACTTCTCTATACTTTCAACCATACAATAGAGTCTGCTTAAATCTGACTTTGAGTTATTCATATTTCTGGATATTTTATTACTCGTTAAAATATATTATTCTGTTGCTTCTCTTGATAATTTTATTGAATATCATTACTGGCAACTTTTCCTCATTGGGTATTGTGGGGAAAAAGAGCTTCATAAAATTTATAAATTCCTAGTACTTATTAAATGGCTGGTCTTCTTCACATGATCAATAAATAATCATTGGATTAATAGTTCCACTGAGAAAAATTTATCACATAAGGAAACATTATTTCAAATGTTTGTGCTACAAATATTTCTCATTTAGCCCCATCTCCGTGTCATGATTCTTAAAAGTATTTTTGTCTTGCCCCCCCACCCCGCCCCCGAAATGTCCCCCAATCCCTTCCTTCCCATTCAGTCCTCAGAGCCAGTAAGGCTTCCTGGGAGAAGGAGATGGAGGGGGAACTGGAGTTGGTATTTGAATTGAAAAATATTATAAATAAAAAATAACATACACACACAAAAAATATCTACTTTTAATTGATGTACTACAAATTTTTTACACCATGAATTTCAAGGATGAAGTATGAATAAAAGAATGTGAAAGAAAAAAAAGATAGTATTTGTTCTGTAAGTTGAGTTCAAGTGTATATATTGCTTATTAGTAGTAAAAAGCTCTTATGTGTATTATAAAGAGTAAATATTGGAAATCAGCCTTGATGCAGGGGGGAGAGTCTTAGTCCTTCCCACTTGATGTGCCAGGCTTTTTTGACTCCCCATGGGAGGCCTTACCCTTTCTGAGGATCTTATGGGTAGAGGAGAAGGGGGGAGCAGGAGGAACTGTGGTTGGTATATAAAATGAATAGAAAATTTAAAATAAAAATTATTTCACTGAAAAAAGAAATACAACTTTACATTAAGTTAAATGATTTCATAAGAGTATGTTTTCAAAGAATGTTAATTTTATACTTTTGATAAAAATTTATCCTTAGTAGTTATTATTTAGGATTTTGCTTGATATCCAGAAAGGGTTATGAGATGGAAAGTACTTAGTCAATTTTTTTCTTTTAACTATTTAGACAATCTGTTATTTTTAAACATAATGATATCTTTAAAATTTGAAAGGGTCTCATGTAACTCACATTGGCCACATTAGATGGTAGATGATGCTGGCCTTGAACACTGGGTCATCTGTTTCCTCTGCCCAAATGCTGTGATTAAAGGGGGCCTATGTCTTCAATCCAAAGGTAAATTTTTATCTTATTGATTTATTCTTGATTATTCCTGGTTAATTTAGGCATGAAAATTGCACTAAGACATTTCTTATAGATTCCTGAACTTCCTCTCCTTTTATCTTTTTTATTCTTTTTACTTTTTTAATTCTTGTAGTGTGAAAAGAAAGCTATGAATGTCTTTAATGCAGTTATTTTCCAGAAAAGTCACACATTATCAGCAAGACCTGGGATTAATTCAACAATTATATGTAAATACTTATAGAGAGGGGTTTCCCCCCATATTCTGCACTAAAACTGAAAAGAACTGAAACACACTCACATATACAGGTGCTGATGTGGAAGGAATAAAAATCTTTTTCATGAGTGAACTGAAGTAAAGACACACGCATCTTCCGTGTCCATTTTCATATGTGACCAATAGAATTCTTAATGTATTGAACTTGCGTTAGTTTTGTTGAAACAGAAAGTTTAAATTATCGTATTTTCTAAAATCACTAACATCATTGCTCTATTGCAATAAAACAAAAGCTTCTGGTGTTTGAGAAAGGGACATGAAAACCCCAAAAGGCCATACTCAGACTATAAATAATGAATGAAATTAAAATATATGATCCTGTCATTCATATAAAATAAAGTCAACCATGAAAATTCACAACAAGCCCAAGGCTATTCTGAAATTATGAAGAGAAAACATAGACTTAAAATTGGATTTCTGGGGAGATCATGCAGGGAGTACCACTCTGGGCATAAGATGAATTATGAAATACTTGTATTTGTAGAAATTATTTAAAATGACTGAAATGGCAGGCACATTTGATAATACATTTAGTTACTTCAGCATACTGATTGATTATTAGAATTCTGAATGAATGCCAGTGTACACAATTGTACAAAAACTCTCCTTTTCTAATGGTGGGAATGTGGTATTGTTCCCTCATGCATTCATTTTTCTATAGCCTTAATGAATGTATTTGTCTGTTGGCAGGTGCAAACAAGTATTGCTAGTGTTTGTGATTGTTTCTTTTCCAGAAATGTAAATTAAATGTTTTTAAGGCATTTAAGGCTAGTCTTCTGAGTCTATTATGCATTGTACATATGATTCTATTCCTTTGTGAAGAATATGCAATATGAACTTTATTCCATAGCATCATATTATATTTGTCTCCTCAGTTTTATATTCAGTACCTGGGGTGTTTTATTTTACATATCTACAAATGACAGTGTTTGCTTTCATGAAGATATATTAATGTTCAACTCTTGTACTCCAGTGAATCGGTTTTCCTATTTATAAAATATTTATAGAACATTTTTGTGTATCTATACTGTTCATATCATAAAATGTATCTATTAACAAAGCAATGGTCAAAATACAAAGGTCTTCATTCTTGCAGGGACCTTACATTTCATAGAATTTAGAGCAAGCAAATCAAGGATATAGCAGATATAAATATTAGATTTTATAGTGGTGTGTGAAAATACATCTAATAAGGAGATGATAATTTCCTGAACTGAGGCATATACATTAAAATATATGAATGAACTGATGCAGCATTATATATTTCCTTGTGCCTAATTTGGAATCCTGTGTAGTGAAAAATCAATAAAGACAGATATAATAAAATAAATCATTACTCATATTTTTGCCCAGATAATATTTTTATGGAGTTCCTAGTACTATGTAAATGTTTGAGACTATAGATTCCAAGTTAAAAACAGAGTTTAAAATTCTTTGACCATAAAAAATAATTCAAGCAATGGAATTCGAATCATATTCTTGGAAATGGTGACATGTCTAACTGTTTTCAGAAGTAGTTATTTGATGCTGCTAGAGTGAGAGGAGAAAACATTAGATAAACATGCTAATGGAAAACAAGGAGCTATGTTACACAAGTTACACAACGGAGTACTACTCAGTTGTTATAAATGATGTGCTTGTGAAATTTTGGATGGAATTAGATGGATGGAACTAGAAAAAAACCATCCTGAGTGAGGTAACTCAGACTCAGAAAGACAAACATGGTATGTATTCACTCACAAGTAGATATTAGATGTAAAGAAAAGAACAACCAGACTATAATCCATAGCTCCAGAAAAGCTAGGTAAAAAGGAACATGTGGATCAACCTGGGAAGGGAAACTGGGGCCATGGGAGTGGAAGGGAGGAAGAGGGGAGATGAGAACAGGATGGGATGAGATGGCCAAGGCAGTGAGGGAGGCAGTGGAAGAGCAATGAAAGAGATATCTTAATATTGAGAGTCACTATGGGCTTAGGGAGAAACATGTTGCTAGGGTAATTCCCAAGAATCAACAAGGAGGACCCCAGTTAAGCCTCCCAGCATTAGTAGAGAGGTGGCCTTATCTGGTCTACCCCTGCAATCAGATTGATGAATTCTCCGACTATCATCATAGATCCCTCATCCAGTAATTGATGGAACCAGACAAAGAGATAGACAACCAAGAACCAGGCCAAGCTCTGGGAATAGAGTTGAAGACAGGGAGGAGGGAATATATAAGGAAAGGAGGTCAAGATCATGATGGACAAATCTACAGAGACAGCTGAACCAAACTTGTGCAATCACATGAACTCAAGACTTACAACTTCAGAGACTCCATGGCATTGAATTAGATCCTCCATATGTGGGATACAGATACAAAGTTTAGACTAGCTAAGGTGCTTCTGGCAGTAGGACCATGATACAAAGCTGGTACATGAACTAGCTTGTTGGCGTCCATTCCTTAGGATGGGCTACCATGTTCAGTGGCAGTAGGACTACAGTATAATCTTGGTACATGAGTTAGTTTGTTGGAGTCCACTCCCCATGGTGAGATGCCATGATCAGCTTTAAAGGATGGGGAAGGGAGCTGTCCTTGTCCCAACCTATTGTGCCAGACTATGTTGACTCCACATGCGAGCCCTTACCTGTGAGGATTAGCAGAGGACTATGGGTGAGGTGGAGGGTGGCAGGAGGTGAGAAGCAAAAATATTTTGAATATCACAATGAATAATATTGAAAACCATTGCAGTTTTAGCAGATCATATTGGTACATGGGGAACACTTTTTTTTAATTAGGTCAAATTAGGAAGGACCTTGCTTCACATGTCATTCCCTTCTATCTGCAATCTTCTGCATGTCCGAATCCAGTTGTGCCAGCACCAATTGTTGAAGATGCTATCTTTTTTCCATTGTATAGATTTAGCACCATTGTCAAAAATAAGGTGTTCGTAGGTGTGTGGGTTAATACCAGGGTTTTCAATTCAATTCCATTCATCTATCTTTCTATTTTTGTGCCAATACCACGCTGTTTTCAGAACTATGGATCTTTAATAGAGCTTGAAGTCAGGGACGGTGATGCCTCCAGAAGACGCTTTGTTGTACAGAGTTGTTTTGGATATCCTGGGTTTTTTTATTTTTCCATATAAAGTTGAGTATTGTTCTTTCAATGTCTGTGAAGAACTGTGTTGGGATTTTGATAGGGATTGTATTGAATCTGTACATTGCTTTTGGCAACATTGCCATTTTTACTATGTTGATTCTACCAATTCAAGAACGTGGGAGATCTTTCCATTTTCTGGTATCTTCTATAATTTCTTTCATTAAAGACTCAAAGTTCTTGCTGTACAAGTCTTTCACTTTTTTGGTTAGTGTTACCCCAAGATATTTTATGTTGCTTGTGGATATTGTGAAGGGTGATGTTTCTCTGATTTCTTTCTCATTGGATTTATCATCTGTATATAGTAGGGGTACTGTTTTTTTGTTGTTGTTGTTAATTTTGTATCCTGCTACTTTGCTGAAGGTGTTTATCAGCTGTAGGAGTTCCCTGGTAGATATTTTTGGGTCACTAATGTAGACTATCATATAATCTGCAAATTGTGAAAGTTTGACTTCTTCCTTTCCAATTTGTATCCCTTTGATCCCCCTTTCTTCTTGTCTTAATTGCTCTAGTTAGAACATCAAGTACAATATTGAAGAGATATGGAGAGACTGGACAGCCTTGTCTTGTTCCTGATTTTAGAGGAAACGCTTTGAGTTTCTCTCCATTTATTTTGATGTTGGCTGTTGGTTTGGTGTATATTGCTTTTATCATGTTTAGATATGTTCTTGTTATTCCTGTTCTCTCCAAGATATTTATCATGAAGGGATGTTGGATTTTGTCAAATGCTTTTTCAGCATCTAGTAAGATGATCATGTAGTTTTTCTTTTTCAGTTTGTTTATATGGCGTGTTACATTGATGGATTTTCCTATGTTGAACTATCTTTGCATCCCTGGGATGAAGACTATGTGATCATAGTGGATGATTTTTCTGATGTGTTTTTTGATTTGATTTGCCAATATTTTGTTGAGTATTTTTGCATCAATGTTCATGAGGGATATTGGTTTGTAGTTCTGTTTTTTACTTGTATCTTTATGTGGCTTTGTTATCAAAGTGATTGTAGCCTCGTAAAAAGAGTTTGGCAATGTCCCTTCTGCTTCTCTTGTGCGGAACAGTTTGAGGAGTGCTGGTGTTTGCTAATTTTTGAATTTCTGTTAGAATTATGCAGTGAAGCCATCTGGTCATGGGCTTTTTTTTTTGGTTGGGAGGTTTTGATGACTGCTTCTATTTCATTAGGGGTTATATGTCGATTTAAACTGCTTATCTGTTCTTGGTTTAATATTGTTAAGTGATTTCTATCCAGAAAACAGTCATTTCCTTTAGATTTTTGAATTTTGTGAAGTACAGATTTTCAAAGTATGACCTGAAGATTCTCTGGATTTCCTCAGTGTCCGTTGTTATATCCCCCTTTTCATTTCTGATTTTTTTAATTATCATGCTCTCTCTCTGCCTTTTGCTTAGTTTGGATAGAGGTTTGTCTATCTTGTTGTTCTTCTCCAAGAAGTTGTTCTTCTCCAAGGAGTTGTTGTTCTCCAACTCTTTGTTTCATTGATTCTTTGTAATGTTTTCCTAGTTTGTATTTTATTGATTTCAGCCCTCAGTTTAATTTTTTTCCTGGTGTCTACTCCTCCGTGATGAGTTTGCTTCTTTTTGCTCTAAAGCTTTCATTTGTGCTGTTGATTTTCTAGTGTGACTTTTCTCCAGTTTCTTCTTGTGGGCACTTAGAGCTATGAACTTTCCTCTTAGCTCTGCTCTCAGTGTGTCCCATAAGTTTGCGTATGTTGTGTCTATATTCTCATTAAATTCTAGGAAGTCTTTAATTTCTTTTTATATTTCTTCCTCAACCCAGGAATGGTGCAATTGGGTGTTATTCAATTTCCATGAATATGTAGGTTTTCTGCAATTTGTATTGCTGTTGAATTCTAACTTTAAAGCATGGTGATTTGATAAGATACAGGGGGTTATTTAAATTCTTTTGTATATGTGGAGGTTTGCTTTGTTGCCAACTATGTTGTCAATTTTAGAGAAGGTGCCATGTGTCCCTGAGAAGAAGGTATATTCTTTTGTGTTTGGATGGAATGTTCTATAGATATCTGTTAAACCCATTTGGTGTCACCCAGGTCCCAGGCCCCTTGCATTAGAGCAGAATTTGTAAATATGATGACAGTGGGTTGGTTGCCAGAAGTCATAGTCACTTTGCCAGGTGTCTGTTCTCAGGTTCATAATTCTTTGGCGGACAGCATGCCATACTGTACATGTATTTTGAAACTCTTCTTTTTTCTTTTTAGAAAGAAAATTATTTTACATGTCAATCCCAGGTCGATCTCCCTCCACTCCTCCCCTACCCCCAACTAATGCCCTACCTATCACATACCCTTTCTGTTCCCCAGGGAGGGTGAGGTCTTCCATAGGGGGTCTTTAGAGTCTGTCATATCCTTTGGGATAGGGCCTAGGCCAACCCCCTTGTGTCTAGGCTCAGGGAGTATCCCTCCATGTGGGATGGACTCCTAAAGTCTATTCCTATGGTAGCAATAAGTACTGATCCAGTACAAGAGGCCCCATAGATTTCCAAAGTCTCCTCACTGACACCTGCATTCAGGGGGTTTGGATCAGTCTGGGGACCAAGAGTTTTCCCTTGTTCAGGTCAGCTGTTTTTGTGGGTTTCACCAGCCTGGTATGGACCTTTGCTCATCAGTCCTCCTTCTCTGCATCTGGATTTCATTTCAGTTCAAGGTTTAGCTGTGGGTATCTGCTTCTACTTCCACCAGCTGCTGGATAAATGCTATACTATGGCATATGAATTAGTCATCAATCTCATTATCAGGAGAGGGCATTTAAGGTAGCCACTCCTCTGTTGCTTAGATTGTTAGTTGGTGTCATCTTTGTAGCTCTCCAGACATTTGCCTCATGCTTTATTTCTCTGTAAACCTATAATGTCTCCCTCTATTATATTATCTCTTATCTTGCTCTGTTTTCTTCCCCCAACTAAACCTCCCTGTCCCATCATGTCTTCCTCACCACTTCTCTTCTCCCCTTCTCATTCTCCTAGCTCCCTAGCCCCTCCCCCGATGCTCCCAATTTGCTCAGGAGATTCAAGTACTATATAGAATAGATACCGAGAGAATGGACTACCTTGTCTTGTTTCTCATCTTAGTGAAATTGCTTTGAGTTTCTCTGCATTAAATTGATGTTGGCTTTTAGGCTTGCTGTAAATTGCCTTTATTATGCTTAGTTACTGTAGAGGGCATTAGGACCTTGTACTTACAGAGAAGAATTAAAAGAATCAGGAAAGTTAATCACACAGGGGTGTCTCCTCAACATAGGAGACAAAAATGAAATAACTAATTCCATGCTGAAAGCTGAGAGTGAAGGTCCTTAAGGACCCGGTGACCTTTTTGTGGACTATGGAGATCTCACCCACCATTTGCTATAGTGTCAGACCTCATCAAAATTCCCTAGAATGATTACTCCAGACTCTTCCCTCCGTAGATGATTACCCATCCTTAGGGGAGATGTCATAAGTATTTTATGGCCTGCTGACCTCTGTGCTGTCAGTTAGAGACAACACTAGATTCTAAGCCTTTTAGCTAGAGAACTCATACATCCTCATGGTCATATGTATTTTGTAAAGAGTTTCTATGGAGTTGCAACTTAGGCTTTATTGTACATATGGAACTGAACTGATTGCTGCTTAGAAACCTTTTTTCCTAATTTGTATTCTGTTTTAAATATGTTGACTTTGAACACCCTGGCAGAGGGGCCATATTTCTGAAGACAGCATCCAAGCAGCTCATTGAACATAAAGCTGGTATGGGCATAGATCCTTCACCCTATGTTCTAGTCTCTTTGTCAGGAGAAGGTACTCTTCAGGCTGTAGATATGTAACCTGAACTTAACCCAGCCACAAAACCCTCTACCTACAATCTGTCCTGCCTACAAGATGTGCTGGGACAATGAGAGTGACCAACCAATGTTTGGTTTAAGTTGAGGCCCATACCATGTGAGGGAGCTCATATTCTACATTTTCTAAATGGCCAGCAACTGGAGACTATAATCCAGTCCTAGAGTAGAATGAAACACAAGTAGACAAAAAAATCAATGAAATGATTCCTAATGATATTCTGCTATACTCAAAGATCAGTTCCTTGTCCATTAGAGAGGCTCCCTAAGGCAGTAGATGGGAGTGGATGCATAGGCACACAACCAGACATTTTGCAAAACTAGTCTGAATTGGAGATTTCCATCTGTTTTCTTCATTTGGGAATCATAAAATCCTAGAAAAAAGGAGGAGGTAAGACCACAGGAGTCAGAGTGGATGGAGAACATCAGGAAACTGTGGCCCACTTAATTGACTAAGCAGGGATCACATGGGTCCACAGAGATGGAAAGTACAAGAACAGGGCCCTCATGGGTCTTCATCAGGTACTCTGTGTATATGTTATATGCTGTTAGCTTGCTGTTTTTGTGGGACTCCTAACAGTGGAAGTGGGTGTTCCTCTGACTCTTTCATCTGCTCTTGAGACTCTTTCTCTGCTGTTGGGTTGCCTAGTCCAGCTTCAATAGGAAGGCTTTCGGCTTGCCATATGAACTAGTGTTCTGTCTCGTTTACTTGTAGGCTCTTGGGGGCCTGCTGTCTTTTGTTGTTCTTGTTATTTGTTTGTTTGATTTTGATTGTGAGTCTAGCATTTAGTGGCTCAGCTATCCCTCCAGCCCAGAGGCTTGCTCTTTTTATCAAGAGGAAATAGAGTGGGAGTAGACCTAATGGAGAGGGGAGGTGTGTTTGGGGTGCTGGGAAGAAAGGAGCAAGGGGAGACTGTGGTGAGGTGGTAAATATAAGAGAAAAAAGAATTATTTAATAATTTAAACTTAAATGAAGTGTATTAAACATAAAAAAGAATACAAATTTTGAAAACATCTGTTAAAACAACTCATTGAAATTTCCCCATCCAAGACAAATACACTTAAAATGTCTTTTAAAGTAAAATTTATGCCAGGTGTGGCATAAATTTGAACACTCAGGAAATAGAGGCAGGCACATCTCTGTGAGCCCAACCTTGTCTACAGAGCAATTTCCAGAGCAACCAGGGCTACACAATCAAATCCTGTCCCCCCAAACAGTAAAAAAACAAACAAACCAAAAAAATCTCTCAGATGCTTATGCTTATTAAGAACAAGAAAAACTTGAAGGCTGAGATCATTTCACTACTTATGTGAAGTTTATTTTATATTTTTTTAATTTTAGAAGCACTCATTTACATACCAATCCCCTATTCCCTCACCGTGGTGAAGTCTACTCTTAAAAAATAGATATTGAAAAACAATAAAATTTTATCTCAGAGAGTCATTCATGCATATTATGATATTTGTGAGACATTCTATCTACACTAATGAAAAGAATAGAGGTAGAAAACAAGACTCCAGCATACAATATATCAGTAAAAATCAAATCTACAGTAGGAAACACTTTTGAATCTTTTACAAACAATTAAAAATAGAGAGGAATTTAGAAATCTTTTGTATATGCGTGTGCATACCTATATGTACCATATTTATATGTAAAGAATTTAAATTCCCCAAAGAATATGTGTACATGTGTATAAATACAGCAATATATACGGTATTTTCATATATATGTACATGTATTCCATATTTTCTCTTCATTTATAACTTTGTTCACATTGAGAAAGCTTATGACTTAAGCACTCCCATGATTCCAAAAATTTGAAGCTTGAGCATCCCCGTCTTTGTTCAAACTTACCAAAGCAAAGTGGGAGAAGCAGGTCCCCTCACAGACCCTTAAATCTCCCAGGCCTCAAGGAGAGAGCAGACCTTGGCTTCTTCAGTACCACCTCCATTATACAGAGGACCTGTTTCTCTCTGTGCCTTGCTGTGTATATTTGAATTTCCAAACTCTAATAAAAGCCTTTCTTTACTGGCTAAAAAGCAAAAGACAAAGCTCTCTTCACAGTAATGACATTTTAAGTGAAAAAATTACTTATAGAAGTATTAAGAAATTTAAATGCAAATCAAAATTCTACTATCCCTCAATCCTTTTTATTAGACCATTAAAATTGTGTTGTTTTTATTTCCTTGGGAAATTGTCTTATTTGTTGCAAAATAATAGAGAATAACTTCCTAAGTGCTACACCACTCTTATCTTTTATAATTCCACATTGTGATGATTTTTTTTCCTTGGCAGTCTGCTTCATTAAGATTAGTTCTATAGGAAAGTTTCTCTCCTAGTTCTGAGATAAATTCCCCAGTGATTTTATAGAATAAAATAATATTCTTAAAATATGACACATTGGAAACAATTGTTTTCTGATTTAAGTTTATTTTTCTCTAGTTCTACCTTATTTTAATTTAGCATTCTATACCTTTTAATTTGGTTTATATATTGAATCATGTGAATATCATGAAATCATAGATATCACAGGTTTGATACTTACTCAGTTAACTAAAGTTATTAAGAGCTGAAGGAATGGTATTTTAAGTGTCCATAAGTAAGAATAAGAATTAGATATAAAACACAATAAAAGCGAAGGAAATGGCTGGATTAAGGAAAGGGTTGAGGCTTGTAACAAAGCATATTAATCAAATGGGTTTCTTCACAGACCTTTTTAAGCACACCACTTCAGAACAAAAAGTTTGTTCACAATAAGAAATGATTTTGCTAGTCATTACTCTCTCATGTTATTTCCTCTAGTGTAATATGACAGATATGAGTTCTTGAGATACTGGTATAGTTTTGTGAATGTATAAATACATATTAATAAATAGAAGAATGACTTTCAGTTTTCTTCCTTTGGCTTTTAAATTTAATAATTCCAAATGACTCCGTGGAATTCAGATATCACAGGGAAACTGAATACTAACTGTAATATGTATGTAAATATTCTCTGCATTCAATTTGTGACAGGGCCCAGAAGCTGAAAGTAACCAGGGATTTAGCATTCTATTCTCAGAGGATCCTTGGGAATAAACAGGACTGTGACAAGCAACTGTACACACATCAAACACCCAGTGACCCGAGTGTCCTGCATCCCTAAAGGACAGATGAAAAATGGCAAGCAACTTTGCAATCTGACATACTATGGTATCAATCACGTTCCTTCCACCAAAGCTGTGTATTTAATATACAGTTATTATACTTGGAAATGTGACTCTTCTAATGCTTCTGACTATTAACAATATGTATTTTCAGAATATGTATCAGTGAAATGCTCTTAGGAAATGAGATTCATTTTTCAGTCCATTACTGTCATTCAGAGACAGACTTGGTTGGTCTTATTTCAATGGGATTAAACGAGGGGGGAAACATTTGGTGGCTTTCATAATAATTTCTGTTTGAAGTGGACCTTTCTTATGCTATTGAAGCCCAATAAATAGTAAATCATTTCAAGTGAGAATTTCATATCCACTTGCCTTATTACTGAAATATATCATAGTCATGGATACCTTATTCTTTTTATAGAATGCTTTCAATAGAAATATGTACATTGTGAAAAATATTTGATGGGAATTAGAAAAATCTATTAGCATTATGGAGCATTTACATTTGGATGGAGCCATAAAAATATATTATATAATATATAATTATATATGATATGATAATTTCACTTGATTAAATGTATTTATACCTAAATATATAAAAATATTAATAATCATAAAATATATACAAATATAATTACTACTAATAAATTAATTATACTTACTCATAAATAGTGAAATGCACATTTTAGGTGGATAAACTGTTGAATATGAAGAAGATTGGTGAATATAATTTACCATGTTTCAGTGTTTAGAGACGTGTGCTTATATACTCTACATCATACAAAAGTGAGATGGATAGAGAAAACATCTTGTAAAATGTTTGTCAACAAGTTATTGACTATCTCTTTCCTCATCACACATCTTTTCATTGTGTTCTTTTCCAGTGCCTAAATTTCCATGACAAATTCTAAAAATAACAGTAGCAAATAATCTTTGCATAAAGGAGGAAAAAAAAACCAATTCAACAGACATTTGAAGTGAGAACTATCCAAAGATATCAGAGCTTTACTCTGAGTCCTCAACTCATCTATTTTGTTGTGTTAAATTCCCAAATAGCTTGACCATTTGATTCATAATATTTCCCATAAAATACATGTTTCAAAAAAAAAGACCTGGATAAGAGTTGAAAGTAGTAATTAAAAGGCAAAAATAAATTGCTTATATAACAAACAATACTATTTCATAGGTATGGCACGGAATTGTACATTGAATGTACATTCATATCTCTAGAATGAACAATTTGTCCTCATTGTTGATTAATCTCTATTGTTCTAAAGAACAAGTTTAGAAATCCATGACTTGCTTCTACAGTTTCTCTTTCATCACTTGGGCTATTATATTAAATTCATGTAATATATTTCATGCATACATACTACATACATACATGAATTATTCATATACAATATAGGACTACTAGACCCCTGAAAATTATTATAAAATAATTAATTTTCTGAGGTCACTTATGCAGTAGATGTTGATTTATTAAGGAGAAAATCATAGAGGGAACTAACAGAACTGTGATGTGGGAATTTATGTTTTTAGTACAAATATTGACAGTCTATGTTTGGAGAATGAGACACAAAACAGATCATTTGAGTATATAATAAAACGTACTTTTAGAATTAACAGTGGTTGGAAATAAGTCATATTCCTATTCAAGTGTGAATAAAATACAATTGACCTATGTCATTTCTAACAAACTTCTAACAATTTCTAATAAAAGGAACATGATAGAAACTTCATTGATTTCTTAGCTTGACTGATAATCATTGGAATGACCCCACCTTACTATGATAAAGCATTAGCCTTAGACTCTAGTTAACTGTTTTGTATTGAAACTGAAAAGGAACAATGTGAAGGCATTTGGAGTTGCTTTGTTTCTGGACCCTTGTCAGTTGCAATCCTAGCCAACAGTGTACATCAACTGCCTGACATTTAAGGTACAACTTTTTAACAGAAATATAAATTGCATGAGAAGCTAGTAGAGTTCTGGGAATTCTACTAGCTTAACTTTCAAACTCATGAACAATACACAAATTAATTTTGTCTTCTTTTAATTTATCTTAAGTTTTTGGGCAATTTCTTGTTTATCGGGAGAGGAAGGAAAAGGGAACTCTTGTTTTCCTTTTCAGTCATTAAACTTTAGATTTGTTTCACAGCAGTAAAAGCTACTAAAATGTGAGACAGTTCTGGTCCTCCATTTCCCCCTCTCCCCTCATCTTCTCCTCTCATTCTGGTAGCTCCCTGTCCCCTATCCTCATGCTCCCAATTAGCTCATGAGATCCTACCCCATTCTCTGGGGTCCATGCATTTTTCTCTTAGAGTCCTTCTTGTTTCCTAGTTTCTTTGGTGAAGAGGATTGTAGGCTGGTAACCCATTGCTCTACATCTAAAATACATATATGAGTGAGTACATACCATGTTTGTCTTTATGTGACTGGGATACCTCACTCAGGATGGTTTCTTCTAGTTCCATCCATTTGCCTTCGAATTCCAAGATTCCATTACTTTTTTCTGCTGAGTAGTGTTCCATTGCATAAATGTACCACATTTTCTCTATCCATTCTTCAGTTGAGGGGCATCTAGGTTGCTTTCAGGTTCTGGCTATTACAAACAATGCTACTATGAACATGGTTGATCATTTGTCCTTGTTGTATGGACATACATTATTTGGGTAGGAGAGCAGGATGAGAGATACCATATCAGAGGGAGCCATTATAGGTCCGAGGAGAGATCTGGCACTAGGAGATTTCCAGAGATCTACAAGGATTACATGAACTGACAATCTAGGCAATGATGGAGAGGATAACCTAAATTCCCTTCCCCTATAATGAGACTCATGACTACTTTTTATGCCATCCTAGAGCCCTTATCCAGTGGCTGATGGAAGCAAAGCAAACATCCACAGATATACACTGAACTGAACTTGGAACCTAGTTGCAGAGAGGGAGGAATGAAGATTGAAGGGGTTGGTACCAGGCTAGTGAAACCCACAGAATCAGCTGGCCCGAACAAGGGGGAGTACATGGACCCCCGACTGCTGTCTGGGAGGCCAGCACAGGACTGAATCAGACCCCTGAATATGGATGTCAACTAGGAGGCCTCTGCACTCTAGGGGTCCCTGGTAGTGGATTAGTATTTTTCCCTGGTGTAAGGAACTTTGAGAGCTCATTCCACTTGAAGGGATGCATTCTCAGCCTGGACACATAGGGGAGGGCCTAGGCCCAGCCCAATAGGTTGTGGTGGACTTTGGGGAATCCCATTGAGGGCCCTACCCTGCCTGGGGAGTGGAGGGTGAATGGGGTGAGCATCAGGTGGGGGGCTGGTGGGGAGGGTTGGGGGGAGGGGAGGGAGAATGATTGACATGTGAAGCAAGCTTGTTCCTAATTTGAACTAATAAAAAATATAAAAAATAATAAAAATGTGAAACAGAATCAACTTATAATTCCCTATTGTTACTATTGCGTAAGTGTAATAGATAGAAGATCATAAAAGGTAAAATAAAAAAGAAAACAATGTTTCAAAACATGGTGTATCTAAGAGACAATAAGCCTGTGACATAGCAGAAGACAGCCACTAGTTGTGGAATAGAAGCTCAGACTAGAAACTGATAGATGTGATCAAGGAATATTGAAAGAAACATTGTTGACCGATGCCATGGTTTCTACAGGCCCACTGTGGTGTGCACTGGCCCACTGTGGTTTCTGCAGGCCCACTGTGGTTTGCACTGGCAAACTGTGGTTTCTGCTGTCCTACTGTTGTTTACACTGGCAATCTGTGGTTTCTGCAGGCCTACTCTCATTTGCACTGGTCCATTGTGTTTTGTGCAAACTCACTGTGGTTTGTGCTGTCCCACTGTGGTTGGTGCTGTCCCACTGGGGTTTATACTGGCCCACTGTGGTTTGTATAGACCTACAAAGGGTTCCTGTATTGGAAGTTCCTTCTCCAGTGAGAAACCTTATGAGTTGGACATCAGTAGGTAGGGCCTTTGTGAACAGTTCCCTTGGGATGAATTATGTAGTTCTTATGGAATTCAGTTAGTTTGAAGGAGAGTAAATTGTTATAAAAGAAAGTGCTTGACCCTTTTATATTTGGCTTACCTCTTGATATTGGTCTGTTTACCTACATGCATTCATGCCTTGCCTTCATCCAACACGAGATGCACACAAGAAAGTTCTCAGCAAAGATTAACCAACTGACCATGCTTGGTGCTATATTGTGAGATACAAAAATTTTGAGCTGACCAAAGCTCTTTTCTTTATAAGGTTCCAGGCCTGAAATACATAGTAAAAGCAATAGAAAAATAACTAATGTAACTTCATATTAAAGTATGAGAACAAAAAACTTAAGTCAAGATTTGTGAAATTTATCTTTTTCTTTTTAGAGGGGTCCTTTTACACTTTCTTTACTTTTAAGCTATTATATTTGAATCTTCCATAAATGTATAAAATAAATATTGATCACTTTCTCCTCTGCTTTCTACCTCCAGCCATATTCAGAATAAAGTTTATTTGACATATGTAGCAAATAAAAATGAACTGTGTTATTTTATTAGTAAATATTAATGAATCATAAGGCACTAAATGCCTATATCTCAAAATTGAATCTTTAAATTTGTGAAGTAACTGTTTCATGTATATAAAACAATCTGTGACTACAATGCAGTGCTTTAAGATTTATAAGCAGGTAAAAAATGTGCCATGTTTGGTGAAAAATTTATCACCCATTCATGTTTCTTCTAGTTTGAAAGTGTATTAACTGTTATCTGACCAATTAATAATGAGAAAAATGTAGACTTACAGAGTATATTTAGTATATTATTCAATAACTCAATTTATGCATTTCCCCCAATTTTACATTTCCATTTTGTGGTTTCTGGGGATTGTGGTTTTGAGGTGGTGGCAGTTCAATGTCAACAATACACCTGATTTTTCAATAATAACCTTCTCTCTTAGGTAAACCAGATATTTCTATAGTATTTGCAAAAATAGCAACATAAAGGGTTAGAAAGCTGACTACAAAATGAAGTGTGCTTACACCTTTGAAGAGGACCAGAATTCAGTGCCCATACCAAGTAGTTCATATCTGCCTTATCTCCAGTCACAGGAGATCCAATGCCCTCTTATAGCCTCTACATGCATTGTACTCACAGCACAAACTGACACACAGACACACACATTTATATGTGCACAACAAAAAATCAAATAACTTTTTAAAAAGCAAAACAAATAGTAAATGAGTTCATTTTAAGACCTCAAATAAAGTTAACTATCTCAGTTTTCAAAAACTAGATTACAAAGTATTTCATATTATAAAAAACAGATATCCATTATGGAAAATACTTTCCTGTCAATGACTTCTCTTCACAATAAACTTAGAGTCCTTGCTCAATGGTGTACTTTCTTACAAGGAACATGATATAATAAACATTTGATTATCCAGAAATCAGAAATCTTAAGTCAAAACAAAACTCCAATCAGATGCCTCTTAACTTTTTGAGACAAATTGGACCTTCTGAATCAATACTAGAGTTTAATTCTTAATGCAGCATTCCTAGAACACACACTCATAAATTGTCTCAGTGGTAAGTAAACAGCTAACTGAATAGCATATATATGGCAACCATACTTGTTCTGGTATTATAGAAGACTATCCAAAGTTTATCTGTAAGTATGACCTAATATGTTAGAGACTATTGTTGATTTATATTTTTCCATAAACCAAGCAGTAAGCTGTTTATAAAGATAACAAAAATAGAAAGCAAGATAAATAAAGGCAGAGGGCGCATCAGAGATGTGTCAATGGATTGAGAATGTGAATGCTGTAAGCTTTGTAAGATGTGGGGAAGTTTTGCTCCAAATAAAGTGATATAGTGTGGAGAAATAAACATGTAAAGACAGATGTGCTAGAGAGCAAAAGAGTATAATGCTCCTTGTTTCTTTTTTTCTTTGACTGGATTATTGCTAAACATATAAGGGACTTTTCTTCCACCCAATACATTATAGTCTCTACAACTGTCAGGAAAGGTAGTCTATGTCTGCACCTTTACTAAGTATAACTTTAAACAGTTTCAATTCAGTGATGTTCTTCCCAGAATGCTTTGCAGTGTGGAAGTCATCTCCGTGTTTATGGAACTCCTTCTAAGTGCAGAAGAGAAGGTCATTTTATGGAAGAAACTGAGAATTGGATCATTTTTTCTAGTGGACAAAAGTATTAACAAGTTTAATATCATTAGAGTTCTCCCAAGCACACTCTACTGGGCACATTTGTTTATCTGTAAGATTTTTCTGGTTTACTGATTTTTTCTTTTCTACGAAAGACCTTCTATTTCTTCCTAAATATCAATGTCCAAAGAAGAATGGAAGATTTGCAAGAACTCTAATTTTTTCAAATAAATTATTTTTTCAATGTTCTTTCATAGCATATATATAATCATGAAACAACAGTGTGGCAAACTTTATTATCTGAATGACATAAAGCAATACCACTATTATGCCATTACTGCACTAGGAAATTTGGAAAATGGTCTTTTCTCAATCTCTCCCAATAATAAACCTAAATCAAACTGTAGAGGAATTATTGTGGACAATTAGTAACAGAAATTGTGAGAGATTCACATATTAGATATAAAAGTCATAACTAATTTTATATTCCAATATTGTTTATTTTTATCAGCAATTTTTAAAAAAAGTTTTTTTAAAAAAAGGGTACCTATTAAAAGCTACCCTTTTAATAGGTAAAATAAAAGTAAAATCACATGCAAATATTCATGGAGGTGCAATCATTAGCCTTTGTATCTATGCAAACAATAGGTATGTGGCATGTTCATGAACATAATCAGTTGATATGTAGTAACAGGTCCTAAGAAATTCTATACAGAAATACCTAGACTCTGATTTATGTGGGTTCAAATGTGTTCTAGGTTGCCACAAGACTTATAACAATCAGAGATCATTCATATATGGTATAACAATTATAATTTCACCTATCTACCCAGTCAATGAAGAGAAACAGTATAGGTAGTTAAAATGCTTCCAAAAGACAGCTGCTTGGACATGTTAGGACACTGATTAAAAGTTCTCAGATGAGCATATAGCTGAGAGGCCAAGCTGAACATGTGAGTGCCATGCTGAGCCTGTGACTGCAGGATTACTCTCAGCTTATTTGTCTGTAAGAACTAGTCTCCTTATTACAAGGTCAATGACAGCACATGATGGAAAACCAGCCATTAAGTGGCTAAGGCCTCAGCTAGTGGCTCCCTCCGGGATACTCAGCACTGGGGGTCTTGGGTCAACAAAGCATAGATCATTGTCATGACAGATAAACTCTCAGCAACTGTCTAGTGACAGATTGCTGGTTAATGAATAGTGTGCTAATAAGCAGGACAACTGAGAGTTGAATGTTGATGAGTCAGAGGTCACATTGTCAATCTGTTTATTTTGAAATGTTTGTCCTTCCTTTGGTTTGCCACTGGCTTTCTTACAATCAAAGGTGAAGAAAATGTGCCTCTCATGCTGGAAACAGACAGCAGTGGAGGAATTTCGTTTCTGACAAAGACTCAGGTTGGGACCTACTGTATAATTTATAAAATATTCTAATGTAAGTATCATCAGCCTGTGTAAGTTTTAGTTAAACAAGAAGAAAGTGTCCTTTAAAATAATTTATCTTCCTTGGCCTATTGACATTATAATTGCCATGGACAATTTTACTAAGTGGCCTGAGACATGAAAGAATTCCCAACCAGGAGGAGACTAATGGAAGTAGAATGTTTAATGAGCTTGAAGACACTTTGAACTGGAGTTACAGAAGCAGCTTCAGATACTTTAAGTTCGAAATGACACACAATAGTTACAAGGTCACTGAATAAATTTTATCAGTAAAAACTTGGAGAAATATAACTGGATGTAAATTTAGAGCATTATGTCTAGAGGTTTCTTTGGCTACTGGGAGCTTTAGTGTGTGCAGCTGCATAAACACCACACTCAGCAGAAACAGTCTTTGTTCAGGAACATTCTGCTACAGTGAAGATACACACAGGAGGAAGGTGGGTACAAACTTCACTAAAAAAAAACATGAAATTTTTCTTGAAAAAAATCTATTCCAATGAAATGTGAGGGAATGTTTATTAGTTAGCCTTTGAAAAGAACCACTGACTAAAGAATAAGTTGAGGACATCAGTGTAAAACTTATAATGGGCATGATAATAATAACAGTGCAGAGCTTCCTCAAAGCTAAACTGCTCCTTTTAGTGCATTTTCATACAACACAATGTGCATTTGTTTAAATCCCATTATTTTGCAGGCACACATCTGCATTAAACTGTCATGCTGCTTTTTCTCTGCACAAATGTGTCCTTCCCATATATGTGTGCATACACAATGCATTGATCATAGCAATTATTTTAAATTACTGTGAAACTAGGTAATGTGTTTTATATTTTCAACTGCAAAGTAAAGTTATCTGAGATTTTCAAATTTGCTTAAATTTATTCTCAAAATAAAGTTGTGCATGTAGGCATTACATGTGCTCCATAGTTTTACGTCAACTTGATACAAGCTAAAGTCACCCTAGAGAAAGGAAACTCAATAAAGAAAATGCCTCCAAAACATCACTCTATAGGCAAGGTTATAGGGCAATTTTCTTAGTTAGTGATTGATGGATGAAGAGCCCAGGCCATTGTGAATGGTGCCATACCTGTTCTGGTGGTCTTGATTTCTATAAGAAAGCAGGCTGAGCCAGCCATAGGTCACAAGCCAATAAGCAGCACTACTCCATGACTTCTGCAATGGCTCCTTATTTCATGTTTCTGCTCTGCTTGAGTTACTGCCCTGATTTCCTTCAATGATGAAATACACTGTGGAAGTTTCAGCCAAATAAACCTTTTCCTCCCTATGTTGCTTTGGCCATGGTCTTTCATGACAGCAATAGTAATCAAATTAAGACATTCCATTTGTCACTTAAAACTATATGCTGCTACTTATGGCACTATAGTTAGAGGGCTTAATAATGTAATAGCTTTGTCTAATTTAAAAATAGTGAAAAATGATCACATATTTGTTAAAACAAGCTGCTTATTTTTGTTTTCTAAAGGCATACAGTAAAAGAGCAAAAAGTTTATCAGTGGAATTATCTGAAAATTCTGTCTTGTTTTTATAAGTAAACTTCTGTGAAATATCTTGTTTTTTTTTTCAAAGAAAGAATAGGTCAGGGCGTAGACAACCATAACCACTTTCTCAGGGACTCCTAAGTGGTGGCTTGAATGCCAGAGAACCATTACTCATGTTTATTGGCATTCTGCCGAAGATGTACTAGTTCAAAGGTTATCCTCTTTGAAGGAGGCTTTTGAATGAATA
This sequence comes from Cricetulus griseus, assembly GCF_003668045.3. Lineage (NCBI taxonomy): Eukaryota > Metazoa > Chordata > Mammalia > Rodentia > Cricetidae > Cricetulus > Cricetulus griseus. Next base: position 241,227,616 of record NW_023276806.1, on the reverse strand, counting down.
AACAAAAAGATTTATACTCAAATGCATGACATAATGGTTAATCAATAAAAACAGATAGTCTGTATTTTGGCTAATACAAGTCTTGATATTGGTACTATTACAATTAGATGTTTGTTCAAATGAAGCTTACTTAGCAAACACCATGTTACAAAGTCTCCTATGTATATTACATTTAAATGTATTAAATTTAAGGTGAAATAAAGGAATGAAATAATGTGAACAAATGGAATCTTTTCAACAAAATAAAGGCTATAGCATCATTACTATTCCTCATATCTTTCTTTGAGATTATAGTTGCACCATTTCCTCCTTCTCTTTCTCTCCTCAAATCCTCCAATTTAAACCCTCCTTGAACTCTTTCAAATTTATGCACTATTTTCTTTAATTGTTGTTGCAAAATGCTCCTAAATATGTTAATACAAAATGTTCCATCTGCACAAATTCACTTGCACTTATATATTCAGTACTGTCCATTTAGTATTGGACAAATAATTGTCCTCCTCCCTTGGGCAGACATTGTCCTGCTCTCAACATTCCTTAGCTGCCTGTTTTCCCTTCCTCTCTCCTTCCTTCCCCTCCCCTCCACTCTCCTCCCCTCCTTTCTTCCCTCCCCCATCTCTATACTGGAGGATGGGAAAAAAGGGTTTATTATTTGGCTTATACTTCCAGTTCATAGTCCATTATCTTAAAAAATTGGGTCTGGAATTCAAGCAAGATCTTGGAAATAAACAATAAAACATCACTTCTTTCTGGATCCATCTGGGTCATGAGGATTCTGATGTATCTCACAGCCATTAGCCAAGGGAATGGCACTGCCCACAGTGTGCTGAGAACTCCTATATCAATTATCAACTCAATCCAGAAGCCAAAACCTACAGCCACAATCAGACTAGTATTTCACTAAAAATCTTCATATTGAACATTAGTTTTAAAGATTTCTATGAATCTTTACTGCTAAAGTTATATACCAAGTTGATTTTATAACTGCAGCAGGAAATGCTTTAAATTCTGTGGACCCACAGCTTAGTTGGCTACATAGCTTAAAAGTTTCAGATCATATGCCCCAACTTTATGTTAAACTTGATGCGGGTATATGATAAGGTTTTGTTTAATGGATAGATGCATTTTTTGAACTCTATCTATCCTTAAAATGAAAGGATCATGATTTCTGTTCTTTCCCTCTTCTGTTGCCTGAATACAATCCCTGACAAATGAGATCTTCAGATACTTTTAAATACACAAACAATACAATGATGTAGACCTGAAGAATATAGTTTCATTTAAACCCTCAAGCCAACAAAAGATTCTTGAGCCACATAAGAAAATCTGCAGACATTAAAACAAGCCTTCTTGCTGCTGGTCTTTGTTTAGGGTTGAGACTCCTGAGCTTCCCATCATGTACATTAGCATATTTATTGAAGTTGAGTTTTTCAGGCCATATTTAGGGAAAATATTGGTAAGTCAAAATTGCTAGGAGACACAATCTTACTCTAAACCTTGTTCTTCTGTCTCGTATAATGCCCCCCATCATCTGAAAAAATCCCTGGGCCTTAGATGAAGGTTGACATATGTCCAAAAGACCCAACATACTATTTGCTCAGCCACATTCATTGCTTTTCTAGTCATAATAATTAAGAAATGAAAAAAATCTAGATGTCCTCCCAACTGATGAACGGATAGAAAATGTGCTACAAATACATAACAGACTACTACTTAGGTATAAAGAAAAATAAAATCACGAACTCTGCAGGTAAAATCGATGAAACTAGATAATATCACATAGTGTGAAGGAAACCAGTCTCAGAAAGCCAAATGTCACATGTATTCTTCCATTTGAGGTTTCTAGCTCTAAATCTTCAGGTACTAGTATGTATCTGAAGTACATAAACTGAGTAAATGCAGAAAATAGAAAAGCAAACAGAGACTGTGGGAGACAGGGAAGGAGAAATTATGTATTATTTTTAATAAGAATCATTAACATCACAATGGTGTTGATTTTACCAGTGGAAATTTACAAATTCACTCCCATAACAAGAAAAGGAGTAGATTTTATTTCAGGAAACAAGACTGATTTTCTTGTCCTTAATGTGCCTGCCTATTTTGTTTATTGAAGACTTGCATGTTGGGCCTGGGGAGATGACTCATGGGCAGAGAATTTACAATGAAACATGTCATGAGTTCAGATCTCAGGAAATCTTTAAAGACAAATATGGTGTGTTTCTGTAAATTAATTGACCTGGACCCTGATGAGAGGCAGACAATCTCTCTGAGCTCCAGGGCCAGCTGGTCTGGCACATTAAGCAGTGACCCACAAGAAATAAGGCAGAATTTGAATGTGCACAAACCTGCACTCATATGTATATTCACACAGATATATCCACACACATATATTACACAATATTAAAAATTTAATTAAAATTGTGCTTTAAAGCCAGGTGTTGGTGGCGCATGCCTTTAGTCCCAGCATTCGGGAGGCAGAGACAGGTGGATATCTGTGAGTTAGAGACCAGCCTGGTGTACAAGAACTAGTTCCAGGACAGCCTCTAAAAACCACAGAGAAACCCTCTCTCAAAAAAACCAAAAAAAAAAGAATTTTGTATTTAAATATGATTTTCTTAAGTAACTTAATCATAAATGACATAGTTCTTAATGTTTTCAAAACATATTTCTTTTCTTTTTTCTTTTTATTCTTGCAAGGAGTATGCCATTTATTTCAAAGGAGAGGAGACATACATACTAGACAACATCCATAGTGGAAAAATACTCAGGTCAGAGGTTCATGGCCCCAATTCCCCCTGCAATAGGGATGGGTGGATAGTTTGCATTCTTGCATTTAGGCCTAGTCAGAAGGAGGGAAACAAGGAAGTAAATTCCTAGTCATGAGATGATCATCAGATCACAAAAAGGTCCTAACAAAACCTTTCCTCATCCCAATTTGGTTTTGGTCGGTGCAAAACATATTTGTTTATTCATTTATTTATTTTGATGTGTGTGTGTGTGTGTGTGTGTGTGTGTGTGTGTGTGTGTGTGTGTGTGTGTGTGTGTTTGTGTGTGTGTTTTGTGTTCCTTGTGTATATCTATGATGCATGGAAGTCAGTGTAATAGTGTACAAGCTAGGGCAGGCACAAGTGAAGACCAAGGCAAGGTCTTACCTTTATCTATTATTCTCTGCTCTGTAGACCTGACGCAAGGTCTGTCCCTGAACTGGAATCTTGGTTCTTTTAAGCTGCCCAATCAACAAAATATCTTCATCTACCCACCAATGCTAGGGGTATAACTACATATAGCCAGCCATACCTAATTTTCCTATGGATATTGGAGGTTTGTTAGTCAAGAACTCACCCATGGGATCATCTCCAAATACTAATTTTAAGGGAGCCTTCATGATAGTATTGTCATATATCTGATGGCTGCATATCATTTCATGGTGCACCCATGCCACATTCTCCCTAGCTATCCTTAGCCTGATGGACGATCTTATCTAGAATGCCTCCCCAGCATGTCCTCATGTATGTAGAATTGTTGTACAATATTTGTAGTGCTAGAGTTTTATTGGTGTGAACAAATGCCTGATGGAGCAACTTAACCATAGGAAAAAATGTTTTCTGGCTCATGTTTCAAATGGATCAGTATTATTTGCTTGGCGTCATGTCTAGAACATCATGGCAGCAAAGGTATGTGGTATAAGAGGCTATTCTCCTCTCTCTGTAGAGGAAGCAAAATAAAATATATAATATGGGAAGGAGTCCAGGGACAGTACACCCACCAAAGAAATATCTCAATAGTGACAACATTTTCTAACTAAACCCCACCCAATACTGCCACCAAGTTAGAAATCCATCAAGGAGTTCATGCCTTAGTATTCTTAAGAGTGTCAAGATGCAATAATTCCCTTAAAGCTTGTTAGCTGGCAACAAAGCTGTCAATGTATGTGTCTAAGGGAGTTCCATCACATATACATGGATGATAGATACACTCGCTCATATTTTATTTTCTTCAGTGGGTCTTCAAATTCTTTCAAAATAATTCCTCCACGTTTTCCTTCCTCTTTGGCTGCGTTTTACCAACCACGGCTTCTGCCAGACAAGCACATATAAAGGACTACTAACCATGTCATTGCAAAACTCTTGTGTATATAATTTCAATAAATACCCATGTAGTAATACTGTACTATAGACAGTTGTCATTTGGAGTATGTGGTCATTTTTGTTTTTATTGACAGCTTAATTAGAATGAGAAACAACTAGGAGTTGTGAGGCACACCTGGATAGTTGTGAGGCACACCTGGACCATTGTGAGGCACAATTTTTGGTATATCTCTGAGAGTGTTTCCAGAGTATGTTAGCTAACAGAGGAAGGACTGTCCTGGAATAGATGACACCATCACATGGTTCCTGAAGTCATAAGACAGAAGAAAGAGAAAATTAGCTGAGTTGTGACATTTACCTTTCTCTGCTTCCTGATACACAGATGTGAATAAGCTCCCACAACTGCAGGCACAAGTTGTTCTTATAACTGTGACTTCTCCACCACAATTAATTTTCTTCTCAAGATGTAAGTCCCAATAAATTCATACACCTTTAAATTGCTTCCTCCAAATACCTTATCATGGAAGAGTAATTAATACAAATATTATATAATGGCATATAAGAGAAAATATTTTTTCTTTTACAATTCACATTTTATTTTGGAGGGACTACAATAAACAAAATTCCATAGAATAGTAAATAGAAATTGGGTTGTTCAAATCTATATTTCTTTCACATACTTTTAAAATAATTTATTTGATCATTATCTTCTTCCAAGAAATTCCACTCATCTTTTCTATTTTTCTTTTCCATCCTTTACAATTTACATTGGATATTTCTTCATCTAAATTTAAATTGTTTTTAGTTTACTTGTCTATTTCCTAAATTACTATAAACAATAGTTTCACTTACACAGTCAATGTCAACTTATAAGATATAAAACATTACTAGACACCTCTGTGCCTTAGCAATTAACATATAAAATTATCACTGGAGATATGTCATACATTGTTATAATTATTCTATACTTATCACCATCCTAGTTGATATAGTACATGCATCAAAAATGGGAATTTGTACTTACAGAAGAGTATAACCTACTCAGAATATTAAGCTTATGATATATTATTCTAAATATGACCATATTATAAAAAACGGATATATAACTATATGTCATAGAAAGTAAAGATGGACAATCAAAATACTTTAAAGTTTGTGCAGAATTTAAGCAGGCTGAATTAAAGAGTATGTTTCAAAGATGAGAATACAGTTGACTCAAAACTGGAATTCCAGAAAACATTAACTTCATTGAAGTACCTATTTACCACAGGTACAGCTACTTCTAAGTCTTGTATTTGTCTCTGTGAGCACAGTGAAATTGTTATGAGTAAGCACAGATGTTATCTGAATGGCCAGCCAAAGTGGTTCCTTCAAGTCAAGGAGTGGAATGATGCAGAATTGGGCATGTGTTCTTGAAAACTAAGCTTTAGAACTTAACATGTCTCAGTCATATATAGAGACTTATAACAGATATTTCATATAATAAAAGTCACAAAGAAAGTTAATTTTATTGCTTATGCATAAAGACTATTAAATGCAGACAACTAAAATGAACACTATAAGTTAAGAAACTTTTCAGCAATAAAAACTTTTTATGACATGGTAGAAATGTAAACATAAAGACACATAATGGCAATGACATTTAAAACATTACAGTTTTGTCCAACAGAATATTATGACTACAGGAAAACTGGTGCTCAAGATAAAGATTTCATAATCCAGAAATAAGCTATCAAATCTGTATCTCCCTGGGGAATCATGCCATGTGTGTATTTATTTCCACAGAGCTGGAATGGAAACAAGAGTAGCCAGTCTTACATACCTCCAAATAAAAATAGGTTATAATGAATGCAAATTGTAAAGACAAAATGAAAAACAAGAAGGTGAATGAATGCTATGCATCACTCAGGTTGATATATTGGTTAAGCACGAAACATTTGAGTGTGTTTTTTAGCAAATTTTATAGTTTTTAAATTTTAGGATTGACAAAACTGGGTTTTAATATTTTCAGGTATAGTGAACTGTATTATAATCTATATTAAGCAAAAATTTTAATTTAAGTTACTATAATATAAACTTAACACCATAGGTTAGGTATGGTCTTTGGATCACACAATAGTTACTTTGATACTTTCTTCCAAGATTCTATCAATGCCCTCTCCCTTCCTCTCAAATAGGCCATAGAACAATATTTATATGGACCATCACTGAAGTAAACACTTTCATCTAAACCCTGGTACTTAGTTTTGAAAATCTTCATCTGTTATATTGACTCTTAATCCTAATCTTTAGAAAGTTTTAGATTATTAGATTGCACTTCTTTGTCCAACCTTAATTGTTTTAAAGAAAAACCTTGACAATAATTGCATGAGTGTCCTTGTCAAAACAAAGTACCTTCGAGATTTATCACCAGTGTTTCATATTGTGGACCCTTTATTCAGAGTCCAGACAGGAAGCTGCCTTAGTAGCAGCGTGTGTGACTGTCTTCTGCCTCATTTTTTAGGGCATTTGACAAAATCATCATGTTTAAATGCATGAGTGAATACTCTGATTACCATGTTAATCAACTGCTTGATGACTCAAATAGAGCAGCCAATGCTTTAGTTCCATAATGATAGAAGCACTAGTTTGGAGACACATATGAACACTATGCATGCCCCATGAGTTAACAGTAGGGTTTATACTTTGGGGAATTTCACAGAGACAGTGAGAGAATATCTAAACTTTTGCATTCCGAGTTCCGGAAAAGAATGTGGACTCCATATTTAGTCTAAATATTGGCTTAAAATAATGTTTTCTTCCCTTATTGATAATCTTATTTTAAATTTAAAATCAGAAAATACCAGTTGAAAAGAATGTAAATTAGTTTGAAACATCACAGGAAGACCTGGTATTTAAATTTAGCAATTAGTCAATGTTTGCAGAAGGCTTTGGTGGTACTTTTATAAAGTAGTAATAATGATGTCATAGGCAGGGAGTAGGAGAGGAGTGGGAAGTACTCAATATTTGTTCAATTGTTAAATAGATTTCCTGCCCAGTTCCCTGCTTGTACATTGGTAACGCAGAACATTTCATAGTTTCTAATTGCTCTTTGTTTTCTTTATAATAGATTTTCTGCATAATACAAAAGTAATTAAGGTGTCCAGGTGTTCCTGTGGATGGCTTTTTTCATTAATTTGTACATCCAATGACACAAAAATTAATAGTAATGCTTTCTTGGCCATGGAAGAATGATCTTTCACTGAACTCTTTTCTGATACTGTCATATATTATGTGAAAATAAGACAATGATCATTTTTTCCTCTCGTTCACAAGAATAGCTCTACTTTAGTAAAATTAGTCACATTAAAGTAACTGTCAAATTCTATGCCTTAAGTGGCAGCAATACTAGTATGGCTGCTTTATTAAGCCAAAAGTTGAGAAATATCCACTTTAGCCTCCTGTGGTAATTCTGTTGATCCATCTTTTACCGAAATTCTGATGTGACATTGAACACATGTCTTTAACATTAGAAAGCAACTTTAGAAAGTTTACAAGTGTTTTATTCTGTTTTTGTCTTCAAATGAGGTCTCTGCTTATGAATTATGACCAAGCTGAATGGATATTGAGATCAAAATATGACTAAATTTGAACTTCTATGTCTAAGGTTTATGAAAACCATGGTGGGTACCGCTAATAAACTTGTGCTACTAAAAATGGCTTTTTAGATGTCTAAAAGCTCATAATTTGGCTAATATTCTCAACAATGACCTCCTAGCCTTTTATTCATCTCATACTGGACACTGTGATCTTCCATTTCAGTTATAGGCAGCCTCTGCCTTCAGAGTAATAAGTTCAACCCTTGAATCTTTTCCCATGTCTCACATGAGTCACCCACAGTATCAGCTCAGGTTATGCTCTGCATTGCAACAAGTATGCAGTGTCCCTCAGCTGCTTGCTTTTCCTCCCAGGCTTAAATCAGCAGGTCTCCCTCACTTGCATTGCTTGCTATGGCTTTCATTCTTTGGTTTTTATTACTTCCCTCTGAGATCAATTTTCAATAAATGGTTTAGAGGTATATCAACATCCAAGTTACTCAATAATCCCCCTCAATAACTACCCTGCCAATGGATCCTCCCTCAAATTAAAAGCGATTCTAAAAGTATCTAACCTATTCAGATCTCCAAACTCACCTGGGCAAACAAATATAATCTGCCTGTTACCTTTCTGGTTCCATTTATTTTACTTTCCTTCTTTCTCATTTAATAATACCCATACCAGCTCAGGGTTTCAGAACCTACATTGTTTTAAATGTACTCCATCCTGGAAGCCCAAGAACTGGTTATTTTCTCCACAGAGATACAGGAGCCTTCTCCTCCAAATCATTGCTCAAGTGTCTTGTTGAAACTTTCCATTAGTATTCCAGGCTCCCTTCACACATTCTTCTCTTTCACCTTATTTAGATCTAATCTGACATGGAGCAGAATGAAAAATAGTTTACACATTCATCTATTATTTCTATTCTGGTTAGTTTTAGTAGCCCCCTCCCCAAAAAGATCATGTGTTGGTTGTTTTATTGCTCTTTATTCTTTGGGCTCTTTTGTGCGGGGACATCACCCAGCTCCCAAATCATGACACGGAGACTTTTTCTTTCTTGTAAATGACAAGCCTTAGCTTGGCTTGTTTCTTGCCAGTTTTTCTAAACTTAAAGTTTCCCGACTATCTTTTGCCTCTGGGCTTTTTCTTGTTACTTCTGAATATCTTACTTTCACTCTTGTTCCTTCCACTGGATGTGTTGCTGGATGGCTGGACCCTAGTGTCTCCCTCTCCTTGTTCTCTCTTGCTCTTTCTCTATCTTTTCCAATATTCCTCCTACTACTTATTTTTTTCTGCCTGCCAGTCCTGCCCATCATATCTTGTGCCTAACTACTGACCATTCCTGATCTATTTTAGAGCATCAGGTGTTCTAAACAGGCAAAGAAGCACAGCTTCACAGAGTTAAACAAATGTAAGATTAAAATAATGCAACACAAATGTGTATCACTAAATGAAATGTTCCACAGCATAAGCAAATATAAAACACCTTGGAATACTGTTCACAACAATCATGTATCCGTTAGTAGTTAGGTTCTAGTCCTCTTGGCTTCTAGTCTCTAGGAAACAGGAAATATATATATATATATATATATATATATATATATATATATATATTATTCTCGACATTTTATACAAATGAAATCACATAAAGCATGGTGCATGGTTTCCTGGTCTAAATTGAATGTTCATACACATTGCATAATTTGCTATAATTTTGCTTAATATGTTATGATATAATTTGTAAGAACACACAAAATTCACCTAATTCAAAAGTTATGAGAGATATTTGAGTCTTAGTGTGGAAGTTCTCCATAGGAGCAGTGTACTGATCAGCCCAGAAGCAGCTGCTCTGAATCCTGGAACACAGGCAAAACCCACAGTTCAGAGCATGCCATAGTGTTGTTGTGAAGAATTAGAATGATGTAGTGGAAGCACTAATTCCCTGCTGTCTGCTATTACTTTGAAATTTGCCAATGAAACCAAGCAGAGAGTGAAAGGTAAATGATAATCAAAATTGAAAACAGTAGATTCCCTAAAGTAACGTTCATTTCCAGAAACTATTTTTATGCATTTTAAAACTTACATACAAACTTAAAATTTAGTTTCATGATTAATACCCTTACACACACACACACACACACACACACACACACACACACACACACACAAAGTAACAAAGTAAAATCTATGATCTATGTTCTGGGAAAAATGTGGCACTTGTTTTTCTGGGCTTGTGTTACTTTACTTGATATCATAACTTCTACTTCCATCTAATTTTCTGCAAACATGGTGATTTCTTTTTCTTTACAGCTGACAAAATTTGCACTGTATGAGTACTTAATTTTCCTTTCCAGTTGTGTGTTGGTAAGTAGTTAGGGTGACCTGTGTCTCAGCTATTGTGAATAGTGCAGCAATAATGTGGAAAACAAGTAAAGTTGTATGACCAGGTTCCATAATCATTCTATTTTATATCTTTTATGAAGCCCCATGTTGCTATCCATAGAGACAACACCAGTTCACATTCCCACAAGCATCCTCATCAGTTTTTCTGGTTTTTTTCTAGATGTCATTTATTATGATTCATTGACATATAATACCAAGGTAATTTTAATTCACATTTATCAAGTAGCTAAGGACAATTTTCAATTTAAAATGTTTGTTTCTTAAATATCTTTCAGCCATTTAGATTTTTCTGTTGAGAATTCTCTATTTAGTTCTATGCCCCATTTTTAATTTCATTGATTGGTGTTTCAGTGGCTAGCTTCTTGAGTACATTGTATATTTTGGAAATCAGCCCTCTGTCGGAAGTTGGGTTGATCTTTTCCCATTCTGTGGGCTGTCGTTTTGTCTTACTGACTGTGTCCTTTGCCTTACAGAAGCTTCTCAGTTTCAGGAGGTCCCATTTATTAATTGTAGATCTCAATGTCTGTGCTACTGGTGTTATATTCAGGAAGCGATCCCCTGTACCAATAAGTTCAAGGTTATCTCGCAATTTATCTTCTAGAAGGTTCAGTGTGGCTGGATTTATGTTGAGATCTTTGATCCACTTGGACTTAAGTTTTGTGCACCTTGAGAGATATGAATCTACTTGCAGTCTTCTGCATGCCCGAATCCAGGTGTGCCAGCACCATTTGTTGAAGATGCTATCTTTTTTTTCAATTGTATGAATTTATCATCTTTATGGAAAATCAGGTGTGTGTGGGTTAATATCAGGGTTTTCAATTTGATTCCATTGGTCTATCTGTCTATTTTTGTGCCAATACCAAGCTGTCTTCAGAGCTATGGCTCTATAATATAGCTTGAAGTCAGGGATGGTGATGCCTCCAGAAGATCCTTTATTTACAGGGTTGTTTTGGCTATCCTGGGTTTTTTCTTTTTCCATATAAAGTTGACTATTGTTCTTTCAAGGTCTGTGAAGAACTGTGTTGTGATTTTGATGGGTATTGTATTGAATCTATAGATTGCTTTTGGCAAGGTTGAAATTTTTACTATGTTGATTCTACCTATCCAAGAGCATGGGAGATCATTCCATTTTCTGGTATCCTCTTTAATTTCTTTCTTTAAAGACTCAAAGTTCTTGCTGTACAGGTCTTTCACTATTTTGATTAGTGTTACCCCAACTCAAAATCCTTAGCCATCAGAGACATGCAACTCAAAACAACTCTGAGACACCATCTTACAACCCTGCCAGAATGGCAAAATAAAAAACACCAATAAAAATCTATGCTGGAGAGGATGTGGAGAAAAAGGAACACTCCTCCATTGCTGGTGGGAGTGCAAACTTGTAAGACCACTCTGGAAATCAGTATGGTGCTTGCTCAGAAAAATGGGAATCAGTCTACCTCAAGATCCAGAAATTCCTCTCTTGGGCATATACCCAAATAATGCACATCCATACAACAAGGGCATATGTTCAACTATGTTCATAGCAGTATTATTTGTAATATCCAGAATCTGGAAGCAACCTAGATGTCCCTCAACTGAAGAATGGATAGAGAAAATGTGGTACATTTACACAATGGAGTACTACTCACCAGAAAAAAAGCAACGGAATCTTGAAATTCGCAGGCAAATGGATGGAACTAGAAGAAACTTTCCTGAGTGAGGTAACCCAGTTACAAATAGACAAACATGGTATGTACTCACTCATATATGAATTTTAGACATAGAACAAAGGATTACCAACCTACAATCCTCTTCACCAAAAGAACTAGGAAAGAAGAAGGATTCTAAGAGAAAAATGCATGGTCCCCGGAAAATGGGAAAGGCCAGGATCTCCTAAGCTAATTCGGATCATGAGGGTAGGGGTATGGTTGCTGCCAAAATGAGTGGAGCGGAAGAGGAGAAGAGAGGAGGAAATGGAGGAGCAGAAATATTGAGTTGGGGGAAGAATAGAGCAGGATGAGAGATACCATATTAGAGGGAGCCATTTATAGGTCTGAGGTGAGATCTGGATCAAGGGAGATTTCCAGAGACCTACAAGGATTACATGAACTGACAATCTAGGCAATGGTGGATAGGCTACCTTAAATGCCCTTCCCCTATAATAAGACTGATGACTACTTTTTATGCCATCCTAGAGCCCTCACTCAGTGGCTGATGGAAGCAGAGGCAGACACCAACAGCTATACACTGAACTGAACTCTGGAACTTAGTTGCAGAGAGGGAGAAATGAAGATCAAGTGGGTCGGGACCAGGCTGGTGAATCCCACAGAACCAGCTGACCTGAAAAAGGGGGAGCACATGGCTCCCAGTCTGTTGTCTGGGAGGCCATCACAGGACTGATCCAGACCCTTGACAGTGGATGTCAGCTGAGGGGGAAGGGGAAGGGAGCTGGTGGGGGGTTGGGTGAGGAGAGAGGGAGAAGGGATTAACATGTGAAATTATAATTTTGTAAAAATAAAAAAGAGCCAAAAATTTTCAAAAATAAAAGAAAATAATATCCAAAACAATAAAAAAAGAAAAAAAATGTTTGTGTTTCTTTTGACCACTGTCTATTTTGGCTCATTGGCTCATTTATTTATGAGAGATCTAAGCATTTATATTTAATTTTACATTATTTTATATATTATAGATGATAATGCCTGTCTGAAATATAATAAGGAAATCTTGTTTCCCATAATGCAGGTGGATGGTTGAAGTGATATTTTTCCCTATCCAAAACTTTTTAGTTTCATCTCATTTTTCAGTTTGGTTAGTTATCACCTATGCTTTTTTAGTTTCCTTCAGAAAAAAATTGCCCATCTCTTCCATTTATTAATAGACAATATCAGTTTTGGCAGTAAAGCAGACTGAATGTTTGGGGTGTTATTATTATTTCTCGTGTGTGTGTGTGTGTGTGTGTGTGTGTGTGTGTGTGTGTGTGTGTTTTCACATGAATTCATGAGTTCCATGGCCATAGCATACATGTAGAGGTCAGAGGACAACTTGGCAGAGTCCCCCAGGGATCAAATTCAGGTTTTATGGTAACTTTACCCAATGAGGAATCTTGCTTTCTCTGGCAGTATTTATAATGGTTTTCTTTTCCAGGAATTGTTTTTCAATCTTTTGTGAATTTTGCAAGACACTTCCAGATATGAACTTAATAGATTCCTTTTTTACTTATATAAATTATATTACATTCATTTCTTTAGTTTTATGTTGATTCCTGTTGAAGATGAAATTTTAATTATCTTGGTTTCTCATGAAAATTAGTTTATATGTTAGGAAAATGTGCAGGATAATGTTTTCCCCATATATAAAATTCTGATTTTGGTAATACATATTAAGGCATACCTCAATGTGACTGTTACTCTAAAGTCAAATATTGGTATTTTAGGATCAAATTAACTTTTGCGAGAACAATTGTTAATTCAACTCATTTAGTTGGTTATTCTTGTTAATTTTTTTTATTTATTATTATAATACACCCACTCTGTTCAGGGTAGAAGGAATTGTTAATGAGACCATAAAATAGATAAGGAACAAGGAGATGAGTCACTTTAAGAGGTGAGATAAAAATAATCTGTAAAAGATACTGGCAGATCCACAAATATATTTATTGTCGAAGATTATTCATTAATTACTCATCAAATGATGCTAGCAAACAGCCCCAAGACTCTCATGAAATATAACAGAGTCACAGGGCACAGAAACTAAAATAAAATCCTGTCAATAGAGATAGCAAAATTGCCTTTTGAGAAGGGACACATACTAAATTGCTCTTGAAGAAAACTTGTCTGTTTTAATCACAGATAAGCTCCTTTCTGGGGTTTTAATGAAAACTTGAGTGTTGATAGACCTAATGTGTGGTCACAAACATAATGAAACAGTAGAATAACTATAATTTGAGAATTTTTTCAGCATTTTGAAGCTCTATGCTATTTGACACAACTGACCATGTCCTTCTCTCATTAAGCTCTTGGTGACCTGTTGTCAAGCCTCTATGAAGCCAATGTGTTGAATCAATTTGGTTGTTTTCGGTTGCTGTAAAAGCAGGGATATGTTTTTTTAGCTGGTTTAACTTCTGACTTGCTATTCAAGTAAAGTATCCCTCTGAAGTCTTTGGGGCAAGAATTTTGTTCTCTAATTAAAATTCAACTCAAAGATTTCTAGAAATTATGTCTTTACATTTGTAATGATATATATATATATATATATATATATATATATAATATATATATATCTCCTGAACAAATTGTCATAGTTACAACAAGGGGTGTTTGGTCTAGCACAGATTTGTAGCATTTAAAAATCATTAATTTTCTTCATTAAAATTGCACATAAAGGATGTTTATCAGACTACAGGAAGTCATGAAGAAAATAATTAACAAGAATCTCTTCCCAGAGACCTTGAGCACATGCAAACTATTCTTCTACTTCTATTTTGACTCAATATTGGAGGACTGTGACAAAAGAATCTAATGACTTCTGTATATTAGTGTACCTCATATACCATCTAATTGAAATAATAAATATGAGATAGTATAAGTACTTTTGAAGAGAATGCTTTAAGAAGTAATTTTCTATCTGTATATGGAAATGGAAATGAGCTCTCTTTGTTTGCAGTGACTGAGAGATGTTAGTGTGTCATTTAGTGATCACTACCTTTATTTGTAACCCCAGAACAGATAGCAAAATTTATAAACCTCAAAGTCCCTGGCTTTCTTCGACAAAGAGAAGATTTATAATATAATTAACTCTTGCTATTCCTTACTTCATTTCCTGAAGCTTCTGAACAATTTAGAGACTTGGTCAAGATCTGAGTCTATAGATTTCCATTCCTGGTTAAAAATAGCTAGTGCACTATCAAGCTTTTGTTCTGTATGGCTCAAACTTTTTTCTTTTGTGATCTCCCTTGCATTATTGTGGCATAGCCTGTACATAAACACACAGACATCAAAGGTCACGTTTTCAGTGTCTCCCTGCATCTTCAATTTGCTTATGCCACTTAAAGACATTTCCAACATTCACCTTTATCTTCCATTTTATTCAGTTTTGGAACAGATGAACCTCAATCTCCTTACTACACATTATTAAAATCATACTATAAAAGAGCAAAGTTTAATTTACCTGAGTAAATGTGGACCAAGTAGCACAGGTAATAAAGAAATATTGTAATCAACTTTTTAGTGGAAGGCCCCTTGTTCCCCCTTCTGATTTTGTTATTGTAGTTGTTTGTTGTTTTTAGCAAAATTTTAATGGCTGCTTGCTCTGCCTCTTATGGTTGACTTTATTTAATCCTGTTTGCAATAATCAGAAAGCTCTTGGATTAAGGGTGTGTGCTAGGGCTGAGCCACAACATGAGAAACAGGTTGTTTCAGTAAATAAAGCAATCTCAAGGTTCACAATGTGATCAAATATCTTGCAACAGTTGTTGCTCACTAAAGTTTAACTAAAACATTTCTCCCTTTCCTCTTCTAACCTTCCATATAATCCTCCATAATCTTTACTTTATTGGCCTTTTTGATTTCATTTTTACTTTGAGTGATAGTCCTTTTGGAAGCTATGAAAAAATAATTGATTTATTAGCTCATTATAAATAAGAGAATAAAATATTATGCTTAAATGGTTATACTGCTTGTTGATAAGCATGTCTTACTGAATTTTGAAATACTTTCATTATTTAACCTTCAATATTTGTTATTTTACTGCCCTAATTGCAGAATTCAAAGGATAATTATAAAAACAAACAATGAAAGGAATATATTTGATGAGTTACTTTGAGTAATAAAAAGAGGAAAATGTTTGAAAAATGAAAATGACCCTGGGCTGAAGAGATAATTAGGTAATAAGCATGAGGGTGAAGCCTTTGCTTGGTAAATATGAAGGCCAGAGCTGGGATTCCCAGAACCCACATACAAAATTGGGAAGGTTGGGGCTGGAGACATGGCTCAGTGGCTAAAAGCATCTGTGCCTCTGGCAGAGGAACAGAGGTCAGTTCCCAGCTCCCACATGATGGCTAACCATCTGTAACTCCAATTCCAGAAGATCCAGTGCCATCTTCTGGCCTCTGAGAGCACTGCCTGCATATAGTGCAAAGGCTTACATGTAGGCAATAAATCTTGATTCATAAAAAAAAATATATTTATTTTTTATTACAAACAAGCTTCTTTTACATGTTAATCCCAGTTCCTTCTCCCTCCTCTCCTCTTCTACCCCCCACCCCCAATCCAACCTCTTTCTGCTCCCCATGGAGGGTGAGATCCTTCCAAAGGGGATCTTCAAAGTCTGTCATATCATTTGTAGCAGGGCCTAGACCCACCCCCGTGTGTCTGTGGAGTGGGCTTCAAAGTTCATTCATATACTAAGGATAAATACTTACCCACTACCATAGGTCCCATGGATTGCCCAGACCTCCAAACTGACATCCTCGCTCAGGGGGTCTGGAACAGCTATCAGTCGGAAGTTCATGAGCAACCCTTGTTCAAGTCAGCTGTTTCTGTTGTTTTCTCTAGCCTGGTCTAGTTAGACCCCCGGAAAACTCAGGCCTCCGGGGTCCCAGCCCAGGACCGAGGTCACTCCAATTACCAGGTGGATTCGAAAACTTGCTGCAAACCTCATGAGGCTTTATGGTTGTTTAACGAGCTAACCCCATGTTAGCTCTGGTCTTTCACCCACCCGCCACGGCGGATGGCTAGCAAAAGACAGCTTGAACCGGCTGCAGAGAGAGATCTTGTAGGGCAGCATAAAGGGAGTGTCTAGGGGTACCCACAGGCTCAGAATTGGTGTGCCTCCAGGCTTGGAGGGCTTGCCCTGTGTTGATTGGCCAATTGGCTGTTATGGACCATAGGCCCTCCCAGGGTGGTTGCTATGCTCTGTGCATCATTGCTATGTACTTGTCCATAAAGCATACCCAGAGCCTTAAAGCATAGAGCTACCAGCTAACTTCTGATTGGTTCCTTGCCACGAGGCAGGCATCTGACCTCTTAGTGACCAAGGCAAGATCATAGCGAGCATGTGTTACTGTCATGACTGCCGAAAGGGGCAGCTGGTCCCTTCAATCTTGATCCCTTTGCTCATCTCTCCTCCCTCTCTGCACCTGGATTCCAGACTTCAGCTCAGTGTTTAGCTGGGGGTGTCTGCTTCTGCTTTCATCAGCTACTGGATGAAGGCTCAAGGATGGTATATAAGGTAGTCATCAATCTCATTATCAGAAAAGGGCATTTAAGATGAGCCTCTCTACTATTGCTTAGATGGTTAGTTGGAGTCAAACTTGTAGATCTCTGGACATCTCTTTAAACCTATCATGGCTCCCTGTATTGTGGTATCTCTTTCCTTGCTCTCCTCAATTCTTCCCCTGACTAAATCTTCCTGCCTGTCATGTCCTCCTCTCCCCTCCTATTCTCCCCACCTCTCTTCTAGTTCCCTCTCCCCTTCCTCCATGCTCCCAATTAGCTCAGGAGATCTTGTCCCTTTCCCTTTATTTGGAGGATTGAATAGGTATGGTAGCCTGCCTGTAATTCCAGTGAACTGTAGGTAGACAGAGAGAGATTTCTGGGACAACTTGGCTACTAACACTAGTTATAATAGCAGTTCATTGGTTTGTGGAGAGACCATGCTTAAGTAAATATGATGGAGACTGTTGAAGAAAGACACCCAGAATCAGCATCTTCCCTTCATATGTATATATATATATATATATATATATATATATATATATATATATATGTTCCACATATTTTCCTTCAAAACATAATCTTTTTAGCATGTACTTAACACAAAATTACATGTGCTAAAGGAATTATTAAACAAGACTATGTTATCTAAATTGGAGTGATGCTGCTAGAATTGCAAAGTGAACTCCCAGGAAAGCATTTGATAGCACAGTGTTGAAGACATTCTGTTCTGTTATTCCTTAGTTCCATTAAAATTCATTTTCAGAAAAGCAGTGATCCAGGTATTTTTCCTTGGCAATGTTGACTGGAAACATTTTCTATAGCCAGAAAAAGAGAGAGGCAGAGTGGAAATATGGAGAGGTATAAAGGAGTGAAGGAAAGAGAGGAAAGAACAGACAATGAAAAGGGAAGATATGCTGGTAAGAATTTGGATTCCTCTGTGTCATTCGTCTTGAAACCTAATATCTAAATTTTACCTATTGCATCTGATTTCTGCAGTACAATATGAAATGAAAGAAGCTGGGTTGGAAAGATGAATCTGTGGGGAAATTGCTTGCTGTGCATGCTTGAAGACTTAAGACTAAACTCTAAGAACCAACAGGAAAAGCAGGTGTAGTGGTCCAAGATGTGTGTGTTAGCAATGGATTCCATGGGCTGTCAGGCCAGCCAGCTTAGGCAAATGATGGGTTCCAAGTTCAATGGGAGATCTGCTCTCAAAAATTAGATAGCCATAGAAGAAGCTGGATATTAACTTCTGGCCCATCCATGTGCATAGGCAGTAAGCATACATGACACAAATGCTTATATGATGTAGTGGCATCTTACCTTGCCAGTGAACTTGTAGTGGTGGCCTCACCTTTTGTGCATGAATATGATTTCAGGTGTAGATGTGACCCATTATAAGGCAGAGGCGAGGCTAGCTCATGCTGTCGTTAGTTGCAGAGAGCATCGGGAAAACAGATACTGCATTTTCTGGAGCAGGAAGATCTTGGCAGTTATTTACTCTTATATGTGTAAGTCTTTCCCTAATAAGCACCTATTTATCGTTATCTTGGGTCTGGTGAGCTCATTTAAACCCTGCTTTCAATTGATGTCCATGTAGGTTGTTGATTTCCATGATCTGCCCTCGAAGCTGGCAGGCTTTAGCATTCTATGACTCAGAGCCAACCTCAAGGAAGCCTCACTTGGGTCTGGTGAACTCATTTAAACCCCACCTTCAATATAACACATACACACACACACACACACACACACACACACACACACAGAGAGAGAGAGAGAGAGAGAGAGAGAGAGAGAGAGAGAGAGAGAGAGAGAGAGAGAGAATAAATGGAGAAAAAAGAATAAAATTACCCTCTTGCATCCATTTCATTTGTCTTTTCCAAAAACATACCAGTAAACATTCTTGACAAAGACACTGCCTTTCTGGGACTTAGACTCAGGTGGAACAAAAGCAAGCAATATATATATATAATTTGATGTCTTTTTCCATTTTAGAGGCTGGTAAGTGCTATGACAAAAACAAAGAGAAAAACAAGCAATGGACAAGAGCAATGTTTCTCCTGGAGAGATCAGGATTTCACTGAAAACATCCATAGCAGACAAGGCTTTGAAATTCTATGATGAAGTTGATCATAGACACCAGTAAGTGACTGAAAGCCTGCATGGTAGTGGGTCTGGAGAACATGAAGGGAAATGGAAATTTGTAGGACTGAACAGAACCTGATGAGAGGAGAAAGTACAGTTTTTTTTTAAACACAAAGTTTCTTTTTCCCAAAGGAGTGAAATTAACTTAGATGAATAAGGTGAGTGTGTGTGTGTGTGTGTGTGTGTGTGTGTGTGTGTGTGTGTGTGTGTGTGTGTGTGTGTCTTTCAAATACTCATTTGTCCAGTTATTGAGTCTATTTAGAGTCACAGTTAAAGGCTCATTAAGGGAAACTTTCCTTCTGGTCCATATAATGGAATCTTTGTCCTGGGTGGGACCTAACATTCCAGTTATGGAGATGAATTCACTTGCCTAAGGAACCACCATCCAAGGAATCCAGACATCTCAGGATGATACATCTATCATAAGCCATGATGGCTTAAAGAGATAGGAGGAATAATTATCTCTTTAGTCAAGACATTTTCCTCCCGGAATTCTAGCCTCCTAATACACAGCCTTTTAAGACTAACAACACTTTTGAATCTTGACTCCAAAAGGAGTAACTTCTTCTTTTTCTTCTCTTCTGTCTTTGGTACTGACCAGAGCCTAACGATGCTTCAGTTGGTGATTTGGCATTTTCTCTCTTTTGTTAAAGCTTTCCTTCCTACAATCTGTCTGCTTGTCCACCACATGCCTGACTGTCATGTTTACATCAAATCAAAAGCCCTCTCCTTTTCCTCTGTTAACCAGACTGCTGCCAGTTTTTGCAGCTTCCTGCATGGACATTTATCCTTTAAATTCTCATAAAAGTCTCTCTGTCTTCAACTATTCTGCCGAGACCATTCGTAAATTGAGTTAATATTTTCTCAGGGAGGCTAAGAATCCCAAGAAATTTCTTTAGTTTCCACTGCAACATGCTGTAACTTTGGCAAGTCTTCAAATTTTCTGGTAGCAGAATTTAATAGCTTTGTAAATATTGAAACCAATAAAAACAACATTTCAAGACCAGAAAGAGAAATTCTGTGCTTTTAAAAATGCTTCCTGAGAGTGCCTTTCAATTAATTCTACCTCCTTGGGAGTATCCGGATTTTGATTTCATAGATGTCACATAAAGAAAACCACACAGAATTTACTATTTTTGATTACTTTTAGCACAATATTTTAGAGCCCTGTTTTGTTCATATTGTTTTATATTTTAACAGGTAGTTTTTCTATAACTGGTATATATGTTGTTAGAGAACATCACACGGGGTTGTTGTTTAGAGTTTTATCCACTAAAATCACTTTGAGGTTTCGCAGTTTGTTTTACATAGATGCATTTTACTACTATGCATGGGATTGTTAGATCAAAGCAAAAGTGAATGGAATTAGAATTATCACAAATTGATCAGTATTTTTACAAACCCACTCATTTCTACTGTTATCTGTAATCTGCCAGAAGTCTGACTAACTTCTGAAATCTACTGCATGATGTAAGGTTCTTTGATTTTAGAAATTTTTGTACTTATGTGTAGATATGCGATTGTATATATTATGACTGGTTTTGTGTTTCTGCTGTTGTTTTGTTTTGTTTTTGAGCCCTGGATATCACTCTATAGACCAGGCTAGGCTCAAACCCTTATTTGTATGCCTCTGCCTCCTATGTGTTGGGGTTAAAGACATTCACTACCATGCCCAGGCCTGGTTGTGGCTTTAACCTTGGTTT
The DNA here is from genome assembly GCF_003668045.3 of Cricetulus griseus. Lineage (NCBI taxonomy): Eukaryota > Metazoa > Chordata > Mammalia > Rodentia > Cricetidae > Cricetulus > Cricetulus griseus. The sequence continues at coordinate 241,206,505 of NW_023276806.1, read as the reverse complement.
CTGTGATAAATCATGCTTTGTGATTCATTTTCCCTATGAGATCTATGTGTAATGTTATTATTCATGTTCTCTGCCATTTACTGTTGACTGTATTTTTTTTTCTTCTGATGCTCACTCAAACATGTTACCACACTTTTTATGTAAAGGACTTTGTCAGATAATGTGTAATTAAGAGTGTTGCACAGAGTAAGGCTATCTGTTCATTGTGTCATATTAAAAAGAACATGTTGAATCATTCATTTTAACATATCAATATTTCTTTTGTGTTGAGTAAATATAGTTTATGGTTCCAGAAAAGTATTTGCTGGGCTCAAAGATTCAAGTGCCCATCTCTGTTTTCTTATGAAAGCTTGCTTTATGGATTTTCTATATACATTTAGGTTTATACACCAGTTCCAGTTAATTTTTATTTGTTTTCTCAAAGATTTATGGTAAATTTGTAATCTATAGAAATAACCAATATTTATAGCACTAATTTTTAAATTGTTGGACTTGATTTATGATACAAAATTTGTGTGCAAGTGACTTAACAAAAATAGATGGCTTGTAATTTCAAATTTGTTTTACAAACATTTTATTGATATTAATAAACATCGGTAGAATCATACTGTACTCCAACATCTTAATTTCAGAATTTGGAAGAAGTACCCTCACTCGCCCATACTTTCCCTTACTTTCTTCATAATTTTCAAAGTATTTTGTTTCATCCTGTTCATCTGCATCTCATGCACTCTTGAAGATATTGGTACTATTTAATAAATATTATTAGCCCCTAACTTTCTGTAGAATCAGGCTGAACACACACTTTACATATTAGCATTATTGTTTCTTAACTCATAATCAAGTAGAAGTTAAAAGATACTCTAATAAAAGGCTTGAAAAAATTGGCTAGACATAAAAGCTTAGTTTATAATCTATAAACACAGGAAAAGTATGTATGTTTAAAAATATACAGCACACCATTACTTATGCTCTGGTATTATACTGGTAAATAACAATAGCAAGAAAATTCCTGAAAATTTGGACAAAGCTTATGAAAAAACTTGAATATTTGAAGAAAGTAGTGCAACTTCCCCAAATTTCTGAGAAAGAACTCCCTTGGATCATACTTGGCATACTTGTTTCCTCCTAGTAGTTGGGGCTGCAGCCCAGGTAGAGTGGGCCCCTTCCTGCATTGGCATAAAAATAGGTTCTATGTCTCTGATACAACTGAAATTAACAGAGCCATTTATTTAAAAGGAGGATTCTGAGACCAAATTCCAGAGAGTAGATGGAAGTCTGTGGGAGTTTCACTGTGAGTTTTAGATAAAAGGCATCTGAATTGTCAGAAAACATCAAATGAATACAATGTGGAACTTCTGGGTGTACTGAGGTATGAGGATTAAAAATGGTAGGTCAATGTGGGCTACACAGTGAGCTTGAGAAAAGCGTTGGTTACAAAATTGTACTGTGTCTCAAATCAACAAATGAAAATATAATTAAATAATTATAATTTCATTAAGCAGAATTAGCAATTGTAATATTTGTTCTATCATCTAAGATCTGTGATGTATTTATTTATGTGTGTATGTATCTAGCTATATATCTGTCTGTCATCTATCTACCTTTATGTGTGGTACCTAGGTGTGTATGTATCAGCTTTCAAGAGTCTGTTTTTTATTTCCACTATATGATTCCTGGGAATCAAACACTACTCATCAGGTTTAGCATTTTTGTCATTACGTACATGAACCATCTCACCATTCCTAAGAAATTAGTATTTAAGGACATATAAGAGTAGAAAAGATTGCATATATTTGTGGAGAGAATGATATGCTAAAAACCTAGTAAGACTCCAACACATTATTTCACAGGCTGTTTGGAAAGATGAATGACTTTTTCAAATGGACAGTTTACCCTTAAACAAAAGGATGTTATAGGTGAATAAAATTTCTCATTAATAAAATCTTATTAAACATCGCATACAACCTGTTTATATTTGCATAAAAACTTCTCCATGGATTACCTTTAATCTGGTCACCATATTCTTCTCAAAGTTTTTTTTTTTTTAATTAAAACGATGGTCCTATCAGTCTTTGTTCTAAAACACATTAGGTGAAGGAAACATGAAGATCTTAGAGATTGACCACTATCTATAGTGTCATATTTAGGAGAGAAAGGTTAACTTTCTATCAATTCATGGGTTAACCTCTACTGTTTAAGTCTTTAGTCTGTAAAGTTAGGGTGCAGTGTACTCTGTCAAAACCTCTGCTCTAGTCTAGTTAATCATATTTGATTAGAATCACATCTTCTACTTGATTGCTCAAGCAGCAAGGAATAATGGAGGTTATTTTTCATAATCTTTCCTTTCTTTTAAAATATCCAAATGACTTTAAGACCAGTAGTCTATATTATAACAACTCAATTTTAGAAAGCTTTTATACTAATTTAAACTAATTTAACTGAAGTGCCTTGCATTTTCTAAATAATAATAAATGGTTAGAGCACTTAACATAAAATGGTATTAACCATTCTTTTTGATAAACCTTGCAAATATTTCTTCCTATTCATAACTCCCTTATACATATGTCGTTTTGCTTCTTTATCAGCTTTGAATAAAAGCTATTTTGTTTAATTATTTGAAAATCAAATATCAAGAAATCCATTTTAATTTTTAAAAAAGTATAGATTTTTCTTAATATGCATTTATGTTTTTCAAACTGTAGAATAAGATTTCTTGTGAGTGCAACTATAACTACCCCAAATGTGGCATAGTTCTAAAAAACAAAAACACAAAAAGAACAAAAATGCCCAAACTGATAAAAACAAGATATTAAATATTCACCAATTTTACTCCATTGGAATGAAACATTTATATTCATTTTGAAGAGCCACAGTGAAATTCCAAAGATTTTTCTTAGTTATCCTGGGCATTTCAAACTGTGCATGAAGACCTGGAATGTATAGCAATTGGCTTGTGAAACAAAGTTCATTTCCAGTGAGAATCTTTGACTATTGATCTTGGGAAGACTCCTTTATTTTTACTCGAACTTCTTAAACTCAATATTTTTGGAGGAAAATAAATTGATAAATTGAAATGGAATTTACATTCTAATATTTAATTCCTATTTCAGATTCGGTTTTAATTTAGAGAAAAGTGTCATACACGTTAGAAGTAAGAGGACGTAAGTTTGTTCTACTAGGAAGAGAAGAACAGTCAGTCTTGTAGCTTCTGAGTCTCTCATATGTTTGCCATAGGCATGTGTATACTACATTAGAGAGACAACTGTAATTTTACTTCACACCTAGGCCATCTTTACTCTCACCTAGCATTCACTATTTTAACATTTAATTCTAAACGTTGCTTTTTAATTTTTTAATTATTTTTAATTACTCATATTTACATATCCATCCCCCATTCCCTCACCCTCACTTCCTCCCATGTTCCAAACCCACCCCCCCCGACTCCTCCCCATGGATAGTGTGGACCTCTATCAAGGACCTTCATAGTCTGTCATATTGTGTGGTGGAGGGTCTAGACCCTCCTTGCTGTATCTGGGTTGCAATAATATCCCTCTATAGGGAATGGGCTTCCAAAGTCCATTTGTGTTCTAGGGATAAAGACTGGCTCCGCTGTCAGAGGAGCCATAGACTGTCTTGGGCTCCTAGCTGGTACCCACATTCAGAGGGTTTGGTTTGGTCCAATGCTATTTCCCCAGCTTTATGACTTCAGTAGCTACATGGCTTCTCCCTGGCTCTGCCTTCTTTGCCTCCACAGCTTTGTTTGCATTTCCTTTCTGGCTGTATTCTGCCTGGCCATTGGTCAAATCAGCTTTATTTATCAACCACTAATGTGACACATATTCAAAACATACAGAAGGAAATCCCACATCACCTTAATGTCACTTTAATTTGTTTTTTCTAGTTTAGACCAACTTTTCTTCTTCGATTGGCATTCATCCATATTCTGCACCAATGGTTTCCAAGTTATTTGTAAATTATTTCATAATCTTTTATTATTTTATCCAGATAAGTTGAATCACATTTGTTATCTTACATAAAAATTATTTTGAAACTCTTAACTGAGCCAATATATTCTCATTTTTGTCTATATTAGTCTGGCAAAGGTTCTTGGAAATGATCACCACATTTACAAAACCTAGTAAAGATTAGAGTTTCCATTAGATTTTTCTCTTATATGATATGCACAAGAAAATTTAATTCTTGCTCTCAGTTCAAAGCAATTGTCCTGTAATATTTTTCTATATTCATTTTTATTTATTTCACTGCTATTTTTGCTCCTCTATGATTCTCAAAATGTTCCATTTGTAAACTGACTTACTATAATTTAGATTGCCCAAGCAGAGAATTACTTGACTCATTCCAATTTAAAATGCTGGGAAGAAATAAGAGCTGTAGCTATTTTAGATTTCCCTACTCAGAACCTAGCAATTAAAAATAATTGCTACATTTTCCATTTTTTAAAGCATTACGCAGGTATCTGAGTTTGGTGTCTGTTAATATAAAAGGAGAAAAATGAATTACTTCTAATTATTACACAAAGCTTTAATGTAGGAAACAATAGCTTGATTTAACAAGAAAGTTTATTTTTTGTTTACTTCAATATATTCTTACCAATATTTCAAAATCTTCATTTTGTAACTGGAAATTAGAAGAGGCCTATTAGTTATAAAAATGTTAAAGCAGACATGCTATGCCAGTTATTCATGCTTCAATGAATTTTTGCATTGGGTAGATAGAAATGCAGGACCAATTGGGGTATTGATAAGCTGATTTAATCAATAACCTATTATCCCACTTCCAAAATAGTCTTATCATCATGCCAACACAAGATAGCCTATACAATAACAGTTATCATCCTTTCATTTTCTAAAATGTTTTTTTTTTTATTTTTATTGTACGTATAAGCTGTTACATCCCCAAGTATCTATGTCTGTGCACCTCATGCATACAGTGCCCATGGAGGCCAGAGGAATAGATTGGTTGGATCCCTGGGCCAGGAGTTACAGATCACTGTGAGCTGCCATGTGGGTGCTCATAATTGAACCAAGAGCCCTCTGGAAGAGCAGCTGATGCCTTTAGCCTCTTATCCATTTCCTGTCTTTGCTTTTAATAAATTGGTCAAGGTAGTAATTTCATATCATTAAAAAGCAAACTGAAAATAATATATTTTATTTTAACTTATGTCATTTGCTTCTTTCTGAAATGTCCCTTAGTCCTGAGAGTCATAGGAGCTCCACTTTGGAGAATGTATGTTGCTATTTAAGGTGTAGTTATTTTTATTTAATGTGTATAAATGTTTTGGCTGTATTTATTTGTGTGGTATGTTCCTAATGTCCACAGAATCTAGAAGAAGGCATTGGTTACTCTGAAAGTATAATTATATATCTTTGTGAACCATATTGTAGATTTTAGGTGCTAAACTTGGGTCCTTTGGAAGAACAGCAGGTGCTGTTAACCACTGAGTCATCTCTCATTCATATGCTTTTCTTTAAAATTTAAATTATTTACAGAAGATCATGTAATGCCATGGAAAGTTATGTGTAATTTCAGTGTAAACTGCAAGATTATAAATTTAAATCTGGTTAATGACAGTATTTTAATCTCTTTTGAGGTCTGCATCTCCCCATGCTATCAATACCTATATATTTAATTTCATACACATACATTACATACAATCTCATATGCTGATTTTGATTTTTATGTTTGACTTTCCTTTAAGGAAGTAGGAACTATGCTCTATTAACTCTTGACAGTTTTATATACATGAAATGAAAGAATGCAGTGTTTGGCAAGTGGGTATTTAAAATGTAAAATAATCTGTTCCTGTCATCAAATGTTTGTTGAGTTCCAACAGAATCTGGCACAAAGAAAGAAACTATTCACAGTACCTATGAAGCATTCACATTCCAGGAAATATGACTGTACCCACTGGCCCTCTTTACCTTTGCTGAATATTTTAAAATGGTTTTGAGTTGTTTTTATTTTTTAATTCCAGTTATACTGACAATGATTTTTGAAACCAGATCTATTTGGAGCTGAAGCAATGCTTGAACCATTATTGTTTTATTCAAATCATTTTGGATGGAATATCTGTATGTTAGAAAATGAATGGCTGTATTTTCTCATTGACTAATACTGGTAAGCAGGAAATACAACATAAGTCTTTAGTTTGCCTAACAGATCCATAAAATGGTAGTATGATATTCTGGTTTTATTTATGAGAAAAAGATTTCAGTTTGTCCTGTTAGAACCTGAACTTTTACTGCTGCCCCTTGTAGCAAATGTGGGAAGATTCTACTTATAATTAACCACAAGTATGCACTGTGTTTTGAATGTTTCCTCAGTTATCAGATACTTTGAAACAGTGAATGGAAAAGTGGATCTGCTGAGAAAGGGTAGCAGCATCAAATTCAGTCTACAAAATTATTTTACTAATAATATTTTACTTTATTCAGATTAGTTCATGCCTTTGGTATATTTTGAACTATAGTTTAAAAGCAATATTCATTTAACAGCTCCTTGAGTAAGTCTTTAAGATCTTAATGCAGAACTTCTCATTTTCCAGTCCAATTCCTTAATCCTCTCTTGATTTGAAATTCCTTTTCAATTGTATTTCTCTCTCTCTCTCTCTCTCTGAATAGCATGTACATATCTGGGAATATTGATGTGTGCTATCATGTGCAGCTTTACCTGAGTTTGGGAAATATGAACTCAGGATCTCATATTTTCATGGCAACCACTTTATTGACCAAAAAATAATTTCTGGATAGATTCGCCAGTTAAAAGCAATAATTTTTCTAGCAGAGGACCCAGGTTCATTTCTCAGCAACCACATAATGGCTCACAATCATGCATAACTCCAGTCTAAGGAGATCCAAAGTTTTCTTTTAATTTCTGTAGTATGTACATGGTGCACATACATATATGTAGGCAAAACACTTAAGGACATAAAATATGCAAAACTAAAAATAAAAACAAAGCAAAATTTCCACATATTTTAATATGAAAGAAATTACCACAGCTGGAAAACATTCAACCTAAAACAGCAAATTTGTTAGTATTTTTTTCCTCTTAAAGTAATTTAGAAGATACACTGGTTTCCAGGAGGCAAAGTCCATAGAGATGGTCTCTCACTCAGCTAGGACGAATTGATCTCTGAATATCTCAGAATATTGCTGTGAGTGATTGCATAGCCTGCGTTCTCTCTTCTCTCTCATAATTTTGATAATTCTTTTGGTAGTTTTTAGTTTCACTTTGTCAGTCATGATTGGACAGATATAATCATTCCCAGAACCCCATTTTTTTTCTCACATTTTCTCCTCAAATTTTTTTAAATAGTACTTTTCCAGTTTCTTACAGAGATGCTTAGGCATGCAGGACCTCTTTGTAGGACAAGGAACACTTAGAGAAATACAAATTAAGTATACACAAGCTTTATTGCAAATCAGCCCTATTTCTGTAAATATGTTTTGTTAAATTTTGAATGATGTTATTCTTGAGGATGTGTGCTTATGCTTATCAACTTTTAGCTTTGTAAGGACAGGTTGTGCCTGGTTCACTATTTAGCCAATATAACAAAATGCTGAGCATTGTTTTTACTTTGAAACTTGTTTTGATGTAAAACATAGAAAAACATTTTCCCCAGAGGTTAATTAAGGAGGGTGATTAAAACCAGGCTTATTTTAAAGTATAAATAAAGATGGATCAGGCTATTCAGGGATGGTCACTTGTGAAACTCATTTGGTGGTTGGACACTTCATTTCTTCATGGCAACACCCCTACCACATATCAAGACCTGAACCAAGGCTTTGGTGGCTCCACATCAACAATATGTCTAAGATACCATGGGGAAGGAAATACTCTTCCTATCGATGATTAGAATGTTCAACAACCATTGTTAATTTTCCCTTTGTTTCTCTACATGAGATTGCACAACATTGATTTATATATCATGCAAACAACCAAAGTGAAAGACAGAGTTATCTACAAAGTAACTTGCCAGCATCATTTGAATATGGCAAACAAGAAAAATCTAAATCTCAAACTGATTATAGGTGACTGAGAAGCTAGGTAACCAAGCACTTGTCACTTGGGCTTGAGCAAGGTCATTAAGGAGACCACTGTTAGCTTAGTGATTCAGATTAAATAATACTATATTGTTGTGACATTCCAGGCTTTAGTAAGTGCATTAAGATTTACTAAAATATTTTCATTTGAAAAAAAGCCAAGTGTGTAAAGACTAAAGAACTTTTTCAATTATGTAATTTTCTTCTTTTTTAAGAACATCCTGATAACAGTTTTCTTTCCTCTGCTCCTCCCAGCACAACCCTCTTCCACAACCACTTCTCCTTTTCCCTTCAGAAAAGATCAAGGCTCCAGGGGTATCAGCCACAGACAGCATAACAGGATACAATAAGACTAAGCACAAACCCTCTTGCTAATGCTGGGAAAGACAACCCAGTAAGTATAAAAGTGTCCTGAGAGCAGGCAAACCAGTCAGAGCCAGCCCCACTCTCACTGTTGGGAGTCTCACATAAATGCCATGATAACAACCATAACATATATGCAGAGGACCAAGCACAGACCCATGTAGGCTCTTTGTTTGCCTTTTCAATCTCTGTGAGCCTCTGTAAACCCAGATTAGTTGATTCAATTTGATTTCTTGTGGTGTCCTTGACTCCTCTGGATCCTACAATTTTTACTGCCCCTCTCTCAAGGGGTTCCACAAGTTCTAAGGGAAAGGATCTAATAGAGATCTACAATTTGAACCCCCCAACTAATGTTTGGCTGTGAATCTTTGCATCTCCTCCCAGAATCTACTGGCTGATTCTTCTCTGATGACAATTGGCCTAAATAACAATCTATGGATACAGTAGAATATCACCAAGAATCATTTTTTTGATTTTTTATGATTTAATTTTTACTTTTTAAATTTTTAGAAACAACCTTATTTTATGTATTAATCCAGTTCCCTCTCCCTCCCATCCTTCCATGCCTCCCACTGACCCTTATCCCACTGACCCTACTTCTGCTCCATAGAGAGGGTGAGGCCTCTCATGGTGATCAAAGTCTGTCTCATCATTTTGTTGATTTTTTTCCTTCTATCCTAGGCCTCCTAGTTATCCATGATTGAGGTCCCAATCATACAGTCACTGTATGGCTATGGTGTGTGCTCCCCCTTGTGGCAAAGACATCCAATTAGATCAGTAATTGGTTGGCCACTCCCACAACTTTGCAGTGTTTGGTCTTAATAATAAATACTTGGAGTCAGATATTAGGGGGCAAAACCTGAAAGATCAGACAAGTAGAGCAGCCAGTCACTAGAGTTCTTTCTTTCTTTAAATAAATCTTATTTAAATTAGAAACAATCTTATATTACATATCAATCCCAGTTCCCTCTCCCTTCCATCCTCACATGCCCCCCACTGACACGCCCATCCATTCCCCATCTACTCCCCAGGGAGTGTGAGGCTTTCCATGAGGGATCATCAAAAATCTTCTAGTTATTTGTGGGAGGGCCTAGGCTAAGAGAGTATCCCTCCATGGGAAATGGGCTTCTACAGTCTGTCCATGAACTAGGGATACATCCTGGTTCCACTGGTGGAGGATCCATAATAGACTTCCCCGTGCTCCTAGCTGACACACACATTCAGGAAGCCTGGTTTGGTCCTATGTTTGTTCCCAGCTGTCATACTGGGATCCATGAGTTCCAACTTTCTCAGTTCGTCAGTTTCTGTGGGTTTTCCCAGCATGGTCTTGACCCCCTTTATTATGTTTATGTATGTTCCTGTTATCTCTGATCTCTCCAAGTCCTTTATCATGAAGGGGTGCTGAATTTTGTTGAAGGCTTTTTCAGCAAGTAGTGAGATGATCATGTGTTTTTTCCTTTTCATGTGGTGGATTACATTGATGGATTTTCATATGTTGAATCATCCCTGAATCCCTGGGATAAAGCCTACTTGATCATGGTGGATGATTTTTCTGTTGTGTTTTTAGATTCGATTTGCCAGTGTTTTATTGAGTATTTTTGCATCAATGTTCTTAAGGAAGAATGGCCTGTAGTTCTCTAACTTAATTGTGTGTTTTGGCTACCAAGGTAGTTGTAGCCTTGTAAAAAGTGTTTGGTAATGTCCCTTCTGCTTCTATTTTGTGGAAAAATTTGAGGAGTATTGGTTTAAGCTTTTCTTTCAATTTCTGGTAGAATTCTCTACTGAAGCCATCTGGCCATGGGCTTTTTTTTTGATTTGGAGACTTTTGATGAGGGCTTCTATTTTGTTAGGGGTTAAGGTCTATTTAAATTGCTTCTCTGTTCTTGATTTAATTTCAGTAAGTGATATCTATCCAGAAAATTGTATGTTTCCTTTAAATTTTTGAATTTTGTGGAGTACAGGTTTTCAAAGTATGACCTGATGGTTCTCTGTTTTCCCCAGGGTCTGTTGTTATTTCCCCCTTTTCATTTCTGATTTTGTTAATATGCATGTTATCTCTCTGTTTTTTTGGTTAGGTTGGGCAACTTTTGTCTATTTTGTTGATATTTTTCAAATAACCAGCTCTTTTTATGATTCGTTTTATTGCTTTTTGTTTCTACTTTGTTGATTTCAGCCCTCAATTTGATTATTTCCTAGTATCTATTACTCTGAGGTGTGTTTACTTCTTTTTGTTCTAGAGCTTTCAGGTGTTCTGTTAATTCTCTAGTGTGGCTATTGTCTAGTTTCTTCATGTGGGCACTTAGTGCTGTGAACTTTCCTCTTATCACTGCTGTCAAAGTGTTCCATAGTTTTGGGTATGTATTGGTTCATTTTCATTGAATTCTACGAAGTCATTGATTGCTTTCTTTGTTTCTTTACCCAGGAGTGATGCAGTTGAACACTGTTCAATTTCCATGAATCTGTAGGATTTTTGCAATTTGTGTTGTTGTTGAATTCTAATTTTAAAGCACGGTGGTCTGAAAAAATACAAGGGGTTATTCAATTTTTTATGTATCTGTTGAGGTTTGCTTTATTGCTGAGTCGATTTTAGAGAAGGTACCATGTGGGGATGAGAAGAAGGTGGTATACTTTTGTGTTTGGATGGAATGTTCTATAGATATCTGTTAAACCCAATTTTGAGTCATAACTTCTGCTGTTAGTTCATTTGTTTCTTGTTAAGTGTCTGTCTGATAGTCCTGTCCAGTGGTGAGAGTGAGGTGTTGAAGTCTCCCACTATAAGTGTGTGGAATTGAATGTGTGATTTGAGTTTTAGTAATGTTTCCTTAACAAATGTGGGTAATTTTGTATTTGGTGCACAGATGTTGAGAATTGAGACTTCATCTTGATTGATTTTTCCTGAGATGAATATGAAATGACCTTCTTCATGTCCTTTGATTAATTTTAGTTTGAAGTCTAATTTCTTATTAGCAGCTTTCTTCTTAGGAAATTTCTTAGGAAATTTGCTTGGAAATTCTTTTCCCAACCTTTAAATCACCCTCTCTCTCTCTCTCTCCCTATCTCTCCTGGAGGGTGGAGAGGCAAGACAGGAATGGAGACTATGATGCTGGCTGCTTTTTACTGCCTCTAAGTCCCTCTAGTGGATTCAATGCAGGAAGAGTCTGGTGGTTGAAGGTCAGGGAATTCAAAGAGGAAAAGATGGCCTGGGAGAGTAGCTGGCACTCATCTCTCTACCAGAGGGTGGAGAGGCAAAACAGGAATGGTGACTGATGCTGGCTGCTTTGTACTGCCTCCAAGTTGCTCTGGGGGATTCAGTGGCAGGATGGGTCTGGTGGCTACATGTCAGGGGACTCGAAGAGGGAAAGGTGGTCTGGGAGAGCCCCTGGCACTCACCTCTGTCACTGGAGTTCTTACCTCTATGCAATTCTCAAACTTAAAAGGCACTGCTGTGTTTTGAAATCCTCAGAATGACTGCTGTCTCTAAGAAACCTCAGACTAAATGCTATTAACACTCAGCTGGAACATATATCATGGGTTTCCATATGTTTTCTGGCAAAAGCACAAACCATGAGCATGGCTCCATCTACAGTAGGACCAAGGTCTCAGATAAGGTTTTTAGAGGCAGCCCATACCATGGACATTAGCTTGCCCTCAGGTAGCAGCACAAACAACTCACTTTAGTATATCTCCTGGAGACAATATGGCCTACAGACATCAACATGGTTTGCTGATATCTATTTTCTTGAGTTATTTTAGATATTAGTCTTCTATAGACTGGAATTGGTTAAAAACCTTTTCCTATTCTGTAGGTTTCCATTTTGTATTATTGATGATGTTTTTGCATTATGAAGTATTTTTGTCTCATAATGCCTGATTTATTAATTGCTGATCTTAGAGACTGTGCTATCAGTGTTCTGTTAAGGAAATAGTGTCCTGTGACAATGCATTTGGAGCTATTCTACTATTTCTCTTCTATCAGTTTCAGTGTATCTGATTTTATGTTGATGTTTCTGATCTTTTGGGACATGAGTTTTCAGCAGCTTAATGAGTATGAATTTATTTGCATTCTTCTATATTCACATATCCATTTAGGCTACTACCATTTAATTAAGGTGGTTTCTTTTTTCCATTCTGTCTTTCTGGCTTCCTTATCAAAAAATCACATGTCTATTTGTGAGTTGATTTATATCTTCTTGGTCTTCAGTTTGATTCAATTTATCATCATGACTGTTTTGATGCCAGTATCTGACAGGTTTTGTTACCATGGGCTTGAAATCAGGATCATTTTTGCTATCCTGGGATTTTTTGTTTTTCCATATGAAAATTGAGATTTGTCAATTCAAGACCTGTAAAGAATTGTGTTGGGATTTTCATGGGGATTGTAATGAACCTTAGATTGCTTTTGGAAAATGGCCAATTTTACTATTAAACCTACTGTACCAGAAGCATGGGAGATCTTCAAGATATCAGAAGCTTGAAGCTTTTATTGTGCAAGTCTTGCACTTGCTTGAAGTTAGCCCCAGGATATTTTATATTGTTTGTGGCTATTATGAAGGGTGTCATTTCTCTGATTAATTTGTTTGTCCACAGTTATTTGTATATAGGTAGGCTACTGATCTTTTTAGTTAACCTGATATTCAGCCACTTTGCTGAAAGTATTTCTCAGATGTAGGGCTTCCCTGGTAAAATTTTTGGGGTTGCTTATGCAAACTATCATATTATCAGCAAATAGTGATACACTGACTTCTTCCTTTCTAACTTTCATCCCCTTGATCTCCTTCCATTGTGTTATTTCTCTAGCTAGAACTCCAAGTACTATATTGCATAGATAAAGAAGAATGGACAGCCTAGTATTGCTTTGATTTTCTCTTCATTTAATTTGATGTTGACTATCAACTTGCTGTATGTTGTCTTTATTATGATTAGGTATGTCCCTTGTATCCATGAGCTCTATAAGACTTTTACCATGAGGGCATGTTGGATTTTGTCAAAGGCTGTTTCTGCATCTAATGATATGTTCATGACTTTTTCTTTAATTTTGTTTAAGTGACCTTCATATGTTGAACTATCCCTTCATCTTTGTGTTGAAGCCAGCTTGCTCATGGTGGGTAATATTTTTGATGTATTCTTGAGTTACTTTCTGAATAATTTATTGAACATTTTTGCATGTATGTTCATAAGGGAATTTGGTCTGCAATTGTCTTTATTTTTTGAATATTTGTTTGGTTTCGATGGGCAGGGGCCTCATAAAATGTATTTGGCAATGCTCCTTCTATTTCTCTGTTATGGGGTAATTTCAGGAGTATTGACTTTAACTCTTCATCAAAAGACAGGAAGAATTCTGTGCTAAAATTGTCTGGAATTGTTCTTTTATCTAACTATCATCTATCATCTATCTATCTGTCTGTCTGTCTGTCTATCATCGTATCTCCTTGCTTGAAAGACTTTAAATGATTTTGTATATTTCCTTAGGTGTTATTGATCCATTTAAATTTTCATCTGATCTTGATTTAACTTTGGTCAGTGGTATATATTAGGAAAATTGTCTAATTTTTTATATTTTCCAATTTTGTGGAGTACAGGTTTTTAAAGTATGACATAATAATTCTTTGGAGTTCCATGTTGTCTGTTGTTATGTTCACCTTTTTGTTTCTGATTTTGTTAATTTGGATATTCTCTCTCAGTGTTTTAGTTAATTTGGATAAGGGTTTCTCTATCTTGTTGATTTTCTCAAAGAGCCAACTGTTTGTTCCAGTAATTCTTGGTATTGTTTTTTTGTTGTTGTTGTTTCTACTTTGTTGACTTCAACTGCAAGTTTGATGTGCTTAATTCATTTTGTGCTAGAGCTTTTATGTGTGTTGTTTAGTTGCTAATCTGAGATGTCTCCATTTTTAAATTATGCATTTAGTGCTATCAATTTTCCTCTTAGCACTACTTTCATTGTGTTACATAAGTTTGGGTATGGTATGTATTTATTTTCATTGAATTCTAGAAAGTCAGCAGGGTATCAGTTCAGGCACTTCTGGAATTTAGGGTCTACATTGAGAAGTCAGGTGCAGCTTTTTCTATTCTTTCTTCATTCTGTATGTTTACTGTTTTGATTATTTTGTGGGTGGGGTACTTTATTTTCTGGTCCAATCTATTTGGTGTTCTGTTTGGACCTTTGTAGGCATGTACTTCTTTAAGTTAGGAAAATTTTCTTCTATAAATTCCTTAAAGGTATTTTCTGGTCCTTTGATCTGGCAATCTTCTTCTATTCCTATTATTCTTATGTGTGGTAGTTTCATATTTTCCAGGATTTCTTATATGTTTGTGTCAGGAATGTTTTAGACTTAACATTTCCTTGGTTTTTGTGTCTATTTCTTCTATTGTGTCTTCAGTGCCTGACAATTATCTTTCATCTATTGTACTCTGTTGGTGTTGCTTATATATGTTGTTCTTGGTTGCTTAACTACATTTTTTATTTCCAGAATTCTATCAGTTTGTGCTTTCTTTATTGCTTCCATTTTCATGTCTTGAACAGTTTTATTAATTTCTTTCAACAGTTTGGTTGTATTATTCTGATTTTCTTCATGGGATTTTTTTCATTTCCTCTTTAAGGAACTCAATCATCTTCAAAAAGTTGATTTTATAGTCTTATACTTCAGCTGTGTTAGACTATTTAGGGATTGCTATAGTAGGATATCTGGACTCTGGTGGAGACATATTGTCTTAGGTGTTGCTTATTGTGTTTTTTAACCTGACATCTAGGCATCTGGGTTTGGGGTGTTTATAGGTCTATGTCCTGATTGCTGGAATCGTCTTTGTTGAATTAATATTTTCTTCCTTGGTTTCTATTTCCTTTCTGATCTTCTGTCCAGTGTGGCTTGTTGTTATGCACGTAGTCTCAGCCAGGTTCTGGGCTGGGACACTGATGTGGAGGGAGTTGAGATTGGGGAGATAGAGAGATAGAGCACTAAGAGAGTAAAGGAGGTCTTCTTGCAGGCAAACTAGTTGGATTTTCTGGTGGCCAGAATGGTCTCTAATAGACTAGGTAGTCTCCACCAAAGTTGGCTGCTGGTATAGGGAAATGCACAGGAGATAAAGACTGGTGATAGGGTGGGGTTGCACTGAGAGCCAAAGGGTAGGAGTGGGGTCCAAGGGCAAGGGGCATGCCTGAACTTCTGATGGCTGCTGTGGCCTCTGGTAGAGTGAACTCTGTCTTTTCATTTTTCTGTAATTCTTTAAAAATATAAAAGTAAAAATAATAACAAAACAAATTTAACAGCAAATAATATCTTTCCTTTTAGGATCTTAATGTTTTGAACATTTTTTTTTGCTTTCTTTGGAACATTAGCTATACTAGTATTATTTCTTAAGCTGTCTAAAATAATATATCTGTTTATGGGGGAACTAATTAGCTTAATAAATAAGGTAACTGTACCTATTAATTCTAAATATCTAAGTATATACTACAAGAGTTCATTAGAAGGTTCATCTCTCTCAGAAAAGCTTGCAGTTTTACTAGAAATGAGTGATTATTTACTTTAAAAAATTAAACTACCCTCCCCCCTCTGCCCTGACATCTGCTGAGGTGAATGTCCCCTCTGCTCCTGAATGACTCCAGCCCCACTCCTGCCATCTCCCCTTCTTCAATCTTTCTGGGCCTGCTCCTGTCATAGAGTGGACTGGCCCAGAGAGGTAGGATCTCCCTGAGTCTGGAAACACCTCACTCTTGGTTCCCCTCCACCCTGACTTATGCTGAGGTGAGTGTCCCCTCTGCTCCCACCCAATTCCTGTCATCATCCCTTCTTTCAAATCTTTCTACGCCTACTCCTGGCATAGAGTGAGCCTGCACAGACAGGGAGGATCTCCCTGAGTCTGGAAACACCTCATGGTTGGTTCGCCCTTCACCCTGACCTCTGCTGAGCAAGGAGAATACCAGGAGAGGCAATACCATCCAGAGCTTCAAACACTAAAGTCTTAGCCCACATGAACCACTGAGTGAAAAGAGGAAATAGAAAGACCACACCTGAACCCACTGGAAGAAGATATGGGAAGAAAACAAAATAAAAACACACTCAAAAACAGAAAGACCAATATGACACCACCAGAATCTAGGGACGCCACACCAGCAAGAACTGAAAAGCACAACACAGATGAAGAAGAGCTGGACCTTAAAAACTACTTTATGAAGATGATAGAGTCCCTTAAAGAAGAAATGAGAAAATTTCTTAAAGAAATAGAAGAAAAAAGAAACAAAAAATTCAAGAAATAAGTAAGTCTGTTAAAGAATCTTTAAAAAGCCAAGAAAAACAATCAAACAAGTGAAGGAAAAAATCAAAACAGTTCAAGGCATGAAAGCTGAAATAGAAACAACAAAGAAAACACAGAATGAGGGGATGCTTGAAGTAGAAAGGCTGGACAAACAATCAGGAACTAAGGATGTAAGTATAACCAATAGAATACAAGAGATGAAAGAGAAAATCTCAGTTGTTGAAGACTCTCTAGAGGATATAAAGTCATCGACCAAAGCAAATCTCAAGTCCAACAAATCCCTAACAAAAAATATCCAAGAAATATGAGACACTGTGAAAAGGCCAAACTTAAGAATAATAGGTATAGAAGAAGGTGAAGAAATACAGCTCAAAGGTACAGAAAACATATTCAACAAAACCATAGAAGAAAACTTATGAAACCTACAGAAGAATATGCCTATGAAACTACAAGAAGTTTACAAAACACCAAATAGACTAGACCACAAAAAGAAGTTCCCTTGCCACATAATAAGAAAAAAAATCAAACTTACAGAATATAGAGAAAATATGAAGAGCAGCAAATGAAAAGGGCCAAGTAAGATATAAAGGCAGACCTATCAGAATCATACCCACCTTCTCACTGGAAACTTTGAAAGCCAGAAGGTCCTGGACAGATATCCTACAAACACTAGGGGAACATGGATGCTAACCCAGACTACTGTACCCAGAAAAGATTGCAATAAATATAGATGGAGAAAACAAGATATTCCATGATAAAAGCAGATTTTACCAATACATATCCACAAATCCACCCCTACAGAAAGTTCTGGAAGGAAAACTCCAACCCAGCAAAGATAACTACCCACACAAAAACACAGACAATAGATAATCCCACTTTACCAAACACAAAAAGAAACAGGAGGGCAAAATCCATACATAATAACACCACCAACAATAAATCCAAAACAAACAAGAACTAACAATAAATGGACATTAATATCCCCCAATGTCAATGGGCTTAACCTGCCTAAGAAGATATAGGCTAACAGAATTGGATATGAAGACATAATCTATCATTCTGCTGTATACAAGAAGCACACCTCAACTTCAAAGACAGACATTACCTTAGGGTAAAGGGTTGAGAAAAGATTTTCCAATAAAATGGACCCAAGGAACAAGCTGGTGTAGCAATCCTAATATCTAACAAATTAGATTTCAAATTAAAATCAATCAAAAGAGATTAAGAAGGGTATTTCATACTCATTACAGGAAAAGTCCATCAAGATGAAGTCTCACTCCTGAACATCTATGCCCCAAATACGAAGGCACCCACATTTGTAAATGAAACATTACTAAAGCTCAAACCACACATAAAACCTCACACATTTACAGTAGACTTCAATACCCTGCTCTCACCACTAGACAGGACAACCAGACATAAACTTATCTAAGAAACAAAGGATCTAACAGAGGTTATGATCCAACTGGGGTTAAAAGACATCTATAGAACATTCCATCTCAACACAAATGAATACACCTTCTTCTTAGCACCACATGGAATCTTCTCTAAAATTGACCACATACACAGCAAAATAGCAAACCTCCGTAGATACAAAAAATTTAAATAGCCCCCTGTATCCTATCAGACCACCATGCTTTAAAGTTAGAATTCAACAACAACACAAATTGCAGAAAACCTACAAATTAATGGAAATTGAATAACACCCAATTGCACCATTCCTGGGTGGAGGAAGAAATAACAAAAGAAATTAAAGGCTTCCTAGAATTTAATGAGAATAAAGACACAACATACCACAAACTATGGGACACTTTATAATCAGTGCTAAGAGGAAAGTTCGAAGCACTAAGTGCCACATGAAAAAACTAGAGAATAGTAACACTAGAGAATTGACAGAACAATTGAAAGCTTTAGAACAAAAAGGAGCAAAATCACCACAGAGGAGTAGACAACAAGAAATAATCAAACTGAGGGCTGAAATCAAAAAAGTAGAAACTAGGAAAACATAATCAATGAAACAAAGAGTTGGTTCTTTGAGAAAATCAACAAGATAGACAAATCTCTACCCAAAATAATCAAAAAGCAGAGGGAGAGCATGCTAATTAACAAAATCAAAAATGAAAAGGGGGATATAACAACAGACACTAAGGAAATCCAAAGAATCAACAGATCATACTTTCAAAACCTGTACTCCATAAAGTTCAAAACTCTAAAGTAAATGGACAATTTTCTGTATAGATATCACTTACCAAAATTAAATCAAGAACAGATAAGCAATTTAAATGGACCTATAACTTCTAATGAAACAGAAGCAGTCATCAAAAGTCTCCCAACCAAAAAAAAAAAAAAAAAGCCCAGGGACAGATGGTTTCACTGCAGAATTCCACCAGAAATTCAAACAAGAGCTAATACCAGTACTCCTCAAATTGTTCCACACAATAAAAGCAGAAGGGACTTTGCCAAACTTTTTTTTTATGAGGCTACAATTACCAAGCCACACAAAGACACAACTAAAAAAGTACTTCAGACCAATATCCCTCATGAACATCCATACAAAAAATACTCAACAAAATTATGGCAAATCAAATCCAAGAACACATAAGAAAAATTATCCACCATGATCAAGTAGGCTTCATCCTAGGGATGCAAGGATGGTTCAACATATGAAAATCCAACAATGTAATCCACCATATAAACAAAGTGAAAAAGAAAAACCACATGATCCTTTCACTGGGTGTTGAAAAATCCTTTCACAAAATCCAACATCCCTTCAAGATAAAGATCTTGGAGATTTCCAAGGTCTCCTCACTGACACCCGCATTCGGTGGGTCTAGATCAGTTCAATACTGGTTTCCCAGCTATGAGTCTGGAGACAAAGAGGTCTCCCTTGTTCAGGTCAGCTGTTTCTGTGGATTTCATCAGCCTGGTATGGACCACTATGCTCATCTGTCCTCCTTCTCTGCAACTGGATTTCAGTTCTGTTCAAGGTTTAGCTGTGGGTGTCTGCTTCTACTTCCACCAGCTGCTGGATGAAGGCAATATGATGGCATATGAATTAGTCAACAATCTCATTATCAGAAGAGGGCATTTTAAGGTAGCCTCTCCTCTGTTGCTTAGATTGTTAATTGGTGCCATCTTTGTAGCTCTTCAGACATTTTGCTAGTTCCTGATTTCTCTTTAAATATTTAATGTCTCCCTCTATTATATTATCTCTTATCTTGCTCTCTTCTGTTCTTCCCCCAACTCAAGTTCCCTGCCCCATTATGTCTTCCTCACCCCTCCTCTTCTCCCCGTCTCATTTTCCTTGTTCCCACTCCCCTCTCCTCATGCTCCCAATTTGCTCAGGAGATCTTGTCCCTTTCCCCTTCTCCAGGGGACCATGTATGTCTCTCTTAGGGTCCTCCTTGTTTACTATCTTCTCTGGTAGTATGGATTGTTGGCTGATAATCCTTTATGTCTGAAATCTATGGGACCCCTTGTAGTGTAACAGTACTTAACTCTAGCATAGGAATGGTCTCTGAGAGCCCATCCTACATGGAGGGATACTCCCTGAGACACAAGGGGGTTGGTGTAGGCCCTATCCCAAATGATATGACAGACTTTGAAGACCCCCTATGGAAGGCCTCACTCTCCCTGGGGAGCAGATAGGGTATGGGATAAGTAGGGTATTAGTTGGGGGTCAGTGGAGGAGTGGAGGTAGATGGACCAGGTATTAACATGTAAAATATTCTTCTTTATATTTCAAATTAAAAAGAGAGGAAGAAAAAAAAGATCTTGGAGAAAACCAGAATAACTGGAACATATCTAAATGTGATAAAAGCAAGATACAGCAAACCAACAGCCAACATAAAACTAAATGGAGAGAGATTCAAAGCCATTCCTCTAAAATCAGGAACAAGACAAGTCTGTCAACTCTCTCCATGTCTCTTCAATATTGTACTTGAATTTCTAGCAATACGATATTAAAAGGAGATCAAGGGGATACAAATTGGAAAGGAAGATGTCAAACTTTCACTATTTGCAGATAATGTGATAGTCTACATAAGTGATCCCAAAAAACTCTACTAGGGAAATCCTACATATAATAAAAACCTTCAGCAAAGTAGCAGGATGCAAAATTAACTCGAAACAATCAGTATCTCTACTATATACAGATAATAAAGCCAATGAGATAGAAATCAGAGAAACATCACCATTCATAATATCTACAAACAACAAAATATCTTGGGGTAATGCTAACCAAAAAAGTGTAAGACCTGTACAGTAAGAACTTTGAGTCTTTAAAGAAAGAAATTAAGGAAGATACTAGAAAATGGAAAGATTTCCCATGATCTTGGATAGGTATTATCAACATAGTAAAAATGGCAATCTTGCCAAAAGCTATCTACAGATTCAATGCGATCCCCGATCCCCATCAAAATCCCACACAGTTCTTCACAGACCTTGAAGGAACAATACTGAAATTTATATGGAAAAACAAAAAAACCCTGGTTAGCCAAAACAAAGCTGTACATTAAAGTCAGGCATCACCATCACTGACTTCAAGCTCTATTATAGAGCCATAGTCCTGAAAACAGCTGGTATTGGTACAAAAGTAGACAGACCAATGGAATTGAATTGAAAACACTGATATTAACCTACACACATATGAACAGTTGATTTTTGACAAAAGCTACATTTATACCATGGAAAAAAGACAACATCTTCAGCAAATGGTGCTGGCACAACTGGATTAGGGCATGCAGACAATTGCAAATAGACCCATATCTATCATAATGCACAAAACTTAAGTCCACGTGGATCAAATAACTCAACATAAATCCAGCCACATTGAACCTCCTAGAAGAGAAGTTGGGAGATACCCTTGAATGAATTGGTACAGGAGACATCTTCCTGAACAAAACACCAATAACACAAACATTGAGATCTACAATTAATACATGGGACCTCCTGAAACTGAGAAGCTTCTGCAAGGCAAAAGACACAGTCAACAAAACAAAACAACAACCCACAGAATGGGAAAAGATCTTGACCAACCCTACATCTGACAGAGGGCTGATATTCAAAATATACAATGAATTCAAGAAGATAGCCCCTCAAACACCAAACAATGAAATTAAAAAGTGGGGTGCAGAACTAAATAGACAATTCTCAACAGAGGAATATAAAATGGCTCAAAGACACTTAAGAAAGTGCTCAAAATGTTTAACCATCAGGGAAGTGCAACTCAAAACAGCTCTGAGATACCATCTTACTCCTGTCAGAATGGCTAAAATCAATAACACCAATGGCAATCTATGCTGGAGAGGATGTGGAGAAAGAGGAACTCTCCTCCATTGCTGGAGTATGGTGGTTTCTCAGGAAAATGGGAATCAGTCTACCTCAAGATCAAGCAATTCCTCCCTTGGGCATATACCCAAAGAATGTACACTCATACAATAAGGACATATGTTCAACTATGTTCATAGCAGCATTATTTGTAATAGCCAGAACCTGGAAACAACCTGGATGCCCTTCACCTGAATAATGGATAGAGAAAATGTGGTACATTTACTAATGGAGAACTACTCAGGGGAAAAAAATGGAATCTTGAAATTCGCAGGTACATGGATGGAACTAGAAGAAACCATCCTGAGTGTGGTAACCCAGTAACAAAAAGACAAACATGGTATTCACTCAATCATATATGAATTTTAGACATAGAGTAAAGGATTACCAGCCTAACATCCTCATGAACAAAGGAACTAGGAAAGGAGAAGTACTCTAAGAGAAGAATGCATGGACCCCAGAGAAGGGGAAGGGGCAGGATATCCTCTGCTAATTGAGAGCGTGAGGGTAGGGTAGAGGGAGATTGGTGAATGAGAGGAGAAGAGGAGGAGAGAGAATGGGGAAGCAGAAAGTTTGAGTTGGGGAAAGAATAGAGGAGAAAGGGATGAGAGATTCCCTAACAGAGGAAGCCATTATAGGTTCGGGGAGAGATTTGGCTCTAAGGAAATTTCCGGAGATCTACAAGGATGACACCAACTGACAATCTAGGCAATGGTGGAGAGGCTACCTTAAATACCCTTCCCTATAATGAGACTGATGACTGCCTTATATGCCATCCTAGAGCCCTCACTCAGTCTCAGATGGAAGCAGAGGCAGAGACTGACAGCTAAACCCTGAACTGATATCTGGAACCCAGTTGCAGAGAGGGAGGAGTGAAGAGCAAAGACAACAGGACCAGGTTGGTGAAACCCACAGAAACAGCTGACCTGAACCAGGGGGAGAGCATGGGCCCCAGATGTCTGGGAGGCCAGCATGGGACTGATCCAGACCCCTGAACATGGATGTCAATGAGGAGACCTCAGCACTCCATGGGGCTTATGATAGTAGATCACTATTTATCCCTGTTGTAAGAAGGGACTTTGGGAGCCCATCCCACATGGAGGGATGCTCTCTCAGCCTGGAAACATGGGGGAGGGCCTAGGCCCTGCCCAGGATGATATGACAGACTTTGGGGAACCCCCATGGATGGCCTTACCCTCCCTGGGGAGCAGATGGGTATGTGGTGAGGAGCTGGTGAGGGGTTGTGGGTAGGGAGGGAGAGGAGGAAGGGATTGACATGTGAAGCAGGCTTGTTTCTAATTTGAACTAATAAAAATAATTTCTTAGGGTAAAAAAGATCAAAAGAAGCTGAGGATACCGAGCAGTGGTAGGTACTTGGTATGTAAGAGTAAGCCCCGCCCCCATTATCAAAAACAAAACAAAAACGAAAGAAATAAAAGGAAATATTCTTAAAGAAAAGATAATTTTTTACAAACATTTTCCCCAATATTAAAAAATATTGACTAATGACACACATTTTAACTCCTTTACATGTATACAAAATAATTATTCCACCTTTAAGTCATTTTAAAGATTATAGTATAATTTTTTTATACTTTTACTTTCCTCTTGCCTACTTCTCCTGTGTAGCCTCCTTGCTCTCATTCAAATCTATGCCCCCATTTCATTAAATATATATATATATAATATATATATATATATATATATTTGTTATATAATTATATAAATACAAATACACCATCATAAGGCCACATAATTTTACTTGTATGTGTATGTTTCTAGGTCTGACCATTTGGTATTAGATAACCAATTTGTGTGCACTTCCCTGGGGAAGACACTCTCTCTCTCTCTCTCTCTCTCTCTCTCTCTCTCTCTCTCTCTCTCACTATTGCTTAGTTGCCTTTAGGTCTTTGGCTAGCAGTGGGATTCATGAGTGTTCCCATGTCCATATCAGAAAGTCTATTGGTATTGTCCTTGTTTGGGTCATATTTAGACAGCCATGATAATGAGACTTCACAGGTGAAGCTTCTCTGGC
The DNA here is from genome assembly GCF_003668045.3 of Cricetulus griseus. Classification (NCBI taxonomy): domain Eukaryota; kingdom Metazoa; phylum Chordata; class Mammalia; order Rodentia; family Cricetidae; genus Cricetulus; species Cricetulus griseus. The sequence goes on along the minus strand of NW_023276806.1, from coordinate 241,182,457 downwards.
ATCTCTAGTAGATACTATTTTTAAAATCCACTTTGTTATTATCATTATTTGTTCTGAGATTCTTCTTTCTTGCTTTTTGTGTATGTGATTCCATGTGTTTCTATTTTAAGCTCTATTTTACAAGAAAAATATATCCAAAACAAATATGATCATAAGCACCTAATTAGGAAAATTGGGGAGGATGATAAAAGGGGGAAATTGTTGCAAAATGTATATAAGATGATGCCTTAATAAGTTTCAATATTTTTCTAAAATTAGAAAGAAATGCTGTCAACCCCTCAATTTTTGTTTCAATAGCAATTTGAATCTTGTGTAATTTTGATCTTCAGATATTTTTGCCTCTGGAGGCAAGGGTGATCTGGTCCATGCTGAATCAGCACTGTCTTGCCTCTTACTGGATGGCTGGGTAGTGTTACTGTTCCAGTCAACAATTTAAGTTTGATTTTGACTGAGCACACTGGACCTTCCAAAGATCCTGCCTGCTAGAGCTTCTGTAGACAGGTCCACAGCACTGCCTCTCATTTTTTATTTGAAAATTAAAAGTGATATGATGTCCTCTTGTGTTCTCTTAAGTACCTAGAACAGTGTCTGGCATATAGTAACTATTATGAATGTGTATTACATAAATATTCAAATAAGTAAGAACATGTTGAGGAAAAATTAAACTACAATATAAATACTAAAGTGCAGTATACCCACAAATGCTTGGAAGTTTGCTAGTGAAGATTATATTGTGCTGCATTAATTAGGGAGAATATTACTTTAGGTGATTTTAGAAGATCAAATCCAAATTAATTAAAATGTAAATGACGAGTCAGATGATTTAGCATATAAGTGCTTGGACAAATTAGAAAATTGAATAGTCCATTTACATTGGCATTAATATTCTTTTAGCAATAATAAATATAATGTACTTATATATAATATTTATTACACTAAAATCAATATTATATCAACCAATTCCATATGAGCTATGACAATTATTACTAAAAAGATGATTAGTAATCATAGCATAACAAATATTTATTTGGAATTTTATAACATTTAATTCACTTTGTACATAAGAAATTAAGCCTTTAAATATAAGCTGCTTGGTGAGTCCATACGCTATGTAATGAGATGGGGCCAGTTAATTTGACTCTAGAGAAGGGATACTGTTAGAGATTAATCTTGTGTCCTTTCTGATCTAAGGAAATGGGGACCAGAGAGAGTGAATTCCTTCAGAAATGAAGACGGCTGGGAAAGCAATCATGTTCTTTTGTCTGAATTGGATGGTAATCACTGCTCTGGTGTTCATAGGTCATATAGGAAAAGCTACCATTGCTCTCCATGTTACAAATGCTCTGAACTTTCTGGGAAGCAATCAAACTGAACAATAGTCTAAGCAGACAAAGTAATCAGTCCCTCTGTGTTTGAGGACCTAAAATGAACTGATGTCTGGACCTGGAGAGGTAGCAGAAGATTGAAAGGGGCTTGAATCTCCAGATAAATATAAGGAATATATGTGGCTCCTCTCATGTCCTGATTTCCTGGAACAGTCTGGGAACTGAGATTCACCGGAGTCTGTAATCAAAGGAAAGGTTCTTCATGCTCAGCTTAGACCTATTGAATATGGAATTCATCTAAAATAGCCAAGTGTGGTGTCAGGTGAAGTATGGCACTACTAGAGAGTGACTAGGAAATTTGACATTGATGTAGTAATTAGTGTTAAATGGGTACCTAATGTGTAAAAGTGAATTACATGTTAGAAAATACCTCATGCTCTTATTAAATGATTTTCTACACATAAATAAGTCCATAATAAATTGAGTTTGATACAACTATTATTAACAAAATAGTATACAAAAGGAACAATAGCATACCACCCAAAGTTCAGACATAGGTTAATGTAAACATCAGATCTTAAACTTTGTGAGGTCCTAGAGTATTGTAAGATCCTATAGCAAAAACACATGGTCAGATAATTGACATAAATCTCCTGATTCTGAAGAGAAAACTTACAAATAAGTCCTACCACAAGCTCTAAGAAACACAAAGACCCAGTATAGGAGGAAGCCATTCAGTCCCTCATGGAGATGTGTAAAGATCTGAAGATGCTGATCTCAGGGGTCTTTCTCAGTCATACTATTGACTATTTAAAAGACATGTGACTATCCCATGGATGGCCCTGTATATGCAGGGTTCAAATTGTACTCAGGAAGTTATTAATAACAGCATAAAATAGGACATGAGCTAGGCAGGAAGACAGGATAGAATATGCTGGGAGCATTTGGAAGGTTATAGTTAATTCTGGGTGGATCTGATCAAAATATAGTGTGAAATTTATGAAATTTTAAATAAATACATAAAAAACTGTCAACTGAAATAAGAAAGATCTTTGGCTGACAAAACATTCAGTGGACTGTGATATTTTCTTTCACAGACCAGTTGTCACCATTACAGCTTCATTTCTGAGCATCTTCTGGGATCTCTTCCTTCTGGAAAAAATCTTTCTGAATTTTGAAACTTTTATTTCTATGTTATCTCAGTTTTCTATCCCCAAATAATCACAATATTCTTAATATTTTTTGGGTTACCCTCTGATTGTATTTGTAGACCCTGGTTTTTACTGGTGACTGTGTGAGCATTCATGGCTTGTTGGGATTCTGGGAGAAGCTGTACACTGTTCTATCACTCAGCTTCACTGCTCCAGTGCAGACTTCAGAAGCATATGAGCACCATAGATCTCTTAAACTTTGCAAAGTGAATACATGTTCTTTATTTCTGAATTCACTATTTACCTCACCTCCTCTCATGCTCATGTTTCACTGACTTAACCCTCAACTCCTGCTGGACCTTTGGTGATTTGCTCCTCCCAACACACTTGGGAGGTAGGTTTTCTTGCCATGTTTCATTTAAGATTTTATTTAACATTTTCTTGTTGATTTGACTTTTGTCATTCTTTTTTAAACCTTTTTAAACCTGATGTTATCTAGAGAAGAGACAAAGAAACTTTGAAAATATAGAACTCCTGTCTTCTGATGGTATCGAAACTATCAGTTGACTCCAGATAAGTAATACATATTGACTTAGGAAGAAAATAATATCTTAACAATTGCATCCAAATTTATTTGAAATCATTATATATCACTAAAAGGAAACATGAGATTTAAGATTCAAGGTGTAATTACATTTGATTTAGGAAGAAATGTGTCTTTATATGTGTATTTCATTTTAACAAGCTTTGCTTTTAATAGATACTCAAGGTTTGTTTTCAGCTTAAACTTATTACTTATATATTTGTTTTAAATTAAAATATAACTACATCTTTTCCCCCATCTGTTTTCTCCCTCCGACCTTCTCATATATCCTTATTTTATTCTCTTTCAAATTCAAGGCCTGGTTTTCTTTGTTATTGTTACATCTGTGTGCAAATGCATTAGTTCATAATTACAACCTACTGTGTCTATTAAGTATTGATTGTATGCATATGATTTCAGGGTTGATCATTTGGAATTGGGTAAACACTTAGGTGGGTTATCCCTGGGATGACTAATTCCCTCCCTGTTAATAGTCCTTAGTTGCTTTTTGTTCAGTGGTTCTCAACCTGTGTGTCTGCTTCTAGTGGGTAAAATGATCCTTTCACAAAGGGTACCTAAGGCTATCAGAAAACACAGATGTTTTCATTACATCTCATAATGGTAACACAATTACTACAAAATAATTTTATGGTTGGGGGTCATGAGAAACTGTATTAAAAGGTTGCAGCATTATCGAGGATGAGATTGGCCATTTTAGTTCTTTGATTATTGATGAGGCCTGTGAGACATTTTTGCCTTCCACAATAACATGTTTATTGGTATTTTCATTGTTAAGGTGTCATGGCTGCAGCCTCTCCACACTCTACAGAGTACTTTGTGGTCTTCTGACTATTACAATGTTTCTGCTTCCTCTTCTGCAATGGTCCCCAAGCTTTATATGCAGAGATTGTAATGTATTTACATCCACTAGGCCTATGCCCACAATTGTCAGTTGCTTCCTACTGTTTGAGTAGCTGTGGTTTTCTGTAATGTTTTCCTTTTTAAAGAGTTATTTTATTTTTATGTATGTATCCATGTAGATATGGATTTAATGAGTACTGGTACTGTAGAGGCTAGAAGACAGCAATGGATTTCCTGATGCCAGAGTTATAGGTCAGCCTTAATTTCTGTGTAGAAATGGGTGCTTGCGACCACTTGTGGAGCAAATGTTCTTTAAGTATTGGAACTTCTATCCAGCTGTGCCTTTGTATTATTTCTTTGAGATAGTCCCATGTAGCCCAAACTGACATGGACCTCTGTATTCAGCTTAATATTCATGACCTTAAACTTCTTATCTTCCTCTCTCTGTTTCCTAAGTGCTAGAGCTATATATGAATTACCTTCAGATTTTATACAGTCTGCTTACTGAATCCAGGACTTTGTAAACACTAGGTAAGCATTTTTCCAAGTGCACTACCTCCCTATTTAATTTTAAAGTGACACAGGAGTGCTTTTTTAATGTGTACACATTTGAGGACATCACTTACATGTTTATGCAGATATGAATACTTAGTTACTGCTACTAGCACATATGAATGACAGTAAAACAAGCTTAGGTAGTGTATACCAAACAAATGTTTTTAACATAAACATCTCTTTATCGTTTTATCATATATATTATTAAATATACCATAGAGTGTGTATACTATATTGTTATATTGTTTTTTCATTTTAATGAGTGTAAGTCTCATAAAAATTCTCCTTTTCTAGAATGGAGAATCACTGCAGCTTTAGTAAAGAGATACTATTGTTGTAACTAAAACTTATTAGAATAATATGCGCACTTAGAAACAGGACCTTTGCATTTGATAGCATCATGTAATACATTTTTTAAGGAACATCATGGTTCAGCTTCTCAAGTCCTTTAAAAATAAATGCGATAGCAGTAAAATTGTAGTACAGCATGAAGAACACTACAGATAACAATAACTTTCATCTTCAGTCAGAAAGCATTTTTGAAAACAAATCATCCAATCCATTGCAACTTCAAAGAGCCACTTATTTTAGTAGGAAAAATTAAAAAAAATGTACTCTGACTGCTGATTCCTTTGGCAAAGACAGACTGTGTATATGAACCAAGCAAAATAAAACCCATTTATATTTTAGAGCATTTAATTGGTCAATTAAGCTTCATCAAAATAGTCATTTGTATTTAGTGTTTGAGGAATGCTACCACATGTTAAAATGTATATTAAGAGAACCATGTAATATTTAGAAATATTTTGCCATTGATTTAAAATAAATCTAGATTGTGTTTCATTTAATTTTAAGTGCTCTAAGATATTTTGCTTAACTGTACAAAATAAAAATACCTTTCTTAAGGATACACACAGACACACACACATACACACTACCATACATACACACACACATTCACACACACACACACACACACACACACACACACACACACACACTACTAAAACAAGATCATATAAAAATATATTTAGTTGGAGACAAACAATCTTTTGAACTGGAACACATGATTCAAGAAAAGCATCTTTTTATTCTTCTTCATGCATACCAGTAACACACATGGTGGACCTACACACCTGCTGGCGAAACACTGATTTCCATTACAACTTGTCAGACACAGTCAACTTCCTTCAGCACCATATAGAAATAATCCCTGACTCTGGACATAGAATCCCAGATATTCACTGTCATTTATCTCATTCCTACCATGTTAGTTTATAGCATGCCTTACATTTCTTCCTGGTGAGTGATTAATTTATACCCTCCATGCATATAGGCAAGTAGCACTGAGTTGTCTCACTAAACCTCCATTTGTAACCAAGAAGAGTGCTGATTTCCGCTACCCTTAAATAAAGCCAACAACTCAAGAATGATCTTCATGCAGTGGAAAAAGCATAAAGAAGTGGGAACCTTTGTTAGCCACCCTCTCAACTTCAGCAGCAAAATCACTACAGATGTATGAAAGGAATAATAAAAAAGGATATAGACTAAGAGTGCTCAAGAATATTCATGAACTTTCTGAGGATATATGGGAATCTTTCAGGAACCAGAGACAACACATTTCCGTATTTCAAGGACTGCTGTTTCTATTCATGTTCTCTTATAGGGCTCTTTTTTTTACAGTGGTTAAAAGAAAAAGGAAATGGGCACAGAATGATGACAGACATGTCTATCTTAGCAGTTACCTCTAGACCCAGCAAAAGGGAGCTTTAAAAAAAAATAAAAGCTGCCTTCTATCCAAAGGACACTTTAGCCTACCACAGAGACACTTGCTCAACCATGTTCATTGCTGCCCTATTCATAATATCTAGAAACTGGAAACAACCTTGATGTCCATCAATAGAAGAATGAATAAAGAAAATGCAATACATTTACACAATTAACTATTAATCATATATTAAAATGAAATCATGAAATTCACAGATAATATGTATAGAAGTAGAAAAGAAAGACACTTTTACGTGGATGTTAGCTGTTAAGCCAATGGCAACCAAGCTCAATCCACAGAACCACAGAGTTAGGTGAGAACCAACTTGAAGAAGGCATAGAGGAATGAGGGATCAAACATGGGGAGAGAAAGCTAAAATAAAGGGCCATTGGAAAACTAGCATTGTAGAAGCTTCCAAAAATATGTGCATAAATAAAGTGTTCTAAAGGAAATGGCCAAATAATGGAGGAGACTGAACCTCAACTGGCCATCTGTCATCACCCAATGAAACTTCCAGTAATGGTTTTCATATATATATGAATTTTTGGCCAAAAGAGTCTCATGGGGATCACCAGATCACCAAACAACATGGGCTGTTGTAAAATTTTAGGTCGTTCTTGACAAACTGACAGCAAGGCCCTCTTGCTGTCAACAAGAAGACAACATTTACATATGTCAATGAACATGGAGAAGTGGAGCTGATGCCCAAACACAGCCTCAAACCTCTATGTTCTAATGTCTTTGGTACATGAAGGTACTCTGCGTAGTATAGAAAGAAACAAACACCAAATTAGCAACAATCCCTTTGATTTACAATGCCATCCTGCTTTCCACTTATGTTAGTGCAATGGTAGCACAAAACTTCTGAGAGTAATCAACAAATATCTAATTTGACTTGAGGCCTAGACCAAGAACCTAAGACTGGAGAGATATCCTAAGAAACTAGGATAAAATCAAATACTGTTTTGACTGTTTCTAAAAGAAAACAAACACAAACAAAAATATGTAGCTATAAAATGACTCCTAATGACATTCTGATAATCTCCTAAGTAAGTGCCTTGTTCAGAGAAGCTTCCTCTTGCAACATATGGGAACAAATGCAGAGACCCACTAACAAATATTAAACCGATAGTGATGTACCTTATTACACTGAGCCCTGAAATGGATGAATCCATCAAATCCTTCCCCTCACAGCTCAGGGAAAGGGTGTAAGAGCCAGAGGGGATAGAGGACACCAAAATAACAAGGTCTTCTAAAGCAACATGATCAAATCTCATATGAACTTACAGAGACTGGAGCAGCATACACAGGGCCTGCATGTTTGTACACTAGGTCCTTGGCATATTTATTATGGCTTCCAGTTTAGTGTATTAATGGGATTCCCATACGTGTGAACAAGGGGGAGTATGTTCCTTGTGTCTTCTCTTTCCTTGTTTCTTTTTTTCTCAGTCCCACTGTGTTATTTTTGTTATATTATAAATTATATTATACTCTATTATATTTAGTATAAGCCCTAAGGAAACCTGTTTGCATTCTAAGTAAAGACAGAAAGAGAGTGGATCTAGATGGGAAAAGATGTGAGGAAGAACCAGGGGAAGAAAAGAGAGGAGAAACTATAACCATTTTATGTGAGAAAAAGATCTATTTTCAATCAAAGGAAGACAAACGTATAAAAGCTGCCCTGAAGTCCAACTTCCAGAGTACTGGCTTTAGTGATATTCTTCACCACATCTGGAACATTAGATTACAAATTGTACATGGAGATATAGTGTTTATCCCTAGAGTACAAATGGACTTTGGGAGCCCATTCCCTATGGAGGGACACTATTGCAGCCCAGATACAGGAAGGAAGGCCCTCCCCCAAATGATATGACAGATTTTGATGGCCTGGCCCAGAATGATGAGGTGGACTTTGGGGAGCCCCTGTAGTGGGACCTACCCTCCCTGGGGAGTAGAGGTAGGAAGGGGTGGGGGGAGGTCGGGGCTGGGGGGAGGGTTGGGGAAGGGATTGACACGTGAAGCAAGTTTGTTCCTAATTTGAAATAATAAAAAATAAAATAAAATAAAACAAAAAAACTTGACTAAATCCAATTGCCAAACACATAGTATAAAAAATTTGTTATTACTTCAGTATAGGTTTAAACCAATGAAATAAACCTTGTTTTCATTAAAGAATTTCAACAAGTAATATCATTTCACAATGTTTATAATATTCTTTATCGATTATGAAATAAACATATGTTTTAATGTTTTAATGGTATTTATTTGGAATTAAATACTATTGCATTATAATTTATATTAGGATAAATTAAATATCAAGCAATGGACATTGAAATCAGTTTTTATTATCATTGCTAGGATGATGATGTTTAGTATGTTAGAAAGCTGATGTTCTGATTTCCAAGATGGATACTGGATATTTAACAATAATTTAATGTAAATAGGAACAAATGTCATTTGGTTCTTGCATAATAAACCAAGCTTGATCTCTGATAATTTCAACAGAACTTAGACAATTTCTACCTGATTTGTTTTCTGTATGAATTAATGATGAGTTCTTTTTTCACACCAAGCATTGGGGATATTTTGCTTTGGTGGTATTGCATTATTTAAGTAATTGCATTGAAAAAGAAACTGTATCCTATCTTGAGTTTATCTTGGTGGCTGGGACAGTTAGTCCTTAATCCTTTAGAGTTTTCAAGGAATGTGCTGAGTCTTTGTGATGCCTTGGTTATCATTCCACCATTATATATTATATTGGTGGATATATTCCATATTATATATCACATAGCTTTTGAATCAGACAATTCAATAAATCAATAGCAATCTTTGGGAATGTGGCCAATTTATGCAAACAATTTATCACAATGAATGATATTTTTCTTTTATAAATAACACATTTACTTCTCTAAAACCAAAGGTCAAAAGGAAAAATATTAACTATAATTTTTTACATATTTTATATCATACTCAATGAAAAGCAACTAAATATATAATAAATATATAAAATGATTTAAATTATTTTAGTAATAACATTGAACAAACTATAATTAACTGATTTTTAAATAATTCTTTTAATAATATCCTTCTTATGTAGAAAGTAAATTTAAGGAAATATATATAATTATAATAATTAAAAATTTAACAGAAAGTACCCTAATTAGGTACAAAAAAGATTGATTACAAACTCTAAAACTGTAAAACATAGTTATTAGATTCATGCATATACACATTTTCTTTATTTCTCAGCAACCAAAGAATTGTCCATAAAATTAATATTTCTCATTTGTGACCAGCAATGTTATTGCCTAAAATGTAGAAAAATTAATGTAGGACTGATATTGTATCTCAGCCAATATAGAGATTGCCAGAGATTGCCCAAAGGCTATTGTTGGAGGTCAGATAGCACATAAACTGGATGCATTACAGACCCAACAATGGGGAGGCAAAGGCAAGGGAATCATAATTTCAACATCATCTTTGGCTCCATAGTGAGTTCAAGGGTAAGTCTTTTGAACAGCATTAATTCCAGTATGTCTCTGAACCAGAGCCTTTCCAACATTAAATGTGTTTCTTTCTTTCCTCATAACTCATCCATAAAACGTGCGTCTTGCACTCTCGCTCACAAGTATTGGAGAATATTTTATTATATTAATATTCATGCTATAAATCACAGGATACATTTTGATGGTAATTAGAATTTTGGTCCATCTTAACCCTTCAGTATTTCTTTGTTTGTGTGTGAACTCTTACTCTCTCTTAAATCTATTTACTCCCCTTTGTATTTCTGTCTTTCATTGATGCTTTATATATGTATTCTTTTGACAAACAAACAGCCATACTGATGACATTTGTCTATGGTACTGTAGTCTCCTGCCTAAAACGGCCCTTCTCTCCATTGCCTGAAGGACATGCTACTGGTTTTGTAGTGTTGACAGAAGAGAATTTGGGTTTGTTGATCTCCAGCAGACTAACTGCTGTTTATATTTCTTGGTTTCTTTAAGTGACAGGAAGTTGGGCAAACATGACTTTGGTAGCCAGGATTCTAAGGGCATCTCCTGGAATCAGCATTAATTGAGAAGCAGTATTCAATAGACTCAAGAAATTCTGATTGATTTCTACTTCCCATTGTAAAGTCATCCCTGTAAAAAGGCTGTAGATCTGTGAATGGGAGGACTGGAGAGAGGCCAACAGTAAAAATTTTAAATATTTTATCAAGTTCCTTCCTCAGGGGAGCCTAATCATCCCATCATTCAGGGGAGTTTTGATCTGAAACTTGGCTCAGATCTGGAAACTGATTAATGGACAGAGATTCCCTTTTTGCCATGGATCTAATGTACCTTTTCTTTCATTTGTTTAAGAAGTTTTTCACTTAATACTGATCAAACAAATGTTTAGTAGGCTTTTTGTTTCTTCTTGGAAATACCATGATTGATTAACTTGTACCAAAGGTCCATACAAATCATGCCACCATAGAATTTATCTTGTTTGTGCTGGTCTTTGATTTGTCTATGCTGCCCTTTGCAATAACTAGGATCACCTTTTTTTGTCTGGTGATTCAGTGCTGTCAAATTGACCATGCTATGTAGGAGCTCAATTGAAACCATTGTAGTTAATTCATCCAACTGAGCAGCATGATCTCAGACCCTAAGTTCTGGTACAAGGAGCAACAAAGCTCCTCAAATGTGCTTGTACCCCTCTCCTATTTTGCATCCTGCAGGATTAGTTAAGAACATGTCTTCTGAACCTTTGAATTATGGAAGATTAGGTTTTACAGAATGCACCCATTTTAGAATCACAATTTCCCTGATCCTTAAAAGTCCCTTCATCAACCCCAAGCCAAGGGACAACATGCATATCCAACTCCTCCTTGTATTCCATGTTTTGATTAATGCTTCACCCAACTATTCAAATAAACTTTTAACACTTTTTTAAAACTTTGTGAGTTCAATATTAAACCTAGAATCTCCAAGCAGAAGGCCTATATCAATATACTGAGCCTGATACAGTTTTATGTTGCCTCCTCCAATGTCACACTCCCTGAAAATCCTTTACAACACATCTATTGCTTCTCACAACTGGTGAATTAGGATAATCAAATATCTCCTTAAGTTTGCAATATAGTTCACACCATGGGCTTTCAGTATTCTCAGAGCCACCACAATGAGTTATAATGATATAAATGATTTTATATTTCATGTACTTACTAGCTTCTTTAAACTGTACTTATATGGTATCTCCATGATTTTAAATTAAGGAAAATATTAACTATGTGCATATTTTTAGCATTCTAAGATAACTGGGATGGGAGTGGCAAACTTGATGGAAGATCTCTTATGAGCTTAATGTGATTGGACAAAGCAGCCCAGCCTCCCTGTGAGCTTTTGACAGGGCACAATATTGAGAAGAAGGGAACTCAGTGGAGCTGTGGAACATATTATAACCTTTCTAATCATGCTTTAAAAAAGCAGAAAGTTGTAACATATGCAGCAATGTTTATTATAGAACATATGTCCCCTCAAAACAATGGCCAATGATTGCCTCTGGAGGGGTGGGAGACTAATTCCAGTTTTGAATTCCTAGATAATTGCACAGCAGTATGTCTGTGTTGAACATGGAAAGGTCAGAATTTTTATCCAAAAGACTTGGGAATTTTAAGATCCTTTCCAAAGTCCTATAGAAGATGGATATTTGCTACAACATTGATTTAAGTTTTTAAAACAATGTCTAAGGTATTTACTGAATGTTGCCTTGTAATGAGAGGGAGGGTATGCTGTAAAAGAGAGAAAGAATACAGTAAGAACCCTGTGAACATTTAAAACCAGAAGGATTGTGTTCATACAGCCCAAACTCGGAGATGTCTTTTCCACACAGCAGAGCTGAGGGGAAGAAAATAATTAATAGAGTTACACAATGAAATAAATGTAACACCACAAAATGCCCCATGTGAGCTTCTTACTTTGTCAGTATAGATGATGAAATGTTCACTCTTTCAATTTAGTTCTTGCTTACTATTGAACAGGATTGCTCATTTGCTCATGTTTGTTTTAAATTGGATATACAATACTTCCCTGCAAATCTTCTGTATTCTGTTCAAATGAAACCCTGAAAGTGGCAAGCTATCAGTTTGGCTTGTTGATTCTGTCTTTTGTAACTCCCCTTATGTTACAGTCACTGTGTTTTTTTGGGGGGGGGTGTTGAGACAGGGTTTCTCTGTGTAGCTTTGGAGCCTATTCTGGCACTCGCTCTGATAACCAGGCTGGCCTCAAACTCACAGAGATCTGCCTGCCTCTGCCTCCCGAGTGCTGGGATTAAGGGCATGTGCCACCAACATCCGGCTTGTTTTTGTTTTTAAATTCCATTCATTATTTCAATCACTGAACAAACATTTATGTGTTTACTGTGTACTTTTGAAATAAGGGGGGGGACATCGATTAGTGATATGCAGGAAATAAGTAAGACATAGTCACAAGTGGTATTTATATTCTTCCTTTACTATTTCACTCTTTCTGATTTTGAAATATACTTAGACAAGATAACTTCTGGTTTTCTTTTTTCTCTTTGTTATGTAAATATATTTTTCATTTTATATACCAACCCCAGTTTCTCCTCCCTCCCCTTTTCTTGTCCCTGACCACCCCCCATTACCACCCCCATGTACTCCTCAGAAGGGGTAAGACCTTCCTTGGGGAGTTAAGAATGTCTGGCATACCAAGTTGAGGCAGGACCAAGCCCCTACCCTTGTATCAAGACTGAACAAGGTATCCCACCATAGGGGATGGTATACAAAAGCCAGTTCATGTACCTGAGATAGGTTCTGGTCCCACTGCCAGCACCTCCCCTTCCCTACCAACAAATCAAGCCACATAACTATCACCCTCATTCAGAAGGCCTAATTTGGTCCCATGCAGGTTCCCCATCTGTCAGTCCATAGTTCCTGAATTCCCACTTTCTTGGGTCAGCTGTGTCTGTGGTTTCCTCCATGCTCTTGACACCACTTGTTCATATGATCGATCCCTCCTCCCTCTCTTCAACTGAACTCCATGATCTCAGCTCAGTGCTTGGCTGTGTATCTCTGAGTCTGCCTCCATTAGTTACTGGATGAAGGTTCTATGATTTCAAACAGGGTAGTCACTAATCTGATTAAAGGGATAGGACCATTCAGACACCCTCTCCACTACTGCTTGGAGTTTTATCTGGGGTCATCCTTGAGGATTCCTGGGAAATCTCTAGCAACAGGTTTCTCCCTAGCCCTATAATGGCTCCCTCTATCAAGATATCCCTTTCATTGTTCTCCTTCTCTGTCCCTCCTCCAACTCAGTTTTCTTGATTTCTCTTGACCCATCCCTCATCCCCTTTTCTTCCCCTTCCCAGGTTACCCAGGAAATCTTATCTATTTTCCTTTCCTGGGGTCCTCCATGTGTGTCCCTCTTAAGGCCCCCCTTTTCCATAACGTCTCTGGGGTTGTGGAATGTAGTCCGGTTATCCTTTGCTTTAAGTCTAATATCCACTTATGAGTGACAATAAACAGTGTTTGTGTTTCTTGTTTTACTCGGGTTGCTTTTTTCCCCACCTAGTTCCATCCATTTGTCTGCAAATTTCATGATGTCATTTTTCTTTTTACTACTGAGTAATAACCCATCAAATTAATTCACCACATTTTTTATCCATTCTTCAGTTGATGGACACCTAGATTGCTTCCATGTTCTGGATATTACAAATAATGTTGCTATGAACATAGTTGAGCAAATGGCCTCATGGTATGATTGTGCATACTTTGGGTGTATGTCTAAGAGTGGTATTTGTGGGTCTTGAGGTAGATTGATTCCCAATTTTTTGAGAAACAACAATACTTATTTCCAAAGTGGCTGTACAATTTTGCATTTCCACCAGCAATGAAGGAGTGTTCCACTTACTCTGTATCCTCTCTAGCAAAAAAAAAAAAAAAAAAAAAAACTGTCATCAGTGTTTTGATCTTACCCATTCTGATAGGTATAAGAGGTTATCACAAGCCGGGCAGTAGTGTTGCATGCCTTTAATCCCAGCACTTGGGAGACAGAGGCAGAGGCAGGAGGATCTCTGTGAGTTCGAGACCAGCCTTGTGTATAACAGTTCCAGCATAGCCTCCAAAGCCACAGAGAAACCCTACCTTGAACCCCCACCCCCCAAAAAGATGGTATCACGGAGTCATTTTGACTTACAGGGTGGGTGCATACTGGTAGGATTTGCTGAAGGCAGCAGAGGCAGGAGTATCATGAATTCAATGCCAACCTGGGCTATACTTTGGTGTTTTGAGGGAGAACTCAGAAACAAGGCTGCATAACTTATTTATCAGCATTTACCTTGTATAAGGGCAGGAAACCTAATGTTCTTTCTTCCTCTGACTGTTTTTCTGGTGCTTGTATCAAAATATACAATTTTCCTCACTTTTTCCTCCACCTACAATGTTCTTTTTTGTTATTCTAGATTCAACATTATTACAATCAAAGACCTCCGGCTTTTGCTGTCTTCTTTCCTAGAAAATCACTCTCTACACTGGTTTTTCTTTTCTTTTTTCACTATTCATGGATCACAAAAGATAGAATCAGAAAATTTGTGAAAACTACATCACGAATCATAACTTAAGTGGTTATCAACCAACAAAGGTTGAAAGTGTGTATTTTTCTTATACAACAATGTTTATTTCAATTCACAGAAGCCCTGAACTTAAAATTTTTTGATTTTATAATGATTGGGGGAAGATATCGTAAACTGAAAAGGAAGTGATCGATCATAAAGAATTAGAGGATATGAAGTATGGTAGTCTCTTACCTACAAAAGCTTAATCAGCTGTCAAGAAACACTGGGACCACAACAAAAGCACATTGGAGGCCCATGCAGGAATACATTTAAAATTTTGTCAAACTCATGGTCATGACACATCTTGGTTGTCAACCTGACTAGATCGGGGTACTCCTGTAAGGGTCTCTCTCTCTCTCTCTCTCTCTCTCTCTCTCTCTCTCTCTCTCTCTCTCTCTCTCTCTCTTTCACAGACCACACATTGACATTTATTTTTAAAAAACTGCGTATTTATTTCACTTTCTGACTCTGTGCTTTTGCCCTTCAATACTTTCACAACAATTTTCTGCTCCTCAATAAGGAAAGCCTGCTTTATCCTGTCACAGACACACTTGGCACACATGGAGCCACCATAGGCTCTGCTGACATGCTTCTTTTTCTTAGACAGTCTCATAAGAACTTTCGGTCTGACAGCACAAACCCCTCGAAGTCTGCCTGAGCACACACCTCACGCAGATTTAGATGATTTCCCAACCTTCTTGGTATAAAGGTAAACAATACTGTTGCCAAGGGTTTGTGACAGCCTAGTTTTGTTAAAGGCTGTATTGTAGGAAAGCCTACATCCATATGTCAAATGCTGGACCATTCTGAGCACCTCTAAGCACCATCTCCAGAAGACAGCGGAAGGGTATTTCTTGATCAACCTATTTGAAGCAGGACCATACAACCAAAATATGAGTGGCACATTATGGTTGCTCTCTGCAAAGTTACATGGAAGAGGGAACTTGCCTTCTGACTGCTTCCCTTCATTCTCACTGGAAAGTTTCTGTAACCTGTGGTGTTGCATTTCTTCCCTGATAAACTCTTCCAGAGTCCAGCTTAAACTGAAAGACAATATCTCTCCAGCAATGCTCCAGGTCACTATTGTCATATTGTGAATACTCCCTTCAGCCCTGGATAAAACAACTACAAGATTCTAAGTCTCCTTAGTGTGAGATACTAACTGTTGGACTACCAGAACCATATCCTTTAAGCCAATCTAATAAATCCCATAATACATATCCATTCTCTCAGTTCTATTCCTTTATGAAGCTTTGGTAATACATTCATTGTAGTAAAAATAAATTTAAGCTAATAAAAATAAGCTGCCCTACAATGTTTATATTGTGAAACCCTAGAACATCCTGTCCTTAGCACATTTTAGAAATAGTGATCACACTTCACATAATTTTTAAACTAGCTATTTAATTGTTAGTCTGTATATCATAAATTTGGAAACACAATACATAAGTACCTGGATCAAAGTGTTTTCACTGTAGCATGCTCAGAACCCTCAATAACAAGAAACCACTGTGATTAATGTGCATCAAGGGGGAAGTAGATATATAAATCATGGTCTCTATTCAACATCAACATAAAATACTGTGTGCTGTTTGGAGATGAACTTTACCAAGTTCTCTGAGCAGAATTATTTTTTCACTGAAATGCTAAAGAAGAAAAGGCCAAGGTGTCTAAAATTACATTAGAAATTTTGTAAAGAAGAAAATGAAAATTTGACATTAAAAGTTGAGACTATTTTGCAGGTCAAATCAAAGGATAAAAATCACAGGTTTCTAAGTATAGTTTGTGTTTATATATCTGACAACTCTGGTGGATTATCTGACTTAACGGCCTACACATTTGTCTGGGATTTGTAGCATGAATTCTAATTGGTCTTAGTAATAAAAATCCAGAGTCAGATATTGGGTATGGGAAGCTAAAATTCAGAGAAGCAAAGTAGCCAGCTTTTAGTTCTTACCACTACCTCAGATTGAAGGGGCAGTACCATTCTATAAATCCTTAGACTGAATGCTCAAACTGACTGCCTCATTCTGACTGCCTAGACTGTCCTGAGCTCTTGTCTTCTCCTACCATATATTCCTCCTTTTGCTCAGCCTTATGCCTTCCTGTCTCCACCTCCTTAGTGCTGGGATTAAAGGTAGGTCACTCCCAATGCGGGGATCACCTTTTGTGAGCTCTGTTATCTTTTAAACAGCTTCAATCTCATGTAGCCCAGCATGGCCTTGAACTAACAGAGATCTCTCTGCCTCTGTCTCCTGAGTGATGGGATTAAAGGTATGTGCCAATTCTGCCTGGCCTTTATGGCTAGCTAGTGTGGCTGCTAGGATTAAAGGTGTGTGCCATCACTCCCTGGTCTCTATAGCTAAGTAGTATGCCTAGTTTTGTACTCTAATCTTCGGATAAGCATTATTTGTGAGCTAATACATAAACTGTCACCACAGGGACTAAAAGATATTTAACTCTCAAAGTAATCTGGTGACTTTGAAATAGTCAACAGGAAGAGTAATGACATTTTCAGTCTTTGCAGTCAGTAGCACACCTGGGTAGAGCAATACTCAAAACTGAATATCATTGCAACAAAACCTCCATCATTCTATGTCAATGTGTATGTCTCAAAATATTTTAGTGAGTACCCTCAGCATAATAATCAAAACACTAAACATACAGAATAAAAAAAAAGTATTTTAAGAGCAGAAAATGAAAAAGACCAAATAACACACAAAGGCAAACCTATAAGAGCTGTACCTCACTTCTCCATAGAAACTATAAAAGCTAGAAGGTCCTGAACAGACATTTATATTCAGTAAGAGACCATTGATGCCAGCCCAGACTAACTATACTCAGCAAAACTTCCAATCAACATCAATACAGGAAACAAGATACTTTGTGACAAAACCGATTTATAGAATAGCTATTTTGCCAGGCATTGGTGGCACACTCCTTTAATTCCAGCACTTGGGAGGCAGAGGAAAGTGGATCTCTGTGAGTTTGAGGCCAGCCTGGTCTTCAGAGCAAGTGCCAGGATAGGCTCCAAAGCTACACAGAGAAACCCTGTCTCGAAAAAAACAAAAACAAACAAACAAACAAAAAAAAGATTACCTATTCTTTTCCTAGTCTGTGGGCTGCCATTTTGTCTTGCTGACTGTTTCCCTTGCCTTACAGAAGCTTCTCAGTTTCAGGAGGTCCCATTTATTAATTATAGATCTCAATGTCTGTGCTACTGGTGTAATGTCCAGGAAGCTGTCTCTTGAACCAATTTGTTCAAGGGTAATCCCCACTTTCTCTTCTAAGTGGTTCAGTGTGGCTGGATTAATGTTGAGGTCTTTGATCCATTTGGACTTAAGTTTCCTGCATGATGATAGACATAGATAAATCTGCAGTCTTCTACATGCCAGCATTCAGTTATTCGAGTGCCATTTGTTGAAGATGCTTCGCCCGTATCCAACAGAGGGCTGATCTCTAAAATGTACAAAGAACTCAAGAAGCTAGTTTCCAAAACACCAAATAATCCAATTAAAAAGTGGGGTACAGAACTAAATAGAAGATTCTCAATACAGGAATCTAAAATGGCTGAAACACATATAAGAAAGTGCTCAACATCCTTAGCCATGAGGGAAATGCATATCAAAACAATTCTGAGATACCATCTTATTCCTGTCAAAATTGCTAAAATGAAAAATACCAATGGTAACTTATCCTGGAGAGGATGTGGAGAAAGCAGATTAATATTCCAATGTTGGTGGGATTGACACCTTGTACAACCACTTTGGAAATCAGTATGGTGATTCCTCAGGAAAATGGGAATCAGTCTACTACAAGATCCAACAATTCCACTCCTAGGCATATAGCCAAAAGAAGCACATTCATCCAACAAGGACATCTGTTCAACCATGTTCATAGAAGCAGTATTTGTAATAGCCAGAACCTGAAAGAAACCTAGATGCCCCTCAACTTAAGAATGGATAAAGAAAATGTGGTACAATTACACAATGGAGTACTACTCAGAGGGGAAAAAAAACAATGAAATCTTGAAATTCATAGGCAAATCGATGGAACTAGAAGAAACCATTCTAAGTGAGGTAATCCATTCACAAAAAGACAAACATGGCATGCACTCACTCATATATGGGTTTTACACATAGAGCAAAGGATTATGAGCCTACAATCCACACCATCAAAGAGGCTAGGAAACATAGAAGAGTTTAAGAGAGACATACATAGTTCCCCCTGAGAAGGGGACAAGGACAAGTTCTCCTGAGAAAACTGATAGCTTGGGGTAGGGGAGAGGGAGCTAGGAGAATGAGAAGGGGAGAAGAGGAGTGATGAGAAGGATATAAGGGAGCAGGAAGTTTGTTTAGGGGGAAGAATAGATATACCATCAGAGAGGGAGCCAGTATCGGTTTAAAGAAATCAGGCACTAGGGAAATGTCCAGAAATCTATAAGGATGACACCAATTAACCATCTAAGCAACAGTGGAGTGGCTAGCTTAAATGCCATCCCCTGATAATGAGATTGATGACTAACTTATATGTCATCCTAGAGCCTTCATCCAGCATCTGATGGAAGTAGAAGCAAATACTCACAGCTAAACACTGAAATGAATTGGAATCCAGTAGAAGAGGATGAGTTATGAGCAAAGGGGTCAAGACCAGACTGGTGAAACCCACAGAAACAGCTGACCTGAATATGTGGGTCCTCTTGGTTCCCAGACTGATCACTGGGAAACCAGCATGGAACTGATCCAGACCAAATGAATGTGTGTGTCAGTGAGGAGGCCATTTCACATACAGGGATACTCCCTCAGCCTAGACACACAGGGAGGGCCTATGCCCTATCCCAAAGGATATGACTGACTCTGAAGACCCCACATAGAAGGCCTTCCCCTCCCTGGGGATCAGAAATGGTATGGGACAGGTAGGGTGTTATTGGGGGGCAGGAGAGAAGGGGAGGGAGAGTGAACTGGGATTGAGATTTAAAATAATCTTGTTTCTAATTTAAATAAAAATGGAGGAAAAAACCAACCAACAAACAAAAAAAGAATACCTAACAACAAATCTAGCATGACAGAAAGTACTAAAAGGAAAACTCCAACCCAAGAAACTCAGTTACATCCATGAAAACACAGTCAAAAGATAATGTCATACCAGCCAATCTCAAAGAAGTGAAACACACAGACTACCATCACCACCATTAAACAAACCACAAATAACAGGAATTAACAATCACTGGTCAATAACATCTCTTAATATCAATGGATTCAATTCACTAATAAAAATAAACAGGCTAACAGAATGGATATAAAAACAAGATCCATCTTTCTGTTGCACACAAGAAACATACCTCTACTTCAAAGAGAGGCATTATCTCAGAGTAAAGGTTTGGGAAAAGATTTTCAAATCAAATGGTCCTTAGAAGAAAGCTTGTGTAGCTATTCTAATATTTAACAAATACCACTTCAAACTAAAATTATTCAAAAGAGATGGAGAAGGTCATTTCATATTCATGAAAGAAAAAAATAACCCATCATGAAGAAGTCTGCTGGTGGGAGTGAAAACTTGTATAGCCAATTTGGAAATTCATATGACTGTTTCTTGGAAAGTCGTAACTCAATCTACCTATCAAAACCTATCAAAAATCCAGTGATAATACTCTTTGGCATATGATCAAAGGATATTTAACCATACCCCAATTACACTTGTTCACTATGTTCATAACAGCATTATTTATAAAAGCCAGAACCTGAAAACAACCTAGGTGCCCCTCAACCAAAGAATAGATAGAGGGTGATATATCTACATGATGGAGTATTACTCCACAGAATAAATAGTGACATCATGAGTGAGGTAACCCAGACCCATAAATACAAGCATGATATGTACTCACTCATAAGTGGATATGAGATGTAAAGCAAAGAGAAACCAGGCTACAATCCTTAGCTCCAGAGAAGCTGGGTGGCATGGAGCCTTCATCCAGTAGTAGATGGAGGCAGATTCAGTGGTCAGGGCACTGGGCCTAGCTCCAGGAGTCCAATTGAAGAGAGGATGGAAAGATTGCCTGAGCATGGTGGGGGTGGGGGTGTCATGATCATGATGGGGAAGGTTACAGGTACAGCTGACCTGAGATTATGGGATCTCAAGGACTCTGAATGGACAACTAGGGAGCCATCACGGGACCAACCTAGGCCCTTTGTATCTGAGTGATGATTATGTAGCTTATTCTTTTGTGGGGCCATTAGTGGTGGTACCAGGTCCTGTCCCGGATGACTGAGTTAGCTCTTTGGAACTTCTTCCCTTATTAACACTTGATGCAGGGGAGAGGAGTTTGGTCCTGCTCATCTTGATATACTGTGCTTTGTTGATTCCCATGGGAGGCCTTACCATATGTAAGTGGAGACAGTGGAGGAATGGATGGGAGGTGAGGGATAGGTGGAGAGAGGGAGTGGAAGGAAAGGAGGAAGGGGAAACTATGGTTAGTATATAAAATAAATTAAAAATGATGAAAAGTCAGAAATATAAAATATATTTAGTGTCATATCATTTCAAATTATAGTCCTGTAGAACCATCATAACTGTTATTCCAGTTTTTTAAAATGAAATAATTCATAGTTATTGACTGAAGTACAGAGTATAAGAAAGATGATCTCTAGGGAGAAAGAAAGCAATCATAGTGAGAAGCTTCTTTGAGGTTACTCTACCTAATTGCTTTTTAAAGTTTTAAATAAAATTGTGAGGTAAATGCAATAGAATAGCACAATAATTTATTGTACAAAATAATTAAAACGTAAAATGTTAGAGAATATTTGTACACTGTGAAGATATATCTTTGCCAAGATGCCTTCTAATTGGTATAATAAAGAGCAGATTGGCCAATAGCTGGATAGGAAAGGATACATGGGATTTCTGGAGAGAGAGAGGAAGAAAAGGAATCTAGGTGTGTGAATTTTGCCAGCAAACTTGGAACAAGTTGGAAGCAACATACTGAGGAAAAGTTAAAAGCTACATGGCAGAACATAAATTAATGGAAGCAGGTTAATTTAAGTTATAAAATCTAATTAGCAACAGGACTAAACTAAAGGCCAAGCTTTCATAATTAATAAGCAATCTCCATGTCATTATTTCGAAACTGGTTATCTTAAAAAAAAGCTTGCTACACTTAAATTTTAAAATATTTATTTGTTCAAGTTTGGATTTATTATGCTTTGGAATTGCAAAATCATTCTATTCAAACATCCTAAATTTCAACAGTAAATTTCAAAAGTAAATGTTGTCAGATTATTTCAAGAATAAAGGTCCCATAATTCAGCTATCTGTATATCATAGAAAGCAAAGTGAGAACACTTGTTTTGATACCTTAATCTTTTTCTTAGTCACATTTGTAATATTGTAATTTGTAATTTTTCTGAAATCAGAATTTTAAATATGAGAGAATTATCATTTATAATAAAATTCCTATAATTTTCAAAAAATTGAACTTTATATGTAAAGAAATTAAAATTCTACACATGCAGCTTATTTTCTCTGTAAATGATAGTTTTTTTTTTAATTGAGAACATAGATACTAGTGATAGATTGTTGTGCCGTAGATCAGTGTTTGAGGACAGGCTCATCATGTGAAAAGTTCTGGGTATATTTCCACCACTAAAAGAAAAAGTAGAGAAATTATTCCTATGTAGATTGCAGCTGATAATCTCAGTGCAAATTCAAGTGATGGAATGCATATTTTAAACTGTAGATGTTTGTCAGTATTTCAGCTCAGCATGAAGTGTTTGTTTCTTTCCCAAATGTACCATCCTTATCTGCTCCTATCATGGAGTATTTACCTTGATACATTCCCATAAAGGATAAGATCTTTCTTCTCCCTCCATGTATTGTATTCCACTAAGAATACAGTTCTTCAGTGATGGCTCAGTTGCCATCACTAGCCTTAATTAATATTTGTCTCCAAATACCCTTAATTATCTGTTGATTTTGAAAGAACACTTTACTGAGCATAGTATTCTTGGTTCACAGTTATTTGCCTTATGAGTTTGAGATATATCATTCCATAATATTCTGACTTTTATTTTTGCTGATGCCAAGGGTGGGGAAATTTAGATATTTCTTCCTTTATGATTTTTAGTATTGTTTCTTTAGTTTTACTTTTCATCCCACGATTTAGGATACTAAATGGAGAAGTTTTTCCTGTAGTCATATATATTTGGAGATGCATATATTCCTTAATGACATTGAGATGTCAATTTCTAATCATGACGAATATAATCTAACTATCAAGAAGTTCATTGACATGCATAGATTTGGGGCCTGGACAAGAGTGGCTGTCTCAGTCTAGCTGTAGGGTGTTTTTGCTTGCCATCTTCTAGTAATAAAGTGATTTACACTTCCGAAGAAATATTTTAGCTCAATGAATTTCACAGATTGTTTCCTTTTAATTCTACCATGAGTTTCTACTTTGAGAAATTATTTTCATTTAAAAATTGTCATAGATGATACCATTAATATGGAAAGTCTTATGATTCAGCTATTCAAATCCTGTAGTCCTGTGGGTCAGGAAATGGTTTTTTTAGTCTGATGTATACTGTTCTTTGAAATTTTAAAGTGTAGCCCATCAAAATCATCTGCAGGGGTCTCATATTCTAAAGCATTAATATGGAAATTGAGAGAAATTATGTCCATATTATTTCTGCTCTCATTCACTAATTTCGTTTCTCCTTTTCCTTTTGCAATACAAATGGTAATGTCTTTTTGGTGAGATCATATTAACAATTATGGTTTCATAAAATGTGAAATAATATAAATGTAGACATTCTTATGGTTGGAATGAGGGGAGAGAATAAAGGAGAGATAAAAGTGAAAGATTAACATGTTTTATAATATCTAATTCATTGCTACAGCCTTCACATGACTGCATTATTGGTAACTGATGAAGCAAGTTGGAGGGAGTTACTCTGCATCAAAAATGAATTAGAAAGAAGATATCAGAGTGGGAGAGATGGCTCATCAGTTGACCACACATGCTGCTTTTTTGCAGAGGACCCTAGCTTGATTCCAAACACTCAAAACACATGGTTCAAAACTGCCTGTAATCCAGGTCCAGTGGTTCCAAGGTTGTCTTCTGGCCTCCTTGATACCCAGGTACACTACACATGCACACAAAGAGTATGGTGGTCAAAAAGAACATCTAAATCCAATGTGGGCTATAAGAGAAGCTCTTACAAACATGTAAGAATACTCCATGACTCAGAACTCCATGTGTCTCTGGGAAGGCAAAGCAAAAGAAGTAGAAATTTCATGAGCATATTTCTGTACTTAAAATCATACATGTCTGAAACTTTTGGTTACAAAGACATTTCATGCTTTAACCACTAAAAAGAAAACCCCTATAAAATTTTTATAATAAATATTCATATAAACGTTAGCTATGTCATGGAATTTAGTCACAAACTCTCTGGGAAAATGTGTTCTAAGTTCTAGTCAAAGGTGGCAGTTTGACATTCTATGATGTAGGAGAAATTTTATGCTATTTGTAATTAATTAAATATAGTGACTGGTTATTACTCTAATCCTTCATCTGCTTTCTTCTCCCCCTGCCCCTAGCCCTCATCCTTCTTACAAATATCTTTCAAATATTATCCACTGTTTTTCTTTAATGTGTATGTGTGTTGTCTGAGTGCATATCTATGTATCATATGTGTGCCTGTCATCCATGGGGCCAGAAAATGGACAAGAATTATAGGCTAGTTGTAGAAATCTTAGTATTGAAAATAGAACCAGAGTCCTCTGGTTAACCTGAAAGCATCTCTCTAGTTGTTACAAGAGATTCTTGGCCTGGCAGGTCCTGCCACATTTGAGCCCCAAAATAAAAACATAGATACATATATTAATTATGAAACTGTTGGCTTATGACTAGGCATTATTGGATAGCTCTGTATTAATTATCAACCTATTTCTATCAATTATGTATTTCTACATGGTCTTGGCTTACAGGGGAAGGGTCTAGACCAGCTAGACTTTTGGTTGGCTACATAGCGACTGTGTCTTCCTACCTTTCCCAGAATTCTCTCCTAGTCCTGCCTATCTTCCTACCTTATTGGCCAACAGTGGTTTTTCGTTAACCAATAAGAGAAACATATATACAGAATGACAACTCTGATCATGTCCTCTCGTCAGTCTAAATAAAAAGTGTTTTGAAGAGACCTGCATGGTGCCAGACCAGTTCGGCGGCAGGTTCCGAACTCCGAATACCCAGAGGCATCCTGGCCCCCATAGGCCAGGAACTGTTACCAGTTCCGGTTTGTTGTTGCTGCCAGTCACCTGACACAAGCGACCAATTCAGCAGTGGGTTCAGAACACCGAACACCCAGAGGCAGCCCACCTCCATCCGATGGCCCAGGACCCTGCATGTCTAACACTGCCGACATCCAGGGAACAGTGATACCTCCATTCATGAGAAGAGGACCTACATCAGAGTATTGGTCCTGTTTGCATCTACCAGAAGAGAACCTTGGTCCCACACCCACCAGGAGAACAAGAAACTCTTGCTAGAACCACCAGAAGAAAGGATGAGAAGAGGACAAGGTAAAAACACATCCAACAACAGAAAACCCAATATGCAGATGAACCAGAAGACAATGACCTTAAAAACATCTTCAGGAAGATGATAGAGGATCTCAAAGAGGACATGAGAAAATCCCTTAAAGAAATGGAAGAAAAAACTAACCAAAAAATACAAGATATCAATCCTCAAGTCAATCAGTATCAATCTCTCAAGGAAACAGTTCAAGACCTAAAATCTGAAATACAGACAATGAAGAAAGCACAATCTGAGGGAATGCTGGAAACAGAAAAGCTGGGTAAATGATCAGGAACTACAGATGTAAGCATAACCAACAGAATACAAGAGATGGAAAAGAGAAACACAGGGGTTGAAGACATACTAGTGGAAATAGATTAATCAACCAAAGAAAGTCTTAAGTCCAACAAATCCCTATCACAAAATACCCAGGAACTATGGAATACTGTGAAAAGACCAAACCTAAGAATAATAGGTATAGAAGAAGGTGAAGAAATCCAAATCAAAGGCACAGAAAACATATTCAACAAAATCATAGAAGAAAACTTTCCCAAACTAAAGAAAGACATACCAGTGAAAATACAAGAAGCCTACAGAACACCAAATAGACTGAAAAAAAAGGTCACTCACCACATAATAATCAAAACATCAAACATACACAACAAAGAGAAAATATTAAGAGCAGCAAAGGAAAAAGTTCAAGTAACATATAAAGGCAAACCTATCAGAATCACACCTGAGGCCGTGGATGCCAACCCACACTACTATACCCAGCAAATCTTTCAATCATAGATGGAGAAAACAAGATATTCCGTGACAAAAGCAGATTCAATCAATATATATCCACCAATCCAGCCCTACAGAAAGTATTGGAAGAAAAACTCCAACCCAGGGATGTTAACTACAACCAGAAAAACATAGGCAATAGATAATCCCAATTTACCAACAGCCAAAAAAAAAGGGACAGAATCCGACACATAATCTCACCACCATCACCAAATCAAAAACAAACAAGAAAGAACAATAATCAAAGGTCATTAATATCCATCAACATTAATGGTCTTAACTCCCCTATAAAAAGACACAGATTAGCAGAATGGATAAGAAGACAGAATCCTTCTTTCTGCTGCATACAAGAAACTCACCTCAACCTCAAAGACAGACGGTACTTAAGAATTAAAGGTTGGGGAAAGATCTTCCAATCAAATGGACCCAAGAAACAAGCAGGAGTAGCAATCCTAATATCCAATAAATTGGACTTTAAACTAAAATCGGTCAAAAGAGATGAAGAAGGTCATTTCCTACTCATCACAGGAGAAATCCATCAGGATGAGGTCTAAATTCTGAACATTTATGCCCCAAATACAAAGGCATCCACATTTGTTAAAGAAACATTACTAAATCTCAAATCACACATAAAACTGCACACACTTATATTGGGAGATTTCAACTCCCCACTCTCACCACTGGACAGAAACACCAGACAGAAACTTAAAAAAGCAACAAAAGAATTAATAGAAGTTATGGCACAATTGGACTTAAGAGATATCTATAGAATATTCCAAGCAAATACAAAACAATTTACCTTCTTCTCAGCACCACATGGAACCTTCTCTAAAATCGGCCACAGACTTGGCAACATAGCAAACCTCAACAGGTTCAAAAAACTTGAAATATCCCCCTGTGTCTTATCAAACCACCATGCTTTAAAATCAGAATTCAACAACAACTCGAACTACAGAAAATCTACAAACTCATGGAAATTAAGTAACACCCAATTGCACAATTCTTGGGTCCAGGAAGAAATAAAAAAAAGAAATTAAAGATTTCCTAGAATTCAATGAGAATGCAGACACAACATATCCAAACCTATGGGATACTTTGAAAGTAATGCTAAGAGGAAAGTTAATAGCCCTAAATGCCCATATGAAGAAACAGGAGAATAATCACACTAGAGAATTAACAGCACAACTGAAAGATTCAGAAAACAAAGAAGCCAATACACCCCAGAGGAGCAGACATCAGGAAATATTCAAATTGAGGGCTGAAATCAATAAAATGGAAACTAGGAGAACAATACAAAGAATCAATATAACAAAGAGTTGGTTCTTTGAGAAAATCAACAAGATAGACAATCCTTTATCCAAAATTACCAAACAACAAAGAGTGAACATGCAAATTAATGAAATCAGGAATGAAAAGGGGGACATAACAACAGACACAGAGGAAATCCATAGAATCATCAGGTCATACTTTAAAAACCTATATTCATCAAAATTTGAAAATCTAAAGGAAATGGAAAATTTTCTGGACAGATTTCTCTTTCCAAAATTAAATCAAGAACAGATAAGCAATTTAAATAGAGATATAAGCTCTAATGAAATTGAAGCAGTCATTAGAAGTCTCCCAACCAAAAAAAGCCCAGGGCCAGATGGCTTCAGTGCAGAATTCGACCAGAATTTCAAAGTACAGCTAATCCCAATTCTCCTCAAAGTATTCCACACAATAGAAGCAGAAGGGTCATTACCAAACTCTTTTTATGAGGCCACAATAACCTTGATACCCAAGCCACACAAAGACACAACTAAGAAAGAGAACTACAGACCAACATCCTTCATGAACATTGATGCAAAAATTCTCAAGAAAATATTGGCAAATCGAATCCAAGAACACATCAGAGAAATCATCGATCCCGATCAAGTAGGCTTCATCCCAGGGATGCAAGGATGGTTCAACATATGAAAATCCATCAATGTAATCCACCATATAAACAGACTGAGAAAAAAAAACGCATGATCATCTCACTAGATGCCGAAAAAGCCTTTGACAAAATCCAACACACCTTCATGATAAAGGTTCTGGAGAAATCAGGGATAACAGCAACATACCTCAACATAATAAAAGCAATATACAGCAAGCCAACAGCCAACATCAAATTAAATGGTGAGAAACTCAATGCAGTTCCTCTAAAATCAGGAACAAGGCAAGGCTTCCCACTCTCTCCATACCTCTTCAATATTGTCCTTGAAGTTCTAGCTAGAGCAATAAGACAACAAAAGGAGATTAAGGGAATACAAATCAGAAAGGAAGAAGTCAAACTCTAACTATTTGCAGATGATATGGTAGTCTACATTAGTGACCCAAAAAACTCAACAAGGAACTCCTACAGCTTATAAACACCTTGAGCAAAGTGGCAGGATACAAGATTAACTAAAAAAAAAAACTGTAGTCCTACTATATACAGATGACACGTTGGTGGAGAAAGAAATCAGAGAAGCATCACCCTTTACAATTGCCACAAACAACATTAAGTACCTTGGAGTAACACTAACCAAAAAAGTGAAAGACCCGTACTGTAAGAATTTTGAGTCCCTAAAGAAAGAAATTAAAGAAGATACCTGAAAATGGAAAGATCTCTCATGCTCTTGGATAGGCAGCATCAACATAGTAAAAATGGCAATCTTACCAAAAGCAATCTACAGATTCAATGCAATCCCCATCAAAATCACAACACAATTCATCACTGACCTTGAAAAAAACAATTCTCAACATTATATGGAGAAACAAAAGACCCAGGATAGCCTAAACAACCCTGTACAATAGCGGAACTTCTGGAGGCATCACCATCCCTAACTTTAAACTCTATTACAGAGCTATAGTACTGAAAACAGCTTGGTATTGACACAAAACTAGACAGGTAGATCAATGGAATAGAATTGAAAACCCTGATATTAACCCAAACACCTGAATTTTAAAAAACAATCCAAATATATAAGCTGTAACAAAGAGAACATCTTCATCAAATGGTGCTGGCATAACTGGATGCAAACATGTACAAGACTACAGATAGACCCAAGCCTTTCACCCTGCACAAAACTTAAGTCAAAATGGATCAAAGACCTCAACATAAACCCAGCCACGCTGAACCTACTAGGAGATAAAGTGGGAAATACCCTTGAATTAATCAGTACAGGAGACTGCTTCCTGAACATAACATCAGTAGCACAAACACTGAGATCAACAATTGATAAATGGGACCTCCTGAAACTGAGAAGCTTCTGTAAGGCAAAGGACATAGTCGGCAAGACAAAACGACAGTCCACAGACTGGGAAAAGATATTCAGCAACCCCGAATCTGACAGAGGGCTGATCTCCAAAATATACAAAGAACTCATGAAGCTATTCTCGAAAACACCAAACAATCCAATTAAAAAATGGGGTACAGAACTAAAAAGACAATTCTCAATAGAGGAAACTAAAATGGCTGAAAGACACACGAGAAAGTGTTCAACATCCTTAGTCATCAGGGGCATGCAAATCAAAACAACTGTGAGATACCATCTTACTCCTGTCAGAATGGCTAAAATCAAAAATACCAATGACAGTTTATGGTGGAGAGGATGTGGAGAAAGAGGAACACACCTCCACTGCTGGTGGGAGTGCCAACTTGTACAGCCACTGTGGAAATCAGTATGGTTACTCCTCAAAAAAATGGGAATGAGTCTACCACAAGATCCAGCAATTCCACTTCTAGGCATATACCCCAAAGAAGCACATTCATATAACAAGGACATATGTTCAAACATGTTCATTATTACAGCAGCATTATTTGTAATAGCGAGAAACTGGAAGCAGCCTAGATGCCCCTCAACCAAAAAATGGATGGAGAAATTGCACTACATTTACACAATGGAGTACTACTCAGCAGAATAAAACAATGGAATGTTGAAATTTGCAGGAAAAATGGATGGACTCGAAGAAACCATTATGAGTGAGGTAACTCAATCACAAAAAGTCAAACATGATATGAACTCACTCATCTGTGGACCTGCTTTATGATACATAGTAGTGACCATGCTTTATCAGAGCTGTTTTTAATGATGTTGCTCAGAATGGTTTCATCCCACATGATAATTGAGAAGCTAATTTAAAAAAAATGGCGCCAAGTACCACAAGAGTAATAGAACTGTGCTGTTTTCTGGGATATTGTTTTTTACTTTTTTGTTGTTGTTGTTTGTTTGTTTTTTCTGTTGTTGTTTTTTTGTTTTTTGTTTTTTTTTAATGGAGTGTCCTGGGTGTCTCTACAATTTTGTTCAAATGACTGCAGAACCTGGAAAAGCTGTTGGTGCTATTGATATTGCATATATAATATATATAATATATATATATTAATTGAAACTCAAATATGTGATGAATCCAAGGTGTTTCAGTGAGTGCTCACCTTGCATGCAAATTTGATTTCATCTTTAGTAAGTAGTAAAGTTATATGCTTGTCAAAAATAAAACAAGTGACACACTGGAAGTCAAATGTCACACAATTTCAATTTTATGTGTAACCTAGAAATGAGGAACTTAATGGAGCAGAGAGCAGAATTGTGGCTATTAGGATTCAATGTGGGTCTTTTAACAATGGGGAAATGATTGGTTTAAAGATATAAAACTGCAGTTGGTCAAGAGGCATGGACTCTGTGATGTCTTGAGGTCTACTGAGAACATGATAAATATGGTTGATAAAAATATGCTATACTTTAAAAGTTGTAAGATAGTATACTTTAAGTGTTCTCAAAACAAAAATGATGAATACGTGTGATATAACATGTTAATTGGTGTAATTTAGCCATGCCATTGTGAACATACTGTATTATGTATCATAATTGTGCATGACTTTATTTATGAGCTAAATAATTGAATGGAGAAAAATAAAAGATAAAAAAGCATTTTATCTTTAACATAGTGAAATTACAAATAGCAAAACAGTTATCAAATAAGAGCTATAGTTACAATATTTAGTCCATTAACATTTAGCAAGATTTAAAGAAAATGTTCTTTAGAATGTTTGTGATTCTAAAGTCTTATATGTAACTTATCTTTTTATCATAACTCCATCAAAGACTACAGAAGGATAATATATAAACTCTAGAATTGACATAGACCCCTGGCTGCCTGGACAGTCATGCAAAGTTCTGCAATGTTGGAACTCCATTCTCTGACAACCATACAGGCCTTATTTGTGCAAGAAAGATAACACCATACCCAGCTTCTATTTATTTTGTGTTCTGATCCAACAATTTAGTCAGGTCTTGGGTTGGAAGCAATCCACTGTAACCAGGTAATCTCTATAGTAGAAAAACAATTGATGACTTGAACCCCAGAACAGCTGTTAGCTCATCAATAGGTAGTAGGATGTCACAAGTGATGCTCACCCATGCATCATCTATGACTGATTATTGAGAGGGCCAGTCTTGTGCAAGCCCACTCCAAATAATTGCAACTGCTGACAATTCATGATTGCAATGGCAATGCCTTGTCTGTTTCATGACATTTCAGATCACTCATCTCTGTCTTCCAACTCTTCCACAATATTACTCTTTCCTCTGTCGGCAATATCCCATGAGCCATGAGTCTTTTTTAAGACTCAGCCATCAACCATAATGTATTCCCAAACATAATGTATTCTCAGTATCTTCAACATTCATTAACTTCTATATTTAACACTATTCACAAAATATTTCAAACTTGAGATTAATTCATTTAATGCTCCAAATATATGCTAAACTTAAGATGTCTCAGAAACTACTACTAATTTAAATCCTTTCAGAGATATTGATCTCTTTATATAAATAAGATGTGTCAAGTGAATAACTGTTTCTTTAAATCGCTTATTCACTTGACACATCTTATTTTTATAAAGCATCAATGTTTGTCAGAGGTCTCATATTTCAAAATGGACAATATAGTTATATATATTTTTAATTTCCTTGTATTTTTATATACATTGTAACATTTTTGGTAACACAAGCTTCATTAAATATAGCTCACTGAATTATTTGGGAGATATCTTTGTGGAGCTTTTCATAGGAAACTATAGCAATTAATGCATATGCACATTTAATATGAGGTTAAAAATCTCTTTGAACATAGGCATTGCCAAAAATATTCCACATTACAGGGAACATGAGTGCACAAATCAAAATCGAGATATAGGTGTCAATTGAATTAAAGGAGATATGGCAGTTCTTGAGATACAAACAAAAATATTACATCATACATCAATATAAAATAACTTTTGATGCTAAAATTTCCAAGTATAATAGAAATGAATGCCATGGTCATATATCTTACCTATTTTCTACCAATGCAAATATTATTTGTAATATATTTTATGTCTGACCTTCCTTCTTAAAAATTATTTAAAGGTCATGAATTTATTTGACTCCAGATATATGAAGATTCTTAGTGAAGCTAGATGCTTTAGACTACGGACCCAGCTCAAAAATGTTATTTCCCCTCACTAATATATGTTAGTAATGCTAGGCTTGTATTGTTTCTATGGCCTATGTTCTTTTTTTATGTTTTTATATGCCAAGTTTTCATTCAAATATTAAGGAGAAATACCTTTGTAAGCTATACTAATTTAAAATGTCCTTTTTATTACTGGCAGAGAAAATTTATCTGCTTTTTTAAGCCTAAGAAATAAGGTCAAGAATGAATTCCAGTAGTTCCTTGGATCAAAAATCGGTTCAGCAAGATTTGAGGATGAGGATGAGGTAGGGTATTCATGGCCTTGGTATAATTTTATCTGATCAGAAACAATTAATCTAGGAGATGATATGGCTCTGACCCAAAGACTCAAGCCAGCAGGATAGTAGGTACAGATAATTTGTGCTTACACAACTCATATGGAAGATTGGGTTACCTTGTCCAGCCTTGATTTTATGGTATGTGCCTGGTTTTATTGTAGTGCGTTATACTATTTTTGGTTGATGTCCCTGGGTAGCCTGATATTT
Organism: Cricetulus griseus; assembly: GCF_003668045.3. Taxonomy (NCBI): domain Eukaryota; kingdom Metazoa; phylum Chordata; class Mammalia; order Rodentia; family Cricetidae; genus Cricetulus; species Cricetulus griseus. The sequence continues at coordinate 241,149,238 of NW_023276806.1, read as the reverse complement.
TCTGAGGAGAGACTGAAGTGAGGTGTATCTGATGGAGAGTGGAGGTGGGTAGGGGGTAGGCTAGGAGACAAGTAGGGTATGAGAGCTGGAAACCACTGCTCTACAGTGGAAGGAGGCATTTGTTGCATAGCTTGTAAAAGACATTGCCATGGCTGAAACCTTTTGGGTTATTTTCAATATTGTCAATTGATACTAAAATATCTTACCAGCTAGGCAAGTGCTCTACTATTGACTACAGCCTGTCTTTCATTTTACTATAGATTTTAATCTTTGAGACAGAATCTTCCTGAATCTTTTATTTCTAGATTTCCCTCAGTTTGGGTTTTCTTTGTTGATTCTATTTCCAGTTTAGGGTTTTGAACTATTTTATTGATTTTCCTCCACCATTCATTTGTGCTTTCATAGATTTTTAAGGGATTTATTCATTTCCTCTTTAAGGACCTCTGTCATATCCATAGCAGTTTTATGAATAGTTATATGTGCTTTAACTATGTTGCAATTCTCAGAGCCTGATGTAACAGGGTTTCTGGGATGAAGTGAAGATATTTTCATGGCTGATATTGACAATTTTAACCCTTTAATTATCTTTTATTCTTCCTTCATATATTACATCCCGACTACAGTTTACCCTCCCTACTTTGTAGTCTCCCAAATTCCACTCACCCCCAAATCTACCTCACCTCAGTCTCTCCTCAAAAAATATCAGGACACCCAGGGATATCAACCAAACATATCATAACATACTACAATAAGATAAGACATATACCATCAAATCAAGGCTGGACAAGGTAACCCAGTAAGAAAAAAAAAAAAAAGGTCACAGAAGGAGTCAAAGTGTCAGAGACAGCCCCTGCTCCCACTGTTGGGAATCCCAGAAGAACACCCAGCTCCTTGGCCACATCATATATGTAGAGGGCCTAGGACAGACCTCACAGGCTCCCTGATCTCTGTGAGGACCCATAATTCCCCAACAGTTGGTTCTGTGGGCAGTGTTCTTGTAGTATCACTGTCTCCTCCTGCTCCAATGATGCTTCCTCTCTTTTGTCCACAGGAATTCCCCAGCTTCACCTAATGTTTGGCTGTGTGACTCTGCATCTGCTTCCATCAGTTGCTGGATGAAATCTCTCTGTTCTCTTTGATGAGGATTCTGCTATCCTCCAGTTCCTGAACACTCTGCAGGCAGGACAAACTGTACTTCGTTGGAGGTTTTTTGGCTTGGTTGGTGTCTAATCCCTCCCACTTGAGGCCTTGCTTGATTACAGAATATGGCTGGTTCAGATGTAATGTCACACATTACTAGAAATCTTTGCTAGGGTTACTCTCATAAATTCCAAAATTCCATGGATTTTCCATTGCATTAGGTTTCCACCTCATCACCAAAATGCCCCTCAATTCCAGCTATTTCTCCCAGCATTTTCTCTCCCTCCATTTTATCCTTCCTGTTCTCAACCCCTCCCACCTCAGTCAACCCTGGATATACATTTTATTACTCATTCCCATGGAGATTCTTGTATCTCCTATTCCCCTTGAGCCCTCCTTGTTACTTAGCCTCTCTGGATCTGTTGATTGTAGCATGGTTATCTCTTATTTAATAGCTAACATCCACTTTTAAGTGAGTACATACCATGTTTGTTTTTCTGGGTCAGTATTACCTCACTCAGAATGATTTTTTAAATTCCATCCATTTGCCTACAAATTTCATAATATCATTGTTTTTAACAGCTGAGTAGTAATCCATTGTATAAATGTATAACATTTTCTTTGTTAGGTTTTGTTTGAAGGATACCAGGTTGTCCCCAGTTTCTACCAATCATGAGCAAAGCTGCTGAAAGAGAGTCATTGAAGTGTCATTGTGATAGTGTGGAACATCCTTTGGATATATGCTTGGGAGTGGTGAAGCCTGGTCTTGAGGTAGATCTAGTCTGAGTTTTCAGACAAACCACCATACTGATTTTCAAAGTGGCTGTATAAGTTTGCTTTTTCCCTTTCTCCACATCCTTACCAGCACGAACTGTTACTGACCTCAGCCATTCTGACTGGTGTAAGATGGAATCCCAAAATAGTTTTGATATGCATTTCCCTGAAGGCCAAGGATGTTGAACAATTCTTTAAGTGTTTCCCAGCCATTTTGGTTTCCTCTGTTGAAATTTCTCTGTTTATGTCTGTGCCCTGGTTTTTACTGATTACTTAATTGGTTTGTGTCTAATTTTTTGAATTCTATATGTATTTTGGATATTATCCCTGTATTGGCTATGAAATCCCTGTATTGGTGCAAATCTTTTACCATTCTGTGGATTGATGTTTTTTTCCCATTGACGGTGTCCTTTGTCTTTCAGATGTTTTTTAGCTCATGAGGTCCAATTTATCTTAGTGCCTGTGCTAATGGTATTCTGTTCAGAATGTCTTATCTTGTGCCAACACCTTCAAGGCTACTCCCTACTCTCTTTTTTATCGAGTTCAGTGTGACTTGTTTTATGTTGAGGTCTTTGATCCACTTGTACTTAAGGTTTTTTGTTTGTTTGTTTGTTTGGTCTTGCAGGGTTCTTGATATGATCTATCTGTACATTTTACATGCCAACATTCAGTTAGACCATCACTATTTGTTGAAGATGCTTTATTTTTTACATTGTATAATTCTGGCTTCTTTATTGAAAATCAGGTGTCCACAGGGATGTGGATTTATATCTGTATCTTCTATTCAATTCCATGGATCAATGTTTCTGTTTTTATGTCAATAACATGCAGTTTTTTTTTTTTTTCTAAAGCTCTGCAGTACAGCTTGAAATCAGTGATGCTGATACTTCTGGAAGTTCCTTTATTGCATAGGATTGATTTAGGATCTTGCATCTTTTTGCTGTTTTTTTTTTCCATATGACATTGACTATTGTTATTTCAAGGTCTGTAAAGAATTGTGCTGAAATTTTGATGGGGATTGCAATTGAATCTGTAGATTGCTTTTGGTAAAATGATCATTTTTATTATGTTAATCCTACTGATCCATTAGCATGGGAGATCCTTCCATCTTTTGATATCTTCTAAAACTTCCTTCTTCAAAGACTTCAAGATTTTTATCATACAAGTCTTTCACTTGCTTTGTTAATGTTACTCCAAGATTCTTTATTTTATTTGTGGCTATTGTGAGGGGTGTTGTTTCTTTGATCTATCAGTCTGTTTGACATTTGTATATGGGAGGACTACTGGTTTTTTTGTTGTTGTTGTCAATCTTGCATCCAGTGACTTTGTTGAAGGTGTTTATCACCTTTGGGAGTTCACTGGTATAATTTTGGGGGTAACATAATATACTATTATATTATCTGCAAATAGAGAAATTTTGAATCCTTCCTTTCTAATTTATAACCCCTTGATCTCTTTTAGCTGTCTTACTGCTCTATCTAGAATTTATAGTGATATATTGAATAGATATGGAGAAAGTGAATATCATTGTCTTATTCCTTATTTTACTAGGATGGTTTTGAGTTTCTCTCCATTTACTTTGATGCTGTGTAGGATTTTTTTTCTGTAAATAGCCCTTATTATGTTAGCTATGTCAATTGTACCCCTGATGTCTCCAAGACTTTTATCATGAAGGAAGATTGGATTTTGTCAAATACTTTTTCAGCATCTAATGATATCATCTTTTTTGTTGTTCAGTTTAGTAATATAGTAGATTACGTATGATTTAACACTTGTGCCTTAGAATCTGTGTTTGAAATTTTGTAGCTCCAGGTGTTGATATCTGGCCTTGCTTTTGTTGTGTGAGTATTATTATTATTATTATTATTATTATTATTATTATTATTATTGGTTTTTCGAGACAGGGTTTCTTTGTGTAGCTTTGGAGCCTATCCTGTCACTTACTCTGGAGACCAGGCTGACCTAGAACTCACAGAAATCTGTCTGCCTCTGCCTCCTGAGTGCTGGGATTAAAGGCGTGTGCCACCAACGCCTGGCTGTGTGAATATTGTTAATTGGCTGTTCTGTTTCTCATTTCTTTTGCTCAAGGGTGTAGTGCCTCTCTCTTCTCTACCATGGCATTCCATTGAGAATTTGCTATGTGAGGCTACTGATGGTTCCTGGTAAATATTTCTCTAGGTATGATGGGCTGATACTTAGAAATTCAGATGACTATGAAGTGGGTGCTGAGAAAATCCACAACTGTGTGAAACCCAGGATGCTTTGGTACCCTGAGGATGGTGGCAAGATTTGAGGATAGGCTGGAGTTTGGTGCTAGGAGTTTGGGGAAGAATGATGGAGGACAACATCTCTATGATTTGCTAGACTTGGTTAGAGAGAAGGTGTAGACAGAAATTGGTGGTCCAGGTAGGCTACCTGCTTTTTTGTCCTGAGTGGCCTGTGGGTTCCCAGGGAATGCCTGATATCTTGGGATAATGTGATGAAGACATTTGGAGGGGAAGATCTCTGTGAGGGGAAAATAGTGGAAAGCATGCTGTATCAGGTGGTTTGCTACAAAGCTAGGAATGAGACTGGGGGAATAGATTTGGAAGAGAGGAGGAAGAAGTGAATATCTGTAGTTAGTTTACCTATTTTCTGGCCGTTGTGATTCCTGGATATGCTCACTGCTCTGACCTGTAAGTTTCACCAACAGAACACTGATTTTATATATCTCTACCTTCCTGTATCCTATGGTACAGGAATTTTTGTTCTTATTCACACCATTGAAGAAGGCATTCTTTTTTCCAGTATTCATCTGTAGTGCATTTCATGCCATTATTTTTTTGTACATTTGTGGTCAAAATTAGTCACTAATTATGCATTATTCATGATTTATTTTTTACATAAGTTTACCACCATTATTTAGGATGATCTGCTTTATTTTGAAAAAGTCAAATCATAAAATTAAAAGATTGATTATAGTTGTTTCTCCAACTTGTACTTCAATGTCTTATTGTGGCTCTATTGATTTAAAAAGAGAAAATAAAAAAAACTTTCTGTATCTTGAAATCAAATGAATGACTTTCTCTAATTTATGTTTTGTATCTCTTTCTACCAATTCTCCTGGAATTTATTTTGTAAGAAATTTTGAACTCTCATCATTTTATTTTTATTCAATTCTATATTTTATCATAGATACATTATTTAACAAGTGTCTTCAGAATATTTTCTGAGTAATGTCATTTGAAATGCTATTTTTATCATGCACTCAGTATATGTGGCATCATAAATTTCTGAACTTTTTCTTCTGACATAGTGTTTGCATTTGCTGGAGTGTTTCTGTTTTATTATTTAAATTTGAAGGATTTTTTATAATGTTTGGTTTAAATTATCCAATAAGTCAAATATAAAGTAGTTGTTGATTCTCTTAAGCACTGTGGTTCTGAATGAAGTAGATTATTTTTGTCAGCTAGAACATTCCTTTTAGGATATTAATTTTTATATTAGTATAGGCCAGTTTAGCACTCAGAGAATAAAACAAAACAAAAATCAGTCTTTTGTCTAAAAGGAAGATATTTTTAATATTTCATTTTATTCATATTTTCTTTCTCTTAAAAGTGAATTCTTTGTCAATATTTCCCTTGATTTTGCTTAATTCTTTGCTTGTTTTAAATTGATACAATATGTAGATGATATTTTATTTGTATTTTCCTTATATTTCAAAAATCACTCCTTCTCATAAATACGGCGGAAGTAAATTACTACATTCTCTTATGTGCAATGTTCTTGCCAATGCTTTATATTTATTCAACAATTCTAAAAATAATTTTGTTTCATTTTTTAAGACTTTAATTAATTTTTATTTATGTGTATTTTGTATCTGTATTTGAGCACTTGTCAGCTGGCATTGAAAGCACACCCTAAGATTGAATTTTAAGTGGTTGTAGGCTGCCCAGTTTGGTGAAAGAGTACTCAACTTCCTGCTCTGCAAGAGAAGCACGTGCTCTTAACCTTAGAAACTTCACCCTAGCCCTTCATTAGCATCTTTGAATGCTTAATGTCTTAAACTTATCAACCAAACTCAATCACCTGGTAGTTTTGTGTATCAACAAGACTCAGAAACATGGGTCATCAATTGAAGAATTTCCATCATTACATAGACTATGGGCATGTCTGTGGATCAGTGTTTGATTATTGATATATGTAGGAGGGTTCATTGCTCTATAGGCTTCCTGGCAGTTGGGAATGAGCTATACAATAAAATTAGCTGAAAGTGAGGCATAGAGACAAGAAGTATTGTTCCTCCAAGATTTTTGCTTCAGTTCCTCTCTCAAGGTTTCTGCTTGGTTTCACTTGATAATTTATTGCAACCTTTAACTAAACAACCTTTAAACTAAATAAACCTTTTCACACCAAAATTGCTTTCAACCCGCCAGTGTTTACCACACAAATAAAGAAACAAAATAGTACAACTAAAGACAAATTAGCATAAACTTGATTGTTATATAGTCCAAAAATTCTTATTAATGTTTGTTCATATATTTTTTTATTAATAGTCTATGATTTGATTAACATCACATCAAAAAATGAACTTCACATTTAAATGAACAGAAAGTACATAAGTGTTTACTACAACTGGTAAAAAAATAGATGACCTTGAATAATTGGGTGTTGTGAGTTAAGTATTACTGTGGGAGAAGTTAAAAAGGCCAATTTTGAAATCAATGAATCCACTACAAAAATCCCCAACTGGTTAAAATACAGGGAATAACCAACCATGGGGTGTTCAATACCTACTGATGCACCTATAACAAAATCTGTACACCTATGGCTCAGAGAACATATGGAAGAGGATGTATGAGATTGTAAGAGTCAGAAGACCATAGTGTATGGGAGAGCAGCTATATTTACAAAATCTTAAAATTATGGTGTTCTAAACAAAACCTGTAAATGACAAAACCAGTTGACATGTCAGCGTAGATGGAGAAAATCTCACAAAGCTCAACTCCTACAAGAAGAGGTACAGATAAGTTTAATGCTTCTCCAGAGATGGGTCCTGTGATAGGTTGTCTAATCTCAAGTGTTCAGCTCTTGACACATATACATAGTAGCAATACAAATGGATTCACTGAAATAGTCATGTATGAATAAGTCATGAGAGAAACTTGAGGAAGACAGGAGGAGTAGGAAGGGATAAAATCAGGGTGAAAATGACAAATACAGCTCTTAAGTATGAAATCAAAAATAAAAAGAAATAAAAATATTAAAAATAATAAACATCCTAAATGGGTTAGGAAATTTTTATAAACACTAATGGATTAACTAAAAAACACTGATGCACACATTTAATGGGCAAGTGAGATGGTGTGGAACTGGTTTTATTTTAAAATTTCTCTGTCAATTCTGCAATGTCTATCTTACTTCAATCAAGAAAAATCATTGCAATCAATGATTTTTTTTGTCAGTCCATCTATGGAGCACCAAAATTAAGGGGGGAAATGAAGTCATTCTTAGTTTGTAATTTTTTAATATTAAGAGTCAATACCTGCTACTTTGAAAAAGGAAGTCATTATGGCAACAACATTCTTTTGTTCTGATTCTTCTATTTTTATTTTAGAAGCATCTTATTTATATATCCATCCGTTCCTTTGCCCTCCCTCCCATCCTTCCATACTCCCCACCAACCTCCCAACCCACCCCACCTCCTCCCCAGGGATAGTAAGGCCCTCCATGGGGGTTGTCAAAGTCTGTCACATCATTTGAGGGAGGTCCCAGGCCCTCCTTCCTGTATCTGGGTTGCAATAATATCCCTCAGAACAGAAAAGAAAATACCTGGTGAGTAAGCAAAGAGTGGAAGAAATATGAAGGATAGAGAAGGAGTTAAGGGACGTCTATCACTTCATGAAGATTCAGATTCTGAAGCCAGGAGCAGAAAACGATAATTTATATTTTGATGTGTTTTCTGAAATAGGGTTAATAAACATATATTTGATTCCAATGAGTCACTTATTTGATTTTAATTACTACTAACTGCTTACATTTATAAATACAAATTAATGAGTTTGGTGGCTAATTATGTACAATGATTCTGAGCATTTTCCCTGCAAAATATAACTTCATTTCACTAGAGGTGAGAATCTCTTTTAAATGGCAGTCTGGTGGGGAAAATACTATTTTTTAGCAAGTAGAATCAAGCCTTCTAGTCAATTCATGTGATGTTCAATAAAAGGTGATTACACTAGATATATTTACTGTTTCTGTGATAAAATTCCAGGACAAAAAGAAGCTAAAGGAGAAAATATTTACTTTGGTTTACAATTTGAAGATATAGTCTTCACAACCAGGAAGTCATGGCAGCAACAATTTGAATAATCAGGTCACATTGCACCCACAGCCAGGAAACAGAGCAATAAGAGCTTTTTCTTTTTGTTCATCTGAGTTCCCAATCCATGGAATGGTATTGCTAACATTTAGGGTGGGTCTTTATACCTCAATTAACCATATATGGAAAATTTTCAGAAATGTTTAGAAGCTGTGTCATCATTAATTCTAGAGCCTGTAATGTTAACAATCAATATTTACCATCACAGATCTCTCTCTGTCTCTCTCTCTCTCTCACTTTCTCTCTCTTTCTCTCTTTTTCTCTCTCTCTCTCTTGTGTGTGTGTGTGAGTGCCTATGTGTAGTATATGTCTATTTATGTCTATATTACATTAATTTATATGAATGGAATATATAATAATGCAGCATATGTATGCTTAGTTTGCATTGGCTTCTATACACTCTGCATCTAATTTAGAAAATCATGGCATTGTAGAATGGTGAGTCACTGAAATCCTGAATAGCAATCTTCTGAATGGCACAGAAATCTAAGACATAGGAAAAAAATGTCATTTGTCAAGGCCAAATGAGTAGTGAATATTAAAATACTCTATAATTTTATCAAGTCATGCAGCAATACACAAGAGAACTATTTATTAAATTTCCCAGAAACCTGCTATTGTTCTGGGCATTTCTATTGTCTACTGTTGTCATGGCAACATCATTTTTCTGAGCAAAATGGGGTGGAGAAGTACAGCTACTCACTTTTTCTAAGTCTTTGGAATGGTACTATATCAGCGGCTTGTAAACATCACGCATGGGCATAACTTGAAGATATTCAGAAGATCAGCATGTTATTTTTAAAGTTATATTTTTTTCAAAAATAATATTGGAGAATTGTCCCGACCTGCAGGACATCAACCTGGGGCAAGAGGGTCAGGGATAGGGAATGGGGACAAGAGACACAGAAAGAACGACCACAAGACAGGATTCTGATCAAGTGGCAAACTTTACTTTTCTCAGGCTAGCTTATATAGTTAGGATATGGGGAGGGGCAAAATGGGTTGTTTGCACACCAGGTGTTGGTATAGGCAGGATATTAGGAAGCCACAAAGAGGATGTTTGACAGGGTAAAGAGTTCATTAGTAAGAGGTCCAGGAAGGGGTTGCTTAGGTGACTAAGCCTGTGGGTGGCAGACTGGGTCAAGTTGTTTCTTTTCTTTAGCTGAGGATCTAAGGAGCTGCTACGTAAAGGTTAACTATGTGGCCTGCCAAGAATGGCCTAGGATCTCATGCCCAGTCCTGCTATTTGACTCCCAACAAAGAATGGCACAGAAAAGTTTAATTTTTGAAAGTCAATATAGGAGAGAAAAGCAGAATATGACAGTGCTGGTTAGCATCCCACCTTAGCCACTATGGTAAAGTCCTTTGGCTTATACATTGTAACATCACTCCTTAGTTTTACAAGACTCTTGGTGTTATCACACCACTTCAGAAACTGGGTGGGTAACAGGAAAGACAACCATGTCCATCCAGTTCGTTGGTATACAGTTTCCATAAATTGGAGAAGATCTCTGCCTTCTTACTTATAAATCAGAAGTGTGATCACATGATTACAGTCTGGCAATTTGGTAGTCTCTGTCCCTCTGTTTAGCATATGCCCCCTCATAACAAAAAGCATGAAAAAATACTTAAAATTCAAAAGAAATTTCTACCATGGAATGGCTGTTGTTCAGTGGCTGACTAAAGTAGACCTATATGGTCAGAATGACAAAACATATTTATATTTATGGTCTAATTTTCAGGCCCATATTAAAGTAAATGATACATTTCATAGATCATATATAAAAATGTGCTTCCCTGGTATGGCTTTTCCTCATTCTCTACACTGAAAACTGAGCTATGACCTTGATCATCCACCACTGGCTACAAAACAAACTTATGATTCATTCTGTAAATAGAATTCTTAAGTAACATCTAGATAAGAATTCAAAGAGTAACAGAGCTGAACAAGTTGGCAATCAGGAGTAGATTAAGTGAGCATTAAATTTTGATAAATGTATACTCAATTCAGTTTCCCTCTTTGGGAAATATTAGGGAGTTTGGGAACACTGTTTAATAACAAATTAAAAGAGTGAACTATACACATCAGCCAATTTAAAAACATAGAGAAACATGCAGAAATTTCAGAAGGGAACCTCATGTGGGAAATGGGAAAACTGAGCAAAGTTCACATGCCTGTAGATAAGTTTCTTTTACGATAAGAACAGTGAATCACTTGAGAAGCTTTGGTTGTTTTTTTTTTTAATGTTTATAAAATGGTTGATGTCTTATGTCCACACATCATTATAGGATATTGGCAGTAGAGTCTGATGCTTTTATCACAGGATACATTGAATGGAGAGTATTGGCACCTGAGTGTTTATTTAAATTGTGTCTTGATGAAAGCTTTGTGGTATATTTAGCTGTTTTGTGCATTAGACTTTTTGTTTTAAAGGGATCATGTTAACTTGAGGAAAGACCTTTAAATTGCAACTCATTACCAACTGCTTTAGAATGAAAATCTGGGTCATTGCATGTATGAAAAAAAAATTTCCATGAGCACAGGGTGAATAGGAAGCTGTCGTGAGAATAACTTCTAGTGTACATAAAAAGACACTGTAACCTGATGCTGTTAGTCCTAATTCTCAATTATCCAGCAAGGTCAGATGTGTAGTTTAAAATGTGAGGAACAATGATGCTAGACATTCGGTGAACCAGTTGTAGAAATATTATTTCCTCCTGGTTGGAATTTCAACTTTCGGTTCTACAATTGATAAGCTGTCATTAAGCAATAACATATTTTATTAGGTCACTGAGTTTGTAGAGAGTTCTTACATGTAGCATATATTTTATATATGTAATATACGAAGTATCATTAAAAGCTCTAAAGACTTGTTGCTTACAAAAGCAAAACTCTTTTGTTATTTCTAAAGATTTAAAATAAACGTTATCCTTATGTGTGCACACATGTGTACCTGTGAGTGTGTGCTTTATTGTCTCTGTGTGCACCATGTTTGTGCCAGTGCATGCAATATAAGGGAGTGTACCACTTCTCATGAAACAAGAGTTTCAGGCAGTTATGAGCTGCTCAATATCAGTGCTGGGAAATGAACTCAGGTTCTACGTACCAGAAGAACATGCTTTGGTCTAAAGAACCACATCTTCATTCCCAAGGCTCAGCTCTTGATCAAAACTTATTTATCTGTCACTCAGTGTGCATGTGGATCTATGACATCTACAGATTGTGGCCAAAGACATTTTAGTCAACCATCAACGTTTCCTTCCTTTAATTTTATATTTTATTATATCCTTCAGAAAGAAACAGAGGAATATATATGTGTGTGTGTGTGTGTGTGTGTGTGTGTGTGTGTGTGTGTGTGTGTAGTTCACATGCATGTGTACACATAACATAAAACAAAAAGTATATACATTCTTATTTATATATTAAAAACTCATTTTCAGAACTTAGCATCTTAGTTTGGGAATCTAACAGGAAGTAGAAGCAGAGAAATGTGTGTGTGTGTGTGTGTGTGTGTGTGTGTGTGTGTGTGTGTGTACATGCTGTGTACACAGAACATAACACACAAAGTACATACATTCTTATGCATATATCAACAACTCATCTTCAGAACTTAGCATCTTAGTTTGGAGCTCTACCAGGAAGTAGGAGCCAAAGTATCTTGGATTAGAGGATGCTGCTGCTGGACTGCAGTGCCTTATGAGAACCAATTTTTTTTTATCTCTTCCTAGCTCCATTTACCTTGCTAGCCCCAGAGAAAGCACTTTCTATAGGATTCCGCCAATGGCGCATATCAGGTTTCCTTGAGGTCTCCATCTTTTTTCACATCCAAAACAATTAAAATTAAATGTAGCATAATTATGGCTACCCAGTGGCCTTGAATGAAATGCACATGGGTAGCAATGCCCCTTAAAGCCTTGAACGAGAATTGCAGATCCTCAATACTGACCCAGGCTCAAACTCATTTAACTGTTACATCAGCTTTTCTATGCCACATATGAGACAAGAGCAGAAAGTTGCAGTTTTGAAAGATATAGGCACAGCTATATCTTCTTAGTATCTGCAAAATCAAATCAAATAACTATGTTTATTTTCCCCACTTCTTGAGAGTAATGTTCATTCTTGGAGTCTCAGTAGACTTTTACTTTTGAATATTTTTATTAAAGTTTGGGGATCCTTTCTTCATAACACTTGCTTAAATTCTGCAAAGAAGTTAATGATTCTTTTAAGTCTAGAGTAGAGACTTCACATAAATGCATTCAGGACAATTGTTTGAAAATGGCTCCGAATATATTTCTTATGTAAAGCTTATCTGTAGACAGGCCAGTACTGAATAATAAGTATTTTTAATAACTGCCTTGAAATTTATTTCATGCGCATTTACATTTATGCCTACATAGACTTAGACTTTGTTTTTACATGTGGCAATAACAGTAGCAGAGAGACAGTTTACAGAGCTATATTTTCAAGTATTCAAATATGATAGAATTAATTGACAAAATCATTTAAAATACTTTCATACCAAAACTCTTCCAGAGAGAAAACCACATTCAAAGCTATTATGTTTCCAGAGTTGTGTATTTTAATGAAAATATCTTATTATTAATATGTATGTAGAAAATATTTACATAAACACATTTCTATACATAAATTTTAGAAAATAGGGTAAAAGATAAATCTATGAAGATTTAATGGGGATATTAAAAGTTAACCAAATCTCACTTTAAAAATAAATAAATATTACTTCATTGTATAGCTGTATTTTATTTTACTTAAATACCTTTATTACATTTTGAATGATATCATTATCATAGAGAAAAGTATTAACATACAGAAGTCTATGTATTGTGTGTGTATGTATATATTTGAGTTAATATATATTTTTATTTATTTCAATTAAATGTAAATTTCCTGGAAAGAATCTCATATGGCTTAAGAAGTTCATGCATTTCAGTAGAAATGCAATATTCACAAACCCTTCTTCAAGGTTATAATAGCAGAAAATAACTGTGAGATGGAAAAACTGCTCTGGTAAAGCTGGCTGCAAGATGAGTGCCCAGGGATGCAGTGTAAGCCATCACCTGCACTTCAGGATTCTTTGGTGATGTGATGTTTCTGTAAGGAACCTGGTCTTGCTTGGAGCTTTTTCTTTGGTCTGTATCATCCTGATGCCCTATTTGGAAGGAATAGAAACTTGTTAATGACTTACCAGAAAATGACATTAAATAATATATCTTCTGAAAAAAATTTTTAGCAACCACATAATACCAAACTAAAATATGTATAGACAGAATTGATTTGTGAAGTTGATGCTTAACATTTCATGCATTTTTAAAATGTTTCAAGGGGAAATATTTCCCAAGTACAAACTCACTGCTTGATAAGTAAGTCAACATGTCTTACACAAAAATGTGTTGTTTGTAAAAATAATTTTAAAATACACAAAGAAAACATATTTTAGAGATGATACTTTTATTTACTGATGTGTGTTCAAGTCGCCAACTCCAATATAACTAGAGAAATTTATAATTTCTTTCAGAAATCTGAAGAAACAATGTAGCCACGGCTGGAGAACCCACATACAATGCTAACAAGTTGCGAGCCAAAGGCTTGTTTGTCTGTATGGAAGCAGTGGAAGCTAGGAAACACAAAGTCTTTGCTTCCTTGCCCTTGCCATTTAGCCCTGGCTTTGAAGGATGGATTCCATGCCTTGAAATATTGAGTGCTGAGATTACCAGAGTGTTGCACAATATATTGTCCCTAATGTTTGTGGTTTTGTGTTTTTTTCTTCTCAAATGACAACTAAATAATCATTTCAGAAACTAGTGTTTTATGATAAATCATTAAGCTTTTTAAAAATATCTGGCACTAGGGAAATGTCCAGATATCTACAAGGTTTACTCCAACCAACAATCTAAGCAATAATTGACTGGCTACCTTAAAAGCCCTTCTCCGATGATGAGATTGATGACTACCTTATATGCCATCCTAGTGCCTTATCCAGTAGCTGATGGAAGCAGAAGCAGACACCCACAGTTAAACACTGAGCTGAACTCTAGAATCCAGTTGCAGAAAGGGAGGAGTGATGAACAAAGGAGTCAAGACCAGGCTGGAGAAACCCACAGAAACAGCTGACTTGAACAAGGAGTTGCTCACAGACCATAGACTGATAGCTAGGAAACCAGCATAGGACTGGCCCAGACCCCCAAAATGAGGATGTTAGTTTGGAGGTCTGGTCAATCTATGGGGCCTCTGGTAGTGGATCAGTATTTATCCCTAGTACAAAATGGATTTGGGGAGCCCACTCCACATAGAGGGATACTTTTTCAGCCTAGAAACACAGGGGAGTGTCTAGGCCCTGCTCCAAATGATATGACAGACTTTGTAGATTCCCCCATGGAAGACTTCACTCTCCTTGGGGAGTAGAAAGGGTTTGGAAAGGGAGTGGGGGCAGGAGAGGAGGGGAGGAGGGGAGGGAGAGGGAACTAGGACTGACATGTGAAAGAAGCTTGTTTCTAATTTAAAATTTACCTAATTAAAATTATAAAAATAAAACAGATCTTAGATAAAAAGTAACTAAATTATTTATCACTATACATATTTGTATGCATGGGTACATGTCCTGTGAATATATGTGCCTTGCAGACAGGCTGGGAACTGAATTTATATTCTGTAGGAAAAAAGGAGACATCTCTCCAGCTCTCAAGATAGTCTTTAATCAGGAAGAAGGTAATTTCTGTTGTTGTACAAAAAAATAGCTTCTAAAGACAGATTAAATAAAATATGACTCTAATTGATTGCATTTAAGATAAAATACAAAATTGGGTATAGATGAACTCTGAATAGTTTCTAATCAATTTAAACATCAGCTGAGTTTCTGTTTGAAAAATGAAAATTCCAAAAAGAAAATAAGAAGTTCAGTTTACAACAGCATTGAAACAAAGAATGAAAACAAAACAAAACTTAGGAATAAATTTAACTAAGGAGGAATAATATATGTAAGTTGAAAATTATAAGATACTGTAGAAAAAAGGAAAGAACTAATCAATAAAAAGAAGAAAATATTTTTCATTTTCTGGAAAACGTATGTTACTTATATTTCCAATCAATTCCTATTCAATTTCAAGCACTGGTTTTTTCTTTTTTTTCAGAAACAGGAAAAATTTCTCCCCAGCATTCATTTAGAAATTTAAGGCACCATGAATATCTAAAAACATCTTTTAAAGGTAGAATTTGGTCTTACCCTTCTGGGTTAGATACTTTTTGCAAATCTGCAAGTAAACAGAACAGGGTGGTTATAATAAAAGATAGCCTATCCATCCATGTGTGAAGGCAGGGTTGTAATGAGCTCACTAGACCCAAGATAAATGATAAATCGGTGTTTTATTGGGGAACAACTTACACATATAATAATAAAGAACTGTTCCAGAGGATGCCATCTCTGCCCTCCCAATTGGATCCACAACCTGAGAGAGAGAGAGAGAGAGAGAGAGAGAGAGAGAGAGCAAGAGAGCAAGAGAGCAAGAGAGCAAGAGACCACCCCAGTTTCAGGTTTTTGACCACACCTGAAGCCACGCCCAAAGGGGTGTGGCCACTTACACAAATACACTGGCAAGACTAGATGCTGCTACAATTCCCCTTTTAGACTAAAGAAGGAAGTTTTAAGCCTGATGCACAAACTGTATACAATGATAACAAATGTCAAGTATATTTCAGGAAAAGGAAAGGTAAACATACACAAATTAAAACCTACTACCAGCAAGAGCAACATTGAGCAATAGAAACATACTACAAGTCTAGGATCAGGGTAAAGGCATGACAGAGATTACTCTGATTGCAGCCCTAATCTGGAAAGTCTAAGTCTTGTTTATCTAAGATAAGAGAGGGCATAGCTATGACTTCAATCTCATCAAAGACCTGAGAGGGAAATGAACAATAGTAGAGTAGGCAGGAAGTGTGAGAGTGCAACTTCCTCAAGGTTCAAGCAAAGACAGAAACAGCAGGATAACTGAACTGTCACCTAAGGTCTCACAGCAACATCAGGGCAACCAATTTTGGCTAAGGCCTAATGCATCAGACAGACTGTCTCAGAAGCTGGCAAGGTTCCGGAGTCTTCTTTAAGTTTATCTCCTTCTAACCCAGTTAGGACAGCATGTCCAAGGTCAGCAGTTGAGGTAGGGGCAGTTTTTGACCAAGAGAACAGTAGCTGAGGAGAGAAGGAACTCCAGAAGGAGTATCATCAATGCTTGTCATATTCTATAGAATAGCTCGGTGTTGTCAGGAACAATTGTGTCTCATATCAATGGAGTATTGAATTATTAAAACATTTAAATGACATATTGTAGTGAGATATCCACCCTGCCCTCATCTGTAGAGCTGACCATACCCATTTGGGGATGGTCACAGGTGTTCGAGGAGTGGATATCTCACTGCAACATATTCTGCAGGTCTTTGAAGGTCAAATATCTGTGTCTGACTAACCTCATTGGAATAAGAAGCATGGGTAAATATAATCTGTAATTCTCAGAAACATAATTTCTCAATGGCTGAGGCATACCCAAATATTTTAAATTTAGCAACATAGGTAGAACTGAAATGTATTTGCCAGAGGTAGAATTGTAAAGTGCAACATGATAAAATATCATAAATTGTATAAATCTACACTATCTTAAGCATATGTAGAAGCACATATACATAGAATATGAAAAAGATAGTTTTATATATGTGCACAAAACATCATAAATAGAAAGAAGACCCTACACAGTATGACAAATATATTATACAAATTATCCAAAACAGGAATACAAGGTTGATTTCATGTAAGTTTAAGCTATCTGTAGCTAACAGTTGCTAAAAAATAGTTCACAAGATGATATGTTCATCTACCTATATTCCATTTCAGCCATATCCTTCCCATCCATACCCTTAAACTTTTCTAAAAGAGAAACCTGAGTCTGACCATCATCTTCCATACCCAACCCTACACAACTTAAACAAAACCCCAAGCAAGTGATAATTATCCTTTTTTTTTTCAAGGACAAAAACCAAAAAAGCAAAAAAAAAAACCCCAAAATATCTGTTAAACCAACAGTAGGGAAAGGGGGTATTGTTTTCTTAGAATTATTTCCTGCTGTAATGGGGCTATGTTGACTCTATGGGATCCTATAAGGAAAAATAAAAAACAAAAGCAAAACAAAAAACCAAACCAAACAAAAAACCAAAAGCAATGGTTAAATCTCAAGTGTACTAGTTGTAATGTTTGTTGCTCGTCTCTGAGTGACAGATGATGCTTTTCTGAAGTTTTTTATCTGTAGCTCTGGCCTGAGTGTTATAAGAAGGTTCACCATCTCAGCTAGCTAATCTGGAATCACCTACAACAGTATTAGTCCCAAACTGGTCCTAGAGTGATGATTACTAGTTCAAAGACAACAAGTTGAATCAAGACTCCAAATAAATGCAAAGCAGATAAGGTCAAATGATTTTCAATAAGCAGCCAAGAACACTCAGGGAGGGAAAGACAGACTTTCAAACAATACATCTGGAAAACCTAATGTCCACCTGCACAAGAAAATAGTTGGATCTTACTTACAGAATTCTCAAATATTAACAAAGATAAGTGAAAGACTAAAAACATGAGCTAAAACTGAATATCTTGTAGGAAATAAAGTATAAAATCTTAACATTTGACCTTTTTTTTATCTTTTTGGATTTGATCCCAAAACACAGACAAGAAAATACACAAACAATTTGACCAGTGAAGCAATTAAAACTTCTGGTCATTACATGACACTGTCAGCAAGATTTTTTTAAGGCATCTCACAAAACAGATGTATATTTACAAATCCCACACTTGACAGGGATTTTCATCCAGAATTATAAAGAGGCTGCAGTTTAACAGTGCAAACACAGGTATAAATGGGCCACAGCCCTGAATAGACTCCTCTCAAGACAATTGACTCTGATAACAGATACATCATTCTCATAGCAATGCAATAATGGGGCAAATGAAGTTCAGGATTTATTCTGAGTGGTATTTGGGCACTGAGACAAAAAGATCAAGGTTTTCTTTAAATCTTACACTTTATTTTTATTGCTGGGAAAAGTTTCATGCATGCTGGGTAAATACTCTAAAGGCATTCCACAGCTGTAAATAGAACTCAATTAAATATTCTAAATGAAAATTCTAATGTTCAAGGTTGACAAAAATTGAATTTAAAATTTTCTCCTTCATATGCTGTCACAGAATTATGAAATCAATCCAAATTCAATTTATTTTTATCCTGGAAGCTAAATATGTTTCCAGTAGGAATGGAAAATGTGTTCTAGTGTGATTAAACTGCTATCACATAGGTAGGTGCCACCCAGTGAACTCATCAGACTAAAGGAGGAAAGACTATTGTCAAAATTATTAGTCATTAACTAACTAAAGGTATCAGACCGTCTAAAGACATTAGAAAAGGAAAATGACATTAATGAGTCACTTTGTCTGACCTTGTCTGACAGCTGTCAAGTGTTAATGGACAATATCTAACTGAAGTAAATTGTCACATGCATTGATGAAAAGAATGGAAATATCACTCCAATGTAGAAAACTGTTCAAGTTGGTAAGAGCATTTCCATAAATTTTCAATATTTAAGAAATGGAGTTTATTAGTTACTGTTTTTATTTTTGATGGAAATGTAATCATAAATTACTTACATAAGAAATTCTATTTCAGGTTATGTTTGAGAGGGATAGAGTCCATCATGTTGGAAAGGCAGGACAATGCAATAGAAGTGGGAAAATGATGCATTTCATCCATACCTGTGCAGAAGAGAGATCAGGAAGTGGGTCAAGGCTATAAGTCTTCAAATCCCAACCCTAGTGTAATACTTCTTCCACTATGCCCTCCATCCATCTACTTCCTGAAAGTTCCATATCTTCTCTAAACAGCACCATTGATTGGGGATCACGTGTTCAAACACAGGAGACTATGGGTAACATTTCTCATTCAAACCACGGTAGATATTAAAGATGAATTCAAGCACCAATAACAAGACCCATGATATTCATGAGTAATTTTGTTTGACCTTGTCTGACAGTTGTTGATTGTTAATAGTTTATGGCTAACTCAACAAAGTTGTAACATTAATTTCTGAAAATAATAGAAGTATTCTGACATGCTGAGCTGTTAGCGATGTGTACAAGGTGTTTTCTATGATTTTGAAATGCAAGATGAAGTTTTTATCAGTAAATAAAATGGCACAGAAGGACAATTATTAATAGCTTGCTACCAATCATGTTCATAAGCTGTTGTTTGTTTATTATCATCCCCATGTGCTCCATTGCTATCATAATTCCCAAATGTCTTTGTTCAATTTAATGAATGAGAAGTCATCAAGAAATAAATAATAATCTTATCTTTAACAGAAGTTTCTATATTCCGAGTTCACATTGATGTGCAGAATTTGACAATTTTTTTCCTAGATGGTATCGGTAGTGAGTAGTTTAAGGTTTTGTCCTTTGTATCTCCATGATCAACCTGTGCCTGTGTTATGATATGTTATGCTTTGACTATTTATCTATGAGGAAATGTTATACTTGGGATTCAAAGTGATCCAAAGACAAGTAAGATGTGAATCTTTAATATACGTTTATGAATTGACCACATCAGGGAGTCAGAAAATAATTTATGATAAAAGGCAGTCTTTATTCTCTACACTAGAGTATAGGAGATTTTACGTGTGAATAGGTATGGATCTCCCAAAAGATTTCGAGTTTGAAATTCTAGGCATAATATATAATGTGTGTGACAGCTTCACTGACTGTCTGACTGATGAATGACAAATTCACTTAAGGAAGGAATGATTTCCTTAGATTAAAATTTCAGTGATTTGATCCCATCATGTGAAGGAGACTATGTCAGAGCAGAAAATCTCCTCATAGAAAACAAAGAGAACAAAGCCATTACAGGACATGTTCCTAGTGAAACACTTCCTCTAACTAGCTCCACTTTCCACAGTGTCGCCACCTACCTATTGTGTATTCAATTTTTATTCCATTGACATATGCATTATATATGAAGTAGGAGTTCATGTCCTCATCATCTCTGAAAGGAACTTTTCCTCACAGCCAACTAGAAGCATGCTTCACTTAGCTCCTAAGAGCTCCTATAGCCAACAATATTATTAATGCAAATTGAGAATCACAAATAGACAGGACTGAAAAAGAAAATCTTGAGATCATTGGTTATCTACTTTGAAGTTCCAAAACTACTTTAATGGTTTAAAATATGCTAGCTATAACTACTTTATTGCTTTTATTTCAGCTTTGTCAAAATCAATTTGTGGTTTTTGTAACAGGACACTAAAGTGGGTAATTTCATGATTCATTTTTTTGTACTGAAGGGTAGGGAATACAAGGCAACAGAAAAGTCTGTGTTAAGTGAGGTCTCTGCCTCATTCCAAAATGGCTCTTTGGTTGGTGAATTCTCTAGAGGGAAAAAGACTCTAAGGGTGCACTGGCCAGTCCTGCACCATTAGGGAAAGCAAGTATATAGTGGGGGAAACGGGAGCTAGAGAGGCAGATGGGTTCATGTACTGGTGAAAGAGGTGGATCTAAAGGGGTGAGGATGGTAAGGAACCATTGGACTTGGGTGGCCTACTTGCTACAGGGACATGGTGGTGTTTGGGATTGGGCTGCATCCAAGGGCCATGTCTATGTTTGCAGCCCTGCCTAAGTCTTGGTTTGTGTTGTTGTCCATGGTTCCTGTTACCATCATAGACAATGAGGATAGGGTGGCAGAGAGATGACCCTGATACTCGCTGACTGCAGTACTAGGGAGAATAGGGCACCAACTGCATCACTAGAGGGAGCAGGCCCTGCACCTCACCTGGCAAGTAACATAGAGTTGATTATGTTATAGGGTTGGTGGGGTGGGGTTATGGATAAGCCAGCCCTGAAAGTATGACAGTGGGAGAGCTTTCCGACTATCTGACACAGTGACCTGGGCAAGGGAGATATGCCTCCCTTATCCTTGCCACCTAGAGAAAGTTAGTCTAGGATCAAGAGAAAGGGAAAGCTGCCCCTGTCCCTCATTGGCTGCAGCACTTGAAATAGGGGACCTTGCACCTCTTCTGGGTAGTGCTACAGAGCTGACCCTGTTGACCTTTTGACAGGGATAGTGCCTAAGTGTGTGAGAGATCTGGCTCCACTACTCTTCAGCCATAAGGTGGAGAAGGCAACAGAGAGATGTCCTAACATCTCCCCCTTGCTGCTTCTGACAGGTGGGAAAGCTGGAATTGGGGTCATAATTGTAGTAGGACTATCCCTGTACCTCACCAACTGGAGCATCTTGCCTGGCACAAAATTAGAGTTGGCCCTGTTGGTGTGGGTTTGGGTGAGCCAGCCCTGAGGACATGATAGCAGGACAAATGATCCAGTTCCTTTCTGCCTGCTTCAGTAGTTGAGCTAGAGAGTGCAAGCTGGAGAGCTTGCCTTGGTGGTGCCTATGAGGGAAATCTGGCAGTTTGTCCAACCAAGCTACCACCCAGGCTCAGAACCAGGGCAATGAGTTGGCCTTTTCCAACATCCATCCAATCTATGAACTGCTAGAACACGGGGAGGCCCCAGACTTGCAGATCCAAAGTTGCAGAATCCCTATGACACATGACAACAACAGGATATCCAAGAGGAATTTCAGTGAGGGCCCAGTGTCAAGGGTGCAGCAGAATCCAAAGGCCTTGAACCAGACCAAAGGCCAAGCTCCAATCAGAACAATGAAACACTTACAAGAAAAGACATAAGTACAAAAGTGTCTACTGTCTGACTCACTGTGTCACAAAACAGCTTCCACGCTCAGACTTTTTATTTGTATTTTTTTGCATGCTAGTTAGTATGTCTGTTTTTGCTTTTTTAGTTTTCCTTTCAAATTTTATTTTTGGGGAGAGGTTGTAAGGACAGAGAGTAGATATGAAGGGACAGGGAGATGAATGGGATCAGGATGTCTGATGTGAAATCCACAAAGACTCAATAAAAAATTCCCTTAAAAAAAAGAAACTAATTCACTTACCAGCAAATTGTCAGTAGTTTTATGACCCACTTTTACATTCAGAAGTACTATGTTGAAGGCTTTGATCCAGCCTTTTCATTCAAATGCAAATTATTTCATAATGGAATCATCAAGAAAAATATTCTTGAAATAAAATCTGGGTATATACTGCATGCGTGAAGGAAAAGGTACCAAAAAATTATTCTTCATAGTTTCTTCAAGTTAATTGATGTTTTTACAAATAGCCTCTGTTCAGGTAACTGAAAATAATGATTCATAAGGCAAATTCATAGAGTTTGTGAAGGTTATATATTATAAATGACATGCAAACTATTATTTGCTATAGAGGAAAGGTCTTTCAGGAATATATAGTAATTCTAAAAATGTAAAGTAAACTATAATTCTCTTAACACTAAATTTTATTATATTTTATAACTATTATTTTTTTAAACCTGAAGCCCAGGCTGGTCTCAACTTTGCTGTGTGTCAGGGGTGACTTTGAGCTCCCTATCCAAGCTGACCCAAGTACTTTGATAGGAATATTGACCCATCTGTGTGCAGTATAAACTTTTAGGGACAGGTGGATATTTTTTTTTCTGTTTTTATGAGACAGTGTCTTTTATAGCTCTGGCTCTCCTGGAATGTTGTATACAGACAAGGCTAGCCTTCAGCTCACAGAGATCCATGTGTTTCAGCCTCCTGAGTGATGGGATTAAAGAAATTCATCACCATGCACAAGTGGTTGATTTATTAAAATAAACAATGTTATATGAGAAGTTAAACTAAATGCTGGAAGACCTCTGTTTTTTCTTAAGTGTAACTGGGGGAGAGGCTTCTACTATTAACTTCTGTTTCTGTCAGTATTCCAGCTCTGTAGAGCATCTCACCTGTGACTCCCAGTGTCACCTGGCTAACCTCCATTGAATAAGGTTTGAGCATACTTCTCAGTTAATCTCGTGGCTCATTTACATGAACTAGTTTCCCCCCCAAAAATGTTGCTGTTTTAGTAAGATGCCTGCTAGTTTGTAATCATTATATTCAATAATACATTCACAATGTTATATCATTTAGATGAGTATATTTGGATGGAACATTTCTGAAATTTTTCCCTACAGGAAGTTAGCTTTTTAAAAGTCTTTACTTGTTATCTCTTTAAATCACTAAATTTAAAATATGAAATGAGAACATCAGGTTTCATTGTGATGTTTCATATATGTTTATTGAATCATAGTACTCATTACCATCTCTGTCCCCCATTCCTATGGTGGGTCCTTCAGCCCTTCAGCCCTCAACCATTTCTCCACCCCTTTTCCTTTGTATGTCATATACAAGAGCAAAAACATAAATGTATCTTTATCTCTTCCCCTATTATGTTTCCTGTAGATTCTGTATATGGAAGAAAGCATACAAAAGTTTTCTAAGTCTTATATCACTCAAGATTTAATCATCAATACCATCACTTTTCCTGTTATAGACATAATTTCATTTTTATTTACTATAGAATAAAGTTCCACAGTGTACATAAGATATGTTTTCTTTACCCATTAATCTGTTCCAGAACACGCAGGTTGTTCCAGATCTTGGAGATTGTGACTTATTATATTACCTCCTCTGTAGGTCTTTAGAATTATCCCCCTCATTCAGAACAAGGTTCATAATTTTTACAGTGGGTAACATTTTCAAGAATGGATGCAATTTAAATGGAAATGCTTCATTGTTGAATTCCTTTTTTCCCTACAAGTACACTGTATATTCAGAGAGTTATAAAGGCTGTAAGCTAACTTATTAGTTGCAAATAGTGCTTTGACTATATCATCTATTGCTCTAAGCCACTCATTATTTAAAAAGATCAAGTCCATTATACACTTTGAAAATTTAACATCTACTGTTAATTTGTTGGTTTTCAGACACTTGGAAGATTAATGGAGTGTAAATATTCTACTTAGAAATTGTTCCCAGACCATGTGACTAAGTGACACATGAAATATTGCTTTAAGGAATAAGACATAACTACTTCAGAAAGAAGAGATTCAATTTTATTTCATATATAAATTCTGTTATAATCAATTGAGAGAGAGAGATGTTTAATCAATTCAAGTTTTTGACACTTATGAAAGATACATATGAAAGTGTAGCATTTTCTTAATTTATCATTTTTGGAAGTGGTGTGCCTAAGGAATCATTCCTATACACATACAAATAGCATGATTTAACTCAAAATTCCTTACTAATTTTTCACTTGTGATCATTTTCACCCAAGAAATTTTGTGTGTCCTTGACTAGAAGATAGGTATATAGATAAATATTCTAAAAATAATGAATCATAAGAAATTTATCTTAGAATTATTCATTTTTGCAAATTTGTTAGCCATTATATATGAAATTGTATTAACACACTAATGAGATGGACACACCTGTTTATTTTTATATAAAGATTTAAATCATGGCTGAATATTTGATGAGGCAGGACGAACAGCATTGTGGCAATGTTTCAGAGTTTCTCTGGATATCTTTATTTTATAATTGTCAAATCAATATTCTTTAAATAAATGTATAGTTCTAAAAATGCAGAAAAATCTTTAAGGTCACTACATAAACTGTCGATAATTTCATCCTAATTTGAAATTAGAATTTAGTTAATTTTTTTTTTCTTTTTAAACTCATCAGTAACTTACAAGTATTTTTTCAAATCAAACATTATATCATGTCCCAGCTCAAAGAATTGGTATCTGCAATCATATATCTATATGATAAGAAGTGTTGGAAGCATATTTTTCATTTATTGTATTTCTGTAAGAACAGAGAGGTGTATGTGTTGTGAAAACCCGATCTGACTTACTTCAGGCAGCACTCCTGTTCATTGATATTCTGTTGTGTGATGACATACACAGTGAAGTATGTATGTATGTCCCTATAAACAAGGCTGTGGTGAAGTTGGGATGCAGCATGGATAAGCTCTGCTAGAATAACCTCAGATTAATTACATTTTTATTTTGAATTAATTTATGGTAATTGAATAGAGGAACTCTTTCACTGCTGCCCAAGTTTCACAAGCTTCATGTAGGTGACTATCCTCTGGGTATATGAACCAGGGTATAGTTTCAGAAACTTTAACATTTCTGGTAGAATTCTGCGGTGAATCCATCTGGCCCCAGGCTGTTTTTGGTTGGGAGACTTTTGATGACTGCTTCTATTTCCTTAGAGGTTATAGGTCTGTTTAAGTTGCTTATCTGTTCTTGATTCAATTTTGGTAAGTGATAACTGTCCATAAAATTGTCCATTTCCTTTAAATTTTCCAATTTTGTGGAGTACAGGTTTTCAAAGTATGACCTGAAGATTCTCTGAATTTCTTCAGTGTCTGTTGTTATGTTCCTCCTTTTCATTTCTGATTTTGTTAATTTGAATGATCTCTCTCTGCCTTTTGGTTAATTTGGATAACAGTTTGTCTATTTTGTTGATTTTTCTCAAAGAACCAACTCTTTGTTATATTGATTCTTTGAATTGTTTTCTTTGTTTCGACTTTATTGATTTCTGCCCTGCTCCTCCAGGGTGAATTTGCTTCCATTTTTTTCTAGAGCTTTCAGCTGTGATGTCAGATCTCTGGTGGGGGTATTCTCTAGTTTCTTCATGTGAGCACTTAGAGCTTTGAGAGCCCATCCCACACACGCAAACCCTGCCAAGGTGGGAGAGTGACTTAACATCTGTTTTCTCCTAGTGCTTGCCACAACCCCTGAATTAATATTCCAATATATCTAAAACATAAGCAGTGTGGCTTCAATGCATCTAGTTTGAAGATGTTATGTTGCATCTGGTACAATTACTTCACCACTGATATAAAACCCTCTATATTGAAGTTCTGTAATTCCAACATCAGGCTCTTAATTAATATATATTTTGTAATAACTTCAAAAATGAGAGATCACAAATCTAGGTGTGTAAAACCTAACTTTATGGAAAAGGTGGTAGCTGCACAGTCCATAGCCTCAAAAAGGAGGCAACAAATGTAGCACATGATGCATAATAATAAAAACTGATTAAAATTGATATTTTATTTTGGAAAGTATTGACATTTGCAAGAATTTTTTTCTTGGTTTGTCTAGGCTGCTTATTGACATTAACTCTTAAAATCTTGGTATATTCTCCCTCTAGGATTTGTTGCAAGCTTCTTATGTTTTAGAATGATAATATATTTCTATAATACATATTATTTGAACTAAACATCAAAAGGACATGGTTAATGCAATGGGATAGCATATTGATAGTATAGTATATTGACAGTTTTCTTGTCTTACAAGGTCCATGGTTTGCACACCTATTCAATGTACCTCCAGTCTCACTCTATAAACTCTTTGACTTCCTGTAGCAACTTCCTCCTGAGAAAAATCAAAGAGCTTAGAATGATTAGATAATTAATATGTATAGTGTGCTAAAACCATCAAGGCTTCCAGAAAATCATTAGTATCTATTTATAACTGTGCTTTAGTGAAATGCAAAATTAGCTTATCCATCAGGAGAAGCCTTACTTCAACAGCTATTCTGACCTGAAAATATATGGGGCAGATCCTCTGAAACCTCTGAAAGTGATGTTGATCTAAATGAGAACTTTAAAAATAGGTCAATGTGCAATTTTGCTGATATTTTCAGCTCTTTCAAGTTACCATTTTAAAAAGTTGTATTGATTTAACCAGTTATGAGCTTGCATGTTCATAACTTTGTTGTCCTTTAAGAAAACATGAAGTGTGTAGAAGATAAATAACAAAAGTCTGACATTTTCTGTAAGTCTGTTATGTAGGCCTACTGAATATATTGAGACACAGATGTCAATCATGTCTTAACATGGTATCTACAGAGCAAATGGAAATCCAGAAGTAGTGTTCTGATTGAGACGATGCTTTATCTATTTTTAAATTTAAGTGCTGCAAATGGCATCCAATCAAGAAGCAAGTGTAAAGTTTCCAACACAGAAATATACTCAGAGTTTCCATTTATAAAATGTTCTACTCTGACCTGAAGTTTTCAAGGAAGTGAGATGGATAAAATTAATAAAAACAGAATTGAAAGGAGGAAAGTTTCAGGATTTACATCTGTAATCTCAGTACAGAGGAAACAGGCAAGAGAATAACCAGTTCAAGAACAGTGTTAGCTGCAGAGTGAGGCACTATTACACGTGCACATGTGCACGCACACACATGCACATGAAACATAAATCATATAAGGGAGACAAGCAGTATAAGCAGTATAAGCAAAACATAAAAGAGCAACACAAATTTTAAAATGGTATCTCCAAAATATTCTGGGTGAATAGATATCATTATAATCAGAAGGCTGATAAAATTTATATATAATCAAAACATCTGAAGTGGAAAGTTGGTACCCTGATCAGAGCATACACAATGCAGCTCTTTTGAAGTGTTCGTGCTGGGGAAAAGAGATATCCATGAGATGATCTTCCAAGAAGAAATGAAGTCTGTTAACAATCTCCTCCCTCCTTTCCTTTCCCTCTGTCTGCTAGCCAACAACCACACATTCTTGCCTTCTTTCATATTGAAAGCATATTCCTGGGTATTGGGGAGACCAACCAAAAGTTGTGTATATATGTTTAAGGCATTGTGAAACATCACAGAATTTCATGTTGAGAACTCAGGACCTCCTAGAGACTTTGACTAGTATTCAGGTGAAAATTGAGAAGCAAACACTTTTGAGGAAATTTAACTCATGTTGAGCATCTGAAATTATTGAGGAAGCCATTTTCCTAATTCACATACTGTGAAAACTGCCTGTTTCCAGAAGCAAGGAAGAACATATTTCCTGGTACCTGAAGAGTAGATAGAGTTCCCAGAAGGAATTTGCCTTAGTAGTAGAAATAATAAATGCTAAACAATGACATCCTACTCATGGGTAAGGAATCTTGAAGGGCTGGACAGAGGGCTCAAATACTAAGGACACCATTTGCTCTTTCACAGGATCCAGTTCAGTTCCCAGCATCCACACCGTGCAACTCACAACTGCTGTAGCCCAATTCCAGTGGATCTGATGTTCAATTCTTGGATACACAGGCACCAGTCATGCACATGATACCCACAGCTAAATTGCATTCTCCTGCACAGAATAAAAAATATATAAATCAATTTTTTTCTAAAAAAATTTTAGGGCAGACACAAAATAAAATTATTCCCTTATAACTTAAGTATTTTTCAATAATTATAACCCTTGTACAAGTGAACACTATTCTGGCTACTCAAAACAAATTGCATTTCAGGTCTTTCTTCCAGGAAAAATTACCAGACAAAACTGAAATAAGAATGATGCAAGTAGGCTCAACTTCTGGAGCCCTGCTCAGAGTCTCCTGAGGCTTGGGGACTGTGTAAAGTGTGTGTGTGGGGGGACTCATCCCAGTGGGACAGCACATCCAGAGTTTGCCGAAGAACCTATACTAGCCCCATATCCACCCACATGAGGAGGTAAGCTCAGAGCCTCCTGAGGCCTAGGGACTGTACCCTGGGGAACCTGTCCTGGTGGAAGGGCTCAGCCAGAGTCTGCCAGCATCAAGGTGCCAGTCCCGACTCCACCCATGGGAGGAGGTAATCATGAGCCTGTTTCCTGCCCTCCTTATGGTACCTGGCTCAGAGCCTCCAGATGATAAATGGGCTGAGAAAGAAATCAGAGAATGCCCAGCAGTGGTGGTGCATGCCTTTAATCCAGCACTTGGGAGGCAGAGGCAAGCAGACTTCTGTTTGTTTCTAGACCGAACTGGTCTACAAGAGCTATTTCCAGGACAGCCTCCAAAGCCACAGAGAAACCATGTCTCTAAAAAACCAAGAAAAAAAAAAAGAAACCATAGAAACATCACCCTTTACAATAGCAACAAACAACATAAAATATCTTGGGAAACAATAAGCAAACAAGTGAAAGACCTGTAAAACAACAACTTTGCATCTTTAAAGAAAGAAAATAAACAGGATACCAGAAAATGTAAAGATCTCCCATGGTCTTGGATAGGCAGGAGTAAAATAGTAAAAATGGCAATATTTCCATAAATAGTCTACAGATCAATGCAGTCCCTGTCAAAATCCCAGCACAATTCTTCACAGACCTTGCAAGAACAATTCTCAACTTTACATGATACAACAAATGACCCAGGATAGCCAAAACAACCCTGAACAATAAAGGATCTTCCAGAGGCATCACCATCCTTGACTTCAAGGTCTATTATAGAGCTATAGTCCTGAAAATAGCATGGTATTGGCACAAAAATAGACAGGTAGACCAATGGAGTCGAATTGAAAACCCTGATATTAACCCACACACCTACGGACACTTGATTTTTGACAAAGAATCTAAAATTATACAATGGAAAAAGGAAGGAATCTTCAACAAATGGTGCTGGCATAACTGGATGCTGGTATGTAGAAGATTGCAGATAGATCATATTCACAAAACTTAAGTCAAAATGGATAAAAAACCTCAACATATGTCTATCTACTCTGAACCTCTTAGAAGAGTAAGGTGAAAGTACCCTGGAAGAATTGGTACAGGAGACTGCTCCCTGAATATAACACCAGTAGCACAGACACTAAGATGGACAATTAATGCATGGGATCTCCTGAAATTGAGAAGCTTCTGTATATTCAAAGGAGACAGTCAACAAGACAAAAACAGCAGAACACAGAATGCGAAAAGGTATTCACCTACCCCACATCTGACAGAGGGCTGATCTCCATTATACGCAAAGAACTCAATAAGTTAGCCACCAAAACACCAAATAATCCAATTAAAAAGTGGGCTACAGAACTAAACAGAGAATTCTCAATAGAAGAGTCTAAAATGGCTGATAGACACTTAAGAAAGTGCTCAGCACCCTTAACCATCAGGGAAATACAAATCAAAACAACTCTGAGATACCATCTTATTCCTGTCAAAATTGCTAAAATCAATAATACCAACAATAGTTTATGCTGGATAGGATGTGGAGAAAAGGAAACACTCCTCCATTCCTGGTGGGAATGCAAACTTGTACCGCCACTTTGGAAATCAGTATGATGGTTACTCAGGAAAATGGGAATCAGTCTACCACAATATCCAGCAATTTCACTCTTAGGAATATGTCCAAGGGATGCATATTCATTCAATAAGGACATCTGTTCAACTATGTTCATAGCAGCATTATTTTTTAATAGCCAGAACTAGAAAGCAACGTAGATGCCCCTCAACTGAAGAATGGATAAAGAAAATGTGGTACATTTACACAATGGAGTACTACTCAGCAGGGGGATAAAAAACAATGAGATCATGACAGACTTTGAAGATCCCCCATGGATGGCCTCAACTTCCCCATGATGCAGAAAGCAGATGGGATAGGGGGTCATTGGGCACTGGGGAGGAGAGGAGGGTGAGGGAATTGGGATTGACATTTAAAACAAGCTTGTTTCTAATTTAAATAAAAATAAGAAAAAATAAAAATAAAATATACCTGTGATGGGATAGCATATAGGAGTTACAAAAAAACATTACTGATCGACTGGCTACACCTTCCAATGCCAGATGAATTCTTCACTATAATCAAATGAGGAGATAAACACTTCAACAAATTAAAAAATTAAAAAATAGATTATGCAAATAATGAAATTAAGCATTCCAATGGAACAAATGAACAATTATGGATGACAGAAGCAGAACACAAATAAATATATATTGATGATTGAACCTACAGATTGCATTAAAGCTACAAGGTGCAGTGGGCATACAGTTAGTGTGCATGTCTGCCATATGGATAAAAATGGAAATTCAAATAATGAAATTTAGGATATATGAGATGAAAATACAGTCAGTAGAATTAAATAGGTTTGAGATACTGGAACAAAGTAAAGTTGAATGAACTTCATTGTGTCCCAGTGGAAAGTCCAAAATAAAAGAGAAAAAATGTACTGATGGGAAAAAATAACACAGTTGATTGATGTGAAATAGTGGAGTTTCAGGAGCCTGAATACAAAAGGAAATTGAATATTTACAGTTGGAGTAAAGGAACAAAACAAATAAAAGCAACAGCAACAGAAAATATGAAACACACAGGTTGATAAAAATGATAAATATTCAAATATCATGAAGAAAAGATACACAAATTGTAATCAATTTACAAACAACAAAAAATAAAAAATTAGAAAACAGATTGAATTGCATATAATTTCTTCATATAATGAATGCCAATGTCTCTACTTAAAAAAGCAAGTTAGCAAAAAAAAAAAACCTTTTTATAACACTGAACAAAAATAAAATACAATACCAGAGATATTTTAAACTAGTACAATGAATTTTGAGGCAAACTCAAATAGCATTTGTGACTATTTGAAATTCAAATGAGCTAAAGAATTTGCCTTCATATACTGTCTTCCTTCTAAGGAGGTATTAAAGAAAAAAAAATGAGCCCAGCAGTGGTGGCACTTGCCTTTAATCCAAGCACCCTGGAGGCAGAGGCAGTCGAATCTTTGTCAGTTGGAGTCCAGCCTGGTCTACAAGATCTAGTACTGTGACAACCTCCACAAAGAAATCCTGTCTCAACAAAACAAAAAGAATAAAACCTTGAAATGAGGCTGTAGCTCTTTGGTAAAGCTGTTACCTAGATGCTCACATCTCTGCATTGACTCACTACTGAAGAAATAAAATAAAATAAAACAAAATAAAATAGTTAAGAAATAAATAATCCCTAGTATATGAATGGACTTTGGGAGCCCTCTCCACATGGAGGGATATTCTCTCAGCCTATACACACAGGGGAGGGTCTAGGTCCTGCTCCAAATGATATGATAGACTTTGAAGATCCCCATAGAAGGCCTTGCCCTCTCTGGGGAGGAGATAAGGGTTAAAGAAGCTTGTTTCTAATGAAAAAAGGAATAAATAATTAAGGAGAAATGTTATATGAAAATAAATAAATATATGAAAATATGAATATATATTATTTTAAATAACTTAAAAGACAATTCATTAAAGCAAAGACTGTGGAAGTGTACAGTTGATAAAACATTTTGAAAGAAACAATAAGATAATATACAAGCACCAAAAAATTTTCCTGTGGAAGGGGAGATCCCCATTTGTAAGCACACTTGCTGTGCCAGCTAGAAGTTTTGCACCCAGCACCCACATAAATCTAGGCACAGACACTTGGTGCCTACAATCCAAAAGTTGCATGGACCTGTGGATCCTATGATCTCCTCAGAAGGTAGACTAGAAGAAATAGTAAACTTACTTTCAGCTGAAGCCTGTCTTGAAACATAAGGTGAAGGGAAAAGAGGAAAACAGCCAAAAAAGCCCCTCCTCAAGACTTTTAATATACAACCTTGTGAGAGTGCTCACACAAGCCTGTGCACATGCAACAGACACACCCCCTCCTCCCAGCTCATGTACTAATTGGGGTAAATGTAAGTATTTCATGTCTTCATTATGCACACAAAATATCATGAAAAGTAAGTATGAAGTTATATGAAAATTTATCATGAAAAAATACCTGAATATACTGCAAACCTTAAAGTAATCATTGTTTCATCAGAAGTGAGAAGTAAGCCCTGCCTTCAAGGAAGCTAATTTACTTGGAAAACCACAGATACATTAAAATTATAGACTCAAGTGGATATGCTACAGTAAACCTAAATTTGGCTAGAGTCACTATATTACTATCAAGAAAAGTGGATTTCAAAATATATATAACATAATATTTCATGTATATGCATAAAAGTAATAACTAGATTCATTATACAATTATGTCTGAGAGCTAAAAATTTAATTGCCTTAACAGTTGACCTGCAAGGAGGTATATAAATGTATAATTTTAATTGCTAAATTTTGTGTCTTTCTAAGTGATTGATAAAACAAATAGACCCACATTGGCAAAGCCAACAGTGACATGATGACTATTAACCTCCTTTGTATAATTGAGAGCTGTAGAACACTCCACTGACAACAGAGAACATAATTGCTTTCTAAGTCCCCAGAAAAGTTTGTCCATTAAGACAAAGATGTTTCAACAAATGTAAATACATTCTGATCACCTAACACATCCTTTAAGAAACCAAACATATAAATACATTTTTAATTTGTAAACATTAGGACATAATGTAAAAGTTGTGAAAACAGTACAGGTTATATGTATGGTCAGAGACATTATACATCAACACTTTAAACTTTTTCTGATGGTATTGAGATATCAGCAAAAACAGCTTTTAATACAATATAATAAAAACAATTCACTGCAGAAAAACACATACATAATGGGACATTCTAATATAATGCATGTGCATGTTCATTACAAATCCTATGTGGATACAGCATGTATGATATGATAGACTTGTTTTTAAAATGTGGATGATAATTGTTTCTATATAGTCCTAAATGTTACTCTATCAAACAGTATGTATTCTAAGACTGAATATACTAAGACAAAAGCAATATTACCATATCCATATGCAGGCCATGAAATTAATCCTGATTTCCACTTTGCAAAGGTGCAAAGTCTTTTTCCTTAAACCATTGTAAATTAGATGTTACTTTTGTGGTGTTTTAAGAAATTCAGCTCAGACTACAATAAACCCCCTGGGAATTTCTGTAATGAAAAATAACCCAAATGAAAAGAATGCAAATAAAAACAGGTTCCAGGTAGCCATTCATCATAGCCACACTTCTGGCATAAACTTCCAGTAGAAAAGACCACTTCTTATTTTGAAATAATGCATTAGTTCTTTCTTTTTTGTGTGTATTTCTAATGAACATACATGACATATTTTGTTCCTTGCTAAAGTAAACTTTATGAGACTCAAACATTTCAGTGTAGAAGCTTGGGCTAAACTTAGGGGGAAAAAAGGGTCCTTGTGGTTACTATTTTATTTACATAAAACTGCAAATAGACCAAGTTTTGTAACAGTAAGTTCTGTAATAATAAACATGGTGATATTCAAAACTGACCCTCTGCTCAAAGTCAAATCAGATATTCCTGTCAGGCTTTGTGATTCACTCCCTTTACAGCTATGACCACATTAACTCAAATAATTTGCTTTTTGTAGCCTGAAGATACAGGCTAAGAGGAATGAGTTGTCAACCTTGTGGCTTTGGACAATGATTGTCCAAAGGGACATGGAGGGGCATGTACTGCATAGCAGCAACCTACACACATCATTCTGAAGATCTGTGAAAATTATGATCCAGCCTCATTCCAAATTATTTTTGAAATTTCTACAGAAATCTCATGTTTCATTTGACTGATATATTGACCAAATTCTATGAAATTTAAATAATCTCTTGCAAATATTATGCCTAACCCTGAACACTTCTATGCATTAGCCTCCAAATTGTACTGCTTAACTTTAATAACAAATTAATTCCCCCACATGTTAACACAGTGGTTCTCAACCTTCCTAATGCCGTGACTCTTTGATGCAGTTCCCCACGTTGTGGTGATCCCCAACCATAAAAATTATTTTATTGCTACTTCATAACTGTAATTTTGCTACTGTGTTCTGATGGTCTTAGGCGCCCCTGTGAAAGTGTCACTTAACTCCATAGGTGATGAATCACAGTTTACAGAAAATAAATGATAGTATTGTGCATATATATCCATATATATTCTTAACAAAGACGTTTAAAGTCAGATATGTAGTCACAGCTGCACTTAAGTATGTTTGTCAATTTGTTTGTTTGTGTGTGTGTGTGTGTGTGTGTGTGTGTGTGTGTGTGTGTGTGTGTGTGTGTTTGGGAGGGCACAGCATTGAGAATGTGAACACAGTTCCCCATGGAGGCCAGATGAGGGCATCAGATCTCCTGCAGCTGGAGTTACAAATAGCCTTTAGTTGCCTCATAAAGGTTTTTGGAAATCAAACCCAATTCGTCTCCAGAAGCCATCTGTGCTATTCATGCTTCACCATTTCTCCAGTCCTGTCACAATATATATTTAGTTTGAAACGATAATAGTATGGATCATGAAGACAAAATGTTAATTTAATTTTTTATATACATTTTTATTTAAATTAGAAACAATCTTATTTTACATATCAATCCCAGTTCTCTCTCCCTCCTATCCTTCCATGTCCCTCACTGACACCCTCATCCCATCCATTCCTCAGGGAGGGTGAGACCTTCCATGGGGGTCAACAAAGTCTTCACACCTGATTTGGGGCAGGGACTAGGCCCTACTCCCTGTATTTAGGCTGAGAAAGTATACCTCCATAGGGAATGGGCTCCCAAAGTACATTCATGCACTAGGGATAAATACTAAAGAACTGCCAGAGGTCTCATAGACTTCCCAGACCTCCTAACTTACGCTCGCATTCAGGGAGCCTGGTTTGGTCCTATGCTGGTTCCCCAGGTGTAAGACTAGGGTCCTTGAGCTCCAACTTGCTCATGTCAGCTGTTTATATGGGTTTCCAGCATGGTCTTGACCTCTTTGCTCATCACTCCTCCCTCTCTAAAACTGGATTTCAGGAGTTTGGCCCAGCTGTGGCTCTCTGATTCTGCTTCCATCAGCTACTGGAAAGAGGACCTAGGATGGCATTTAAAGTAGTCATCAATCTCATTATAGGGGAAGGGCATTTAAGGTAGCCTCTCCACTAGTGCTTAGTTAGTTAGTTGGGGTCATCCTTGCGGATCTCTGGAAATTTTCTTAGTGCCAGATTTCTCTTTAAAACTATAATGACTCCCTTTATTACAGTATCTCTTCTCTTGCTTTCCTCTATTATTCCCCCCTACTCAGTCTTCCTGATCCCTCATCTTCTCCTCCGCCTTCTTCTTCTCCCCTTCCCTTTCTCCTACCTTCCTGCCTCCTCCCTCCATGCTCCCAATTTGCTCAGGAACTCTTGTCCATTTCCCCTTCTTCAGGACACCATGTATGTCTCTCTTAAGGTCTTCCGTATTTCCTAGCTTCTCTGGAGGTGTGGAATATAGGCTTGTAATCCTTTGCTCTATGTCTAATATCCATATATGAGTGAGTACATACTGTTCTTGTCTTTTTGTGATTGGGTTAACTTACTGAAGATGGTTTCTTCTAGTTCCTTCCATTTGACTGCAAATCATGATCTCATTGTTCTTCCCCCACCCCCGCCTCACTGAGTAGTAATCTATTGTGTAAATGTACCACATTTTCTCTATCCATTCTTCAGTTGAGGGGCATTTAGGTTCCTTCCAGGTTCTGGCTATTACAGATAATGCTGCTATGAACATAGTTGAACAGATGTCCTTGTTGTATGAATGTGCATCCTTTGGGTATATACCTAAGAGTGGAATTGCTGGATCCTGAGGTGTATATACTGATTTCCATTTCCATTTTCCTGAGAAACAGCCAAACTAGCTGTAAAAGTTTGCACTTCCACTAGCAATGGAGGAGTGTTCCCCTTTCTCCATATCCTCTTCAGTATAAACTGTCATTGGTGTTTTTGATTTTAGCCATTCTGACATGAGTAATAGGGTATCTCAGAGTTGTTTTGATTTGCATTTCCCTGAGGGCTAAGGATGTTGAGCACTTTCTTAAGTGTCTATCAGACATTTTGGACTCCTCTATTGAGAATTATCTGTTTAGTTCTGTACCCCACTTTTTAATTGGATGACTTGGTGTTATGGAGACTAGCTTCTTGAGTTCTTCGTAAATTTTGGAGATGAGCCCTCTGTCAGATGTGTGATTGGTGAAGATGTTTCCCAATTCTATGGGCTGCAGTTTTGTCTTGTTGACTGTGTCCATTGCCTTACAGAAGCTTACCAGTTTCAGGAGCCCCGATTTATTAATTGTTGACCTTGGTGTCTATGCTACCAGCATTATATTCAGGAAGCAGTCTCCTGTGTCAATTCGTTCAAGGATACATCACACTTTCTCTTCTAAGAGGTTCAGTGTGGCTGAATTTATGTTGAGGTCTTGGATCTATTTGGACTTAAGTTTTATGCATGGTGATAGATATGGATATATCTGTAATCTTCTATATGTCATCATCCAGTTATGCCAGCACCATTTGTTAAAGATGCTTTCTTTTCTCTGTTGTATAATTTTAGCTTCTTTGTCAAAAATCAGTTTTTTGTAGGTGTGTGGATTAATATCAAGGTATTCAATTAGATTTCATTGGTTTACCTGTCCATTTTTGTTCCATTACAAAGCTTTTTTCATTACTATAGCTCTATAGTATAGCTATGGTTATGCCTCTGAAAGTCTCTTTATTGTTCAGGGTGGTTTTGGTTATCCTGGATTTTTTTCCACATAAAATTGAGTATTGTTCTTCAAGATCTCTGAATCATCAGGTAATCCTTGAAAGCCTGTACTCCACAAAAGTGGAACATTTAAAAGAATCAGGTAGTTTCCTGGATAGATGTCAGTTATGAAAATTAAATCAATTACAGATAAGCTATTTAAATACAACTTAACCCCTAATGAAATAGAAGCAGTCATCAAAAGTCTCCCAACCTAAAAAATAAAGCTCAGGGACAGATGGTTTCAGGGCAGAATGCTGCCAGAAATTCAAAGAAGAGCTAATACCAATACTCCTCAAATTGTTCCACACCATAAAAGCAGAAGGGCATTGCCAAATTCTTTTTACAACACTACATTTACCTTGGTACCCAATCCACACAAAGTAATGTTGATTTTAAAGGTTAACATTCTTTTAACTTTATGATGTAAATAAGGGACAACATCAACTATTTTACCCATGATGAGTCTGTCCTTCCAATACATTACTCCAAATTTGTCATACACTGTGATTACTGGTAACCAGTAAAGCTTATATATACTCCATGAATCAAATGATGTATGATCTTATC
This sequence comes from Cricetulus griseus, assembly GCF_003668045.3. NCBI lineage: Eukaryota > Metazoa > Chordata > Mammalia > Rodentia > Cricetidae > Cricetulus > Cricetulus griseus. Next base: position 241,111,158 of record NW_023276806.1, on the reverse strand, counting down.
CACCACATACCATATGCCTTCCCAAACTTATCTTTTTACTTATTAAATTAAGTTGTATAATATGGTAATCCAGCTAGTGCTACCCATTTGAGCATACGTATGGAGTCATCACCAAAGTATGGGAATCCTCAGAGAAGGGTGAACTTTGTTCTTCTTCTAGAAACTATCAAGTGCTGATATCTCCTAACTAAGTGTGATCATCTAACTAGTGATCATTTAAATAACCAGTGCCAGAGTTTTGCCTGCCTTGATTTTGTTCAAGGCTTATATATGTAAGCATAGCTTTTGTGAGTCCATAATTGCAGCAATAATAACTTGTTCAGATGAAAATGTCTCACAGAAATATTCCTCATCAAGCATCTCTCCTCTGATTACTGTCCCCCAAATAATGAAGCTCTTCTGATGCTGAACATTTACTCTCCCTTTCCTATATTTCAAGTGCTGGGATTACAGGTCTATTCCACCATTATCTGAGAAAAAAGAACATTAAAAATAAATGAAAAATGGTATACACAAAATATACTTTTTGATCTCCATAGTTTTTTTGCCATTTAAACTCAGGATAGAGCAAGAAACTCAAAATGAAAAACATACAAAAGAAATTGCAAGATTCATTTGCACATAATGTTAAAAATTTTATAGGCACTTTGAGAAAATTATTGTACAGTATTTTTGAAAATATGAATTGATGTTTATTCATCTTGGTTTCATCTTTTTTACTTTTCCTTCTCTGTCTTCACTTGCCAAGGTGTACACAAGGTAATCTATATACCCTTTAAGTTTCTACTGTGCAAACTACATAAATGCTTCTGAGACATATTGGTATGTGTTGATGAATAACAGAAGGTCAGCGGAAAACCTTCCTGAGGAGTTATCAATGCCTATATTTGGTTGATCACATTAAAGGTAGAGAAATGTCATGACTACTCAGTGCATCATAGACTGTTCAAGGTTATGTCAGTATTGGCTTTACATCCTTTTCATGATATCTCCTCAGTAAAAGGGGTTTATAAGCTGTCCTTGATATACATCTGTGGCAATTGCTTCTAGAATGGTCATCAGAGAGCTTATTAACCATCAAACAAGAATGACATCCATCTGATTTCTAAGAATTTGTTTGATTTTAAAATATCAACTGTTGTGTCTAATGTGGTTTTCAAACATCTCAGATTATTTGAGCAATAGGTAGATGAAGGATAGAAAGTGTCTCGTAATAATAAAAGTAAACATATTGTAAAATATCCCTACAAAGTCTATAGAACATACACCAAGATTTCTCATCTATTCTTTTCCTTCAACTACAATGCTTCTCACATGGTAACAGAAAAAGTAAAACTAACATTTAGTGTGTCTCATAAGAATTAGGTTCTGTATTAGAAATCATTTTAAATATTCCAATGAGCCTGAATAAAGTCCTAACAAGAGTAATAGCTCTATATAGAGTGGACCCTGTTCATGTGAAGAAGTCTATCTCCATTAAGGTGTATCCTTAGACAGAAAATCATTAAGAATATTTTGTCCTAACTAGTGTAGACAAATTATTCAAGTCACAAACTTGTCACTGTCTTTTACTTCTGCTTCTGTTTCTTGGGACTAGACCTTTTATCCTGCATGTGACACATAACCTGCTCTTACATTTTTGAACATAATAATAATTCTCAATATTTCCAGGGATTAGTTTTTATATTTTTACTTTGTTTTATATTAATTATGTCACAATGGAATTTTAACTCTAGAATTTATTTGACTTCTGTTTTCCAATTCAATGACTGAAGGATGGACTCTCAGTGTTGTGGAGGTGATTTATTCTTCTTTGAATAAATTTTCAGCAGTGCATTTTATCCCAAACTCTTTTAAATGACAATCAACATAAAAATCCTAACAATTCCAATTCAATTCTGAATATCTTCTAGAGTCTTACTCAAATTCATTGATTTGGAAATTTTAAGCAATGGCTTCTTAATTTTGAAAAAAAAATCAACCTGGCCAGCACATATCTCATAAAGGAAGAAAAAGTCCTATTGTCTAGGTTCATTTTTTTATTCATTTTAAATACAAATCACAGTCTCCCTCCATCCCCTCCTCCCACTCTCTGCTTACCTCCCCCACAACCAACCTTCCATCTGCTAAGGCTAAGGCCTCATGTGGGAGACAACAAAACCTGGCACAATTTTTTGAGGCAGGATCAAGCGTCTCCCCTTGCATCAAGGATAATTAAGGCATCCCACGATAGAGAATGGCCTGCAAAAAGCAAGCTCATGCACTGGGGAAAGATCCTGGTCCCACTGACAGGGGTCCCACAAGAGACTAGGCTACACAACTGTCACCCAAATGCAGAGGACCTTGTTCGGTCCATTCAGATTCCCTAGCTAAATCAGTCTAAAGTCCATGAGCTCCTGAAAGTTCAGATCAGCTGTTTCTGTGGTTTTCCCTGTCATGACTAAGTTTACTCCTGAGAATGGGAAAAACAAGGACACAGGTTTCTTTGTTTAGTGTAAAGATTTATTTTTAGTCTCTCTCTCTCTCTCTCTCTCTCTCTCTCTCTCTCTCTCTCTCTCTCTCTCTCTGTGTGTGTGTGTGTGTGTGTGTGTGTGTGTGTGTACATGCACAGATGATCACAGGTGCCTGGGAGGCACAGAGGACTACACATCACCTTGGGCAGGAGTTACAGGGTGCTGTGATGCATGTGGATTCTGGAAACCAAAGGCAGGTCTTCTGTGAGAGTCACAAACCCTATTAACCAGTGAGCTATCTTTTAGGCCAGAATGACTCATTTACTGTTAATTTGTCTGTAGAAAGAATCGTTTTCTTAAACAACCCTCATTTTTCAGCTGCCACAAGTGAGCACCAATTATCACAGTATCATCTTACTAAACTGTACCTTTCAGATGGGGTTAGGTGTTGAACTCTTGAGCAGGCAAATGACACCATGTTTGAGTTAAACCCCGCTTTAAGTCTATTGTTGCTTCTTTCTCCTCTTACTGCAAAGTCAGCTTGCTAAAGAGGCCAAGGAAAGGACGAGTTATTTTCTTTCTTAGCTATATAGTAATTTTCAAATTACTATAATTTTAAGAATTTAATATCCTCTAAAATGAGACATACTGAACTGGAAAAATGTAAACAACCTTTCACAGGCAGATACGTTTATTTTACTCATTTTAAATACTGAATTGAATAAAATTCCCACTTTCATTGCAACTTCTATTTCAAAACTCGCCCACTATTCTAAATACCTTCCATTCTGCATGTACTTCCAAAGAGAGTCACACGATTACTCATAGACCATGAATACTAATTTTCTTGGATCAGCATTAAGAAAGTAGGCTAAATTAGACAGTACACCTTAAATTCCTGGCTCAGGATAAGTTTTAGCATTACAGGGATAGTACCTCCTATGTTTACTTACCTGGAATTGCCCATAATACAGTTGCAATAGCCCACAGAAGTAGTGCATTCTTACAAATTATTAAACTTCGGTTTACCACAGTAGTGAATCGTATTTTATAATTTAATCATCTGTAGGTGTGTTCTGGGAATCAAACAATCTTTAGCATTTCTAGCTTTGACCAGGAGATTCTCTGGCGATATGTTCTTAGGGAAGGACAAATTTCTTCTAAGAAACTCTGAGTTTTGTGTATTTAAATTTAATTCTTTATTAATTATTGCTCTTATGGAGTTGATATCCCAGTAAAGAACTTCAAACTCCAGGGTCATTTAAAGAAGCATTGAAAGAAACATTAAAATTCAATCACATTTCAGCTGATTGTGCAGGATTCTACCATATAGTTCAGCCCTGTCAGCAGAAAGCAGTGATTAAAACCTGGACTTGGTGAAAAGACAGGAACACGATGGAACTGAAGGCAGATAAATTATTTTATTTGTCATTAAAGAGATACTCAGAAAGCAAAAGGGAAAAAAGGCTCATTGCAGATATCTCAGCAAATACAGAATGTCATTTCATTATTTCCTTCTTAACATTGTACCATTACTAAATGTACCTTGACTTAAACATATAGTGTTAGTTTCAGTGTTACAAACCTTGTAAGTGTAATGTACATGGAAAGTACATGAAGGTGGGGTGGATTGATCATAAGCTTGTAGTCAGGTTGTGTATTTATTTTAGTAGAAGGATACAGTAAGAACAGCATCTGAATTGTGCAATTAATGGAAATATTGTATTCTGAGAAACTTCAAATTACAAAAGTAAAATCACCAATATTAAACTAGTAAAATATTTAAGAGAAAAATCATACCCACATAAATGAAAGAAGAGGTGGTCAGTGGCTAAAAGGACAAGCTAGTCATGCAGAAGAGTCAAGTTGAGTACCTCACAACCACCTTCAACTTTACTTACAGGGAAACTGAGTCCCTTTCCTCATGCTGTGGGTACCTGCGCGTGCGCGTGCGTGCGCGCGCACACACACGCACACACACACACACACACACACACACACACACACACACACACACACACACACATTACTGTGCTTAAATTAAAATAAAAGATAAATATTAAAACAACAAGGAAAGGCAACTGAAGAAAAACAAAACAGATAAAGCACAGTAACAAAATGACAGAGTCAAAACTTAGTGTTTTAATAACTTTATTCTGTGTGCAATACATAGGAAGGGTAACACTTGATTTATAAAGTACAATGTGATTATGTGATATTTATATGATATACATGACAGAATGGTAAAGATGGAGAAGACATCATGAAAAATGATATAGAACACAGATGATAAGCAGAAGAGAGAAGATACAACTAAGCATTATATAAATGCATTCACTAATGAGCCCCTGGTAAGTTAAGTATGTTCCTGTAAGAGAAAACATTCTAGAATATTTACAAGACAGAAGTTAGATTTGATGGGTTTAGAAACTAAAACATAGAGTTAGTGGCTAAGAAGTGGTTCTGAGAAGTGTTGTAAGGGCAGTAAATATTATAAAACACATTTTATGGTGACAAATGAAATCATGTAATTTGTTAAGTAGATGAAGGAAATAGGAAAAATGATAAATGATGTAATACAGGCACAGAAAGACAAACACTACATGGTATGTCACATGTGTGTCTCCCAGCTTCACATTTCTAAGTTTACTTGTTCACAGTGGAGTACCTGTAAAATCCAGGACACCAGAAAGAAGTCCTTGTGGGTGGAGTGTCTAAAGCGATGTGAACTGGAGAAATAATATGAACTGGAGAAGGAGAATACTACAGTGAATAGATTTAAGCAGGATTTAAGTAGAATGGGATAAGAAGGAAGAAAATAGAGGAGACAAGATTCCAGGAAGTTTAAGCGACTAGAAATGTAAAAATCCATATGAATTATGGTATTATAACTCAGCAAAACTATATATATTCATATTATATAGAGTGTAAATATATTAATTTTCAAATATATATTTAAAGCCCAAAAAGAGATGTTATACAAGCAGGACAATATAATTCTTAAAGCTATGGGTTATTAAATAAAACTCTCAGTGTTTGGTGTGGGTATCTCTTTCTGTGTTGTTGGCTAGGGAGTCTCCAAAATCCAAAACAAAATAATAAAACCTCTTGCCATTCTCCTTGCTTGTCCATCACAACTAAGGTTAAGACCCTATTGCTGAAGACAATGAATCCCTAGTTAAATGTTACAGAGAATTCAAGCTGTAATTATTTAGGCTTGAAGCCACTTCCTTGATGCCTGGATTTATAGTAATCTAAGTACTATGCAATGTGCTGTTGTAGAAAAGTCAACAGTCTTTTCCACTTTAACCTTTCAAATTTCAATAACAACCTAGATAATATGCACACACACATGGAATAGTGACACGACAGAAATGGAATTAATTAGCCACTCTAATTGGATTAGAAGCTTCCTTCACAGTAAGTCATCCAAGCCTGTCAGGGTAAACCAGTAATTTTTTAATGTATCGTCTATATCATATATACAAAATGTTTTATATATATATATATATATATATATATATATATATATGACAAAGACACATTCAGTCACACACACACACATACACACACACACACACACACACACACACACACACACACACACACACACAGAGTTTGGGATGTTGTATACCCTGGGAGGAACTTGATGCTGTGGTTTAACTAAACTGAACACAGCATCCCTGCTAATTCTCAGTTTGAATTACAGAAGACCCTCTTTTATAGTGAGCAATGACAAAAAATGATGAGTGGCTGATCAAGGCCCTGAGAATGAGTGAATTTTGCCTGTTGAATGCTAAAATTATATTTACTCCATACATTTCAAGGGATATAAGAACATGTTAAAGAGGGAAGTTTGTAAGAATCAGAAGATAGACAAAATGACTGTGAAATGCCTTCCTTTTGTGCAAAAGAAAACAACTGCATTTACAAATTATCTCTGGTTGCCTAATCTGATTCTGTACAGGAATGATCTTGTTACTCCCAGGCTTTTGAATTTCAAACAGGTGATCATTTCTTCCTTTGAGGAGACAACATTCTTGGTTTTCTTATTGTCCTGAGTAAAACATGGATGAAGGAGGGGCTCAAGAGACCCTCTTCTCCCCTATTCTCCACTATTTTACCACTGGCTATTTATAGATTCTAGGAGAGGAGGTGGTATAGACTAATGGGCTCCAAAATGAAGAACACAAATCTGATGCACACTCGGTTACACTCAGTAGGTCCTGAAATATGCTGGGTAGTTTTATGCCAACTTGACACAAGCTAGAGACTTGAGAATAAGGAACCTCTTTTGACAAAATTTCTCCATAAGCTTGGACTGGAGGCAATACTATAAGGAATTTTCTTAATTATTAATGATTAATGTGAGAGAGCCCAGTCCATTGTGTGTGGTCCCACCCCTAGGCTAGTGTTTCTGATTCTATAAGAAAGCACAGTAAACAAGCCATGATGAACAAATGAGTAAGCAATACCCCTCCATAGCCTCAGAATCAGCTCCTCCATGAAGTTTCCTGCCCTGTTTTAGTTCCAGTCCTGATTTCCTTTAATAACGGACTATGACATGGAAGTGTAAGACAAATAAATCATTCCTCCCCAACTTGCTTTTGGCTATGGTATAGGATCATAGCAATAGTAACACTAGCTATGACACAATTAAAGCAAAAATACATGATGAAGGGAACTTTTGCAGGAGAGGGTGAGCTGATAGGGATTGGAAAGAGATAAAAGAGAGTAGAATGAAAGAATTATTATACACATGCAATTAAAAAACAAAAGTAATAAATAAAAATCAGAAAATATGTCAACACTATGAATACAATTACACCAAGCTCACATCCAACTTTGACATAAATGGAAAGTGTGAGGGTCCCTTCAAGTGTCCTGGATGACAGGAAAACAATCCAAATGAAGTAAGAATGGATACTGATACCTAGCCCGGCACAACCCAAATCTCACAATTGTCTTGCTCTTGCCTCCTAAGTGCCATTATAATGCACCTACCTCTAGTTTTAAGTGAAGGGTCATTTTACATTTCTTTAAACATCAATATCCTGTCCAAGACCCAGCCCTTTCCCTCCTCCCCTCACTTCCCCCTCACTCCCCTCTTAGCTACTGCTAGGCCCTGTCTGACTACTTACTGCCATGTTCCCATCATGATCATGTATGTACTCTCCGAAACCATAACCAAACCCCAATTAAATGCTTCCTTTTGTAAGTTTTATAAGTTGCCTTGATCATGGAATCTCTTCACAGCAAGAGAACAGTAAGACATCTACCACTGAATCATTCAAGTATATGTAGCCATAAAAACCCTACTTGCTTTTAAAGAGAAAAATACAATTTTGTTCAACCTAGAAGTATTATGCAGAAAACTGGTTGGAAATACAAGAGACTGAGTTCTACATAGATAACCATTTTAGAGCAAGACATTGAATCATTATTAATAGAATTCTTCAGTAGTAGGCTGTCAATTCATCTAAACTCAAGAAAATTATTAAGTGGTTACTATCCTCAATCCCAGTTCATGTTTGAGAAATTTTGGATTTACTTAGGTTAACTTCACCCAAGAAAAACAACTCAAAATTGGTGATGATAAGGGACATTTAGCATGTCCAATACTAAAATCTGAAATTTAATAACTATTTCCAAATCATCAAAACCTGTCCTTAAAACATGAAGAATATCTCAACATGCCTTTAAAGGATTTATGAAGTCAGAACAATAGTCATGTTTATAATATCTAGGCATATATAATAAAGTTTCCTGGAAGCCACCCCATATACATAAAGTCTGTTACAGCACAATGGACTAAAAATTGAAGAATGGACTAAAAACTGAAGAATTTTATTCAATCAAAAATAATCAGAAATTGATGAGTGAAATACACAGGAAAATTTCTGGTAGTGGATCAGTATTTATCCCTAGTATAAGACTGGAATTTGGGAGCCCATTCCAAATAGAGGAATACTCTCTCAGCCTATACACATGGGGGAGGGCCTAGGTCCTGCTCCAAATGATGACTGACTTTGAGGATCCCCCATGGAAGGCCTCACCCTCCCTGGAGAGCAGAAGGGGAATGGGACGGGGGTTTGGTGAGAGACAAAAGAGGAGGGGAGGGAGAGGACCTGGGACTGACATGTAAAACAGGCTTGTTTCTAATTTAAGTAAAAAAGGAAAAATATTCTATATATTTTTGTTTGGAAACTATAATTACATTCATTAAAATTGTTCATTTATGTTCCAAGGTAGAGGTTTGCAGATTTTTATTGGTAAAGCATAACTATTTTAAGCATTTCTGCTCAAATTTCTTATAGAATTCATAGTGTTGTGCATACAAAAGCTACGATAAATAGATCTGGTTTGTTGTTGTTGTTGTTTTTGGTTTTTTGGAGACAGGGTTTCTCTGTGTAGTTTTGGAGCCTATCCTGACACTCTCTTTGGAGACCAGGCTGGCTTTGAACTCACAGAGATCCACCTGCCTCTGCCTCTCCAGTGCTGGGATTAAAGGAGTACACCACCAATGTCCAGCCTTAACTGATCTTTTTAAATTGAGGTTGCTACTTCTTATCTTAGGCAAACATTTTGAAAACTACTGCACTGATCTATAACAAGACTTAACCATCATTTTTAAACTTGACTCTGTAAAACTGCATCCACCATGAGAATGTTCACAATGGTACTACTAAATATATATGTTCTTTCTTATTCATCACATTTTTCCTTTAACTAATATGCCCTCATTTTAGCCTTGAGTTTGCTATAATCCCTGTGGAATTTGTGAGTGCTTTTGTGATGGTATTGAAAGTTGGCTTTGTTTGATTTGTTTGAATTAAATTGGCATCTGTAATAAAACTAATTGCTATTCAGTATGATAAATTTGCTTTAAAGGTACAGGCAGATTTACAATATTATGACAGTGGAGAGAAACCATTCATGAAATGGATGTGGTGATTATTGAGTAGGGACATGGATTTTAAGTGATTCTGAGAAAAAGAAAATAAAAATTCAGTTATCCTTTTACACTGGCAATTTCGTCAAAGTAACAGACTCTTAATTAATGATACCTGTCCTAAAATAATAAGGGCAGAGGAAAAACTGCAGAAGGTCAATGGGGAGTTCTTATGTTCATCTACAGGACTTAAAAAGGAAGGAAAATGAGACAAGATAAAAACATTTAAAGATTATTTATATAAAGTATGGTAGATCCTTAGAAAAATTCATCAGCTCAAGTTGGGTGACTACATAAGAGATTTTAATGACCAATGTTTAAAGTGATTTATTTTATGTCAGAAGACAACTCAATCTAAGCATATTGATTTTCAAATTTCATATGCACTGTGGACTTAACACATAATGTTTACCTTTAAGGAAAATTTGAAAGGATTAAGTGGTTTCTCCAGAGAATTGATGATAGGGATTTTTGTAGGGTTAACCTCAACTCTGTATCATCATATCTTTGAAAAAGCCATTAATAAGTCAAAAAATCTGCAAAATACTGAGTAGACGCAGCACTGTCATGATCAAACTAATTTTCCTGTTTTAAGAACGAATACAAAAAAGCAAATATTAATCTCATCAATTTAACAAGGTGTTTGTTGAAATACAAAGGTGTATAATAAAGATAAGCTTAGTTTTAAATCATTTCACCATTATCAACTATAAGTCAGGCAAAAATAAATAGTATCAATTAGCAGAAGACAGTATGGTGGTAGCCTAGATAAAAGAGGAAGAAGGAAGGAGAGAAGTGTCTTGCTGACCACCTTTACTCTGTTGGCAAGCCCACCTATTCAATTTATTCTGAATTCCTTCACTAACTTTAGAGGCTTCCAAAATTGACTGAAGGCTGACAGCTCTGCAGAAGCCCTCCAGAATACTAACACAAGATTGGGAATGCTGAGATATCCAGTTTCAAAAAAAATGAGTAACTACCAGATTCTCTGTCTCTCTCCAGTGTGACTCTCTCATGATTGGTTGATCTATCTAGATCCCATTCCAACCAAATTGTGTAGGCCAATCCAACTCTCTCTCGATCTGATCTCTCTCTCTCTCTCTCTCTCTCTCTCTCTCTCTCTCTCTCTCTTTCTCTCTCTCTCTCTCTCTCTCTCTCTCTCTCTCTCTCTCTCTCTGTGTGTGTGTGTGTATGCCATAAATTCTATTTCTGAGACCATAATACAGAGGGATTGGAATTAACTTGCAAATTTTTCAATTTATGTCTTTATTGTCTTTGTTATTGAATTTTATGTGAAGAATATATGAATATTTAAAAAGAATATATAAACTAATAAAAAATAATTTTAAAAATTATTTTGTCTATTATCCATATATGAGGGAGGATGGGTGGGACATGGAACTGGGTTTGATACATAAAATAAGATTGTTGCTAATTTAAATAAAAAATTTATATATAAAAAGAATATATGAATACTACAAAAAGAAATATACCCAGTTGTTTTTGTGTGCATGTGTCAAAATTGAAATAAAGTAAGAGCTAAGGACCTGATTACTCTCAGTTCTCAGTTGTGCATAAGAGAGTTGTTCACTTGATTATCTTCAGTCTCTAATTCTGTTTGTGCTTCTCATTGCTCCACTACACCTCCTATTTTCTTGGAATGAATTCTTCTGCCAAAAGACTTTTGAAGCTTTGGTTGAAGAAAAATGTTAAGAAAATTAATTACAATAAGTCATTCATATTTTATATTCCTTCTGAAAATTCCCTGAAAAGAAAAATCATTTTGAATCTGATTAACTTTGATTTCGCTCAGTTTATAGTAGTTGTCAACAGAGCTGACTATAGACATTGTGAAGGCATAAAGTGACATGTTTTATAAAACATAAAACAGAAAAGAATTTCCAATAACATATTTTAGTTCTAATAGGCACTCTGATGTGTATTTATTTAAAATAATCAACCTTTCAATTCTTCATACTATGTATTAGTGACATACAACATGTAAATGTGAAAATGAAAAAGAATTGTCCATAGAAGAACTACACAGCAACCCATACTGGGTATAATGTTTTAAACAGTGTAGATATAATGCCATGAAAGCATTTATCATAAGAAACAATGTAGTATTTCTAACTTTCAATTAATTGTCCAGTCTAAAATATGAAAATATAAGCCCAATAATAATGTGTTACAATTTTGTGTCTTAAATCTAAAAGACATCTGATAACTACTGAGGAAAAAGATACTTAAGATCTCTGGAAAATATTCCCAGAACATACTTTACTCAAAAAATATTGAGTACTGAGTTGACAAAAATTACAATACATTGTGCAATTAACTTAAATTGTGATAATTTTTAATAAAATATTTTTGACCACTTTCTTTTATTCTTGTCATTCTCTCAACTCAATTTTATAGAAGGTATAAAACTATAAATACTATGTAACATCATATGTCATATGTTCATTAAATAGTAGTATGGTACATGGTAACTTGGATACACATGCACACACAAAGGTAAATGATAGAAAGATCAATACATATAGACAGAGAGATTATCACATGAACATATAAAACATCAAAACCAATGTAGGGCACTCTATGCATTTCCTATGAGGCTATGAACAGTGTATATAAAGAGACCATCCAAGACTGAACTCTAAATCATTGTGATGCATACAATACAAATCTATTGCAATTATAACATATTTGGAAGTGTGCAAAATGATATTCAGTGTCCATTGAGATATCTAATAAGCATCAGATTTTAACTAAAGTTGCATTCTCTCTTGGAAGAGTTACTTCTTCCCCATTTGCAGTGCTTCTCTTTGATGCTGGCAGAAACTAATAGTGTGAAACCCTTTGTAGTAAATATCTGTGTGCGTGATATTTTGTACATAACCCACACATTTTATAATTTTATATAATAAACTCTCCAAGTTATATGAGGCTTTTATGAATTATCAGAAGATATGATCATTTTTGCCACCCAATACCAAGTAACCCTTTCAGTTGAGTTTTGAAACAGATAGCAGCAATCAAATGGAGAATGGAGAATCCACTCTACTCCCTACATACTGCATAACTATCAAAATAGGAGTTCAAAGGTAGTTAAGATCCTGAGCATCAAGTAAATTTTGACTCACACAATTGATGGAATGCTCATTCAGTTCAGTTCTGCTTTCTGCATCTGAATGATCTCTCTTCCCTCCATTGTGACTCAGAAATAGATTTACAGAGAAAATCCCAATGTTTTGATGGATGCATTATGCAGACCTGATATACATTGGCCACAGTTTACACTACAGTATTATATACTGGGGATTTTCTATAATAGTAGAAATTAAGTATCCTCACCACCTACAAAGATATGCTACTTATCTTGACTGTAGAAATCATTAAGTTTTATTTAGTGATAATATATCATATATAAATTAAGTTTTAAAGTTTTACTTAATTTTTGTGTAGGAATGTTTTGTCTGCATGTCTGTGCACCTTGTGTATTCCTGATGCCTTCAGATTTAGAATTGTGGGTTGATCCCTTGCAACTGGAGTTAATTATGAGTCACCAAGTAGGTAAAGGGAACTAAAGTCAGGTCCTCTGCAGGAGCAATGTTTGCTCTTAATCATTGTACCATTTCTTCTAGGCAGCAGGAAACACTTGATGCTTATGATGAGAAAAGTAGCATGACACTGAATCATATGCAAGCTTCATTTTCTCATTATACTTTCATGAAGCTAGAAAAATATAAAAAAAAATCTTTTACTACTTTTTACAAAAGAAAATTCTCTATCCATATCCATTTAACTTTTTCTTGTTTGTTTTTTTCTCTTAAATACTAATCTTGCTTATACGAATATATAGGCTGTTTTCATTGTAACCTCCTGTTAGAAATATATTTACTAGCATCAGAGAAAACATTGGGACAATGTAGTTTCAATGAAAATGGCCCCATAGACTCTTAGGGAGTGACACTATTAGGAGGTGTGGCCTTCTTGGTGTAGGTGTGGCTTTGTTGGAGGAACTACATTGCAAGGAGCAGCTTTGAGTTCTCAAGTGCTCAAGCCAGGTCTAGTGTAACATTCACATCCTTCTGCCTTCCAATTCAGATGTAGAGCTCTCAGCTACCTTCCAGTACCATGTTTACCTGCATGTCATCCATGATTATCATGGAAGAAACCTTTGAATGTAAGATAGCCCCAATTAAATAATATCCTTTCTAGGAATTGTCTTGGTAATGGTGTTTCTTTACAACAAAAGAAACCCTAACTAGCAATAATGTTCGCAGCTATAGAAAAAATGTTATCATTGTGCTTGGACTCAAAGTCTTCCTCAGGAGAATGAAATGAAATAATACAATAAAACCAATTGGTAACAAGAATCAAAATTAATTTATTTATGCTAAGTGCCAGAGTCACACCTTATGATATGAGTATTGTGGATTTGTATTGCATACAGCGTGTTTTCCAAAATAGTGCTATGCTATTAAAATTAACAAATAACATATACTGAAAGTAAATTTTGCAATAACAAATATTCTAAATGAGTCACGAGAGTCAACACACTTTACTTCATAGTGACTTTAAGAGGTTGATGGTTGTTATTGTTTTCTCTCTTTTAGCTTTTGGGGGGCCTGCCACCAAAGTCACAAATAAATACACAAAGTCTTATCATTAGTTATGAATTAGTGGCCTTAGTTTGGCTTGCTTCAAGCAAGCTTTTCTTAAATTATCCCAACTACTTTTGCCTCTGGGCTTTTATCTTTCTCTTCTGTAAATCTTACTTTCACTCTTACTCTGTGGATGGCTGGATAGCTGAGTGGCTGGCACCTGATGTCCTCCTTTCCTAGTTCTCTCCTTTCTCCTCTCTTCTCTCTCATTTATTCTTCTTATTATCTTTTTTTTTTTACGTTGTGTGCGATTTTTTTCTATTATTATTATTATTATTATTATTATTATTATTATTATTATTAATTCAAGTTAGGGAACAGGCTTGTTTCACATGTAAGTCCCCTCTCCCTCTCCCTCCCCTCACCCCCATTTCTTCTCCCCCATCTCCAACCTAACCCCCACCCCATCCACCCACCACTCCCCAGGCAGGGTAGGGTCCCCAACCGGGACTCCACCAAGTCCACCAAATCTTCCTGTGCTGGGCCTTGGCCACTCCCCATGTGTCCAGAGACAGAGCGCATCCCTTCAAGTGGGATGGGCTCTCAAAGTCCCCCACACACACCAGGGCAAAACGCCAGTCCACCTCCAGAGGCTCCCAGGAGTGTAGGGGCCTCCCCATTGGCATCCATGATCAGGGGGCTGGATCAGTCCTGTACTGGCCTCCCAAAGAGTATCTGGGGTCGATATACTTTCCCTTTTTCAGGCCAACTGTTTCTGTGGGTTTCTCCCACCTGGTACAGACCCCTTTGTTCTTCATTCCTCCCTCTCTTCAACTAGGTTCCAGATTTCAGTTCAGTGTATTTCTGTGGATGTCTGTCTCTGCTTCCATCAGCCACTGGATGAGGACTCTAGGATAGCATAGAGAGTAGTCATCAATCTCATTCTAGGGAAAGGGCTTCTAGGCCATCCTCTCCTCCACTGCCCAGACTGTCAGATCGTGTCATCCTTGTAGGTTTCTGGAGATTTCCCTAGTTCCAGATCTCTTCTAGGACCTATAGTGGCTCCCTCTGATATGGTATCTCTCATCCTGCTCTCTTTCCTCTATTCTTCCCCCAACTCAATATCTCTGCTCCTCCATTTCTTCTCCTCTAGTCTTCTTCTTGTGCTCTTATTGTGGCAGCACCCACTCCTCTACCCTCATGCTCTCAATTAGCTCAGGAGTTCATACCACTTCCCATTCCTGGGGTCTAATTATCCCTTAGAGTTATTCATGATATCTAGTTTCTTTGGGGAAGAGGATTATAGGCTGGTAAGCCTTTGCTCTATGTCTAAAAATCATATATGAGTGAGTACATACCATGTTTGTCTTTTTGTGATTGGGTTACCTCACTCAGGATGGTTTCTTCTAGTTCCATCCATTTGCCTGCGAATTTCAAGATTCCATTGCATTTTTCTGCTGAGTAGTACTCCATTGTATAAATGTACCACATTTTCTCTTTCCATTCTTCAGTTGAGGGGCATCTAGGTTGCTTCCAGGTTCTGGCTATTACAAACAATGCTGCTATGAACATGGTTGAACATATGTCCTTGTTGTATGAACATGCGGTATTTGGGTATATACCCAAGAGAGGAATGGCTGGATCTTGAGGTAGATTGATTCCCATTTTTCTGAGCAACCGCCATACTGATTTCCAAAGTGGTCTTACAAGTTCACACTCCCACCAGCAATGGAGGAGTGTTCCTTCTTCTCTGCATCCTCTCCAGCATAGGTTGTCATTGGTATTTTTGATTTTAGCCATTCTGACAGGTGTGAGGTGGTATCTCAGAGTTGTTTTGAGTTGCATTTCTCTGATGGCCAAGGATTTTGAGCACTTTCTTAAGTGTCTTTCAGCCATTTCAGATTCCTCTGTTGAAAAATCTCTGTTTAGTTCTGCACCCACTTTTTAATTTCATTGTATGGTGTTTTGGTGGCTAGCTTCTTGAGCTCCTTGTATATTTTGGAAATCAGTTCTGTCAGATGTGGGGCTGGTGAAGATCTTTTCCCATTCTGTGGGTGATCGTTTTGTCTTACTGACTGTGTCCTTTGCCTTACAGAAGCTTCTCAGTTTCAGGAGGTCCCATTTATTGATTGCAGACCTCAGTGTCTGTGCTTCTGGCATGATGTTCAGGAATCCTTCTCCTGTGCCAATTTCTTCAAGGGTTATTCCCACTTTCTGTTCTAGAAGATTCAGTGTGGCTGGATTTATGGAGAGATCTTTGATCTATTTGCACTTAAGTTTCGTGCATGGTGACAGGTATGGATCAATCTGTAATTTTCTGCATGTCCGAATCCAATAGTGCTAGCACCATTTGTTGAAGAAGCTATCTTTTTTCCATTGTATAGATTTAGCACCTTTGTCAAAAATAAGGTGTTCGTAGGTGCGTGGGTTAATATCTGGGTCTTCAATTCGATTCCATTGGTCTATCTGTCTATTCTTTGTGTCAATACCAAGCTGTTTTCAGAACTATGGCTCTATAGTAGAGCTTGAAGTCAGGGATGGTGATGCCTCCAGAAGATCTTTTATTGTAAAGAGTTGTTTTGGCTATCTGGGTTTTTTATTTTTCCATATAAAGTTGAGTATTGTTCTTTCAATGTCTGTGAAAAACTGTGTTGGGATTTTGATGGGGATTGCATTGAATCTGTAGATTGCTTTTGGCAGGATTGCCATTTTTACTATGTTAATTCTACCTATCCAAGAGCATGGGAGATCTTTCCATTTTCTGGTATCTTCTTTAATTTCTTTCTTTAAAGTCTCAAAGTTCTTATTGTACAGATCTTTCACTTTTTTGGTTAGTGTTACCCCAAGATATTTTATGTTGCTTGTGGATATTGTGAAAGGTGATGTTTCCCTGATTTCTTTCTCATTGGATTTATCATCTGTATATATAGTATCATCAGTATATAGTAGGGCTACTGATCTTTTTGAGTTAATTTTGTATCCTGCTACCTTGCTGAAGGTGTTTATCAGCCTTAGGAGTTCCCTGGTAGAGTTTTTCGGGTCATTAATGTAGACTATCATGTCGTCTGCAAATAGTGAAAGTTTTACTTCATCCTTTCCAATTTGTATCCCTTTGATTCCCTTTTCTTGTCTTATTGCTATAGCCAGAACTTCAAGTATAATATTGAACAGATATAGAGAGAGTGGACAGCCTTGTCTTGTTCCTGATTTTAGAGGAAATGCTTTGAGTTTCTTTCCATTTACTTGATGTTGGCTTTTGGTTTGGTGTATATTGTGTTGATCATGTTTAGATATGTTCCTGTTATTCCTGTTATCTCCAAGATCTTTATCATGAAGGGATGTTGGATTTTGTCAAAGGCTTTTTCAGCATCTAGTGAGATGATCATGTGGTTTTTCTTTTTCAGTTTGTTTATATGGTGGATTACATTGATGGATTTTCGTATGTTGAACCATCCTTGCATCCCTGGGATGAAGCCTACTTGATCGTGGTGGATGATTTTTCTGATATGTTCTTGGATTCGATTAGCCAATATTTTATTGAGTATTTTAGCATCGATGTTCATGAGGGATATCGGTCTGTAGTTCTCTTTCTTAGTCTTATCTTTGTGTGGCTTGGGTATCAAAGTGATTGTAGCCTCGTAGAAAGAGTTTGGCAATATCCCATCTGCTTCTATTGTGCGGAACAGTTTGAGGAGTACTGGTATCAGCTCTTGTTTGAATTTCTGGTAGAATTCTGCAGTGAAGCCATCTGGCCCTGGGCTTTTTTTGGTTGGGAGGCTTTTGATGACTGCTTCTATTTCATTAGGGGTTATGGGTCGATTTAAACTGTTTATCTGATCTTGATTTAATTTTGGTAAGTGATATTTATCCAGGAAACTGTTCATTTCCATTAGATTTTCGAATTTTATGGAGTACAGATTTTCAAAGTATGACCTAAAGATTCTCTGGATTTCCACAGTGTCTGTTGTTATATCCCCCTTTTCGTTTCTGATTTTGTTAATTAGCATGCTCTCTCTCTCTCTGCCTTTTGGTTAGTTTGGCTAGTGGTTTGTCTATCTTGTTGATCTTCTCAAAGAACCAACTCTTTGTTTCATTGATTCTTTGTAATGTTTTCCTAGTTTCTACTTTATTGATTTCAGCTCTCAGGTTGATTATTTCCTGGCGTCTACTCCTCCTTGGTGAGTTTGCTTCTTTTTGCTCTAGTGCTTTCAGTTGTTCTGTCAGTTCTCTAATGTGACTTTTCTCTAGTTTCTTCATGTGGGCACTTAGTGCTATGAACTTCCCTCTTAGCACTGCTTTCAGAGTGTCCCATAAGTTTGGGTATGTTGTGTCTGCATTCTCATTAGATTCTAGGAAGTCTTTAATTTGTTTTTTTATTTCTTCCTCAACCCAGGAATGGTGCAATTGGGTGTTATTCATTTTCCAAAAGTTTGCAGGTTTTCTGCCATTTGTATTGTTGCTGAATTCTAGCTTTAATGCATGGTGGTCTGATAAGATACAGGGGGTTATTTCAATTCTTTTGTAACTATGGAGGTTTGCTTTGTTGCCTACTATGTGGTCAATTTTAGAGAAGGTGCCATGTGGTGCTGAGAAGAAGGTATATTCTTTTGAGTTTGGATGGAATGCTCTATAGATATCCGTTAACCCCAGTTGGGTCATAACTTCTGTCAGATCCTTTATTTCTTTGTTAAGTTTCTGTCTGGTGGTCCTGTCTAGTGGTGAAAGGGGGTGTTGAAGTCTCCTACTACAAGTGTGTGTGGTTTTATGTGTGGTTTGAGCTTTAGTAATGTTTCTTTCACAAATGTGGGTGCCTTCATATTTGGAGCATATATGTTCAGGATTGAGATTTCATCTTGATGGACTTTTCCTGTGATGAGTAAGAAATGCCCTTCTTCATCTCTTTTGATTGATTTTAGTTTAAAGTCCAATTTGTTAGATATTAGGATTGCTACACCGGCTTGTTTCTTGAGGACATTTGATTGGAAAATCTTTTCCCAACCCTTTACTCTGAGGTAACGCCTGTCTCTGAAGTTGAGGTGTGTTTCTTGTATACAGGAGAAGGATGGGTTCTATCTTCATAACCATTCTGTTAACCTGTATCTTTTTATAGCCAAGTTAAGACCATTGACATTTAGGGATATTAATGTCCATTGCTTGTTGGTTCTTGTTTGTTTTGGATTTATTGTTGGTGGTGTCATTGTGTGTGGATTTTGCCCTCCTGCTTGTTTTTGTATTTGGCAAAATTATATTATCTATTGCCTGTGTTTTTGTGCATGTAGTTATGTTCCTTGGGTTATAGTTTTCCTTCCAGAACCTTCTGTAGTGCTGGATTTGTGGATATGTATAGTTTAAATCTGTTTTTGTCATGGAATATCTTGTTTTCTCCATCTATAGTGATTGAAAGTTTTGCTGGGTACAGTAGTCTGGGTTGACATCCATGCTCCCATAGTGCTTGTAGGGTATCTATCCAAGACCTTGTGGCTTTCAGAGTTTCCATTGAGAAGTCAGGTGTGATTCTAATAGGTTTGCCTTTATATGTTACTTGGCCTTTTTCCTTTGCAGCTCTTAATATTTTTCTCTTTATTCTGTAGATTTGGAGTTTTGATTATTATGTGTCGGGGGACTTCTTTTTGTGGTCCAGCCTGTTTGGTGTCCTATAAGCTTCTTGTACTTTCATAGGCATATCTTTCTGTATGTTGGGGAAGTTTTCTTCTATGATTTTGTTGAATATGGTTTCTGTACCTTTGAGTAGTATTTCTTCACCTTCTTCTACACCTATTATTCTTAGGTTTGGTCTTTTCACGGTGTCCCATATTTCCTGGATATTTTGTGTTAGGGATTTGTTGGACTTGAGGTTTTCTTTGGTTGATGAATGTATATCCTCTAGCGAGTCTTCAATAGCTGAGATTCTCTCTTCTGTCTCTTGGATTCTATTAGTTATACTCACGTCTTTAGATCCTGATCGTTTCATCCAGTCTTTCCATTTCCAGCATTGCCACATTCTTGTTTTCTTTATTGTGTCTAATTCAGCTTTCATGCTTTGAACTATTTCAAGAGCTTCCTTCACTTGTTTGGTTGTTTTATCTTGGGTTTCTTTAGCTTCTTTAAGAGATTTGTTTATTTCTTGAATTTTTTGGTTTGTCTTTTCCTCCATTTCGTGTAATTTTTTGCTTGCTTTTTCTTCTATTTCTTTAAGGGATTTTCTTGTTTTCTCTTTGAAGGTCTCTATCATCTTGCTTAGATAATTTTTGAGGTCCATCTCTTCTTCATGCACTATGTTGGGCTTTTCAGGTCTTGCTGGAGTGGAGTCCCTAGATTCTGGTGGTGTCATATTGGTCTTTCTGTTGTTGAGCGAGTTCATATTCTGTCTTCTTCCCATATCTTTTTCCAGTGAGTGCAGGTAGGATCTCTCTATCTCCTCTTGTTACGCTGTAGTGAGTGTGGGCCAGAAATTCAATGTCCAAAGCTCTGGATGGTCTTGCCTCTCCTTGTAGTCTCCTCACTCTGAAGGAGTTAGACCTCCATCGGGTGTGTGGGGGTGGGACAGGAAGTAAGAATGGGGTGTTTCCAGGCTCTGGGGGTTCCTTACTGCCTGGGCAGGTCTACCCCAAGCAGGAGCAGGCCCGGGGAGATCAGGAAGGATGGGGCTTTGATAGGGAGTTGGGTAAGAGCAGTGGATCACTCACCTCCTGGCGGATAGGTCGCTGGGAAAGGAAGGAAGAGTGGCCTGTACCCAGATTCAGGGAGCTCCTCCCTGCCTGGGCGTGTCTATTTCAAGCAGGGACAAGCCTGGGGGGGATCTAAGTGAATGGCACTTTGGACAGGAGTTGGGTAAAAGCAGGGGGTCACTCACCTAGTCTCTGATGGGTCGGCGGAAAGGGAAGGAAGACAGGATGTATCCGGATTCAGGGAGCTCCTCCCTGCCTGGGTGTGTCTATTTCAAGCAGGGACAAGCCTAGGGGGATCTGGGTGAATGGCACTTTGGACAGGAGTTGGGTAAAAGCAGGGGGTCACTCACCTGGTCTGTGATGAATCCTCCTTCTTATTAACTTTCTGTCTGCTACTTCCACCTATCTTCCTTCATGCAGGTCAGGTCTTTAGTAAACCATCAGGTGTTTTAGACAAGCAAACAACCACAGCTTCACAGAGTTAAACAAATGCAGCATAAACAAAAGGCACATCCCTTAAAATAATAATGTGCCACAGTTGATGGCACACTCACCCCCTTAAGAGAGCCAAATCATTGACATGTGAATTGATTTCCTTGGCCCATGGATTTTCATCCCTCTCGGTGAGCATGTGCTGAACCTGTGTAAGAAGGACACCTCAGCACTATTCCTGATTTTACATTTTAAAGACCTTCAGTTATCAGTTCCTTCTTGTCTTTAAATGCCCTTGCCTGTGCTAATTTGAGTGTGTATTTGTGTCTCACTAGCAAGTTGTCTTCAACACAATTCTGTGTGTGTATATATTGACCTGAATTTTTGCCAAGAAGTTCATTATATATCCTGACATTGAGGTTGATACTCTGCCATTCTGTTTATCAGAGGGGGGTGATGTCTAGGGAAAATGTGTGTATGTGCAGCATTTCCTGTGATATACAAATGTCTTTCAAAAATCTTCATTTATAATCTACCTTTGTAAAAACTTGTGAAAGAAAAAATGAATGAATCCTACTGATACATTGAAATGGAATTGATTTTACTGAATCTGCATTCTACAAATGTAAATAATAAGTCACCATGGTGAGGAGTGATGAGAAAATGATCCAAAAGAGAAAACTTAATTTTGTAGTCTAAAATGTGAGTTTTAGTTGGTATAAGATGTGGGAAAAAGTCATTCAGTGAAGGAATAAGCACACACAATATCTCTAACAGTCAGACATAAGGAAATATTTTATCTTTGTATAGATAACCAGGACCTACATGGAATGTAAAGAGTGCTCAGACTGTTAACATCCTGATACCATGGCTTGTATGGGGACAGCATCAAACCACAATTAGAATGTTTGGAGGTCTGATAGTCTTCATAGCACCCTCCACACCATGGAACCAATAGGATTTCAATTGTAAACTATGCTAACAAATGCTCTGTGGCACAACAATCATTCTGGATCACCTCTCTTCTTCCTTTGTAGCCATGATTCCTGTCCATTTCCCATGGTGTCAGAGATGAGATGATCACTGCTAGAGAGGCTTACAATCTTCAATTATTTGTTATTCTGTGTGCTCTGCAGCTCTACCATATTCTAAGAGAAAACAACAAATCCAAAAGCTTCCATTGGTAAACATTAAGAGCTAAGGTATGGTGTTCTTAAACACACAATTGCAGGGAGGACAGCATAGGAAAAGGCCATTATATGATGCCAGAATCTACATTGTAATTTTCACTGGTTACAGTTCAACAAACACCTCTGCAAACTACAACAGTGGCTAACCATCCACCTTCCAACTTGTGTTGGTGACCACTGCTCTGTTGCAGGTAATAAAGTTAACTAGCACTATTATGTCACTCTTTCAGCTTTAAAAAATTCATAAAAATGCACCCAACTCAAAGAAAATGTTTGGCTTCATCATTTCTCTCAAACAGCCTATACCCCCCCAGCAACAAATAAATCTTCATTATTATATTGTGGTTATGTTTCTTATGGTTTAAACCTGCTCCAAGCCTTCTAAAAATTGCATCTTTCTCTCACAAACATTATAACATGAGGACTTGCTATGACAGTTGGTTTATGAAGCAAACATTAAAAAAAATGCCCATTGTAGTTTTTCCTCTATAATCAGAGTCTGTTAAATAAATCTGTGGACCAAAAAGACAAACATGATATGTACTCACTCATATGTGGATTTCAGACATAGAGTAAAGGATTACCATCCTACAATCCACACTGCCAGAGAAGCTAGTAAACAAAGAGAACCCTTAGAGAGACATTCTTGGTCCCCTGGAGAAGGGGAAAGGGTCAAGATCCCCTGAGCAAATTGAGAGCATGGGAAGAGGGGGAATGGAATTATGAGAATGAGAAGGGAAGAAGAAGGATGCAGAGGTCATGAGGGAGCAGAAAGGTTGAGTCAGGGGAAGAATATAAGAAAGATATGCGATAGGTAGGGTTTTAGTTGGGGGGGTGGTATGGGAGGACGGAAGGGAGAAGGGAACTGGGATTGTCATGTAAAACAATCTAGTTTCTACTTCAAATAAAAAAATCTGAAAAAATAAATCTGTGTACAAATCTTTTTAAAGGGGGATTTGTTTTTAATATTTTTAAACCCAAATTCTCAAACAAAGAGTAAAGCTTGCTGTGTATTTTAATTCTAGGAGAAAGATGGGTAGCAATAGAAAATAGTAGTTTTAGTACTTTATAAACACTAGGAATATCTTTATAAGTAATAATATAATTAAGTATGTTGGAACATATTAAGTGTGGGTGAACATTTCTTGTAGCTATGCCTCGAGAAATCAGCTGGAATTTTCTCCTGAGAAGCCTTGTAAATCATTTAATGGTATTTGCACATTGTTCTTCTAAAGTGAATGCAAAACCAAGAAATATTAAACTTGGGAAAGGCATGCTGTGGTCTGCATTTTTAAAGGATCTCTTTGGGGCAAGGATCCATAATGGATGGTATTGGAGAGATGGAGCTAATTAGGAGGCAGCTGAGGTAACATGGTTTGAGCATTGCTTGTGCTTATGCTTATGTTTTTGGCAGATAAGGTTGTTGGCAGAAGTAGGTGGGCATATCTAATAGAGATTGAGATGTAGAAATGATAGTCTGGATGAATACTTTTATGCAGAGATCAGAGGAATAAAAGATTGTGTCAAAAGTTGTATACTGTGCAACAAGGAAGATAATAACAGTCATTCTCTGAGGTAAACAGTAGATTTGGAAACAAAAATAGTTCCGTTTTAGATTATTTAGGTTGTGAGGATTGTACCTCAAAGAGACTTGCGTAAGCAAGCCAAGACATCTGGACGAAAGAAAACATTTCAGACAAGATCGGGCATGTTCAGGGTGGTATGGCCATAGACAAAATGAAACATTCCAAAATTAGCAGCAATTAGATGAAGGAACACACATGGATACTTATGTAAAGAACTCCTAGAGGCTTCTTGAATTCTAGTGCTGCAAGATACACTCACAAAACAACACCATTCATAAACTAATAATGATGTGAAGACACAGAGATTTGAAAACAAAGTATGCATACTTGCCAAAGATTGTAAAATTATAGGACAATTAGGGCTGGAGAGAAGCCTCAGCATTGAGGACTTACACAAATGAAAGGAAGAAAATGTGTAAAGTCTTGGGAACACTGGAGATTTTAGTATACAACTTTGAAGCATGTTCATAGTTCCCTAATGTGGCAAAATACAGTGTTATGCTTAGGTAGGTATGTAGGAAGAGAATACTTTGTGTACTGGCTAGCTTTGTGTGGCAAATTGACACAAGCTAGACTCATCCAAGGAAGGGGATTCAATTGAGGAAATATCTGGATGAGAGATCCAGCTGTAAAGCATTTTTGCATTTAGTGGTTAATGAGGGAGGTCCAAGCCCATGGTGGGTGGTGACATTCTGGGACTGTTGTTCTTGGGGTTTATAAGATGAGTTGAGCAAGTTATGGAGAAGAAGCTAGTAAGCAGCACTCATTCATGGGTTCTGCATCAACTCCTGCCACCACATCCTGCCCTATTTGGGTTCCTGTCTTGACTCCCTTCAGTGATGAACAGCAATGATGAAATGAATCCAAATAAACCCTTTCCTCCCCATAGTGTTTTGTAGCAACAATAGAAACCCTAATTAAGACACCATGAGAGTTCTATGGCACAGAAAACAATGAAAGATAAAATGTAAAGGAAAATGCTAAGCCACTTGTGTCCAATGTGGGAGGTTTGTTAAGTATGAAAACAAGTTAGGTATGACATTCATTTCAGTCCAGACATTGTCATTTGGAATGACCCTGCAAGAATAGGTTCTGATGAGCATGCTATATTATAGCCTGGAGACCTTAATGGTGTAAATCATAAATGATTTATAAACAGTGAATGTAGACAGCAATTTCTGTGATATTTAGAATGTTAGCACATACTATGTAAAATAAAAGGATATGTCGAGTGTTTCAGTATATGATTTAATAAGAATGTATAATTAGTATACCCATAATTCATGAAACACATATATAGAGAATATATGTAGGTATACACTATAATATTTACATAGATAATGTATATATGTATATATATATATATATATATGTATATGTACATATATATATACATGATCAGATAGATGTTAGTGCTTCCCTCTTCACTGAGAATGTACTCCATTTTCTTACAATACACTTTAATTTTAGTAAGTTATCTGCTGTCCATTTTCTACTTAACATTGTGTAGATATTCCATGGCATTGAACATTAATATAGTCAGGATGACTAAGAGTCATGTCATGTCATTATGAATATCGTGTCTTTTACAAGGTCAAAAAGGTATTTCCCTCATATTTATTTGTATTTCTTTTTTTTATTCCATCTTTAAATTGTATTAGATACACACTAGATATTTCACTCTCCATTATGCATTTTTCACCTCTTTTTCCAATATTTTCTCTTCGTCAAATTAAGTATTGCATTCTGGGAAAACTGTATTTGTCTGGAACACTAATTATCAGCTTTAGCTATGCATAATTTTATTTAAGCTGTCTAGTTGAATTTTATCATCTCAGTGTCTATTTAATGTTAATATATATATTATTACCTTCAGATCTGGACTTTTTCCTATTGCTTTTTATTCTAACTATGTCTTACACATTTACAGTTCTGTTTTCATAACTTTGCCTATTAAGTTCTCTTAGATTAATTATTCTGATGTTAAAAAATCATATTTTTATTTTATACATATTCATGGGAGTTTGTTTGGAGCTATTTTCTTTGCAGCATCATCCTCTTTTGGATGACCTAGTTTTGGCGATGTATCTGTCCAAATCAATTTTACATTTGTTTTTGCTGAGTGTCTGAGGCTCTTTCTGCCTCATGTGTTATTTATTTATTGTGTGCTTCCTTGAGCAACTTGGGAGTCTATATTCACATCACAAGCTGATTGAAGGCATAACAGTGTCTGTGAAATTGAAGGACTTGGGTTAAGAACAACATATTGTCTTTATAGACCCTTCTTATAAGACACTGGCATCTTCTACACTAGGGGTCACAGAGGGCTTTTCATGTTCCATGTAAATTACATTACATGTTTGTTCCACACACAATTACTCTGGAGCTAATAGTTAGATTAAACCTATTTTGTTCTGAAATCTTGCATGCACATAGGAAAACACAGTTTTTTCATCCATTTGGAGGCTCTTTTAGTGAGGAGGTTTTCAGCGTATGTCATTCGAGGATGAAACAAATTTCATTACTTAACTATTAAAGTTAACTTCTTTCTCATTGGATATTTTCAAATCTATACTATAGAATTAGCTTGCATCCTACCCTCTGCCTGTTGGAGTCCTTCATTTCTTATCACTCTCTCTTTTTATCTATTTATGGCTTTGTGTTCTTTTTGAATTTCAAAAGACCCTCAAAGATGGAACATAACAAGAAAAAAATGGGAAATACTCAGGTATTTTTTTTAATGCTGAAGACAACTTTGGAAGGTTTGATTATTTCCTAATCTGTAGTAAACAGAAAAGATTTTCCTTTGAATCAGTTCTTATGCCTAGAGTGACAGTCCTTTCTCATAGCTATGAGATGAAATGCAGTGAAATCTACTATGGAGGTGTCAAGAAACATGGCCTATCATTGCTCCAACTCCTGTAACCACAAACAGAATGTAGAATAACATTTCTCTCAAAATTTTTCACTTACAAACATGGAATTTACTTTTAGGAATGGAGCTGGAAAGCAGAAAATGGCACGGATTTTCAACCTCTGAAGCTTGTAGAACATGAACAAGATTTTAGAACATAAATATGCTGTTTGTTCTTCTGGATCTTGGATTTAATATGTAGAGGTCATGGGATTCTGTGTCAGCTATAGTATACAGTTCCCCTCCAAAAAGGAATGAACAATTAGCAAATTAACTCAGGCATTTCATCAAATTAAATGTCAAATCATGTATTTCTCTTTATCAGTTAAAGTTGAATAGGACTTCAGAAGCTATATTTATAATCATAAACTCCCACCAACATGACTTCAAAATATGAGCTAAACAATTACAGCACTAATGAACAAACCAAACCAGACATGGAAAAGTCCTCAATGCATCAATCCTACACAAAGAGTTGTAAGCAACTGAAGGGGTTGGAATGGGAAAGTTGGCTTTCCTCAAGAAAGAGCACATAAGCCTGGAGTTGGTGGCACATGCCTTTAATTCCAGCACTTGGGAGCAGAGGCAGGTGGATCTCTGTCTTCAGAGCAAGTTCCAGGACAGGATCCAAAGCAATACAGAGAAACCCTGTCTCAGAAAGTAAAAAGCACACAAATTGGTTGACCACTGCCACACAGTCAGGACTAAAAACATAGATACAAGTAACATTATATGGACCAAAGGGTTATATTTAGGAACCTATATATCATATGCATATATAATACATTCTAAGTATATACATATAAACATGCATTCCTATGTATCATACATGTGATTATTCACTGTGTGTGTGTGTGTGCATGTACATACACATGCAGTAACAATTAGTGAAAAAGAAGCAATGAATCTGAAAGAGAGCAGTGAGGGGTATATAGGATGTATTGAAGTTAAGAAAAGGAAGGGAGAAATTATGTTGTGCATATGCAACTATGTTGTGACCTCGATTTTTTAAAAACAGTGACAAAATTAAATCATTTTCAGTGGCATAATGCCATGGTATCCTCTCCACAGAAATTCTATAGTCATGGGATTAAAAAATGTTATCTAAAATGTTCAACATAGTGCTGGGTCATATTTTGTACAAATATTTCAAAATAATCAAAATTATCATTTAGGCCAAGGTTGCTTGCTGGATTCTCTGACTGTTATATGGTCCTGTAGATGTGTGGCTCAGAGCAGACCATCTCTCATTTATTCTGTGTCACTCATCTGGGTCTATGATTTGTGCCTCAGTTTTCTTATCCCTATTGCAATCCCTCATCATCACCTATTCTTTGGATGCTTTTCCCTCGAAACAATTGAGCTGGCCATGTTAGTGCATTCATTCCCATTGGAGTAAGTGAATGAGAAATGCGTAACTCTAATGAAATACAAACATAACCACTAAAATACAAGCAAATATTTAAAAAATAATTTTCAGCAATTAAAAATGACAAAACCATCCTGAAGCTCCAAAGATTTCATTGATTTCTATTAGTGACCATACCTTCTGTGCCCTTTTACTTTCACTTTCAACAGCTTGAGAGGCAAGTTTATTTCTTTGCTGCATCTTTATCTCTCAATAAGAAACAGCAATTCAAATGCAGAAGAAAGGAAGTTCTAAGTTTAAAAGACATTCACAATACTCAATGTTTCCTTGCACTTGCCCTTCTGCCTGCTTCTTTAACTTCTAAATGTTTTGGGCATGTCTGTTCAGAACCCTAACATCTAGAGTTTACAGTTTTCTTTTAACTAATCTGAAAAGTGTTCCCTTATAAATTTCTTTATTATTTTATGGAAGTCTACATATCTTTGCCTGCCTGGAGCTAGGTATGGAGATTTTACAAAGGCCAGAAGAGAGCATTAGCAACCAGAGAGCCGGAGTAAAGTGATTTTAGGCCATTAGTTCTGTGTTCTAGGAACCAAACCCTGGCCATCTGTAAAAACACTATATGCCCTTAACCACAGAGTCATCCCCATATTTCCAAATAAAACTTCCTGAAATATCACATTTCAGATTAGAATTCCAGGAAGCCCATAAAAACCACCTTCTTAGTACTTATAGTTTTATAATATGTGGATCAAATCCAAAGGCAATACACATTTTTTTAATTGAAAGCCTAGCAAATAAGATTTACTCCATATTTTTTGCCAACCCGAATAAAAATATCAAAACCCTGTTTATGAATAGAACTGTTAAGTAGTTGTTTACATTTGGGTGAAAAAAATCAAAACAAAACCCAAGAGTCATTCTCCTTTAATCGTATTGCAGGCTTACTTTGAGAAAGATTTGCCATGCTTGTTTAAAAGTAGACACAGTACAGAAAGAGAGTAACACTGCTTTTCAGATAAGCACAGCAAATGGTGCATTCTAGTGTTGTCATCTCTGTTTAGTGTCAGTGAAGATACAGGCTCAGCAGTATAAAAGCAATTGTCTCTTTAAGAGCTAAATCTTATTTGTGCACAGCATTAGCAATAGCCCCAAGGCAACAATGAAGATGTTTTCAAAGCATTGCTTGGGAGTTTATCAGTGATTCTCCCTGACATTAATGGGAGTTCTATGGGCAGTTCTGTTGCCTTTGCTAGGAAATGTGTGAGGGCTTAAGTACAAATGCTTTTTTGTTTTTCAAGGTTTCTGCAGACTTCATGAAGAAATAATCTGAGCCATAGGTGTTTCTAAAATCATTGAAATAACTGTTTATTTGGTGTATCACCTGTAAGTAATTATAGGAAGCCATAATAATCAAAATAGTTTTTTTTCAGTTTTTTTTTTGAAGTGGGTACTTTATTCTTCCTCTTTTCTTGTGTTTTTATTTTTTTTGCCTTTTTATCACAATATCTATTGGGAGTCTATGTGAACATATTTCTAAAATACATTCTAAAATTGCTTGTCTACATGGACAATAGTATGAAGAATAATGCTAGTAAAAATTGAGTAAATTATAATGGTCAGCACCCTGTCTAGATATTGTTAATATAATGAAGGTTCAATTACAAGGACTTTAGCCCAATCATAATCATAATAAAACAAAACCATCAAAAGCCTGATGTTAATACACTGTATGTATGTATGTATGTATGTATGTATGTATGTATGTATATTTATAAAACTGGACCTACCATAAAATTTCCTCTGGAGGAGAAAGAAGATGAAGGCTCAGGTAAGGCTCATTTTTCTTGATTGAGGACAAAGAAAAATGTTTCGTGATAGGATTAGGGACATCCAGGTAGTTAATGGTGTTTAGAACTCTGAGGACACAGTTAGGATAAGGGAGAGCAGGAAAAGTGACAGAGAAAAGCAACTGGGGGATGAATGGAGAGGGGGAGCAATTAAGGAGATTGTTGATAGAGGCAGCTATTATGGGGTTAGGGAGAACCTGGCACTAGGGAAATTTCCAGGAATCCACAAGGATGACCCCAGATAATTCTCTTAGCAATAATGGAGAGGATGCCCAAATTGGCCCACCCCTGTAATTAGGTTGGTGAATATACAACCTATCATAATAGAGCCTTCATCCAGTAACTGACGGAAGCAGATGCAGAGATCCACAGCCAAACACTGAGCTGAGCTCCAGGAGTCCAGTCGAAGGGAAGGAAGAGGGATTATATGAGCAAGGATAGTAAATATCATGACAGGAAAACCCCCACAGGCAGTTGACCTGAGCTAGTGGGAGCTGGTGGACTCTGGATTGACATCTCCGGAGCCTGCATGGGACTGAACTAGGCCCTCTGAATGTGGGTGACAGTTGTGTGGCTTGGTATGTTTGTGAGGTCCCTGGTACTGGGACTAGGATTTATCCCTGGTGCATGAGCTGGCCTTTTGGAACCTATCTCCTATGGGGTAATGCCTTACTCAGCCTTGATGCAGGGTAGAAGGTTGGGTCCTACCCAACTTGATATGCCAGGCTTTGTTTACCACCAATGGGAGACATTCACTTTCTGAGGAGTAGATGCAGGGATGGGAGAAGGTAGGGGAAGCAGGAGGAAGGGAGGGAGGGGGAACTGTGGTTTGTATGTAAAATGAATTTTAAAAATTATAAAAAAGAAAAACCATGCACAAATATAAAAAGTAAAAGAAAAGAAAAGAAACTGGGATGGAAATTGAATACAAATATGTTACATCCCAAATTACTTAGACCTTGAGAACTGCTTTGATTTATTTATTATTGAATATTATTGATGGTCATGCCATTAAACAGTAACAGTGTGGATGAACAGAAAAACATATAAGGACAGACTGGTATATTTTACTTTGCAAAAGAAAAGCATTGTTGATCTTTTAAATATGTTCAGAATTATTTAGCAGTTCAGGAAAAAATAATAAAAATTATGATTGCACAGAATTTAAGAAAAGAAGTGTGACAGAAGTTGGAAGGGTCATAATGTCTTGAATGGCCATAATATGATTTATTTTATTTTATTTTATTAGTTCAAATTAGGAACAAGCTTGCTTCACATGTCAATCCCTTCTTCCTCTCCCTCTCCTCCCCCCAACATCCCACCTGCCCCTAGCCATTCCCCCTCCACTCCTCAGGCAGTGTAAGGCCCTCAAAAGGGGTTCCCCAAAGTCTACCACATTATCCTGGGTCAGGCCTAGGCCCTTCCACAAGTGTCCAGGCCAAGAGATAATCCCTTCACAAGGTATGGGCTCTCATAATCCTTCTGTTTTTTAAAACCTTACATATTTAATATAGTGCGATACCCCTGTACAAATGGAAAAAAAATAAGGTCAACATTTCTAGACCAATATGGCTGTTAATTTTTGTACAATGCCAACTCAACATGGTAAACTGGTATACTTTTTTCCAAAGTTGACAGCACATCTAAAGTTTCCAAAAATTCAAATATATATATATAATGGCAGTATGCTATGCATGAATATCAGCAATAGTTTTTCCAGGTTCTATAGTCATTTGAACAAAATTGTAGAGACATCCAGTACTCTCCATTTAAAAAGTAAAAAACAAAAAGTAAAAAACAAAATCCCTGAAAAACAGCACAGTTCTGATACTCTTGTTGTACCTTGCACCATTTTTTTAAAAATTATCTTCTCAATCATTATCTGGAAGAAAACCATTCTGAGCAGCATCATTAAAAACAGCTCTGATAAAGCACAGTCACTACTATGTATCATAAAGCAGGTCCACATATGAGTGAGTATATATCATGTTTTTCTTTTTGTGATTGGGTTACCTCGCTCAGAATGGTTTCTTCGAGTTCCATCATTTTCCTGCAAATTTCAAGATTCCATTGTTTTTTTTCTGCTGAGTAGTACTGCATTGTGTAAATGTACCACATTTTCTCTATCCATTCTTCGGTTGAGGGTCATCTAGGCTGCTTCCAGTTTCTGGCTATTACAAATAATGCTGCTATGAACATGGTTGAACAGATGTCCTTGTTATATGAATGTGCTTCTTTGGGTATATGCCTAGGAGTTGAATTGCTGGATCTTGTGGTAGACTCATTCCCATTTTCTTGAGGAGTCGCCATACTGATTTCCAAAGTGGCAGTACAAGTTGGCACTCCCACCAGCAGTGGAGGAGTGTCCCTCTTTCTCTGAATCCTCTCCAGCATAAACTATCATTGGTGTTTTTGATTTTAGCCATTCTGACAGGAGTAAGATGGTATCTCAGAGTTGTTTTGATTTTCATTTCCCTGAGGCTAAGGATGTTGAACACTTTTTTTATGTACCTTTCAGCCATTTTAGATTCTGGTATTGGAATTGTCCATTTGGTTCTTTACCCCACTTTTTAATTGCATTGTTTGGTGTTTTATAGACTCGATTCTTGAGTTCTTTGTATATTTTGGAGATCAGCCCTCTGTCAGATGTGGGGTTGGTGAACATCTTTTCCCAGTCTGTGGACTGTCCTTTTGTCTTGCTGACTATGTCCTTTGCCTTACAGAAGCTTCTCAGTTTCAGGAGGTCCCATTTATTAATTGTTGATCTCAGAGTCTATGCTACTTGTGTTATGTTCAGGAATCAGTCTCCTGTACCGATTAATCCGAGGGTATTTCCCACTTCATCTTCTGGTAGGTTCAGTGTGGCTGGGTTTATGTTGAGGTCTTTGATCCATTTTGACCTAAGTTTTGTGCATGGTGAAAGACTTGGGTCTATCTGTAGTCTTGTACATGTTTGCATCCAGTTATGCCAGCACCATTCGTTGAAGATATTCTCTTTGTTCCAGCATATATATTTGGATTGTTTGTCAAAAATCAGGTGTTCGTAGGTGTGTGGGTTAATTTCAGGGTTTTCAACTCTATTCCATTAGTCTACCTGTCTATTTTTGTGCCAATGCCAAGCTGTTTTCAGGAAAATAGCTCTGTAATATAGCTTGAAGTTAGGGATAGTGATGCCTCCAGAAGTTCCTCTATTGTACAGGGTTGTTTTGGCTATCCTGGGTCTTTTGTTTCTCCCTATAAAGTTAAGAATTGGTCTTTCAAGGTCTGTGAAGAATTGTGCTGTGATTTTGATGGGGATTGCATTGAATCTGTAGATTGCTTTTGGTAAGATTGCCATTTTTGCTATGTTGATCCTGCCTATCCAAGAGCATGGGAGATCTTTCCATTTTCAGGTATCTTCTTTAATTTCTTTCTTTAGATACTCAAAATACTTATGGTACAGGTCTTTCACTTTTTTGGTTAGTGTTACTCCAAGGTATTTTATGTTGTTTGTGGCAATTTTCAAGGGTGATGCTTTTCTAATTTCTTTCTCCACCAATGTGTCATCCTTATATAGTAGGGGTACAGATTTTTTTTAGTTAATCTTGTATCCTGCCACATTGCTGAAGGTGTTTATCAGCTGTAGGAGTTCCCTGGTTGAGTTTTTTGGGTCACTTATGTAGACTATCATATCATCTGCAAATAGTGAGAGTTTGACTTCTTCCTTTCTGATTTGTATTCCCTTGATCTCCTTTTGTTGTCTTATTGCTCTAGCTAGAACTTCAAGGACAATATTGAAGAGGTATGGAGAGAGTGGGCAGCCTTGTCTTGTACCTGATTTTAGAGGAATTGCATTGAGTTTCTCTCCATTTAATTTGATGTTGTCTGTTGGCTTGCTGTATATTGCTTTTATTATGTTGAGGTATGTTCCTGTTAACCTTGATTTCTCCAGGACCTTTATCATAAAGGTGTGTTGGATTTTGTCAAAGGCTTTTTCGGCATCTAGTGAGATGATCATGTGATTTTTTGTCCTCAGTCTGTTTATATGGTGGATTACATTGATGGATTTTCATATGTTGAACCATCCTTGCATCCCTGGGATGAAGCCTACTTGATCAGGATCGATGATTTCTCTGATGTGTTCTTGGATTTGCTTTGCCAATATTTTATTGAGAATTTTTGCATCAGTGTTCATGAGGGTCCTAGTCTGTAGTTCTCTTTCTTAGTTGTGTCTTTGTGTGGCTTGGGTATCAAGGTTATTGTGGCCTCATAAAAAGAGTTTGGTAATGACCCTTCTGCTTCTATTGTGTGGAATACTTTGAGGAGAATTGGTATTAGCTGTATTTTGAATTTCTGGTAGAATTCTGCACTGAAGCTTTTTTTGGTTGGGAGATTTTTAATGACTGCTTCCATTTCATTAGAGGTTATAGTTCTATTTAAGTTGCTTATCTGTTCTTGAGTTAATTTTGGAAAATGAAATCTGTCTAGAAAATTGTCCATTTCCTTTAGATTTTCAAATTTTGAGGAATATAGGTTTACAAAGTATGACCTGATGACTCTCTGGATTTCCTCTGTGTCTGTTGTTATGTCCCCCTTTTCATTCCTGATTTTATTATTTTGCATGTTCACTCTTTGTTGTTTGATAATTTTGGATAAAAGTTTGTCTATCTTGTTGATTTTCTCAAAGAACCAACTTTTTGTTATATTGATTCTTTGTATTGTTCTCCTAGTTTCCATTTTATTGATTTCAGCCCTCAATTTGATTATTTCCTGGCATCTGCTCCTCTGGGGTGTATTGGCTTGTGTGTTTTCTAAAGCTTTCCATTGTGCTGTTAATTCTCTAGTGTGATTATTCTTCTGTTTCTTCATGTGGGCATTTAGGGCTATGAACTTTCCTCTTAGCACTGCTTTCAGAGTATCCCATAGGTTTGGATATGTTGTGTCTGCATTCTCATTGAATTCTAGGAAATCTTTATTCTTTTTTTATTTCTTCCTGGACCCATGAATTGTGCAATTGGGTATTACTTAATTTCCATGAATTTGTAGGTTTTGTGTAGTTCTTGTAGTTGAATTCTAATTTTAAAGCATGGTGGTCTGATAAGACACGGGGTTATTTCAACTTTTTTGTACTTGTTGAGGTTTGCTATGTTGCCAAGTATGTGGTCGATTTCAGAGAATGTTCCATGTGGCTCTGAGAAGAAGGTAAATTGTTTTGTATTTGGGTGGAATGTTCTATAGATATCTGTGAAGTTCAATTGTGCCATAACTTCTATTAGTTCTTTTGTTTCTTTGTTTAGTTTCTGTCTGGTGTTCCTGTCCAGTAGTGAGAGTGGGTTGTTGAAATCTCCCACTATAAGTTTGTGCGGTTTTATGTGTGATTTGAGTTTTAGTAATGTTTCTTTTACAAACGTGAACGCCTTTGTATTTGGGACATAAATGTTCAGTATTTAGACTTCATCCTGTTGGATTTCTCCTGCGATAAGTAGGAAATGACATCTTCATCTCTTTTGACTGATTTTAGTTTAAAGTCCAATTTATTGTATATTATGATTGCTACCCCCGCTTGTTTCTTAGGTCCATTTGATCAGAAAATCTTTCCCCAACCTTTAAATCTTAGCTACTGTCTGTCTTTGAGGTTGAGGTGAGTTTCTTGTATGCAGCAGAAGGAAGGATTCTGTCTTCTTATCCATTCTGTTAATCTGTGCCTTTTTATAGGGGAGTTAAGACCATTAATGTTGATGGATATTAATGACCTTTGATCATTGTTCTTTCTTGTTTGTTTTTGATTTGGTGATGGTGGCAAGATTATGTGTGGGATTCTATCCCTTTTTTTTCTTTTGACTGTTGGTAAGTTGGGATTATCTATTGCCTATGTTTTTCTGGTTGTAGTTAACTTCCCTTGGTTGCAGTTTACCTTCCAGTACTTTCTGTAGGGCTGGATTGGTGGATATGTATTGTTTGAATCTGGTTTTGTTATGGAATATCTTTTTTCTTCATCTATAATGATTAAAAGCTTTGCTGGGTATAGTAGTCAGGGCTGGCATCCATGGTCTCTTAGTGTATGTATAATATCTATCCAGGACCTTCTGGCTTTCAGAGTTTCCAAGGAAAAGTCAGGGGTGATTCTGATAGGTTTTCCTTTATCGGTTTCTTGACCTTTTTCCTTTGCTGCTCTTAATATTTTCTCTTTGTTGTGTATGTTTGGTGTTTTGATTATTATTTGGCGAGGTGACTTTTTTTATTGGGTCAATCTATTTGGTGTTCTGTAGGCTTCTTGTATTTTCATTGGTATGTCTTTCTTTAAGTTGGGAAAGTTTTCCTCTATGATTTTGTTGAATGTGTTTTCTGTGCCTTTGATTTGGATTTCTTCACCTTCTTCTATACCTATTATTCTTAGGTTTGGTCTTTTCATGGTATCCCATATTTCCTGGATATTTTGTGTTAGGGATTTGTTGGACTTAACATTTTCTTTAGGTGATGAATCTATTTCTGCTAGTGTGTTTTCAACTCCTGAGATTCTCTCTTCCATCTCTTGTATTCTGTTGGTTATGCTTGCATCTGTAGTTCTTGATCATTTACCCAGCTTTTCTATTTCCAGAATTCCCTCAGATTGTGCTTCCTTTATTGTCTCTATTTCAGTTTTTATGTCTTGAACTGTTTCCTTGAGAGATTTGTTGATATCTTGTATTTTTTGGTTTGTTTTGTCTTTGATTTCTTTAAGAGATTTTCTCATGTCCTCTTTCAGGTCCTCTATCATTTTCCTGAAGATGTTTTTAAGGTCATTCTCTTCTGGTTCATCTGCATCATGATGTTGAGGTTTTACTGGTGTATGGTTCCTAGTCTCCGGTGGTGTCATATTGGGTTTTCTGTTGTTAGATGTGATTTTACCTTGTCCTCTTCTCATCCTTTCTTCTGGTGGTTGTAGCAAGTGATTCTTGTTCTCCTGGTGGGTGTGGGACCACGGTTCCCTTCTGGTAGATGCAAATAGATCCAATACTCTGATGTCGGTCCTCTTCTCATGGATGGAGGTGTCACTGTTACCCGGGTGTTGGCAGTGTTCAGTTGTGCCGGGTCCCACTGGCCAGCAGTTGGAGACAGAGCTGTCACCAGGCCTTTGGGTACGGATCCTGCTGCCGAACTCTGTCTGGCATGCAGGTCGCTTGCCTCAGATTACTCTGAGCAGAGATGACGGAACCAGAAACAGTTCCTGTTCTACTTGGGCCGGTAGATGGAGGCCCAGCTGCTTCTGGGTGTTCGGCGTTCAGAATCTGCTGCTGGCGAAGTGGGTCTGGCATGCAGGTCGCTTGCCTCAGACGATTTGGCCATAATATGTTTAATAGAGTTAATTGTAATATATGCATATCCTGATTATTATACTTCTGCAAATAATGCAACAGAGGATTCAAAAGACTTCTGTGATACTGAGCAGAATGCTCTAGGGGGGAAGGATTTGTCTTCAAAAAAAAAAAGCAAGCTGATATCAGTGTAGTATAAGGAATGTCTAAAAACATAATTTGGCAGCTTTGTTGGGTTTTAGCCCAGACAACAGGAGCCGAGCTTGCATTGTGCCTGTCTTGACCTCACATAAACCATTGAGGGATAATTGCTTCTTTAAAATGAGGCTTGGTGCTCAGGGTCAGATCTGTTTGGAACACTGTCACTTATTGACACGCACCCTCTAATACTGGAGAAAGGACTTTTGTGAGTTTAACATACAGGATTCATTGCTTTTTTTTTTTTTCCTTCTGAACAAAGGTACACATGCAAATTAAATCATGTTACTAGGGTTTCTTTATTTTGTTAGTAAAAATAATTTTATTGTATAAGGGTTTTTCATGCATATATCTTTATTTACCACATGCAAGCCTGGTGCATGTAGAGGCCAGCAGATGGTTATCTGCAGCCCAAGTTGTGAGCCACCACTTGGCTGCTGAGAACCAAAATAGAGAACCAAAGCCAGAGCAGCAAGTGCTCTTAATCATTGAATCATCTCTCCATTCCTGATAGCTCTCTTTCTAAGATATTATATGAAGAACCAAACACACATATTTTTAAATTGCCATGAAATAAAGTATAAATGTAAATGCAAAATAAATGAAAAAATAATATTGTGAAAATAAAAACCTTCACTAGGCAGTGGTGGTACACACCTTTAATCCCAGCACTTGGGAGACAGAGATAGCCGGATTTCTGTGAGTTTGAGGACAGCTTGGGCTACAGAGGGAGTCTTGAAAAACCAAAACCAAAACTAAAGAAAAAAGAAAATAAAAATATTCCTATTCAAACAAGCTCATCATTCATATAAGAGAATATGTCATACCTTATATGAAATGAAACAGTCTTGGTTACAGGTTAAAGTTCTGGTTTCCTTGCTTTGAGTTAATAACATGCTATAAATGCCCCATATAATATACCCATGAAATGCTACTTTGAGCTAATTTTGTGATTGAAAATTAAAGAATTCACTATCTGATATAATCTATCAAAGTAGGAAGGGGCTGTAATTTACTCTGCAAAGAAGGGCTGAAAATTTTCATTTAAATGAAAGTGTAATTGCAATAATTCCCAGGAAGATAAATTTATCAGGAAATTGAATTTTTGGGCTAGAACAATGCTCCATTTGATACTGGGTCTCCTAAATCTTGTCATCTTTTATGATCCAAACTCTCAAAATATTACAGTTATCCTATCATCTTTAGTCTATTGAAAGGTCTTTAAAGCCCAGACACATTGTTAGATTATTACATCTAAACTGAAAGTTTGCTTCTGGGATATTATTACAAATTTGCCTTTTCCTTCTTGGGTGAAGAATAGCCTATGTCTACTTGTCTACATAGGATATATTTTTACTTGCAGTCTTCCAAAATTAAGCTTGCAAGCACTCAGGTTGCTCCTGTGTTGCTGGCTTGTTTTTAACCCATTTCTCTTCTATGTTTTCCTGAAATCTTGGAGTTGAATTATAGCTAGAGTAATAGGTAAGTTAATTTCAATGAGTTTTATTCTTTTTTGCCTTTTATCTGTAATAACTATGCAATTTTCCCCATTCCATTGTCCACAAATTTTAAAATCTCTCTCTTAATGGCATTAAGAGAAACAAAACATTAAGTACTTTTTAAAAATTAGTCAAATATGTTCTAAGAATATATGTGTCACTTAAATAGGAAGAAATGAATCTTAAGTTACTGGACATGTTCTATAGAAACCTACTATTACATTTTCATGTAAGGAACATAAAGTGAACTTCTTTCTGAAATGAAATGTGTAGTATAGAGTATATCAAAAATGACAACACTTTGGTGATGGTCAACCAGCATGTCTACTGCTTTGTTACTAGGCTGTAATATAACGGTTATTCTTGTTGTCATCTTCATTCACTATGGTGTCTCCTTAGATGATATCAACCAAGAAAGTGAAATGGAAATGTTCATCTGTTACCATTGCTTACCCAATCTCTGGTTTCCAAATTAGTGGTAAACTTCCTTAATTCTTTCCATTTTTATTTCAAAAAGGTATAACATATTACTTAGAGAATTTCTTGAAGAATTAGTGATATATATGCAAATATATATTCATTCTCACACATACATGCATATGAATGAAAACCAATATCCTGGTACATCTTGGAAGAAAAATAAATGGCTTTACTTCCCTCTGTGCACTTATGATGCAACTTTAAGTTTCAGTAGCTCTTGATAATGTATTTGTTCGAGTAGTTAAGTTTTGGAGCTCAAAAGAAAACCCAATGCTTTGTACATTGAGCATACTGTACTCATTCAATATCATCGATCTAAAATCTTATCTCCATTAACAATTGTTCTTATTCATGCCCATCCAATAATACAGGTTTTGTAATTCTTCTAAGAATTTTAAAATTCATAAAAAACTTAGATGTTGGATGTTCAAGATTAGAAGAAAAGATATGTGATTGGTAGGATTTTAGTTGGGGGTGGTGCTAGGGAAGAAAAGGAGGGAGAAGGGAACTGGAATTGTCATGTAATTCAATCTTGTTTGTAATTCAATTAATAAAAAAGCAAAAAAGAGAGATATGTGGTGTAAAAAAAAGAATTTTATTTTATTTAGCGTGTATTAATACAGGTTTTCTTTGTGTAACAACTGTGGCTCGCCTAGAACTCATAGATCTCAAACTGCCTCTGTCTCTTGGGTGCTGAGATTAAAGACATGGGCAAACTTTACCTGTCTGCTCATGGATTTTCAAGGATTGACATTTTAAACATTAAGAGATGCAACATACATGAATAAATGGATGATTTTAAATTAGAAAAATACTTAAGAATCTACTGTAGCTCAAGCAACTGTGCCATATATGCTTTTAATAGCCTGGCAGAGTCTCATTGTGTGTTTCCTATAATAAGGCAATAATTTAGTTTTTGTGGTTTAGATATTTGACATATTTTATTAGTTATTATTAATCTAGTTTAGCCTTTTCTTTGCTATCAAATCTAGGACTGAAATTCTCTCTTTCTTATGGGTGTTAGGAGCTGACATGGTTGCACAGCCCTTACAGGTAGCATGTGCTAAGCTCTTTGGAATCTTCCATGTGTAGATATTTCAAAACTTGATATGCTGACACATAGTATAGCTCTTCCAGTCTGAGATTCTTCTTCTCTCACTATCAAGAAGCATTCATTGACTCAGATCCAATGATGATAGACAGGCAAATGATCTTCCCTGGAGAAGATGTTTGTGTCCAAATTCCCAGACCTGTGTAACCCGACTTGGAAGAGGGGGTGTGATAAAAGTTAATGATCTTGTAATGAGATCTCTCTGGGTTATCTGGATTAGTGAATTCTAAGCACATGTGTTCTTAAAACCAGAAAAATCATATGTCTTCCTTTGGTTCAGGAGACACTAATTTTGGAGATAGAGGAAAGTCTGCAACCTGAAGAGTATGGGGGAGGGCGTTAGGAAGACAAGAGTCAGAGAATTGTTTCTTCCTCCAAAGCCAGAAGAAAGAAGAAAGTCCTTGCCAGCCCCTTGAGAAAAGGTATGACATGGTACAGGGGAGGCAGGCTCCAGAATGATCAACTACTTAATGAGCAGCTCCCTGGGACAGTTGGAAAAGCATTTTTCACCCATGATTAAGAATAGAGTGGCCAAAGAAGGAGATGCAACAAGAATTCAACACCCTAAGTTAGCAATCTTATTGAAAGCAGATCCCCAGAGATGATGAGTGTGGTAAAATAACTTCCTAATTTTGTTGCTTATTACAGATCAGTATGCACAGTAATCAATTTATTTATGGAGTTTTTATACATATTTTATGCTGTTTGTTTACCCCCAACCCTGCTTCATCTCTCTGACTGGCTTTCCTAGATATTCAAGTATCTCTCAGTCCCCACCTTTTATTTGTTCTATTGTCTCCCCTATCTCTTCCATATAAGTCATTTTTTTTTCTAGTTATGAGGTCCCCATTCTAGTTTCCTGGCCTTAACCCAAGTGATTCCTACCTGGATATACATATTTAATAGCAAAAGCTAAGACCAACATATGAGATAAGAAAAGTCTGTCATTAGCTTTTCCTCTGACACAGTGGGAGAGGGACATTCAAACTGGTACTTGGCAGGATTGCAATAGACCGCATCAGATAATGGACAAGTTTCCTCCCACAGCACATTTATATTTGTACACTGTTCCTTGTGGTGACTGAGGATGCCAAGAATGAACAATGCACAGGGAATAGAGAAAGAGATGAAACAACTCTGTTAGAAGAGGGGGAAGCTCAGACAATCATCATCAGATCAGAGCTTCTACTATGTGAGCCATGCATCACTGTCAGTCAACAAAGCAGTGGGGTAAAAAGGACAGAAAAAAATCATTAAAATAAAAGCATTTAGAATGTTACGGGAGTTCAGGACAGGAAAGAGGTAGAGTTTTCTGTCACTGACACTAATGTACCTATCTCTCTGTCTGGTTCAAGTCTATGCAAGGTCATGTATACAGACACACAAATAAAGTATTCTGTTCTTAAAATGCCATTCACAGTAAAGAAAAGCTTCATAGTCTCTATGACAGAACATCTGTTAGATGGCTTCCAAACTGTTTTTTTTTCTTTATTTCATTGCATTCTTCTATATTATAGCCCACTGTATTATCCAAACATAAAGAATTAAAAACATGTAGTAATGAACAGAAGACCCAACTAGACATCTATTTTTTTTAATTTTTTAAAAACAGTTTTTCTTTTCCTCACAAACAATACACCCTGATCTCAACCTTCCTTCCCTCCTCTCTCCCCCAGATTCACTACTCCTCCATTTCCCTTTAGAAAAGAGAGACCTCTCAGTGATATCAAATGAACACAGCATAACAAGATGCAAAAAGAGACCAAGCATAAACTTTCATATCAAATTTGGATGAGGCAACATTGTAGGATGAAAAAGGTCTTATGAGAAGGTGAAAGAGTCAAAGAAACCCCTACCCTCACTGTTAGGAGTCCCTTAAATATGCACAACAACCACAGCATGTATGCATAGGGCCTAGTGAAAATTCATGCAGCCTCCCTGATTGTCTGTTCAATCTCTGTGATTCTCCATGCTCCCTGCTTAGCTGGTCTGTGGGCTCCTGGTCTCCTAGATCCCTCTGGATCCAAAAATCCTTCCTCCCCTTCTACAGGGTTCTGTAAGCTCTGCCTAATGTTTGGCTCTGGGTCTCTACATCTTCTCCCATCAGCTACAGAGGAAGATTTGATGAAGA
This sequence comes from Cricetulus griseus, assembly GCF_003668045.3. NCBI lineage: Eukaryota > Metazoa > Chordata > Mammalia > Rodentia > Cricetidae > Cricetulus > Cricetulus griseus. The sequence continues at coordinate 241,068,441 of NW_023276806.1, read as the reverse complement.
TGTTCAGTGGATACTTTATAAGATTTGTGGAATTACATTTTAATTCTATGTTCTATTATTTAAAAGTATGTAGCAATATAAAAGAAAAATATTAATAATATTAATGATGAAATTAAAGTAAACTGTAAACCATCCATGAATAACAACGACTTTTGAGCTCTATATTTTCTAAACAAATAAAAACTCACACAGACACATATATTGACAGAGTTATTAAAAGCTGTCTAGATTAGTGTATCTTTCTCTTTTAGGAAGGATCTTAAGAGTCACGTGTAATATTCCTTTACATATCAGGTTAAAGAAGAAATAAATATAAATTAAATAAGATGGAAAGATGGTGGATACTTCATCCAGTAATCATAGAGAATCTTTTAGCTTCATTTCTTAAAATGTTGTTTTGTTGTTTGTTTTTTTTCTTTGTGTGTGTCCATTGTTTATTTTTAGAGACAAAATTTCTCTGTGTGCCATTTCTGGCTGTCCTGGAATATGCTTTGGAGATGAGACTGGGCTTGAACTCACTAAGATCCGCCTCCCTCTGCCTACCAAGTGCTAGGACTAAAGGCGTGCACCAACATCTCCTCGCTTAGCTGTATTTCTTAACTAAATTGTTTTCCCCACAATGTATTTTGGTCATATTCTATGACCTCCTCCAATACCTCCAACACCCTGTATATTTCCCTATGCACCCAACCCTTGTTCTTTCTTTCAATCAAAAACAGAGAGAAATAAAATGGAAATCAAGATAAAACAATAAACAACAAAACAATAAGACAAAAATACCAAAACTAAACAAAATGAAACACACACACACACACACACACACACACACACACACACACACACACACAAACAAACAAACAAACACACCACAAAACTTGGAGTACTTTGTGTGTTGGCCAACTACAAGTTAGCATGGGCTTCTCCTGGTAAACTGTGCAGGTCTTGAGCAGGGTGTCACAGTCTCTATGAGTTCATGAGGTCCCATTTATTAAATGGTGTTTTTAACAACTGCACTATCAGAATCTTGTTCAGAAAAAATCTTTTTCTGTTCCAATGAGTTAAAATGAATTCCCCATTTTTTGTCTATTAGATTTTGGACAAGTTTTATCTTCAGGTCTTCAATCATTTGGACTTGTGGTTTTTGCAGGATGATGGTAATTCTGAGCTTCTATGTAGCCATCCTGTTTGAACAGCATGGTTTCCCAAACATGCTGTCTTTTATCCAATGTATACCATTGCCCCCTTTGAAAAAAAGTAGATGCTTTTATGGGTGTAGGTGAATATGTGGATCCTTAGCTGGATTTCCATTGCTCAATGAGTGTTTTTAATGCCAGTAACATTGTCTTTTTCTTAATGTATGCCTGGAGTTTAAGTCTTAGATAGTGAGTGATACTTTGGAATGGATTGTTGCTAATGATGATGTTCATCGTGCAGTATTGATTCATGTAACCTCTAACAAAGTAAATCAGTTCAATCTCCCAACAAAGGAAATATCATTGCATTCTATAATTAGCCAAAATGCTGACTTTATAAAGCTCCTTGGTAAGATGCTTAAAGGCCCCTAAAGTCAGCATAGTTTAAAATACAGAATACTATGGAGGGAATTTTGTATCAGTTAAAGGGATAGAAGTTTCCAGATAAAGATTATTTTCAAACATTATCTGGCTTATTAATGGAAGTCAAATATAGAATATTATCTATCCATATGAAGTAACAATATTTCTGTTTATGAAAATTTAAGTAGCACAAATTCAATTTCTTGAAAGCATGATAACACGGCACTTATAATTTGCCTACCTGTGTGTGATGTTGATATATAGCAATGAAAAGGAAAATTTGAGAGCAGAAACAATAACAGAACAGCAGCTCATTTACATTGCATCTTTGAATTGTTTGAGTCAATTTTCTTTTGCCTTTTGGCAAATGTTTTTCAACAGCCTCAGATGTAGAATGCACTCCTATTGGCTAAAATAACTTTCTAACAGCTGAAGATGCAGCATGAGTCCAAAGACTAATAGCAGCTTTGGAATAAATCAGTTTTATTTCATGGAATAAGGCAAAGCCATTTTACTAATGGATTACAAAGAGGCTAAGAACATGACACAAATGTTCTTCTAAATTGAATATACTGAACACCATTAGTTCTTATACTTCACCATTAACATCTATATAAGCTGTGTGCCAGATTGAGATCTCAGACTTCAGTCTTTAATGTTCAAAATGGATGTTTTTAAGTGGCTTAATTTTAGTTGTAGAACTCATGTCTGTGTCCAAAAAGACGCAGTTCCTATTAGAAATCACTTTGTTTTTATTTTCCTTTTCTTCTGTGTTTTCTCACAATGTATCTGAAAAGATCCTTTTATTTAGAAGTGGTTACCAGTTAGAAAATCAAAATCTGGAAGGTTTACACGAATACCCAGAATTAATTCCAGAATCCCAAACAATATACAATGGAGTTTAAAAGACACTATGACATTCCTTGAAGTCATTTTTGTACATAGACAATAAAAGCACCCACAATTACATCTTTTGAAATAATATAACTAAATAGTACCTTCATTATATGCAGTGCCTGCACTGCTAAGAATTGTGTGTCAAGGTGAAGCTGTATAGATCTTTCACTCTCACTACCTGCTGACATTTCCTACAAACAAGGAACAAGCAAAAAGATTTTAATATTCTTTCATATAAGAAAAAGGTAAACTATATGTTTTTCACTTGCCAGTTCACTTCTGAGTTACTGTAATTATTGTACATTATTTTGTTGGATGGAAACATATGGCTTAACTCTACACTACTGTTTTGCAATTTGTAAAAAAGATGGTATTTCTTTTCCCAAAGATAATAATGACTATGTTGAAGGACTATTCCAGAAAATAAATATCAAGACACAATATCAAGCTCCTTTTTGGCATCATATTTCTATATTTAAATAAAGTGTTAATTGGACATTCCTGCAATCCAAGCTCTAGAGGAGTACAAAGTCACCCTTAGCTATAATGCAAGCTTAAAACTTTCTTGTATTAAAGAGTCTGGTCCCAAAAACAACAATCCACACTGCCAAAGAAGCTAATAAACAAGGAGGTCCCTAAGAGAGACATATATGGTCCCCTGGAGAAGGGGAGTGGTTCAAGATCTGCTGAGCAAATTGGGAGTACGGGAAGAGGGGGGAAGGAGCTAGGAGAATGAGAAGGGGAGAAGAGACTAGGGAAATGTCTGGAGATCTACAAAGATGATACCAGCTAACTATCTCAGCAATGGAGGAGAGGCTACCTTAAATGCCCTCATCTATTATGAGATTGATGATGGACTTACATGCCATCCTATAGCCTTTATCCAGCAGCTGGTGGAAGTAGAAGCAGACACCCATAACTAATCACTGAACTGAACTGGAACCCAGATGCAAAGAAGGACCAGTGAAGAGCACAGAGGTCCAGACCAGGCTGGTGAAACCAACAGAAACAGATGACCTGAACATCCGGGAAATCTTGCTCCCCAGTCTGATAGCTGGAATACCAGCATGGGACTGATCCAGACCCCAGGAACATGGGTTTCTGTGAGGAAACCTCAGAAATCTATGGGACCTCCTATAGACGCCCCGTATTTATCTCTAGCATAGGTGTGGACTTTGGGAGCCCATTCCATATAGAGGAATACTCCCTGAGCCAAGACACACGGGGGTGGGCCTAGGCCCTATCCCAAAGGATACGAAAGACTCTGATTACACCCTATGGAAGGCCTCACCATCCAGGGGGAGCAGAAAAGATATGTGACAGATAAGGTTTTAGTTGGGGGGGTAGGGGAGGTTGGGTGGGAGAAGGGAACTGGGATTGTCATGTAAAACAATCTGTTTCTAATTCAAATTTAAAGAGCTGGGAGAAAAACAAGTAAATAAACTAATAAATACGCAAATAAACAAATGTAAAGTTTAAATGACTATTTGAATGGAAGGAGGGACCAGTAAGAAAAAGGCAGCATATAAAGACAGAGGAACCCTGTGTGTGAATAATGACATGGTATATCAGCATACATTTATGAATGCATAATCAAACCCATTATTTGGTATGTTAATTTAAAAATATATTTTTAAAGTTTAAAACTACTCCACTGATGTCAGAAGAAGTCTGACTGCTGCAAAAGGGACATTCCTATGATTAGTGCAATGAGATTCCCAGATCTCATTAGCATAAAAGATTTGCTGACACTGGTACAAATGCCTTTCTCTGTCTATGTAAGCAGAATCTTGGGTTCATTTGGTGATCTGACCAGGAGCCATTCTCTTGTCCTACCTTTTCCAGTGTTGTAATATTAGCCCTACAGAGCTGATAACATAAAGGAGCCACTATGACAGAGAAAGTAGAGTTCCCAATGCAGGGAAGCAGGTGGGCTGCTTGACAACTGAACAATGGGACGAACAGAGAGGTCAGCATGTCAAATGACAGGAGCAGCAAACTAGACATTTACTTGACAAATGAAGAAAGGCAGAACTGGGGCAAGCAGCAAAACAGCAGGACCAGGGCAGTTGTGCCAAACACCTAGTGACATGAACGATGGCAGAGGTACAGCCATGGTAACCTTGGAAGTAAAGAGTCAGTGGTTTCAGAGTTGGCAGTGGTGAGACAAGGACGATAACAGCTGTGGGGACAGCAGTGGAGAGCATATGTGAGGAGGGTCTTAGACATTTTAAATCTGGAAGCTGTAACAACTCCCGCTAGCAAGGGCTGAAGAATCCTGAAACCCTAGGCTGAAATAAGACTTATAACATCCTGAGGGCTGAACATCTCTAAGCCAGAAGCTTCTACTAGAGCCATTGCATTAGTGCTGCTGTGCAGTGTATATTGCTATTGCTCACTGCCACCGGATGCCAAGGGATACAATAGCTGCCAAAGAGCAACTCTGGAAGGTTTTCTCCCAACATTGCTGTGGTTTCTATCTGGACAGAGAAAAAAGGTCTGAGGTGGCTGACTAGTAACACTGCATGGAAGCCTAGATGATATTTTAAATTTTGGTCCATCCCATTATTCCAGATACCTCCATTCTGGAAATTCTTGGTTATTATCTGCAACCATGGTTATCATGAGGTTTCAAATTTCAGGTGTTTACTTTAAAATGTATTATATTTAAAATGCTTATGAATATAAATCACAAAACACACTGCTTGTCAAAACAATCTTAAAAAACATAAGATTGTAAGGTTTCCTTTTCTGGAATATAAGCATACAGTGGTGTGTGGTGTGAAAGTTTTGAAAACATTCCCACCTGCAAACTACAAATTGACTGAAATCAGAAAACAAATTAAGAAGTCAATGTATCTGTTTGCAGTCCAAATATGGAAAACTCAATCCAGAACCAGAAAATTCCTAGCTATTCTAGCTGAATACAACAGATCTTACTGAAAATTGAAAGAAAAATTCAAGTGTTTGTTAACAATTTGCAGTAAGAAAGAATTCTCCAAAAAAAAAAAAAACTGAATAGTGAGATTTGGAAACATGAGGGATCCATAGACTTGCTGAGATTATTTCTCTACCTGACTATGTAAGTGTTCTGGTACCAAAGAAGTGCACAGGCCTTTTGCAGAAACAGAAATGGAGAATTCAGACAGATGGAACAGGTCATGTGATCCTTACCACACAACTGCCTATCAGCCAAGAATGGAAGATTTGTTGGGTTTTTTTTCAGATATTTTTTATTTGAATTAGAAACAGGAGGGTTTTACATGTCAATCCCAGTTCCCTTCTTCCTCAAGTCCTCCGCTAACACCCCCCCCCAACTAAAACCCTACCTATCACATATCCTGTCTGCTCCCCCTGGATGGTGAGGAGTTCCATAGGGTGTCATCAGAGTATATCTTATCCTCTGGGAAAGGACCTAGGCACACCCCTGTGTGTCTTGACTCAGGGAGTATTCCTCTGTGTGGAATGGGCTCCCAAAGTCCACAACTATGCTAGGATAAGTACTGAACTACTACAGGAGGTCCCGTAGATTTCCTAGGTTTCCTCATTGAAATCCATGTTCATGGTGTCTGGATCAGTCCCATGCTGGTATCCCAGCTATCAGTCTGGGGAGCAAGAGTTCCCAGATGTTCAGTTCAGCTGTTTCTGTGGTTTTCACCAGCCTGGTCTGGACCCCTGTGCTCTTCATTCGTTCTTCTCTGCATATGGATTCCAGTTCAGTTCAGTGATTAGTTGTGGGTGTCTGCTTCTACTTCCACCAGCTGCTGGATGAAGGCCATAGGACGGCATATAAGACAGTCATCAATCTCATTATCAGGGGAGGGCTTTTAAGGTAGCCTCTCCTCTGTTGCTTAGATTGTTAACTGGTATCATCTTTGTAGATCTCCAGACATTTCCATAGTGTCTGATTTCTCTGTAAACCAAAAATGTCTCCCTCTATTATGTTATCTCCATTCCTGTTATCATCAATTCTTCCCCTGACTCAAACTTTCTGCTTCCTCATGTCCTATGCATCCCTCCTCTTCTCCCCTTCACATTCTCTTAGCTCCCTCTCCACACTTCCCGTGTTCCCAATTTGCTCAGGGCATCTTGCCCCTTTCCCCTTCTCCAGGGGACCATGTATCTCTCTCTTAGGGTCCTCCTTGTTTACTAGCTTCTCTGGCAGTGTGGATTATAGGCTGGTAATTCTTTACCCTATGTCTAAAATCCACATATGAGTGAGTACATACCATGTTTTTCTTTTGTGATTTGGTTACCTAGCTCAGAATGGTTTCTTTTAGTTCCATCCATTTTCCTGCAAATTTAAGATTCCATTGTTTTTCCAAAAGAGTAGTACTTTATTGTGTAAATATACCACATTTTTTCCATCCATTCTTCAATTGAGGGACATCTAGCCTACTTCCAGTTTCTGGCTAATACAAATAGTGCTGCTATGAACATGGTTGAACAGATGTCCTTGTATGAATGTGCTTCTTTTAGGTATATGCATAAGTGTGGAATTGCTGGGTCTTGTGGTAGTCTGACTCCCATTTTCTTGTGGAGTTGCCATACTCAATTCCAAGGTGGCTGTACATGTTTGCACACCCAACAGGAGTGAAGAAGTGTTCCCCTTTTTCCACATCCTCTCCAGCATAAACTGTCATTGCTGTTTTTTATTTTGGCCATTCTGACAGGAGTAAGATGGTATCTCAGAGTTGTTTTGATTTGCATTTCCCTAATGGCTAAGAATGCTGAACACTTTATGTATCTTTCATCCATTTTAGATTCCTCTATTGGTAATTGTCTATTTAGTTCTTTACCCCACTTTTGAATTGCATTGTTTGGTGTTTTGTAGACTAGCTTCTTGATTTCTTTGTATATTTTGAAGATCAGCCCTCTGTAGATGTGGAGTTGGTGAATATGTTTTCCCAGTCTGTGGCCTACTGTTTTGTCTTGTTGCCTGTGTGTCCTTTGCCTTACAGAAGTTTCTCAGTTTCAGGAGGTCCCATTTATCAATTGTTGACCTCAGTGTCTGTGCTACTGGTGTAATGTTCAGGAAGCAGTATCCTGTACCAATTAATTCAAGGGTATTTCCCACTTTGTCTTCTAATAGGTTCAGTGTGGCTGGATTTATGTGGAGGTCTTTGATCCATTTTGACTTAAGTTTTGTGCAAGGCAATAGGCTTGGGTCTATCTGCAGTCATCTACATCTCCGCAACAAGTTTTGCCAGCACCATTTGTTGAAGATGTTATCTTTGTTCCATCTTATAAATTTGGATTGTTTGTCAAAAATCTGGTGTTCATAGGTGTGTGTGTTAATATCAGGGTTTTCATCTCTATTCCCTTGTTCTACCTGTCTATTATTGTGCTAATACCATGATCTTTTCAGGAATATAGCTCTGTAATATAGCTTTAAGTCAGGGATAGTGATGCCTCCAGAAGTATCTTATGTTGTTTGTGGCAATTGTAAGGTTTAATGTTTCTCTGATTTCTTCTCCACCAAAGTTTCATTGGTATACAGTAGGGCTACAGATTTTTTTGAGTTAATCTTGTATCCTTCCACTTTGCCGAAGGTGTTTATCAGCTGTAGGAGTTTTCTGGTAGAGCTTTTGGGTCACTAATGTGGACTATCATATCATCTGCAAATAGTGAGAGTTTGACTTCTTCCTTTTCAAAATGTATTCCCTTGATCTCCTTTTGTTGTCTTATTGCTCTAGCTAGAACTTCAAGGACAATGTTGAAGAGGTACAGAGAGAGTGGACAGCCTTGTCTTGTCCCCAATTTTAGAGGAATTGCATTGCGCTTCTCTCCTTTTATTTTGATGTTCCCTGTTGGCTTGCTCTATATTGCTTTTATTATGTTGAGGCATGTTCCTGTTATCACTGCTTTCTCCAAGAACTTTATCATGAAGTGGTGTTGGACTGTGTCAAAGGCTTTTATGGCATCTAGTGAGATGATCATGTTTTTTTTTTTTTTCTCAGTCTGTTTATATGGTGGATTACATTGATGGATTTTCATATTTTGAACCATCCTTGCATCCCTGGGATGAAGCCTACTTGATCATGGTGGATGATTTCTGTAATATATTCTTGGATTTGATTTGCCAATATTTTATTGAGAATTTTTGCATCAATGTTCATGAGGGATATTAGTCTGCAGTTCTCTTTCTTAGTTGTGTCTTTGTGTGGCTTGGGTATCAAAGTTATTGTAGCCTTGTAAAAAAATTGTCAATGTCCCTTCTGCTTCTATTGTGTGGAACAATTTGAGTAGTATTGGTATTAGCTATTCTTTGTATTTCTGATAGAATTCTGCACTGAAGCCATCTGGCCCCAGGCTTTTTTTTTTGGTTTGGAGACTTTTGATGAGTGCTTCTATTTTCTTAGAGGTTAAAGGTCTGTTTATGTTGCTTATCTGTTCTTGATTCAATTTTGGTAAGTGATATCTGTCCATAAAATTTTTCATTTCCCTTAAATTTTCAAATTTTGTGTAGTAAGGGTTTTCTCTCTTTTTTTTTGTCTTTGTGCTAGTTTTTATTTATTTATTTGTTAGTTCAAGTTAGGGATCAAGCTTGTTTCACATGTAAGTCCCTTTTCCCTCTCCCTCCCCTCATCCCCATCCCTCCTACCCCACCCCAACCTACCACCCACCCCATCTACCCAACACTCCCCAGGCAGGGTAGTGCCCTCAACAGGGGCTCTGCAGTGTCCACCAAATCTTCCTGTTCTGGGCCTTGGCCCTTCCCCATGTGTCCAGGGCCAGAGTGTATCCCTTCAACATGGATGTCAATAAGGAGGCCTCTGCACTCGAGGGAGCCTCTGGTAGTGGATTAGCATTTTTCCCTGGTGCAAAAAGGGACTTTGAGAGCCCATCCCACATGAAGGGAGTAAGGGTTTTCAAAGTGTGACCTGAAAATTCTCTGGATTTCCTCAGTGTTCAATGTTATGTCCACTTTTCATTTCTGATTTTGGAAATTTGCATGTTCTCTCTCTCTGCATTTGGTTAGTTTGGATAAAGGCTTGTCTATCTTGTTGATTTTCTAGAAGAACCAACTCTTTGTTACATTGATCTTTGAATTGTCTTCTTTGTTTCAATTTTATTGATTTCTGTGCTCAGTTTGTTTATTTCCTGGCATCTACTCCTCTGGGGTGAATTTGCTTCAATTTGTTCTGGAGCTTTCAGCTGTGATGTCAACTCTCTTGTTTCTTCAGGTGAGCATTTAGAGCTATGAACTTTCCTGTTAGTGCTGCTTTCAAAGTGTCCCATAAGTTTGGGTATGTTGTGTCTACATTTTCATTGAATTCTAGGAAGTCTTTAATTTCTTTATTTCTTCCTTGACCCAGGAATGGTGCAATTGCATGTTGTTCAATTTCCAGGAGTTGGTAGGTTTTCTGCCATTTGTGTTGTTTTTTATTTCTAACTTTAAACCATGGTGGTCTGATAAGACACAGGGGATAATTCCAAATATTTTGTACCTGTTGAGGTTTGCTATATTGCCTAGTATGTGGTCAATTTTTGAGAAGATTCCATGTGATGCTGAAAAGAAGTATATTCTTTTGTGTTTGGATGGAAAGTTCTATAGATGTCTGTTAATCCCAATTTGGTCATAACTTCTGTTAGTTCCTTTGTCTTTTTGTTAAGTTTCTGTCTGGTGGTACTGTCCAGTGGTGAGAGTCGGGTGTTGATGTCTCCAATCATAACTGTGTAAGGTCTTATTTGTGATTTAAGTTTTAATAATGTTTGCTTTACAAATGTTGGTACCTTTGTGTTTGGGGAATAGATATTCAGAATTTAGATTTCTTCCTAATGGATATTTCCTGTGATGAATATGAAATTACCTTCTTCATCCCTTTTGATTTAATTTAGATTGAAAACTAACTTGTTAGATACTAGGATAGCTACCCCAGCTCGATTCTTGTGTCCATTTGATTGGAATATCTTATCCCAACCCTTTACTCTGAGGTAATATCTGTTTTTGAATTCGAGGTTTGTTTCTTGTATGCAGCAGAAGGATGGATTCTGTCTTCGTATTCAATCTGTTAGTCTGTGTCTTTTTATCAGCCAGTTAAGACCATGAAGCTTGAGGGAACTTAAGGTGTATTGAGAGTTTATTCTTGTTTGTTTTTATTTGTTGTTGGTAGTGGTATTGTATGTGGATTTACCCTGCTTTTTCTTTTGGGTTTTTGTAAAGTGGTATTATCTAATTGCCTATATTTATGTGAGTGTAGTTAATTTCCTTAGGTTGGAGTTATCCTTCCAGTACTTTTTGTAGGGCTGGATTAGTGGTTACATATTGTTTAAATCAGGTTTTGTCATGGAATATTTTGTTTTCTCCATTTATAATGATTGAAAGCTTTGCTGGGTACAGTAGTCTGGGTTGGCATCAGTGTTCTCTCGGAGTTGGCAGAATATCTATCCAGGTCCTTCTGGCTTTCCGAGTTTCCATCGAGAATTCTGGTGTAATTCTGATAGGTTTGCCTTTATATGTTACTTGGCCTTTTTCCTATGCTGCTCTTAATATACTTTCTTTATTCTGTACGTTTGGTATTTTAATTATTATGTGACAAGGGGACTTTCTTTTGTGGGCCACTCTATTTGGCGTTCTCTAGGCTTCTTGTACTTTCATTGGCATGTCTTACTTTAGGTTGGGAAAGTTTTCTTCTATGATTTTGTTGAAAATGTTTTCTGCGCCTTTGAGTTGGATTTCTTCACCTTCTTCTATACCTATTATCCTTAGGTTTGGTCGTTTCATGGTGTCCCATATTTCCTCGATATTTTGTGTTAAGGATTTGTTGGACTTAGAATTTTTTTTTGTTTTGCTTGATGAATTTATTTCCTCTAGTTTATCTTCAACATCTGAGATTCTGTCTTCCGTGTCTTGTATTCTGTTGGCTATGCTTGCATCTGTGGTTCCTGATTGATTACTTAGCTTTTCCACTTTTATCATTCCCTCAGTTTGTAGTTACTTTATTGTCTGTATTTCAGTTTTCAGGTCCTGAACTGTTTCCTTCAGCTGTTTTATTGTATTTTCTTTTTTTTTGGCTTTTCTTGATTTCTTGCATCTTTTGTTTTGTCTTTCTTCCATTTCTCTGAATGATTTTCTGATTTCCTTTCTTAAGTTCTCTATCATTTGCATGAAGTTCTTTTTAAGTTTGCTTTCTTCATGTCTTGCTGCTGTAGAGTCCCTAGATTCTGGTGGTGTCATATTGGTTTTCCTGTTGTTGGATGTGTTCTTATATTGTCATCTTCCCATCTCTTCTTCCAGTGGGTACAGGTGGTGTAACTTCCTTTCCTAGTGTGTATGGGTCTGGTGTTCTCTTCAGGTGGGTGCAATTGGCTCCAATACTCTGATGGTTCTCAAGGTGGGTGCAGGCATGTCTGAGGCACTTGCTCTCCAGTTGGGCAGGAGAAGGATTGGGGCAGAGATGTCAGCAGGTTCTAGGTTGCTTGGTCCTCAGGGTTCGAGTCTTCTTGCCTGCAGACCTCTGCCAGAATGGGCAGGCAGAAGTTGGGGACAAGTCAGGGGCCAAAGCAGCTGACCTCTGTACTCTTTGCACTCTGCACTGTCTGGGGGCAGAGTAGCCCAGTGATCTTAGCGGAGTCAGAGTCCCTGGGTCCTCAGGGACTGATTTAGTCTCCCTGCATATCCCGGGCCGGATTTTCCAAAGTGGGCAGTCAGAAGTTGGCCCCAAGACAGGGGCGAAGCATCTCACCTCTGCACTCTTTGGGGGCCATTATAGCCCAGCGATCTCAGCAGAGTCAGTGTCCCTGGGTTTTAGGGACCAATTCCAAAGATTTGTGGTTTTTAGTGTTTGAGAACCATATCTACCCAAAGTCGTAGAAGATAACTAAACTGCCTATAATTGGTTGGCCACTGGGATTTACTTTAAAATTGTGAGACTTTTTAAAACATATGAACAGATATTAGCAATTATATCCTGGCTATGTGTGTGTGTGCTTGTGACCCAGAGCTTTTATATTATTATTTGAATACCTAATGTTCCCTGAAAATTCAAAACACAAGGACACATGTGGGTCTTTATTATGCAAAGGACAAATGACTGTCAATTTAACTTGACTGGAAATTAACTCAGAAGCAAGATTTTGAAGCCAATTGTTTTGAAGAAAATTCTTATATGTCCCCAGTTATATTCATAGATGCTTACAAAGAAAGAGAATAAATTGTTTGCTCATACAAAGACTTGCATGGGAATGTTTCAATGGGCAATATTTACCACAGTTCCTTAAAGGAAAACAATACTCAGCATATTATCTATCTTTTCACAAATCCTTATGTTTCCTATACAACTCTTTATGCTGCTGTCAAGTAACCTTGATTCCAACTGTGTAACTGAATTCTACTATAAATATTTGATACTATTCTTTGTATGTTCAGTTTACAAAGAAAATTAAGGGATAAAATCAGAGGTGAAGAAATGCTACCCTGGAATGTGCCAGGGATGATGCTGGACTTCTTTACTTGGTAAAGCATTCTAACAGAGAACAAAGTACTCCATGTTCCCTGAGGACTGAATGTAAAACTTAAACATCGACAGTTTTCCCACATAAAAATAACTATTTATGTAATGTCAAATCAACTATATAAAGATCAAGAATGGACCTCATGTCACTAAAACTAAGTGGTCAGCCAAGTATTCCCTGTAGAGATGAGGAACATGGAAAATATGAAAACTATATTTAATTATGTGATTATTGAATGGTTGCTTGACTATAGCATGACAGTTGACATCATTTGAAGAAATTATTTTCAGCACCATGAGCTTTTAGTGAAATTTCCAGAAGCATCAGAAAGCTTACATTCCTAGAGTATTTTAGCTTTTGGCACCCACACAGGTCCCTTTGCTAGAGTAGTAATTTGCTATGTTTTAAGTGAAAGAATGTTATCAAAAATTGTATTTTTAAGAAGTCTAGGGCAACGTCATGACAACTAATGTCTTATTCTCTGAAATCAGAATCTTAATGGATTTTATTTTGAAAAGCATGTGTGTATTTAAAGGCTTAAAATTTAAGTTGAGAGGAACTATAAAAGTATGAAGTATACAAAACTGCTTTCAATCTATCTAAAACCATACATGTTTATGACCTGAAAAGAACCAGAGAAGTTCACTTAAAAGAACACTGGGTAATTATTTTTTCCATTAATGTAAAATAGGGAGGAATCCTTTTAACACTAATTTTCAGTCAGCTTCAATTTTGCATGTAATATGGTGCTGTTAGATTGCAGATGCAAAGGAAAAAGAAAACAATCCTTACACTAGGAAAAGCTAAAAGCAAATTATATTTTTGTTCAAAATCAGCATGAAATTGGCACACTGAATATGTTTTAATTATTATTAAAAGATTTCTTACTTAAATAACATTCTTAATGTCCCAAGGTACATAATCAATACTGATTAAACAGTGCCAAAAAAGATAATATAAATCAGTTTTAAAAAATGTCCTCACATGACTTGACAACATTTGATTACATGCCTTGATTTTAATCAACAAGCTTTAAGTTAACCATTTTTCTTCTTTGAAGTTAGATCTTCCATATGATCTGTATCTTCAGTGTTTCAATACCATATTTTAAGAATACATCTTTTGCTAGACTAGTAGAATGAATATATTTGTATTGTTACTTTTTTATTACTGTAATAAAATATCACAACTAATGCAACCTAAGGAAAAGTTTCTTCTGGCTCCTAGTTCCTAATGATAAGAAATCCAGGCACTACAACAGGAGAAGGAGTGGCAAGAAGAAAAAGGAGGAGGAGGAGGAGGAGGAGGAGGAGGAGGAGGAGGAGGAGGGGAGGACCAGGAGCAGGAGAAGGAGGAGGAAGAGAAGGAGAGAGAGAGAGAGAGAGAGAGAGAGAGAGAGAGAGAGAGAGAGAGAGACATACAGACAGAGAGCCCAATCAACAATTACTTCTAGTGGCTTCTAGCAGTACTACATCTCCCAAAGGTTTCATGACCTTCTACATAAGTGCCACAAAGTGGGACCAAGTCTTGAAATAAATAAGTCTCATTCAAACCACAGCAATATTACCACTCCATGCCTTAGAGGCTCATGGTCATCTCCTTGTATAAAATGCATTCATTAGCCGGGCATTGGTAGCACACACCTTTAATCCCAGCACTCGGGACGCAGAGGCAGGTGGATCTCTGTGTGAGTTTGAGGCCAGCCTGATCTCCAGAGTGAGTGCCAGGATAGGCTCTGATGCTACACAGAGAAACCCTGTCTCAAAAAAATCTAAAAAAAAAATACATTCAGTAATACTTCATAAGTACTCAGTCTTTAACAGTCTCTACTTTTGTACAGTACAGTTCAAAAGCCCAACATGTAATCTCTTCTGTGACTCAAGATAATCCCTTTACCATGACTCTCTGTAGAAAATGCACACACCCAGATGAAACTTGTTATAATTCCAAAATAAAACAAAAATGAATGGGAGCTTGATGGGGGGTGTCCTTCTGTATATGTATTTCTTTTATTGGATGATGAATAAAACACTGATTGGTAAATATCCAGGAAGAAGATAGAGGTGGGGCTAAGAGGCCAGAAAGAAGGCAGAGAGATGCCTTGGAGAGACTTACCATGTAGCAGAGGAAGGAGTAAAAGGTCCATAACCTTCTCCAGTAAAATGAGACCACTCAGAAATACTTAGATTAATAGAGGTTGGTTAATAACAGACAGCTAGCCAGTAAGTAGTCCTAGCCTACAACCAACAGTTTAATAATAATTAATATGTGTCTGTGTGCTTATTTGGAGATGAAGGGCATCAGGACCTGGTGGGACAGAAACCTACATCATCAGGAACTCAGTGAGAAAAGATTAGATTAAAACAAGACCCAGACCTCAAAGGTCAATCAACAAGTCCTAGATATTAAGTCTAGCATCCAGAGTTTTGAAGTTCTGAAACACATATCGCTCCCTTAGCTGGTTACATGGATGATATGCTGCTATGATTGTCAAATGTCTAAGGACCCTGCCATCTCTAGTGTTGTGCTCTCTTAATCACAATCTAGACTTCTTCATCACAGTTTCTATCAATCGACTCTCAGGGAAGTCTCTTGGGAATTCTTACTCTGTCACATATGTTGCTTGGCCAGAGTACTTTGAAACAGAATACAAAGAATCCGTGACCACTTTTCTTTTGTATCTTCCACGCTTCCAAAAGACAGTACTAAGTGGATGATACTGCTAAATCAAGCTGCCAGTTTGGGATGTACTCTGAACATTTGGACTCAAATGTCATAGTTTATTGTAGGAATAGAAATCCCTTATGGATTTCAGTTCTCAAATTGGAACTTTATACAACTTATATGGGCATGGTCTGTTTCTGAGAGCACCTTTGCTATCTTTCCAAGGCAGAGAAGAAGGCTTCTCTTTATTGACAATAATTTCCTCTACAATTACAGCCCATTTTTTTATTGTCATCAAATGAGTCGACTGTAACAACAAAAGCCACCATGCCAGCATTTCGAAGACAGACTAAACTAACAATCCTACCCAGCTATGATGCCTATGAATTACATTCATGATCAGCAAGTTACAAAAACCCGGTGTTTACAAGTAATGGCATAAATGGTTTGGTTGTAACCAACGGCTCTCTAATTGACCCTAAACCAAACTAAAAAAAGACATATATTATACCTTGTCCTGGAAACCTAGACAACTAAATACCCAGGGCTAGTAAAGTCATGGACAATGGAGGAGAACCTATAACCTCCATTTTACTACACTAGCAGAATCTTTAACTACATACTAAATATTATTTCTTATATGAACTGATAAGTATAGTTTTTAACCATCAACAAGGACTGTTCTCTTTGCAACAGATGGAGACCACTACAGAAAACAACTATCTATCAAATTGCAGGGTTGTAGAGCCTAGATCCAACTGATACATCTATCACACAACTTCTGCTCCTAAAGCTCAGAGTTATTATACAAAATGGGACAGAAAGATTGTAATAGCCAGAGAATTGAGGCACTTGTTCTGAGGTCATGTCTCTTAGTAACTTCAGATACTACACTCATGAAGTCTCACCAGCATAGCTGCCTACAAATGATTTCATATAGGAGAACACAAATAGGCTTGCAAACATTGATGGGGAAAATCTCCAGGGGCCTCAACCTTCTGTTGAAAATTGGAGAAATATTCTTTCCCAATGATGAGAACACTGATTATTCAAAACCAAATAGACAATTCTGAAATACATATATCAAAAATGAAATGAAGTGAGGTCATGAGGTAGAAAGCAACAATTTGTAGTTTTGTTCATGGGAAGATTTGGAGGGAAGAAAGGGAAGAGTGGAATGAGGTAATTATAATTAAAAAACACAGAAAATATAGTATAATCATCATCACCACCACCAGAAATGAAAGCATGCAAGTGTTTTTTTATTTATTTTTTATTTTTTGGTTTTTTGAGATAGAGTTTCTCTGTTTTGCTTTGGAGCTTATCCCTGGATTCTCTGCATAGACCAGAGTGGCCTTGAACTCAAATCCACCTGCCTCTGCCTCCCAAGTACTGGGATTAACGCAACAGCTACCAACTTCTTTTCCATTTTATCATGGAAAAGTCTTACACCCATGTTCTTTTACATTGTATACCTGCAGGAAAGTAACACAGTAATAACCATCCCACATTCCACAGACTCAGTTTTATGATGTCTAGTATTTTTTTCCACCAAAGAATTCAGTCCATTGCTCTTTTAGTTTTAGCTTCATGAAAATTGAAAGAGCATAGGCAGAAGACAATCTGTGGCTAACAGAATCCTTGTTACTCTCCAAATCCTCTTGAGCCAGTTCTACACTGTTCACATTACTATCATCCAGGACTATATTAGAATGGGCTATTACTCTCTGCTTGTGGTAGTCAACCACTTCTCTAATGAAAACTTCTAAAGTCTTACACATTTTTTCAAACATCAACATGGTCAGAATTCTTATCGAAACAACCCCACTCCCTTGGTAACAATTTTTGTATCAGTTCCCTTTTCTGCAATGATAAAATACCACCACCAAAGGCAACTTAATGAATAGTTTGTTTTAGCTTATCATTCAAGAAGGCTAGAATCCATATGGTAAGGAATAAGTGACATGTAGCATGAGAAGGACTATGGTAGGTTTCATTTTTATTTGCAGAGAGGAAACAGAGAAAGAGAGCAGGAAGTCTGGAAGAATATAAAACCTTACTTTCTGCAGCAAGGCAGAAAGAATCCCATTACCTCTCCATATATTTGAACATTTGATTCTAAATGGACAATGTTAATAATCAAATTAAAATCCTAGCATTTAATTATTTTTTTTGCTCTTCATTTGGTGATAAAGATAGCATCATGCTCTCCATGCATATCATGTACTGCAATTCCTTACTTCTCATAGATACAAAATTACATATTGATATTAATCATTACCAGATAAAGATGTATAAGGAAAGGAGGCATTATTCATTGATATCAAATTTAAAAAAAACTTGAAAGAAGCAAAGATATCAAACAATTACACATTTAACATAATGGAAAGGTTTGATATTAATATCAATGTGCCAACTTCATTTAAAATGCACTGTGAATATAGACATTTATGTTGTTTTATATTTGTTTCCCATAATAATTTCTAAATCACTTTTACTCATAGGATTAGATTTTTCAGTTCAGCTTATTTAAAAAGAGGGAGAAACAAACATACCATTGGAACATGAGTGTGCATTTACAAATCAGATTTCTAGACTCCCTGCTTTGGTTTATTTGATTGTTTTTAATATGAACTTATAAATTACCTTGTAAGATATGGTCACTGTGTCATCTCTCTACTCTGCAATGTTCTAGTCAAATCATCAACTTTCAGTACACAAAACAATTCACACATCTTACTCTAATTTTCAGTGTGTATTTCTTTTAAAAGGTGTGGTTGGGAAGGTCTCAACACTTAGGTCCTTAGTCGAAAAGCATCTTACATGAATGCTTCTTGGCCATTGTCTCTAAATTGGTCAAGTGGATAACAACAAAATCTACCATTTCTTCCTTTATCTTTTTATATAGAACTCATTTTAATTTATAATAATTATATCTTTTAAAATTGAAACATTTTAAATTAAACTTAAAAATAATTCCAATTCTTGTTTAATATTGGCAGTGAGAGAGAAAATTATACCTGTTTCTTCCAAGACTTTTCTGTATAAGTTTAATGATATTTATTAAATATATGTAAATTTCTGCTCTCAATGTTGTTAAAATTTCCCCTTAAATTACATGGTTTTCACACTTAATTTATTAACTATTTATGCTTTAAATTGCTAAAAGTTATATAGAAGGATAGAATTATTTTACAAATGGGATAAGTTTCACCCCACATAATTACTTACATACTACTTTCCATACTGACTTAACTTTTCAGCTACTGGTGAATAAAATTAGGCCGCCATGCATGCTAGACAAGTGCTCAACCACTGACTTATGTGTTCTGAGCTCTTATCGGCAGAAATCTTCAATGTCATTAAATCCTATTTATATTTTACCCTTGGAATGATCCTATTTTGGACTTGTAAATTTTTTCTAATATTTTATTCCATGAGATAAAAAATACTGGAGAAACAAACATTTGTGAATGAAAAATTAGTAGAAAGTGAGAAGTTTCATATTTACAGACCACCCATTTAGTCTAAGATGATCACCACATTACCCTCTTAAACTGATGATCATGATGTCTAGGAAGGTGAATATCTTTTGAATAGCTACATTCCCATTCAACCACTGCTAGTGTATTGTGGACAATAACACTGGAAATGAAAACAGTTCATGTTATCGATCACTAACCTCACCACAATGGTTCATAAAAGAGGAATTTTAAAAAGTTATTTTCTCAAGGATGGAATGGGTATCTTATGGTTTCTATGCTGTAACAAAACTCTATGACCAAAAGGCAAGTTGTGTTGGAAATGGTTAATTCAGCTTATACTTCAGTGTTGCTGCTCGTCACTAAAGGATGTCAGGACAGGAACTCAAATGTGGCATGATGTTTGAGGCCAAGGAGGGAAGCTGCATATTGGCTCCTTCCTTCACATGCCTTGATCAACTCAACTTCTTATATAGAACTCAGGACCAGCATCCTAATGATTGCACCACCCACCATGGGCTGGGGCCTTCCTCCTTGATCACTAAATGATAAATTGCCTTTTAGCTGAATCCCATTGAGACATTTCCTCAACTAAGGCTACTTCCTCTGATGACTCTAGTTTGTGTCAAGTTGACACACAAAGCCAGTCATACAATGGGTATCAAACCTTAGAAGGTAGCATTCAGAGGAAGCATGTTATAGAGTAATGTCATATATTAACAGGGTGGTAATTCTGTACAATAGGGATATTGTGTACTTTAATTGAATGGCATTATAGTGCTTTTTTTTAAATCTGCAATTCAGAATTGCTGCCTTTTAAATTATATGAGGAGTAACTATCAGGGGTACAGATCATTTAAAAAACAATGCTCATTTATCCTTATCTGCTAACAAGTTTTATCATGACTGACTTTATGTATTGATAAATATTTTTAAGTTAAAAAAGTTCTGAGAATAAAAATATTTTCATTACAAACACTGATGAAAATAAATCATCTATATTTTCAATATGTCTATCAATTTATGTTACCTTAGCACAGTCTATAAAATAGCTGTCAGTGACCCTTTATTTGTGTGGAGACCAGAAGCCACCAGGGCACCAGATTTCAAGGTTGGCCACCCTCCCTGCAAACTCCTTCATTTTCTTGTTGCTTCCCAATTACACTATTGCCTATGGCCACCTCCTCACAAACTTATCATAGCTCCAACTCATTTAAAGACCCCATGCGCAATAGGACGCCAAGCTGAATGTCAAAAGTGCAGGTAATCTGCCTTCATGTAAACTTCATTTATCCACTTGGTGTCCCCCTCCCCACTATTCACAGTGCTTTTGCTCCTCCTTACTGCCATGTATAATCCCCCAGCTCTGAAAGAGACCCCTGTTCAACCACATGCCACACTAGGTAAAAGACTACAGATGAAACAGAAACCAAGAAACAAAATATCCATCCAATGAAGACAAACCCAAAAATCAGCAGCTACACTTATAACCAACACAAACTTAGATGCCTAGATGCCAGCATAATAACACAATCAAGAACAGTAGGAACAATATATCAACACCAGAGGCCAGATCTCCTACTACAGCAAGCTCTGAATATTCCAACACAACTGACACACAAGGAAAAAGCCATAATACCAACTTTATGAAGATAATTGAGGTCCACAAAGAGAAAATATGTCCCTTAAAGAAATCAAGGAAAAGACAAATAAAAATATTGGAAGAATGAATCATTCATCAAAGAAAGCCAAGAAAAAGCAGTTAGTTGAAGGAAATGAATAAAACTTTTCATAAACTCAAAATGGAAATAGAACCAGTAAAGAGAAAACAATGGAGTGAATTCTGGAAATGAAAAGTCTATTTTTCTATCATGAGGCAAGCTTCACCAATAGAATACAAGAGATGGAAGAGAGAACCTTAGGCATTGATGATATGGTAAAAGAGAAAAACACATCAGTCAAAGAAAATGTTAAATGTAAAAACTTCCTGACACAAAACATATAGGAAATCTGGGAAACTATGAAAATATCAAACCTAAGAATATTAGGAATAGTACGAGAAGATTTCCAGAACAAAGGCTCAGAAGTTATTCTCAGCAAAATCATAGAAGAATATTTTCCTAACCTAAAGAAGGTACTGCCATTAAAGTTACATGAAGCATACAGAACCCAAAATACATGGGACCAGGTAAATAAGTTTCATAACCACATAATAATCAAAACAATAAACACACAGAATAAACAAAGAAGATTAAAAGTTGAAAAGGAAAAAGAGACAGTAACATATAAAGGTAGACCTATTAAAATTATATCCAACTTCTTATCTGAGACTCTAAAACCCAGATAGGCCTGAACAGATATTCTTCAGACTATAAAATACCACAGACATCAGCCCAAACTACTATACTCAGCAAAATTTCAATCACCATTGATAGAGAAAACAGGATATTTCATCATGAAATCAAATTTAAATAACACCTATCTGTGAATCCATGCTTACAGAAGTAATAGACACAAAATTACAACCTAAGGAGGTTAACTACACACATGAACACTGGAAATAATTCCACACCAGCAAAAGAAAATTGAAACACACACACACACACACACACACACACACACACACACACACACACACCACTAATGCCAAAGTGAACAACTTAACAGGAATTATCAGTCATTGGTCATATGGACTCAGTTTGCAAATAGAAAGACAAAGGCTAACAGAATGGATGCAAAAAAAGGACCCATACTTTTACTACATACAAGAAACACACTTCAAAACAAAAATGGACATTAACTCAGAGTTAAGGGTCGAAAATGATTTTTTGCATCATCCTCAGTCATCAGCGATTCCATCTCATTGGTAAAAATGGCTAAGATAAAAATGCAAGTGACAGTTCATCTGGCAAGGATGTAGAGTAAGGAGAATATTCCTCCACTGATGTTGTGAGTGCAAACTTGTACAATAACTATGGAAATCCATATGGCAGTTCCTCAGAAAATTGGGAATGATCTACTTCAAAACTCAGCTATAGCATTCTTAGACATATACCAAAAGATGTCCCATCCTACCATGAGGAAATTGCTCAGATGTGACCACAGCAGCATTATTTGTAATAACCATAGCTTGGAACCAACCTAGATGTCCCCCAATCAAAGATTAGATAAGGAAAACATGGGCACACTGGGGATTCCAATCCAGTATTCCTCCCCACCAAGAGACAACCAACATCCTAGTCCCTTTCTGCATCAATGGGATAAGGTAGGCATCGGCCTGTTTCTGGCCTTCTATCTAGAGCCCTGTTAAGAGTCACCTGAGGCCTGGGGATTCTGCCCTAGGGATCCCATCCCCGTGATGCATCCGACCCAGATACTGCCAAGGCCCTGGTACTAGTCACACCTGCACATAGGAAGAGGAGAGCCATCAGAGTATTGGACCTGCTTGCACTCACCAGAAGGGAACCATGGCCCAATACCCACCAGGAGAGGAAGAAACTCCTCCTGTACCCACTGGAAGAAGGGATGGGAAGACGACAATATAAAAACATATTTAACAGAAAAAACAAAATGACACCACCAGAGTCTAGGTACTCTAGACCAGCAAGACATGAACATCCCAACATAGATGAAGCAGAAGAGAATAACCTTAAAAACTACTTCATAAAAATGATAGAAGCCCTCAAAGAGGATATGAGAAAATCCCTTAAAGAAATGGAATAAAAAGCAAACCAAAAATACAAGAAATTAACAAATCTCTTAAAGAAAGCAGGAGAAGCCAAGAAAAACAAACAGAAGCAGGAAACAATTCAAACATAATTCAAAACAAAAAATTCAAACAAAAGTTCAAGACATAAAAACTTAAATAGAGAAAATAAAGAAAACACAAACTAAGGGAATGCTGGAAATAGAAAAGTTGGGTAAATGATCAGGAAATACACATGCAAGCATAACCAGCAGAATACAAGAGATGGAAGAGAGAATCTCAGGCTTTGAAGATACACTAGGAGGAATAGATTCATCCACCAAAGAAAATCTTAAATCCAACAAATAGCTAATACAAAATATCCAGTAAATATTGGACACCATGAAAACATCAAACCTAAGAATACTAGGTAGAGAAGAAGGGGAAGAAACCCACCTCAAAGGTGCAAAAAACATATTTAACAAAATCACAGAAGAAAACATTTCCAACTTAAAGAAAGACATGCCAATGATGGTACAAGAAGCTTATAGAACACAAAATAGATTAGACCACAAAAAGTCACTATGCCACATAATAATCAAGAAGACACCAACACACAAAATAAAGACAGAATATTAATAACAGCAAAGGAAAAAGGCCAAGTAACATAAAGGCAAACCTATCAGAATTACACCTGACTTCTCCATGGAAACCCTGAAAGCCAGAAGGCCCTAGATAGATATTTTACCAACACTAAGAGACCATGGATATTTACCCAGACTGTGGTAGACAGCCAAGCTTTCAAATACTATAAATGTAGAAAACAAGATATTCCCTGATAAAACCAGATTTAAACAATACATATGTACTAATCCAGCCCTACAGAAACTCCTGGAAGGAAAACTCCAACCCAAGGAAGTTAACTCCAACCAGAAAAACATAGGAAAAACATATAATCCCTCTTTACCAACAGCCAAAAGAAAAAAGGGGTGGAAAAACACACAATTCCACCAACACCAACAAATCAAAACAAACAAGAATGAACAATCAATGGTCAGTTATATCCATCAATATTAATGGTCATAACTTGCTTATAAAAGACACAGACTAACAGAATGGATACGAAGGCAGAATATATTCTTCTGCTGAATACAAGAAACACAATTCAAGTTCAAAGATAGACAATACCTCATAGTTAAGGGTTGAGAAAAGATTTTCCAATCAAATGGGGGTAATAAGTAAGGGTAGCAATCATAATATCTAATAAATTAGAATTTAAACTAAAATCAATCAAAAGAGATGAAGAAGGTCATTTCATATTCATCACAGGAGAAATACTCCTAGATAACGTCCCAATTCTGAACATCTATGCCCCAAATACAAAGGCATCCGCATTCATAAAAGAAACATTACTAAAACACAAATCACACATAAAACCTCACACAATTATAGTAGAAGATTCAACAGCCCACTCTCACCACTAGACAGGAACAACAGAGAGAAATTTAACAAAGAAACAAAGGAAATAACAGAAGTTATGACCTAATTGCATTTAACAGACATCTATAGAACATTCCTTCTTCCAAACAAACAAAAAAATACCTTCTTTTCAGTGTCACATGAAACTTTTTCTAAAATTGACAACATACTTGGCAACACAGAAAACCTCAACAGGTCCAAAAAATTGTAACAACCCCCTGAATATTATAAAACCACCATACAATAAAGATAGAATTCATAACAATACAAATTGGAGAAACACTACAAACTCATGGAAATTGAACAATGCCCAATTGCACCATTTCTGGGTCAAGGAAGAAATAAAAAAAAAAGAAATTAAAGATTTCCTAGAATTCAATGAGAATGGAGACACAACATACCCAAACTTATGAGACACTTTGAAATCAGTACTAAAAGGAATACTCATAGCACTAAGTTCCCACAGAAAGAAACTGGAAAATAGTCACACAGAGAATTATCAGCACAACTGAAAGCTCTGGAAGAAAAAGAAACAAACCCACCCCAGATGAGTAGACACCAGGAAATAAATTGAGGGCTGACATCAATAAAGTAGAAACTAGGAAAACATTACAAAGAATTAACATAACAAAGATTTGGTTCTTCAAGAAAATCAACCAAATAGACAAATCATCATCCAAACTTACCAAATGGCAGAGATGAACATGCAAATTACCAAAATCAGAAAAGAAAAAGGGGAGATAACAATGGACACTGAAGAAATCCAGAGAATCATCAAGTCATACTTTGAAAAATCTGTACTCCTCAAAATTAGGAAATATAAAGGAAATGGACAATTTTCTGGATAAATATCACTTATGATATTTAATCAAGAACAGATAAGCAATTTAAACAGACCTATATCACCTTATAAAATAAAAGCAGTAATCAAAAGTCTCCCAACCAGAAAAAGCAAAGGGCTAGATGGCTTCAGTGCAGAATTCAACCAGAAATTCAAAGAACAACTAATACAAATTCTCCTCAAAGTATTCTACAAAATAGAAGCAGAAGTGTCATTGCAAATCTCTTTTTACCTGGTTTCAATGACCATGGTACCCATGCTACACTAAGATGCAACTAGGAAAGAGAATTATAGATCAATATCCTTCATGAACATTGATGCAAAAATACTCAATATAGTACTGGTAAATCAAATTCAAGAACACGACTGGTCATCCACCATGATCAAGTTGGCTTCATCCCAAGGATGCAGGGATGGTTCAACAAGCAAAAATCTATCAATGTAATCCACCATATTAAAAAAAAACTGAGAAAGGAAAATCCCATGATCATCTAACTAGATGCTGAAAAAGCCTTTGGAAAAAATCTAACTCCCCTACATGAGAAAGGTCTTGAAGAGATTAGGGATAACAGGAAAATACCTAACCATAATAAAAACAATATACAGTATACAGGAGACTGCTTCTTGAACATAACACCAGTAGCACAGACACTGATATTGAAAATAAATAAATGATACCTTCAGATACTGAGAAGCTTTTGTAAGGCAAAGGACACAGTCAACAAGACAAGATGGCAGCTGACAGAGTAGGAATAAATATTGACCAAACTCACATCTGACAGAGGGCTGATTTCCAGAATATACAAGACCTCAAGAAGCTAGTCACAAAACACCAACTAATCCAATCAAAAACTAAATCGAGAATTCTCAACAGAGGAATCTAAAATGGCTGAAAGGCACTTAAGGAAGTGCTCAACATCCTTAGTCATCAGGGAAATGCAATTCAAATCAACTCTGAGATACCATCTTACCTCTGTCAGAATAGCTAAAATCAAAAATACCAATGCTGGAGAGGATGTGGGGAAAGGGGAACACTCCACTGCTGGTGGGAATGCAAACTCATACAACCATTTTGGAAATTAGTATAGCAAATTCTCAGTTAAATGAGAATCAGTCTGCCACAAGAATCAGCAATTCTACTCTTAGGCATCTACCCAAAAGAGAAACATTCATACAATAAGACATCTGTTCAACCATGTTCATAGCAACATAATTTTAATAGCCAGAACCTGGAAGCAACCTAGATGCCTGTCAATTGAAGAATGGATGGAGAAAATGTGGTTCATTTACACAATGGAGTACTACTCAATGGAAAACAAACATAGTGGAATCTTGAAAATAGCAGGCAAATGGATGGCACTAGAAGAAACCATCTTGAGAGTGGTATCCCAGTCACAAAAAGACAAACATGGTATATACTCACTCATATATGAATTTTAGACTTGGAGCAGGAATTGCAGCATACAATCCTATCACCAGAGAGTCTGGTAAACAGGGAAGACCCTAAGAGAGACATCCATAGCACCTGGGAGAAGGGAAATGGGTCAGGATCTCCTTAGCAGGTTGGGAGCATGGTGGGAAAGGAGAGGGAGCTGGGAGAAAGAGAGGTAGGTAGGAGAGGAAGGTAGGGGAGGACATGGGGGGGACAGGAAGTTTGAGTCAGGTGAAGAATAGAGGAGAGCAGGATGAGCGATACCATAATAGACAGAGCTATTATAGGTTCAAGGAGAGATCTGGCACTGGTGAGATTTCCAGAGATCTATGAAGATGACATCAACTGGCAACCTAAGCAATAGTGGAGAGGCTACTTGGAATGCCCTTACCTGATAATGAGATTGATGACTACCTTATATACCATACTAGAGCCTTCATCCATTGGCTGAGAGAAGCAGAAGCAGACACCCTCAGCTAAACACTGAGCTGAACTATAGAATGCAGTTGCAGAGAGGGAGGAGTGATGAGCAAAGGAGTCAAGACTAGCCTGGAGAAATCCACAGAAACAGCTGACCTGAACAAGGGGTTGCTCATGGGCCCTAGACTGATATCTGAGAAACCAGCATAGTACTGTTCCAGACATAATAATGAGGTATTTCTAAGAGGCTAAATAGCAAGGAGGGTTCTAGTGCACATTTATGTATCTTCCAGTGAAGGGCAAATGGAATATATTTAATAGATTGATTGAGAGTGGGTGGAAACAGGAATAGGAGAGATCAGACGATGTATGGGGAGGGATGAAAGGAGAGATTACTGGGGAAGATGACTGGAATTGGAGGGCATTATTGGGGGAGGGCAATGTGGTAACCTAGTGCAGTGGAGTCTCCCTGGCATTAATGATGATGACTATGGAGGATTCCTAGTAATGGAGGATATAAAACCTGAACCACATATCTTCTGCAAAGAGACAAATCTCCAGTGGAAGGATTGGGAGCCAAACCAGCCACAAAACCTTTGACCTACAATCTGCCCTGACTGCAAAATTTGCAAGGGCAGTGGAGGCTCAGAACTTGAGCAAGTGGACAACCCATGCTTGGTCCAATCTGAGGACCATTCAGTGAGAGAGAGCTCATGTTGATATTGCCTGGATGACCAAGAACAAGAAGCTGGATAGCCCAGAGATGTAGGGTAGAACCAAATATGACTATCACCCCCCCAAAATGAGGAATTGAGGGATGTAGAGGGGTCTTGGACACCAGAAGAGTATAGCCAGCCAAATCAATTAAACAGGGATCATAGAGACTCACAGAGACTGAAGGCAACAGGGAGCCTGCAAAGGTCTGTGCTCGGTCCTCTGCATATATGATATAGTTGTTGGCTTGGTGTATTGGGGGGAATCCTGCCAGTGGGAAGGGCCTGTCTCTGACTCTTCAGTCTGCTCTAAAGACCTTTTCCCGCCTACTGGGTTGTCTTGCCCTGCCTTCTTCTGAGTTTTTGTGGCTGATCTCATTCTATCTTGTGGCATGTTTGGTTGATGTCCCTGGGTCATCTTTTGTATTTCTTTCTGGTGAGAATTGGAGGTAGAGTGGTTCTGGGGGAGAGGAAAGGTGTTGGGGGAGAACAAGGAGGTGTGGAAGGAGTGGAAGCTCTGGTAGGAATGTATTGTATGAGAAGAATAAATAAAAATTAATAAAAGTGTTAAAGCTATTTTAGTTGTGAGAAAACCATTTCTCAGTCTCTATAATAAAGGATTGTTCAATATAATGTTGATAGAAGTAGATGGTCACTGGAGAGTAGAAAATATAGGCTCAATTAAAATTGCTAAGCATTCTCACTATTCCTATTTGTACTGTAATTCAACAGAAGGTCAGAGGATCTTGAATATATTATGTCTTTATAATTGACCCTCCCCTTGGCCATGATTACACAACTCACCTCTGCCCTGAACAGCCTATTAACATTTTTCTATAACACATTCAGTTATATTAAATTGTATTGAAAGTGGTGGGCCTGCAAACCAAGATTATACAATGTAGCTTACAATCTAATAAAATTTAAATCACAGATATGAAATTTATAAATGTTGAAAAATAAAGTATAGGTGATTCAAATAGATGATTATTGTATCACACTGTAACAATGTGTAAATTAATGCAGAAGGAGAGCTAAGAAATGAGATAGAAAACACATTTAAGGGAATAGTGCAATTGTTGTTCCAGGGTTCACCAAAAAAATTCCTAATATTTTGGTGACATCTGTGATGGCTATTGCTAGTTGTCAACATGACTGTATCTGGAATGAACTATAATCCAGAAATAGAGAACACACTTGTGGTTTGGACCTCAAGACAAAATGACAACATGCCTTTGATCTGGATCTTGAGGCTGGAGCATACAACTTTAATATGGGCCACACCTTCACTTGAAGGACAATGGAACAAGGAATTAGGGGTGTGTTTGTTCTTCTCCGCTTGTCCTCACCTTGTCACCCCATCCATATTTTCACTGGAGTTGGAATCTATTTCTTAAGGATACCAGCATATACAGAAGACCGACCGAGACATCCAACCTCAAGGAACTGAGCAATTACTGAATTCTGGGACATTTATTCACAGCTAGTCATTGTTAGACTCAATACAGCCTGAGTCATTCCAATATATATATAAATATATATATATATATTTATATATATATAGTTATATACATATATATTGTGTTTTATATATATATATATATATATATATATATATATATATGTTATGTACATATGTGTGTATGTATTCATTCTGTAAAGTTCTGTGTCCCGAGAGAACCCTGAATAATAAAACTTCCCAGCTTCCAAGTACATATGTATATAGCAAGCCAATCCCAGTATAAATAATACACAAACACACACACACACACACACACACACACACACACACACACACACACCACACTTGTGATGATGCCTTAAATCTAGTCATGGAAAAATAAAAAGTAATTCATGGACAAACATAAATACATACACTGGCTGACCTCTCTATAGAAATAATTCTCACTTTGGCTGATAATTTGTCTCTACTTACTCAAATTTTTAAAAAGAAATAAAATGTATGAAGAATAAAATAATTTTTATTTTATTGATACTCTTAATATGTTGTATTTAATAGAAAGGTAAAAACATACTGTGAACATTAGAGCATAAATAAGTATATATTTTAGACAACACACATGAAGTCATGGCATTATATTCTCAGAAGATACATACAGTTACCTGAGATGTGGAATATTAATTCTTACTGTATTATAATGAGTTGCTGATGCACTTTGAAATTCTAGAAATACTATTAGATGTTAAAATAGTTACACGTTGAGTGGCAAAGATGGACTCACACAAGGTGCCTGGGATAATTTTTCCTGGGTGAGTAGGAAGAAGGTAAGGGCCTTGTTGTGCCAGATGGTTGTAGTGCCATTACAGTGAGCAATTGTATGGAGGGGTAAGGGAGAGAGAGGCAGAAAGGTTTATGTCTTGTGGAGAAAGCCAATCTGTACAGGCAAAGGTAGCAAGGAAACGGCTGTTGTGGGAGGCCTGCTTGCCATCTGGTGCCATGGTGACATCTTGTCCTCTGACATGATGCCTCCTGCCACGGCATTTGTATGGGTCCCTGACCCTACAGAAACCTCAGTTTGTATTGATGTCCACAGTTCCTGTTACTACCAAAGGCTACGAGGATGCCGGGGTTTGGGTTTCCACATGTGGCCACATTTGTGCCCAAATGCCATGTCACTGGAGGAACTATCCTGATTTGAGTTGCATGGGCTGATCATAGTGTCATAGGGACAGGCTGCTGCTGAAGATCATGTCTGGGTCTTTGGTGCTATCATAGCCAGGGTCTTGGTTGAAGTCCTGATGCCATCCGGACAATGCTGTAGTTCTCAACCTGGAACCAAGGTGGAGTTTGGGGACAACGTTGAAGTCATGGAACTAAGCTGCTACTGGTCCCATGCCAAACTGAGAGGTCAAAGCTTCCAACAGGGGCCACGGTGACATTCAGGCCCATGCTGCTGACAGCCAAGTCTGGGTCTGTGGTCCTGCCGCAGTTGGGGGTCTGTGTTAATATCCACTACCCACGTTACCAGGGGGCCTTGGAAAACTATGTATTGAACCATGAGTATTAAGCTTTTCCCTCCCCTCATTGACCTGGGGAGATCTGCTCCTCCTCATTGGAGAACTGACCCCGACCCTTGCCAGCAGTGGGCTATTAGACACTGATGATCTTGGACCAGAAATCTGGCTGGCCCCAGAATAGAAGAGATCCCCCCGGACACCCACAACACTTTGAAAAGATAGCCCCAACTCTCACCATGTTTGTGGGAGAGCTGGCCCTGCTCCTCACCTGAGAAGAGTGGCCCCAGTGGTCTGGACTGGCCAATTCAACAGCCACATAGATATACATCTAGTGCAGAGCTTTGATATGGCACACCCCAACATCTACCTAATCTGTGACCTTCTGGAAGGCATGAAGGGACTGGCCCATCCTGTCTAACAATGGCTACATGGTCCACATAACTTGTGGCAACGTGTGATATCCAGGGGGTTTCTGAGACATGGTGTGTGTGGGGGTGTGTATGTTAATTGTGTGTCTGAGGCCAGAGGCCTTGAACCTGACCAACAACACATTACATAATAAACAATTGCAATCAAAACTATTTGGACCAAAGGGTATAGTGCAAGATATACCACAGCTTCCAATGCCACTAAGGCAAATGAAGAGGTAAAGACTCAGGAACCAAGTATTTTTTGTGTGTCTGTTTGTTAATGTTTTGTTGTTATTGGTTTGTTTTCTTTTAAATTGATATTCGTATCTGTGTTTTCAATTTCTTAGAATTTATTTTATCTTTTATTATTTCATTTTTAAATCTTTATATGTATTTTTCTGTTTTAGTTTTCTATTGTGGGGACACTACAAAGGTGAAGGGTATATGTGAAGTGACAGAGAGATGGGTGGAATTGGTGTGCATGATGTGAAATTCCCAAAGAATCATTGAAAAAGTAGTTAATGGTAAACATTTGAATAATTTAGAATTAAATATTAAAATTACTTGGTGAACTCAGAAAATATAAACAAAGATAAAGAAACAGGCTAATGGAAAATTATACAGTCTTTTTTTAATGTTTCTTTAATTATCACTGTTACACACAGACAGATATACCCTATTGAACCCATTTAGTGTTGCTCATTTGTATATGTTTTAAAAAGAGCTGACCACTTGGTATTGATCAATCAATTAGTGGTTTGTCCATGGTGAAGACTCGTTTGCCTTCTTAGCAGTTATTGATTACCTACAGCTTTTCATCTATGGAAAGGGTCATGCGGTTTTCCCTTAGCCATGTTTATCTTGTCAATGGGTGTCATTTTTCCTATCATTTGTTTTTGAGATTATAATTGTCTACAATTCTACCTTCCCTTTCCTTCTTTCCAAGCCTTCCACATACTCTTAACCACTCCCCTTCAAGTTCATGTTCTTTGTTTTCATTGTTCATGCATGCATGTCCTATGTATGAACTGTTTAGTACATAGACACTTGTATGTTTGCAAGGCGGATCATTTGACACTGGACATTCAGCTGGTGTATTCTTCCATGGGATTATTCTTTTTTTAGGCTATCACATTATAGAGATTTCATGGCTACATTTTCCCTGACAATGTAGAAAACAGTCTCACAGCAGACATCCTGACCTCTGACTCTTGCAGTTTTTGCCCACTTTAAAGCAGAAAATAAGTTTAAATTGGTAAAATAGTAGCTGTGATCTCAAGCCTGTATAATCATATTGTGTCAAAGGAAATGTGTTCAAATATAAAGAGTAATTAACATGAAAGTATGGAGATCTAATTATCATTTGTTGGACTAGCTATTAAACTATAAATATAAGAAGAAACAATTTCAGAGTGAATGGATATAAATGAACAGATTCAACTGTGTTAAAATATCAGGAATGTGCTTTGCCTTTCTATTAAAATAATTGGGAAATAGAATAAATGAAGCCATGTTACTCGGACTTGTAACATCAAACTGTGTGGCTTGCTCCTCATGGTCTTAGCTGAATAACAGAATGTAGGGAATTATTTTCACCCTGTAATTTTCCTCATTGACTGGACCATTCAAAGTCCTATATAGTAAGAAAGCCCAATCAAACCTGGAGATTCTTCAAAGTTGTCAAAATAGATTGGACTTTGTAAACCTACTCAAATAAGAGTTTTTAAAACACATTAATGAGGAAGAGGTTATATAGGCATTTTTAGAAGATTCTGCCAAATCTTAGTTGAAAACTATTCCAGAGTTTTCTTCAAGAAAACTACCCAAAGCCAGGAAGATGAAAAGGAGTCATCTGCAGCTGGGAACACTTTATGTTTCTACTATGCCAGGGTGAAGAACTTCTAATACAAAGGGGTGAATTCTCAGAGCCTATGACCCTAAGAGTGGAGGTAAATTAGTTCTAAGGACTTCTGTGGGGTTGTGCTTATGCATCTTAAAAGCCAGCCTCAAAAGACTCAAGGTAATCTCAAACAAGTTAAATATATGTTTTAAAAATTCAATACTGAAGAAATAAGGAGAACTCATTATTTAATGATAGAAATTCCTAATGTCTGGTTTCTAATCTAAATGACAGCACTCATCAAGAAAAAAAGAGACTTTTTTTTCAAAGAGGATGTACAGGTGGCAGTAGTAGGGACATAATATATCACTCATTTCTAGCTATTAGAGATTTGCAAATGAAATCATAATGTGATTCTACTGGAATGGCTGAATTTCATTTTAAAAAGTAACTGCATATACTAAGAATCGACATGGATATTGAGCAAATTAATCCCACACTATTGCAGTTAACTAAAATGGCATACACTTAGGAAGCAATTTGTCACTTTCTCAAAAATTTAAAATTGTAGGTTCTGGTACGATGGCTCAGTAGTTAAGAAAACTCGTTGCTCTTGGCGAGGACCCAAGGTTGCTTCACAGTACTGGTATTTAGTGGTGAACAACCTCCTATAACTCCACTTACTGGGACTCTGCCACTATTTCTAGACTCCCCTTGTCCTGAATTGCACATGGTGAACATATAGATAGCAGTCACAGGTGTGTACACACAGATACAAACATGCACATGTGCACACACTTGCTTACCTTTGACTTGGACTTCTAGATATTGAAATTAGATTATCAATGCAGTATGCATTCCTAAAGTCATTAATTTAAGTACTTACAACAGCTGTACTTACAAGATCCCATCCAAATATCAGTGAATCATCAGCATTAGAACCAACTAAACTTATTTTCCCTGTCTTTACTGATTCTTTCTTGAGGTCAAGAAGATTCTGAGAATGGGTGACCTTTTTTCAATAAATTGTAAGACTTAGCTTAGATGACTTGAAAAGCTGGGTGTGACTTCAGTTGCTTATGGAGAACCGAAGGCCTTTTGTCCTTTTCCCAGCCCTTTGTTTGTTCTTAAAGAAGTTAAATTAAGGAACTCATCAGGAATCTACATAGGGTTACCTAGATGAAGTGGGATGTTTATAACACTGTGCCTGGTTCAGAGACAAAATGTTGTGAGAGGCATTATGGGCAGACTCAGATCCTAGCACCTCTGAGGACTGGCCCAAAGGGCTTCACAAATCTTGCCACACCCCATTGTAATCTCTCTCCTCTCATAGTGTTTCCAAAAAGTGGGCAGGCCACCTGCTCATGTCACTTTTCCTGCAGCTTGGAATCAGATGGAACCTGAGAGCAGGAGCATATCATAGATCAGATGTTAAATAAACTGGTGTTTGGTGACATAAGACCTCCCCTACCGCTAGAGAGTCTAGGAGTAGATACCTCCTATACCTGGTGGGAATGACACGTTTCTCTCTTCAGACTCCACTGTGCTGCTTGTAGCATTTGTAAGATAATAACTCTTAACGAAGCTCTTGCCTGTGGGATGATTCATTCCCATGTCTCTTCCAAAATCTATCTTGGTGAGAAAAACCAAAACTACACATGATCAGAAAAGGTTACTTGGCCTGTTACTTCCTGAACTACCAGTCACATAGCTCCTCCTTTCCTAAAATGAGAAATGGTATAGGACGCTGTAGGCTACCACTTGGCTTGGAATTTAAAGTGGGAGTTGAGAATGCTTAGAGGGAGAGCTACAGAATCAGGAACCTCTATGAGGCTGGGCTGAGATCAGAACATGCTACAGCAGGCCCAATTCTAGTCATTGAAGAAGCATACACTTCAAAAACACTGCATAGCTTGGACCCATGAGCCATGGTAATGAGCACAGTAGTTTTTTGTTTTTTGCTTTTGTTTGTTTGTTTTTTTTTTAGCTTAAGTCTGAAAGCAACATTGCTTGTATCTTCTGGTCATTTCAGTGATAAATATTAAGGGGACCATTTTATTCAAATGTAAATGATTATCAAATCTAATTCAGGTTTAGTGTCA
This sequence comes from Cricetulus griseus, assembly GCF_003668045.3. Taxonomy (NCBI): domain Eukaryota; kingdom Metazoa; phylum Chordata; class Mammalia; order Rodentia; family Cricetidae; genus Cricetulus; species Cricetulus griseus. The sequence continues at coordinate 241,033,483 of NW_023276806.1, read as the reverse complement.
AAGTTTAGTGAGATAACAGATACTGAAAATGCAGGAGTAGAGTATGAGGAAAATTATTAATAAAGGTATTGATGTGATGATTACAGGATTATGTCCCATCAAGGAGTCATTAATAAGGTGTTAGTAGTAAAGAACATAGAGAGAGGGAGGAAAAGAGATAGATAGATAGATAGATAGATAGATAGATAGATAGATAGATAGATAGATAGATAGGGAGAGAGAGAGAGAGAGAGAGAGAGAGAGAGAGAGAGAGAGAGAGACTCAGAGACAAAGAGAAACACAAAGAGAAATATTTATGCTTTGATGTAGTAGTCAACTGTGTCAGAAACTTCTGATATAGAAAACTGAAGTGAAGAGGTATTTCCTTTAACTTATGGTTTCACCTTGTTTAGCTCACAGTTGCTAATGGACACACACTTGTGGGGTTATCATGGTAGCAAAAAGATATGACAGAGATGAGCTGTCCTTTTCAAGACTGTACACAGAATACAGACTGTAGGCACTCAGGTGGCCACCTTCTTTCTCCTCTTTAATTCTGTGTTTTCAGATCACTAATTTGTCAGGCTCTAGAGCAGGTCTTACTTCATTCATCATTCCATTTGAAGAACATTTACAGATGCCACCAGAGGTAAGATTCACATATCTCTTAGGTCAGTCTATACCCAACTTATATGAGAATGATGACTGACCTTTACATTTATTTATCACAAATTTTTTGGAGCAAATGCTCTCTGCTTCATCTTTCTCATGGGCAGACATTTGCTTTAGCAGAAATATGGGATGATGCATAGAAGGAGGACTGATGAGTTAAGGGATCCAGACGCCCTGAATGTGGGTGTCAGTGAGGAAACCTTGGAAATCTATGAGGCCTATTGTAGTGGATCAGTACTTAATGCTACCATAGTAATGGACTTTAGGAGCCCATACTACATGGAGGGATACTCCTTGAGCCTAGACACAAGGAGGTTGGCCTAGGCCATATCCAAAAAAATATGACAGACTTTGAAGACCCCCTATGGAAGGCTTCACCCTCCCTAGGGAGCAGAAAGAGTATGGGATGGGTAGGGCCTAAGTTTGGGGGGGCAGGAGAGGAAGGTAGGGAGAGGGACTTTGGATTGACATGTAAAATAATTTTCTTGCTAATAAAAAAAGAAACACACACACACACACACACACACAAAAGAAATATGGGATGGTGTGGGTGTTATTTAAATGATATCAGAGATACAAATACTTTATCCAAGGATTATAAATTCTGTACACTTAACATCATGGATTTCCAGTAATGTTAGAGCAAGCAAGTGAGACTAGGGAGATCGAGGGGCAAAGTATTTGCACTGTGAACATGAGGACCTGAGTTAAAATCTCCAGTGTTCATATTAAAAGACAGGTGGAGGGATGTGCATACTTGTAACCCCAGCATGGAGAAGTAGAGGATGTAGGAAAATTCAAGGGTTTAACCCTTGCTTCAGTGCTAGACCTTGTCTCCAAACATAAGTGAAGAACATCTGAAACCAACTTATAACATCCAACTGCATGCACACATGTGTGCACACACAAACACAATTGTCAAAAAATTTGTACACACACATATATACACCACATAGAAGTAAACATATGAATAAATAAACATTATAAATGTATGCTTTGTCTTCCCAAAATGAAAATCAGCATTGAAAATTAGTGCTGTTAATGTTTACACAAAGTGCATAAAACTCAGAATAATCATCTCAAGCAGTGGTAGCCAATTTGGGTCCCCGTTCACTGCATATATTAAGGGAAATCAATTCTAATGTTAATGAGTTTGTGCTCAGCATCAGTTCTTAAGACATAAATTCCCAAAGAATAAAGTATCATTGGTTATAGATAAAATTTTATCTTTAAAAATTGAAACTAATATTCTTCCAAATTGCTTTAGTAGAGTAATTTTTAATATTTGTTTTTTTGGCTCTTTATCTACACTTATTTGGATTTACTTTTCATTTCACATTTATGTGTAGTAAACAGCTTTCAAATAAGATGAACTGGTTTTAATGAACATTAAATGTTCCTCACAGTAGCAATGCAGTGCTCATGCAATAATAAAATGTTAAAATATTTAGATCCCAGAAAAATATCTGTCTTTAATTTTTGTCTGTGTCTTCAGAATCTTATTCTTTTTAATCCATTAAGAACACAAGTTGAGAAGATGCTAAGTGGAAAACTTGAAATGAATTTGGGTGAGGGCTTTGGGAGCCCATTCCACATAGAGGGAATACTCCCTGAGCCAAGACACACAGGGGTTGGCCTAGGCCCTATACCAAAGGATATGATAGACTCTGATGACACCCTATGGAAGGCCTCACCCTCCCTGGGGAGCTGAAAAGATAGGTGAGGGTTAGGGTTTTAGTGGGGCGGGATGGAGAGGAGGGGAGGGAGAGGAAACTGGGATTGACATGTAAAACAATCTTGATTCTAATTCAAATAAAAAAATCTTCAAAAAAAAAACCCCTAGTATTTTACAGTATGTCATGTTTTTGCAATCCCCCTGAAAAAAAGAAAAAAAAAATGTGGTTCTCAGACTTCAGCAGCTTACAGACACAATGTAGGTGGAGTGGAAGAACTGTAACAACTTTGCTGAGTGAAAACTAGTAAAGTATTTGAAAAAAAAGTTGCATAAATAGGTTTATGTTGTACCTTTTTTATTAATAATGGAGATCTATTTCAACCTTTGGGAACTCATTAATGAATAAGACATAATCATTAAACCAATGTTATTTATATTTTGAAGGCATGCATACATGCATCCATGTACATGCACATGTTAACCACTCCACTCGTGATTGTGGAAGAGAACACAGATTGTTACAAACCTTCAGAATATCAAAAGAAGGAAAATAATTTGAATATTTAACTCAAGGACTTAGTGCAATACCTTTAAAGTTTGTGTCTGAAGACTATTCAAATCAAAATAGTAGAAAACACTCATACAGAAATCAATACTTGGTTATTCTTATCTAGAAATTTTAGACAATCAGGAAAGAAAAATAGAATGCATGCAAAGCAACAGATATCATGACAAGAGTTTTTCTTTTAAGAAATGTACATCTGAAACAAACAAATTTTGAGTATGAGAGACTGCTCTTAGTGTCTCACTTAGAGATGCAATGACCAAGACAAGAGGGAAGGATAATTTATAAATTCTGTTGTTGAAAATTGAGTTGATGGTGACAGCTACACACACACATCTTCTAATAATTAACCAACTACTGAAACACCTAAGACTGAAAGTGATCTTGCTGTTGTGCAGCTCAGGTGTTTGAGAAGCTAAATTATACTAATGCAATTAATTTCTTCCCCACAATTACTGATTATTCTTTACAAGCCAGAATCTGTGGATCAGAAATAAATAGTGCTGGGCCTATTAAAATCCCACCAATAAGAGGCTGAGCAAGGAAGATTCCTATGAGCTCGAGGTCTATACTATGTACTAAATTCAAGGGCAGCATGGGCTACCATGGGAGACCTTTTATAAAAGTTGCACCACTAACCCAAAGGAGAGTGTTGAGAACAACCAGAAAACATTGAATTTGATTTTTGCTTAGAAAATTGATTAAATTCCCTTTGTCACTAGAGGGTTACATTGATGATATTCTATTGCTATATGCCAAGGGTTAGTGTTATTATTACAACACAACACTTGCACAAGATATATAAGCATTATTTATCTTATTGAAAGCACAATGTATGCTGTGATTGAAAAGAGCTACCACTGTTATCTGCAATTTTCCTTTTTGGGTTGGTGTTATTTGCCTGGTTTAAGAGCTCCACTGAAATATCTCCCTGAGGCTTCCAACTAACTGACCTCATTGGTGACCTCATTTGATCTAGTCCTGGAGATTTCCTGTGTTTTCTAAATGAAGAAAAAAATAGCTTCCTTGACTTCTAAACCTGAAAATTTATTGCAACAAATTCACAAAATGCAAAATATCTGTACCTTTTGAACTGCAACATTTCAAGGAAAAGAAAACTTCTGGGAAACTGCTATTAAACTATAACAATCTCAAAACTTAAACATAAAATGAAATAGAAATATATTAGTGTATACAATTAGGCATGAATCCTCCAGATAACTGTAAAAACATCACTTATGGGCTCATTGTTGTAGATCATTGAAAACAAACATAGAAGATGGACTTCAGTAATACATACCGTAGTGACAAAATAGTATCTACCACGTGTTAGAAACATTTTACTCTTTCATGACTGTAAAACAAGTTACATCTGACTTTTCAATGTTATGAAAAGAAAAACATTGCATTTATGTGCTAATAATTAGCACTAAAGTTAATTAAAACTTCTATCCATTAAGCATCTGCAGACTACAACACTGTTTTCTTGCTTGGTATTGCTCATCACAAGCACTAATAAGTTGTTAAACAATATTTTTGAGTCAATAATAATGATGCTGTCAAGGTTGGGTCTCAAGAAAAAGTAGATTGAGAATAGTTAAGTTTTTATTACTAAGCAGGGTTTGTGTATATACAAATTAATATGCTTGTGTGGGAATAGATAATTGTATATGTATGTCTACGAAGGCTGGATACTGATGCCAGTTGTCTTCTAGATCACTCTTCTTTTCATCTGTTGTTTGGTTGTTTGGTTGGTTGGGTGGTGGGTGGGTGGGTGGGTGGCTGTATACAGAGTCTTTAAGTGTACCTGAAGTTGAGGAAGTATCTAGACTCACTGTCCAGTGAGATCCAACAATCTGCCTGACTCATCACTAGGATTATAGGCACATCTGATGTTCATGCCCAGGTAGTCATGCAAATGTAGAGGATTTGAAACCATGGGTATTCACGCTTCCAAGGTGATGAATATCCCCACTTAGCAGTCCTCTTTGTACCTGTGTATTTTTTTAGACAAATAATGATGGAGTTTTCTCTTCCACTGAAGGGAATAAGCATTATTCTAAGGCAACAAATGTACATTTTTCTTGATGTTAGTCAGACATAACTTCAATCCTTGTATTTCTTCTTACTGAACAGTTAACCAAAAGCCAAATGAAATAAGGGCATTAACATAAAATCCTATGAGAATTCTTAGAGAAATTTGATGTTGCAAATTTACTGGCCATGGGAACCATGTGTCTGAGATGAAGAGTTAAATCAGTCAATGACTCATTATCTTCTGTCTTTTACACTCAGATTATTATATCTCTTTTATTTCCTTAAAAACATAAAATAAAAATTACTATTCAATTGAGTATATGCACATAATAAGCAGTTTTGGAATAAATTACAACAAGTGTCCTCAAACTCTTAATTCTACTGCTATCCTCTAACTCAAGGAAAAAATAAAATATGGCAATTTATCATGGTGGTTATTACCTTGAAAGGTCCAATTTTTGTATCATGCTCCTCAGAATGGTCTGCACAACAAAAAAATAGATCTTTAATTTTGTATAGCATCATGAGGTAGTAGTAAAATTCTCAGATTTAGCATACTCTTTTGCTTTACATTCATCATCTTAGGTCTAAGAGAGCTAAGCTTCAGGGTATGCATTTCTGTCTATGGGTTTGGAAGTCTCTCCATATCTGATGTAAGCATTTTTTCATTTTATAAAGTGTGTGTGTGTGTGTGTGTGTGTGTGTGTGTGTGTGTGTGTGTGTGATTGAAGGTGCATGTATCCATGGCATTCATTATTTAAAGATCAGAGGACAATTTGGGGCATTAGTCTTGTCCTTGTCTTCCTCAATTTGGAAAGGGTCTCCTGTTTTTTTGTCACTGAAGAGTCCAGGGTAAGTGGATTTTGAGCTTCTTGACAGACTTGTGTCTCTACTGGAGATGACATATGCACATATTTTGGTCTAAGGGATTCACACTTGCACAGCTATTGAGTTTATATACCCAGATATTTCACTTTGTCAGGTGTAAGTTTTTCTTGACTGATATGCTTGCTCTAAAATAAGCAGAGAGTATCATCGGTTCCATTCCTCATGGTCATGGCTTTGACACAATTTTACATGTTTAGCTAGTGTATGATAACTATTACTGCAGACGTATGTAGAGGCTAGATATTGTTTCTAAGACAAGAAATCTGACCAAAAGAAAATAGACTGTATGATATTCAATGGGATTTTTTTTGTTTCTTTCTTCATTTGTTTTGGCATTTTCTTGTCTTATTTGTTCCAGTTTGTTTTGATTTTCTTCTTTATGTGTTGAGAGAGAAAGAACATGAAGTGAGGTGGGTAGCTCGAGAGTTAGGGAATATCTGGGAGTAATGGGCATAGTGGAAAACATGAACAAAGTATATTATATGAAAAACATTATAAAAAAGAGCCTTAATTTAATGATATTTATAAATTCCCTCTTAAAACACAAAGATACACTTACGGGTTCCAGAAGTCACAACATAAGAACCTGCGAGAGAGGCAGGATAGAGATCGAATCATATTACCACATACCCTTCAGCTTTCTAATGAGGTTTCTGGGGGAAATCCTGAGGTATTATAGTAAATAATTGAAAATAATTGAAATACTTGTTTACAACATTAAACTTATAATAGGTGATATAATATTAAATACTACTCCATAGCTATATTCACTTTCTACTGAAAAATGCCCAAAGTAACACTAATTTTCCTTTAATGTCCTATAGTAAATGATACCAAATATTAAAATTATTAAAAGTATTGAATAATAATATATGCACATGTTTTGTTTTAGTTTTCAAAAGAGTATAGCATGAAGACCAAGGGAATTGCATGCTGAGCAGCCCATGTGTCTCCTCTGAGGCTTCCAAGGTGTCAATTCATTGGTACATAACAAGAAATGTCAACTCAGTAATGGTCTCAGGTGTGATCTCTATCCTTGCCATATGTTTTCATTTTCCATAAACAAAGTATTTGTCAAAGTGGGTGACAGCCATCACTAATCAAATTACCAAGATAGGCTTTGGAATTTAATGAGAAATACTTCAGAACTCCCTCCAGCCCATTCAGTCACATTTTCCTTGACATCTCTTCCTGTGGTATTTTGACTCCCTCTCCCAAGGGATGACAGAGGATGTTCCTTGTATTTCTAGCCATCTTTTCTCACTAAAAAAATGGTGGGTACAACTTACACAGCCACATCTGAGTCATACCTTGCAATTATGTATAGTGAGAGGAAGGGTCCTAGCTGGGGCATGGAGCTGTAAAGTAAAAAAATGATGATGTTGTCATAGCAATTCTTTAGCCTCCTGTTATTGGATTACTATAGAGCCAAATATATGTAGGTTATAACATGGACATACCTTTTTTTGTTTAGCCCTCTGTGTGCCTATATCTTAAAGTGTTACTTCATGTATATAAGACATTTGGCCACAAGTCAATTTAAAGCTAAGAAAATGGGAATGTCACAGTAAGTTTAACATAGCTTTAACCAAAGATCACCTTTCAAAGAATGTTCACTCATCTTACAGCTCTGTCTTTCTATAACATTGAGTAATATGAGCCCATCTTCTAGTACCACTGGTTCATGTTCGACTTGTTGATTCTGCTTGATAGTATATTTTGTTCTGTAGAATATGGCAGAAGAGACAGTGTGCTAGAAAAAAATTGTGCTCATTGTGTCTGCACAGTGCTGCGTCATGGAAAATCTGAACTTTTGTGGTGAAAGATGAAAGACCTCTTACGTGAGAGTATAGGCAACACAGACAGCTTGCAGGTAAGGACCAGAAGATTGCCAGAGCTGCTTGAGGGAGTAAAGAAGAGTCCGTAATGTGACCACACCTGAGATCAGAAAGAGGTACCACTTACAGAACGCTGTGTATTTCCTGCATTAGTGGACTATTAAAGTATTTTCAAATGCACACTTGACAAAATCAGACTTGGAGTCCTACACTTAAAACTGCTTCATCTCCTTGAAGAAAATGTTTAAGATCTACTTGTTTTCATAAAACCCCTCTCTTCTCATCTCTCACCTCTGTACAAACATCTTTTGCTAAATATAATCTATATAAATAGTAGCATGAATTTATCCAAAACATGTTTTGGTCATGATTTTGCAGAGTTCTATGTCATGTGCATTCTTTTATACATGTGTAACATATATACATAAAACTTTACATGGTACTGTACTTATCTCTATACCTTATAAATACACATGTACTATATCTTAGTATATTCCTCAAAGCTGCATGGAAACAGCTTTTTTGGAGAAGTGCCTTTTTGGCATAGTTTTGAATATGTGCATGGCATACTTGCAGGGGGATTTGATGTTATTTAAATATTTTTCATGTGTACATTTCTGAAGTTTTCCAGTTTTCCACTGAGAGAATTACTGCAATAATTATGACTTGTGACCATTATACATCTTTTTCTACTAAAATATTCTAGGAAGTAGGCCATTTAGCCAAAGAATATATACATTTTTAATTTTAATGCACACTACTAATTTGCTTTCCTGAGGCTACAAAAGTGACTCCGTTGGATAACAACTTTTACATTTACTTTTTCCCGATTGAGAAAATGGAGATTTTACTATGTTCTTCACACGGGATATCTGTTAGTACAGAATACCTTAGAGTTTTTATTTTCCACTTTTCCTTATCACTTTAAGCTAGATTGTAAATTTAAGAAGAAAGATATATTCTGATCCTTAAAAAGTATATACTTTCAATGATATTTTGAAAGAAAGTACTGTATTAATTCCATGAAATTCCCTAATAACATATTTGTCAAATATTTCTGTTTGTCAAATTTTTTGTCAAGTTTTAAAAATTATTGAAATAATATATTCTTCCTTTATTTGTAAATCTTTTATATGGAAATTCTTTTAAATACAGTATTGTTATTGCATGTGTTGTTCCCAGTTCTATTCCTAGAAATGTCTTGCTAGCTCATGTCATGGTAAAATACTTTGTACAACCAAAGTTTATTTTGTTCTAATTATTGAAACTAAGAAGTAATAAACACCCTGCCTGAATCTGTTTTTCTTTTATCAAAGTATTTTTTTTCATTTTTCATTTTTATAATTTTATTTTTTGATTATACCTACTTTAGAAATATTTAGAGAAAACATTAATTGTAAACAAAATTTACTCATTATATCTTCCTCAAATACATTATGAAGTTAAATATCTTCCCTTCTTCATTCTGTATGTTTACATACCATTTAAATCTAAAAGCAGTATCACAAAATACTTACAACTGCTCATTTCATACTATGTCTTCATGAGAAAACATGTTTTTCACTTGATTGCTTGACAGTTGAAATATATTGGAAACATGATACATCTAATTTTTGATACTCAGATTGTTTTGAATACTTTATTATTCAAATTGCCTTCTTTACACAGCATTCTTTGAATAAATGCCTCATAACTCCTTGGAGAGCAGTTCCTACAGTACCAAGGTGCATTAAGAATTTTCAAGCTTCTGACGAATTGTACTAACCTGCTCTCCAGAAGGATGCTGCCAATTTACAGTCATAGGAACAGCAATTTACAATCATATGGATAGCCAGGCCCATTTTCATCTCATAGTCATGGATATTCTCTCCAGTTATCATTGCTGTGAATTTATCAGAAGGGAGACCAATAACATCTTGTGCTTTGCTCCCTTTACACTGTAAGAATTTCTGATTTCTGCAGGCCCCATGCTTTCCTTTGAGGTACTGGAGGAGTCAGTACCTTGATTGAATCTCTAATGGTGCACTGTTTTGTCATCTTGTGGAATGCTCTTCTTTCTAAGCAAAGACAGGAGGGCTGCATGTGAATCTCCCCTTTTGTTTTTTAAAGTCAAGCAACCTCCCCCCCCAAACAGCTAAAAATAAAACTTCTTTTTGTGGCAGTCATGCTATTTTTATCTCCTTTTTATAATTTAAATAAGAAACAATCTTGTTTTACATGTCAATCCCAGTTCCTTTCCCCTTGCCACCCACTGACTGCATATCCTATCCCTTCTGTTCCCTAGGGAGGGGTCCTTCCATGGGGATCTTCAACACCTGTCACATCATTTGGAGCAAGGCCTAGGCCCTCCCCTGTCTCTCTAGGCTTAATGAGTTTCCCTCTATGTGGAATTGATTCCCAAGGTCCAATCATACACTAGAGATAAATACTGATCCACTACCAGGGACCCCATAGACTGCCCATTCCTCCTAGCTAACACCCACATTCAGGGTGCCTTGTTTGGTCCTATGCTGGTTTCCCAGATACCCGTCATGCTATTTTAATGTCTTAGTGGAAAAACAGAAAACTGGACCAGGCTTTTTAGGATTTGGAGATTTTCTGACTAATGACCCTACTTGAGGTATGGTAATGAGAATTAACTTTTGGCCTTATTTCCATTTTCTTTCATGCTCTTAAAAACCCCACCTGCTGATGATGCGTCTTCATGTTCCATCCAATAATCATTATCAGTTGCCATGACAATTCTTGCATAGCAAATCACTACCTCCTTAGCAAGTGTGGCCTCTGGAATCATAGTTATACTAATCACATGTAAATATCAGGTGTAGACTACAAAGCTTCATGCCCAGAGTTGAAAGGAGGCCCTTCAATTGTCACAACTGTCCCCATTGAAGTGCTGGCTTCTTACTGTTTTTCTAGGGACCTCTTTTGTTTACAGCCGAAACAGTTCAGCCATTTGGTATATCACACTCCTCTTACACTGATCAATGATGTCAATGTAACCAGGAAAGATTTCCTCCCTTAAGGACCTGCAAACTCTGGTCATTATGGCTTCCGTACATCCCTCTTCCTACAAAGCTCAGATGGTAATTGACTGTTGAAGGCATGATTGTGTATCTTGCGAGTGTACACAATCAAAATTTTTTTCTTCCTCCAAATTAAGGCATTGGGTGGCTTGCTAAATCGAGTGTCCACATATTTTTCTGTTCTTCCTTCTAAAATTTCTAGATCATCCATTGCATTTCCACCAATTATCCTGATCACTACTGCCATTCAGGTTTAAGAATTTCATGTGAGAACAATGAGTTGTGATCAAATCTTCACCCACTGCCTCATCTACCACTTTTCCTATATCTTCAGGGCCACTTTCCCTCCCACATTCATGTCCTCTTGTTTCAACCTACTAAGTTCACTAAGGGAAACCAGATGCACCAGGGTACAGGACTTTCACTGGTGCATGGCTAACAGGCCTATCAGGAGTCTCTGAAGAAAACCTGATACCCACTCCTCCCCAACAGCTCTTAAGTCAATATAGAACTTTGTGAGCCCCTCCCCACCTTGCTGTGGTTTTGGCTAGCATGATCTTGTATAATTTCGTTACATGTAATCACAGCTACTGTGAGTCCATAAATGCAATTCTTCTGTTTTAACCAGTAAATACTGTTTTTCTGTAGAATTTCCTTACCTCTGGCTCATTGAAAGTATCTTTCTCTTCATCAATGATGCCCAGTCATTGGGTATGATACAGATGTCCCAATTATGTCTCAGCACTCCACAATTTCTTATTTCCCTTTTGTTTACCAGCTTTGAGTCTGTTCATTAATTGTCATTTGAATAAATTTGTTGAGAATTGAGAGTTTTATCAATTGATGGGTATAAAAGGTAAGTTTGAAGGCAGTTTAATATAATTTCCATTCAGTAGAATAATAGTCAATTCTCTGCTAAGCCTTGTGACCTATGCTGACACCTATTACTAGCCAAGCTACCACTACTAATAATAAACATTGTCTTTTCCAGTGTGCTTTAAATCTAGGGCAAAAGTGGTTGGTTAATCACATAACCTTGGCACTATTACTGCTCTAGTAGGCATGTCTTGTCAGGCCCTCTGTTAATTTAGTCCCAATCTTCATGGCTGGGTAAAACTATTGATTGCTTTTATCCTCCTGGAGCATGCATAACGCTTTCCAACACTATAAAAGTCGGTTGGTAGTGTTAAAGTTTCCAGGTCAATAACAGCTTAATTCGGTTCTGTCCAGTGACTCAAGTATGTGGTCTTTACCAATGGGCTATTAGTCTTAAATCTAGAGGGTAAACAAGAGCAATGATAACAGTTTGTAGTGTTTTTGGGTCTATGGAACTCCACTGACCAATAACTTGAAGATACTGTCCACACCTATCATATGAATTTTGTTTGATATTCTATGGTGCCCGGGAAAGGAAATGCCTCTCCATATAACTCCATTTAAACTTTTAACATGCACATGCACACACACACACACACACACACACACACACACACACACACACACACACACACACATATTATGAAGCTTCCAACCTCATGAGATTCTGGATTGCTGTTTTAAAGATCTGTATTAGTACTTACCGTCTCTAAATCCTTTCCACTACCAACCTTTCCTCCCATCTCACCGAATCCCTCCAGTCTTATTGTTCATCTTCAGTCCACCTTCATTCCATTACCCTTGAAAGCTCCCAATGGCTCTCTGCTAGTTTCTCAATTTCTATGGGTATTACTATTTAAACATAAACATATAAAGATTCAAAGCTGTGATCAAAGTTAAGAAGATTATTTTAGATCCATCCATTATATGCACAGTACATAGTTTCTTTTTCATTTTAGATGAATAAAATTTCATCTGTATAGGTACCATATTTTCATTATCAGTTGCTGAATATTCAGGCTCTTTATATTTCCTGGATTTTATGAGTAGAACAGCAATGAACAGGATTAGCAAGTCTCTACAGTAAGATATAGAGATCTTCAGGTATATGTCCAAGAGTAGCCTAGCGGAATCTGGATGTAGATTCAGTCTTAGCTCTTTAGGAAACTCTAAAGTGATACCCATAGTGGATGTACCAGTATGCACATGTGTTTTCTTTTCTTTCTATCCTTACTAGCAGGTCTCTTCTGATTCTTAACTGCATCTCTAAAAAGTAAAGTGGAATATAACCAGGTTTTTGCAACTGTAGTTTATTTCTTTTAAAGACATGTTTTATAACTAAAAAATATTTCAGGTTGAAGCATGAGTTTGACATAACTTCAGAGGTATAAGTGTATAAGATGAAGAGTAAAAAAACTTTGGTAGACAAGCTATTAATTCGATAAATCAGGTATTTTAGTTAATTTACATTTTAGCTTTAGAACACAAGTACTTTATAGTATCTAATCCTAATATTTTCTAAGAGTAGCACAATGCCTTGATACGTGTATTTTTATGTATGCATGCATGTACTCATGTGTGTGTGCTTCATTTTATTTTTAAATTGTGAGTATGCATTTATGTGTGTATGTGTATACACATGTGTGTGACTACAAATTCATGCACACATTAGTATAGATGCCAAAGGAGGTCAAACTTAGCTTTTAAGTCCCTTGTGACTGGAGTGCTAGTTTGTAAGCCATCCCAAATCAACTTTGGTGCTGTGAACTAAAATAAGGTCATCTGTAAGAGCTACAATCTCTTTTAACCACTGAGTCACCTCTAAAGTTCCTGGAATGGACATTCAATTTTGAATTTTTTTGTTCATTGTATTTTAAATGCAACATTTTCTTCCTTTCCATGAATCCAAAATCTTTCTTTCACAGACCTTGCCCCAGTCTTTAAAATTGATGTTTACTTTTCACATTGTTTCTGTGTGCATAATGTATTTGTGTCTGTCTAGGTGTATTCCTGCATATAATATGTTGAGTCCATAATAATGTTTCTATGAACATTTTCAGTGTTGACAATTGGTTTATTCTTTCCTAAAGAGCACCACCTCTCCCATTTCTAGCTTTCCTCAGTTGCCTGCAGTACTTTGTGTAAGACTGAGTTCTGTGGGGTTTTCCTCTTTTACTTTGGCATGCCTAATGATTGGTGTTACCCTTGTTCAGCTCACATTTGATTTGGGCAGTCATGTTAGTGAGACACTGTATGTGCAGCCTCTGTTGTTACAAGGAGACAGAAACTCACAGCAAAATCTCTGAATCTTACAATCTTTCTGCCCCTTCTCTGCAGTGTTCCTTGACTTTATGTGTGGGAGTGTTTGGGGGTGGAGACTAGCTCTGCATTTTGAGTGGTTGTCACCTGTATATTTTTACTCACCTGATGACAAACATGTTACAGTACACTCAGCATTTTTAGTCACTATGTGAGCCCAAATGAAGATGATATTGCACTATTTGAACAGAGTTTCAATTTTCACTGGTCTCAGGTGTGGGTGTAGGTACCAGGATTGCAGTGGGTTTTTTTCTTACTGTAAGATTATTTTTTGCTGTATTTGTTTTAGGATTTGAAATAAAATAATGTCTGAATAGCAAATTTTCAGAACTAAAATAGAAAATGTACACAATGTGGTGTATTAAAAAAACAAACAGAAGCATGCAATTTGAATGTTTTACTTGCATATCAATAGAGCTGAGAGCACAAAAAGTCTATCATTTTTCCACAATTTTAGCACAATACAAGCTCTTGAGAGTGGTCATAGTATTGTTATCATTAAGGCAGATGCTTCCACACCTAAGCATGATAAGAAAGCATGTTTTACATTTTTGAGCATCTGACTTAATGCTTAATTTGCCATCTAACACATAATTTAGTGTTTGGATCCAATATCAGTATAGATTGTATTACTTGGTTAGATTCAGAGGAGGCTGTCTGTCAGCCAAAGGAAAATCAGACAAACCTAGTCATCTGCTTTGAGGAGTTGTATTAATGAAAAAGCAGCTTCTAGTTTCACACAATATGGTCTATAATCAAAATATGTACAGAAAATGTATAGCCATCTTAAATAAACACTTAAATTTAATGAGAACTATATGCAGAGGCAAAAAATTAAACATGAAAGGAAAAATCTAAATGGAAGCAGACTAAGGCATGACACAATCAGTGCCACTCAACATCTAGAGCTGGGGTACGGGATGCTGAAATAAAAACTCTGCATGTCTCACAACCTTGAAGTATTTGACCTATAGCTTCTTGAGTGACCTGGCTCATGGTCTCTAGATAAGGTATTTTGTTGAGATCTGAATTTCTTGTAGGATTTATGCCTCAGCATCCTGGAGGGCTAACTTCACTCATTTTAGATGTTGACAACTTCTAGAATCTTCTTTGCTGAAGTTCAAGGGAACACATGTAACTTTAGTTTTGTATATTACACATGTTTTAATTATTTTTATGTGTATAAGTGGTTTGCGAGCATGAATGTTTGTGAACAAAGTGCGTGCCTGGTGCCCAAAGGCCAGAAAAGAGAGCATGGATTCCCCTGAGACCAGAGTTACAGAGGGTTGTCTCTCAGCCATATTTTATTTATTCTGTCTTAATTTTGCACTCTCCCTCGGTTTCCTGATTCCCTTCTTGTATTATTGTACTCTGTCTTATCTCTTCTTCTATCTCATTAAGCTCCTTTCATTCAATTATTTTTTAAATTGTTACTTTCCTAAGTGTGCTTTTCTCATTTCTGTGGCAAAATACATAAAAGAAATAGCATCAGTGTATTGTGATATCTTGCTTGTACCAATAAAGCCTGTCTGAATGTCAGAAAATGGAACTTGACACCAGCTAACCATAGAGATCTGGAGGTCTGTACAGACAGACAGAAAGTGAGGTAGTTGGGCTGAAATAGGACATAAGTAAGAAGAAACAGGAACTCACTATCTTGTCTGTTGAGACACTTAGGAGGGCAGATGTGGTGGTGGCTTGCTCCTTCTCTCTGATCTCTCAGCATTTTTGTCTATATCTGTTTCTGGGGTTTTATTACATAGACCAATTAACAACTCTGTTTACATCAGTGTAGAAGGATTCATTTTGGGGGTCACAGTTTCATAGTATTAGGAATTGTTATTTTAGGAAAGGAAGAAAAACTTGATTCATAGCTGATAGAGAGCACATCAGTGGGTTGTGCATGTGATAATGGGCTGGAAAGCAGAGGTTATGTCTGGAACTAGGGATAGAGGCAGATATAGCCAGAGTAGGCCCATTTATAAATGCCGAATTCTAAAATTATTACAGTCTCCAAGAAGTGCTACAGCCATTAGCTAGGGTGGAGAGTACTGAAAAAAAGAAACAAAGTGTATATACTTCATGTTCAAATCATGACTCCAATATCTCCTTGACCTTATGTTTCTATGCACACACATTCTTTTGGGGGTTGTATTCAATCTGATAGCACTGCCAACACCTCTCCTAATTCTTACTTTTTTAACAGATAGATTTTTTGGAAGCTATCAAGAGGCACATATCCTTGTCTTTCTCAGTACTAATATTTATATAACTAATCTAAAAACTCAAAATGTGCTTGTCATAAACTGTCAAAACTCTCCTAGAAAAAAACATGCTTCTTTTATTTTTTCAATGACAGTTTTATGATTTTTTACTTAAATAAAGGGCTCCAGAGTTAGTATTTATTCACAGACAAACCAGAGCAAATTCTTTTCACATTACATATGTGTTTCAAAAATACATTGACTATATAAAGAAGTAAAACCCAAAAAAGAAAACATAATTTGCAAAAAATTTAAATGATCTGGACTTAAATGATTATTAAAGAAATATCAATGCACATTTATTAAATAGCTAAAATAAAACTACACATCTAAGATATGAAAAAAGAAAAACTCCAATCATTGGTGTAAAAAGAGGACTAGGACAATGTCCTCTCATGTTATGCTCATGAGGAGCAGGAGTATGAATAGTAATAGCCCCTTATAATAAGGAGCTGTTTATGAGCCATCAACTGGCTTCTTAGATATTTATACAACAGCTCATAACATATACATTCATGGCTGTCAAAATCTGGAATGCATCAAGATGTTCTCTATGGGGTAAATAACCATAAACACAGTGATATATTCATTCTTTCAGGCACAAATAGAGCCAGTCAAATCTGAAGCATGCATATTAAATAACTTACCATGGATACTGGGCTTTCCTGTATTGAAATAATAAAACAGGAAGGTAATAGGAATCCAAGTGCATGCTGAAATATCAGACAGAAGACTGAGTGGAAAGACAGCCAACATAATTAACTGTGGGCGGAGAATCCTACCAAAACCACAAAAAGAATAAGTTATACAGAAATCTACCTTTTATGTTTGTTATTAACAGGGATGTGGTATATTACTACTGCTACTTTAGACATAGGGAAACATTGTAAATGCAATGCCAGAGATGAAAGACAGAGATCAACATTCCTGAGCAAATTGGGAGCATGAAAGAAAGGGAGAGGGAGTTAAGAGAATGATAAAGGAAGAAGAGGAGGGGTGAGGAGGACATGAGGGAGCAGGAAGTTTGAGTTGGGGGAAGAATAGAAGAAAGCAAGATAAAAGATACCATAATACAGGGAGCCATCATAGGGTTAAAGAGAAATCAGGTGCTAGGGAAATTTCCAGAGATCTACAAGGATGACACCAACTAACAATCTAAGCAACAGAAGAGAGGCTACCTTAAATGCTCTCCTCTGATAATGAGATTGATGACTGACTTATATGATATCCTAGAGCCTTCACCCAGCAGCTGGTGGAAGTGGAAGAAGACACCCAAGACACCCACAGCTAAACATTGAACTGAACTAGAATTCAGTTGCAGAGAAGGAGGAGTGATGAGCAAAGGGGTCAAGACCAGGCTGGTGAAACCCACTGACCTTAACAAGGGGGAACTCTCGGTTCCCAGACTGACAGCTGGGAAACCAGAATGAGACTGACTGAGACCCCATGAATGTGGCTGTCAGTGAGAAGGCTTCAGAAATCTGTGGTGCCTTTTGTAGTAGATCAGAACTTATCCCTAGCATAGGAATAGACTTTGGGAGCCCATTCCACATAGAGGGATACTCCCTGAGCCTAAACACAAGGGAGTGGTCCTATGTCCTATCCCAAAGGATATGACAGACTCTGAAGACCCCTATGGAAGGCCTCACTCTCCCTGGGGAGCAGAAAAGTTATGGGATAGGTAGGGTGTTAGTTGGGGCGGGGAGTGATGAATGGAGGCAGAGGGAACTGGGATTGACATGTAAAATAATCTTGTTTAAAATTTAAATAAAAAATGGAGAGAAAGAAAAAAATAAACATTCCAATAAATTCAAAGTAAACTTTATTCTTTTACACCCTGTATTATTTAACTAAACAATCAATGACATTAGACATTCATAGACCATTTATTTATTTATTTATTTATTTATTTATTTATTTATTTATGTTTATTTTACATACCAACCACAGTTCCCCTTACCATTCTTCTTACCCTTTCTCCATCTCTGCTCAACATACCCCACTTATTCTTCAGGAAGGTAAAGGCCTCCCATGGGAAGTCAAAAAGGCCTGGCTCATTCAGTTGAGGCAGGACCAAGCCCCCATTATCATCCATTTCATTGCATCTAGGCTGAGCAAGGCAATCCACCATATGGAATGGGCTTCAAAAAACCATTTCATGCACTGATGATAGTCCCACTGCCAGAGGTCCCACAAACAAACCATGCTACAAAACTGTTGCCTATTTGTAGAGGACCATTTTATGTCCTTTGCTGAATCCCCAGCTGTCAGTCATAGACTGTTTTATAGAAATTATTTTACTTCATGTGTTTAAAATGAATTACAGAGGTAATATATGTTCAAACTCTTATTTTTTACTATTAATTTATCTTGTATTTTCAATTTTAATATATTAACACTGCCTCATCATTGGGCCAGGATTGGAAATCAAATATATTCCATAGGTTTGACAAAAAATCATGATATAAAGAGACAAAATTACTGGATGCTCACTACGAATCTTTCTATTACGCTGGCTTCTTTATCTAAATCTGAAAGGCTAACATTAGCTTGAATTTTGGAGGTGTTTTATCCCATGGTATGTTTACATGGACTATACTTAACCATTTTAATAATTAAAATACACTGAAGAATATTGTTTTACACAGTGTCTACTTTTATAATTTTCTCAAAAAGCAAGCTTAATTGGTGGTCATCTTAAGTAAATTAACTTTAGACTCTTTAACACATGAATGATTTAAAATCTTTTAACAAATAGTTTGAATAGTTTTATTAAAAATAACACAAACTGTATATCATTAACATGTTTTACTATGTGGATTAATTCACTGAGTTGTATTAGATTACATAAAATGCTATTTATCACTGGTGATATTTGGAGTTTATGAATGGATCTATACCATGCTTATGAAATTAAGTATTTTATCTACGATGTTACAGAGTTATTAAAATGAAAACATTTCCTGATTTATAATAACTAGTCCTTGGTATTGTTATTATATCTACCACTGCAATATTTTTAAACCAGTATGATTCTGAACTCTATTTTAAATACTTATCCTTTATCCTTATAAGCACATGTAAGTGTATCTCTCATACATTAGCAAAGACACTTCTTTTTGCAGTAAATGGTAACTATTCCAAAAATTCACAACTGGTAAAAATGTATAGCATTATACAGCATTGAGTGCCCAACTGCTGTAATTTCAGAAAAGCTGTGCAAGAGAGAAAGACTCCATGTGACAGGGTTCTAGCAGAGGGTTTTTTCTTAGGGAAAGAGATCATAAAAATGGGAAAGGGATGGGGGGACTGGCCTCTGGAGACAGGAGCAGCAGGAGAGAGGAGAAAGGAAATAGGGAGAGAGGGAGAGATAGAAAGAGAAAGAAGGAGAGATAGGCAGGGCCATTTTAAAAGGGAACATAGTGAATACTCACAGGTCATGTTCTTAGTGGCTGCAGCTGACTACATATCCTGTCATAACCTCAAGGACAGGCCAGTACAGATGCCTGAATACTAACACTAACTCTATTTGATATTCTACAATGCAACTCATATACTTAAGGCTCACAGAAAACCGTAGGGAAGTGATCTTCATTTGGGTTTTTATTGTGGTGAAGAGACACCACGACCATGGCAACTCTTACAAATAAAACATATAATTGGGGTGGCTCACTTATGGCTTCAGAAGTTCAGTCTATTATGATCATGAAGAGGAGTATGGCAGCATGCAGTCAGACAGGGTGCTACAGCTGAGAGTGCTACATCTTGCAGGCAACAGGAAGTTAACTGACTGTAATACTGAGGGAAACTTAGGAAAAAATATCCGAAAGCCCATCCACACATTAGCATACTTCCTTCAACAAGGCCAAAACCCCTAAGAGTGTCACTTCCTTTGGGGGGAATTTTCTCTCAAACTACCAAAGAAGCCATCAGAACTATTCTAAGAACCTGAGTCCAAGATTTAAAAAACAAAATTAATACACAAAAAGATGTGAAGAGACAGATCTACATTAAAACTACAGCTGCCATTTATTAAAATATGTTTTACACAGACCTAATTAAAATTATAAGCCCTCTAAGTCATAAGAAATTGACCCATAACATTTACTGCTATAAATATTATGTGATGTCATGAAACTGCACTGGGCATTTGAAACAAGAGTAGCGTAATACACATCCTTCATTTTCTGATAAAATCCCATATTATTTTATCTACACTCTTTTTTCTCTTTAGAGCCAGTGACATCAACATAGACTAAGGCTGTTCAGGGCAATGGATGCAGACATGGCCTTTGACAGCAGCCTATGTTTGAAGAACTCTGACCACATCCAAGTGGCGCCTGTGCCAGTCCCAAGTGGGCATTGTCAGCATTTCCCCCTACAGTAAAGTTTGTCCATTCAGATGTTATATCTCACTGACAACAATGCTAGACAAAGTTAAGTATCTTATTAATACCCAATTCTAGAGATCAAAGGACAGCACATTCCCTATACACTACCTCACCTAAATCAAACCTGACACTAAAGGACACTCGGGAAGTGACTGATGAAACTTTGCCCCAGCAGCTTCTGAAAGAATAGACTTGAGTATCCCCTTCTGTGGATATTAGTTCTCCCATCTCTCTACAGGGAGGTGGATGCCTCAGAAGCTACCTTGTTTCCTCTGTCTTCCTTTACAAGGTGACTCAGTGGACAGGCTTACTCACAGCTGCAGAGGTTGCATCTTGGCCTCCCAATCCTTATCCATGTGCTTTCAGAAGTCTGGAGATAATTACTACTGTCACAAGCACTTGGGAAGTGTAGGGATGTCCAAAAACCTTTCATGATGCATCAGACTCTCATGTTAATGGAGAAACCATACAGGCCAAAACATAGTCACCAGATTCACCAAGCTATTCTCACTGACAGCCCAGAACACCCAGAGTTGCCCAGGTCCTTTGGCTCTAATACCTCTAGGCTGAATGAGAGACCTGTGTGCCACTAACAGCTGGATAGTCAGAATGTTTAGGGGTCACTGGAAGACAGTAGCTCTTGGGGACTCAGCCTTGCTAGTGGCTATGATATAAAGTATGACAACCTTATGTTATGCAGGGCACTCTCCTTTCCCTATTATGGCACACAACCTAAAGGACTCCAGTGGAGGTGAAGTGCAGTGATGGTACTGAAATCTCATTAATTCCTCTGTGCCTCCTTCCCCACTCAGACTAAAAGCAGAAGGTCCTCAACATAAAGGCTACAGCCTTTTCAATTTCTGACTCTGTCAAACTAAACATTATGAGTTCTTGATGTGCATCTGCCCTTTCAGGACCCAGAGAAGCAAGATATGCCTACTGCTTCCCCAAATTTCCAAGTTCCTGAGCCCTAGCCACAGAAGGCTCAAGATCTTCGCATCCAGAAATCTCCATAGTCCCTTCCTTGAATTCACTGCATATTCCCCAGGACCAATTATTTCTCCATGTTTTCCAGTGAGGCCCTGGGCCAGCTTCCTTCCTCCTCACTCTGGTCTCTCAGCATTGTCAATGCTTTCTCCCAAAAAGACTCTTCACTCTTGACAGCATGATATGGGTAAACCTTCTAGGCATTGAATGAATGTCCTAAATGTGACTTGATGTTGCTACAACACTAGTGACATTACAGGGTATGCCAGAAGCTATCCAGGATAAAATAGAATACTCAGATAAGGGGATTGCTGAACATCTTCTGCCTCTGTGCTCATTAGTTCTCACTGAACTGACAAGAAGCAGAGGTTTCCTTTCCAAAACTTTTTCCTGTGACACAGCAGGAGCCATTCAGCACTTCCTCCTTCCAAAACTAGAGATTTCTCTCTGCTTCATTAGGATCTTTTCACTTCTTCAGCCATGGGGAGTTGAATACTCAATTTATAAGCACTGTCCAAGAATGGCCTTTCTCCTTTACATCCATACAATAATGTGATATATAAAGCATGCCACAAAATTAGGTCTGGGTGATATGGGGGATGAGGGTTGAGTCTTCTGAAGTGAACAAGCACCTAGGGAAGTTTAAGGTTAAGGGAAAGTGACCATTGGGAATTTGTAAGTGAGCTGAGGCTGTTATGTGACTCCAACTGTTCTAGAATGTCCTGTCTACATTCCTGGTATATTAATCAGGGCCCTCTAGAATAACAAGTTATAAAACGAGTCTCTATATATTGAAAGGGGATATGCTAGAATGGCTTACAGGCTGTGTTAGAATGGCTAGCTATGAATGGAAAGTCCAAGAAGCCAGCAGTTGCCAAGTCCACAAGACTGGATGTCTCAGTGGTCTACAGTATATGCGGCAATCTTAAAGAAGTAGGCTCTAATGCCAGTGAAGGAATGGATGTGCTAACAATGTTAGAACAAGCAGAGAAAGTTTAAAACCTTCTTTCTTCTATGTCCTTGTGTATGCTTCCAGCAGGATAAGTGGTCCAGATTACATGTGGATTAAAAATCTTAAAGGTGTGACATTCTTCCTCAAAGATCTAGATTAAAATAATTCTTCCTACTTCACATTAAGCAGAAATGGCCCACAAGTGTGCCCTATATTTGGGGGTTTTAGCTAATCCCAGATGTAGTGATCTTGACAAGCCAGAATAGACATCAAAGTCCTAATCCCATCTACTAATATTCTTGAACAAAGAACTGCATTAGAGATTTAAAGCAATAAGTATCAATAATCAGCTGGGAAATCTGAATCATCTGTAGATCCAATGGCCATGATTATTTTAATGGCCTATTTATAGCCACATTTGGCTAAAATAGGATGAAATACCAGTCTTTGGTTTATTGAGAAACAGAGGAACAGCTAGAAACCCAGTGAGTTAAGAATCTGGTCTTTCTCTATAATTGAAGATTTGAAATTCAAATAATTATGTCTTATAATTATTGTGGAAGAAGATCCATGGGCAAAAAAATGACTACTCTGTAAAAAATAAAAATAAAAAGGGAAGAAGGGCCTAAAATAGCAAGCACACTCAGAACATGTGAATTTTGATTTGAAGTTCTCCAAACCACATATTGCTTACTCCATGCATCCTGTAATGGGAAATACTCAATTCCTAAAACAGGAGGAACCAGGATTGCTTCTGTGTGGTCTTCATTGTAAACAACAGCTAGAACCCTCCTATTGCTTTCAAGACAAAAAGGGTTTATTGGGATTTGAAGTTTCTCCAAGTGTCAAAGCAGCAGGATTTAAGGTAATAGCGTAAGAAACAAACCATACTCCAGAGCCAAATCATACTTCAGAGAAGATACCACTGACACTACACTACCAAGATGAGCTTGGGCACTGCAGAGTATTGCCAAGAATACTAGCATTATACAATGTGCCTGGTACTGCTTCAGAAACTCACAACATCTGTGGCTCTGAAAATGAGATATAGGCTTCCCTAAATTATCAAGCAGATTGAACTCCTCCATTTCCTAATTTTAATGATCATGTTTCATGTGTTTTGTTTTGATATTTTTTCCAAGATGGAATGTAATTACATTAATATGTTGTAAACTAACTTGTGCTATTTTAACATTATCAGGGAAGGTTACTCTGTTTTATTTGTTTCTATACTTCTTTTAATACATTCGGATATAATGTTTTAATTATTAACATTTAGTAACACCATGCAATGTACTTATCATACAATTATATTTAGCAATTTTATCTTAATTAAATTAAGATACTCTTTGCTTCCTAAAAAGTATATATATATATATATATATGTGTGTGTGTGTGTGTGTGTGTGTGTGTGTGTGTGTGTGTAAATATTATAATATATAAACAAAATAACAATTTAGTCTGTATTTTCTTAATTTAACCAAGCATTAAGAACTGAAACTTCACATCCACATTGTGGTGCTGTCCTTTTCCCTGCTTGTACACAATGCTCATACAGGGTGATGCAGACATTAGAAGAGAGCATCAAATTCCCTGGAACTGGCATTGCATGGTTGCAAATTACTAAGTGGGTGCTGGGATTGGAACCTAGATTCTGGGCCAGAGGAGCAAGTGCTTTTAACTCTTGAGCAATTTCTCTCGCTTGCAAATTTGTAATTTTAATTGACACATAGTAATTTTACATAACATTATGGTCCTGAATGAAAGAAAAATAAATATATAGAATATATAATGATGAGTACTACAGCTATTATCCTATTTACTATCCTGGACATTTAACATTACTTGAGTTAGATTCATTCAAAATTCCCTCTATTAGCTATTTTGAGACGTTCAATATTGTCAACAATTATCATCATATTCTATTATATTTAAAAGCTCATAATTTATCATCCCTTTTCACTTTTCTGATTTCTTCAAGTATTTCAGGATATGTACTTACACTGAAGATTTGGGGCTAGGTTGCTCAGATGAGAGAGAACATGTGACATTTGTCTTTCTGTTACAGGGTTACATCATTCCATATAAACTTTTCTAGTTCTTTTCATTTAGTTGTAAATTGCATGTTTTCATTTTTTTTACAGATGCATAGTGTTGCACAGTGTATATGTACCACATTTTCATCAAGGACAATGTTTATAGGCATTCCATACTGCAGAGGTGTCATGGGGTTAAGAGTCCTTAACCCTAGACGAAGAACTATAGGCAAATAAAGAATGCTGAGACCAAGAGAAATAATCATTAGCAGAAAAGAGTTCAACAACTGGTTAGGCAAATAATCAACTGTGAAAACATACATACAATGTATATCAGTAACATTATATAGACTGAGCAGTTTGCATTTATCTATGTGTGTGTGCATGTATGTGTGTGATATTAGCAATATATATGTATAATATACACACACACAAACATACACACATATTACCATTTTGTCAAAATATGTACTTAATATTATTTATTTCTTAAAAGCTTCTAAGTGGCCTGAGATTTTGAGCAAAACCTGGACATTTTTGTCATTGATAATGTGTATATTCTAGACTTATTACTCTAAGAATCTTGTGCCAAAGATCCAGATTTGCAGAGCTCTCATCATAACTAGCTTTTAAAGTTTTCAATGGGCACATGATGACTTTGGTTGAGAAATGTCCTTTTGATATCCATGGAAGCAAAGGAATATTTGCATCATTTTATTGCCATTAACATTTCTGAATATGTTATTTTTGTTAAGCAATTGGTTACCTTATGGATAGCAGAAAGACAAATCTTTTTAATTATACATAAATATTGTTATAAAATAGAATGTGATAGAATAAATTGGTAAAGTGAAGCAATGAAAAGAGACCTAAGAGATAAATCAATCTATATAACCTACAAATATTCATTGAGTTATTTCCAGAAACAACCTGTTTATATGTCACATCTATGCCAAGAAGTCAATTAATTTCAAATATTGTTATTTAATTATTTGTTTTTGTAAACATGGAAGTAGATTGTAGCATAGCCATAGAGAGAATGCTTCAAAGCCCTGCAATTAAATTAGGAAGGAATCTCCTAAAGATTGCCCTCCAACCAAACACTCAATTTATGCTTTGTTGTCATTTTCTAAACTTCAGGAACTGTTACTTCTTTGAAAATAGAAGTTTAGTCTGTGTTTTCTTAATTTAACAAAACATTGTAATGATAAGTCTTTACTCCATCTGCACGAGTCCCACCGCCATATGGGCACCCAGAATAACACACAGAGTCTTATATTACAATGCTTCTGGCCAATTGACTAGAATTTCTTATATGCTAGCTCAGTCTTAATTATCATAAATCTATATATTTATAGGGGACGCCTTCTGCTGGGATCACATGGGGGCTCCATAGAGAAGAGAGCAACTTCCTGTTTGTCCCTGCTTATATATGAGTCTGCCTGCTATGTCACTTCCTGCCTGTATCATAAGACTTCTTTTCACTACATTTCCCAGAATTCTCCTTGACTCCTAGTCCCACCTATCTTGCTTTCCTATTGGTCAACAGTACTTTATTTATCAACCAATAAGACATACACAGAAGGACCTCCAATTGGCCAGCAGCATTTCAAAATAATATAAATCTCTGTGTTTTACTTGGGGCCTAACATGGCAGGCAGAACTTGAGCAGCTTTGGTGGAATGATTTATCATTACAAAACATTAAGAATTGAAATTGTCAGATCCACATAGTGGTATTGTCACTTTTTGAAACCTAACCTGATGAGTAAGATGTGACCTACTGAATGAGCAGATACCCTTTTTTAATTCAACAAATTTTATTTGGGAAACATAAAACAAATAAGCACTGTAAATATACCTGTCATGTATTACCTGATGCTGCCTGACATAAAAATATCCTACAGAAACAGTACTTATATTGGGTATAAAGGTTTTCCCAGTGATTATCAAAAGGTAAGTAAGTGGATTCATGTAAATATACAGGTGATTTTCATTTGTAAGGAGATGAAATTTGGGTAGTCTCTGTTGGCAAAAAATACTGGTAGAGGATGTGTTAATATATCTAGATAGTTGAATGCAGCTCCTTACAACACAGAACTTGGGTTGCTTACTCCTTATTGTGTGGCCAACTTGCTTCATAACCTAGACTTTACTGTTGCCCAACAGCAAGAGAAACTGCCAACCTTGTAGTTGTTTGAATAAGAATGGCCTCCATAGACTCCTGAGTGTGACTTCTTAGTCAACAGTGAGTCGGACTGCTTAGGAAGGATTAGGGGGTATGACCTTGTGGAGTACAAGTAACCTTTTGAAGGAAGTGAAGGAAGGAAGGGTTGTGGGCTCTGAGGCTTTAAACACCCAGTGACAATTCTCTCTTCCTGTTGTATAGGGATCTGCAACTCTTAGCTGCTTCACCAGTAGTATGTCTGCTGTCATGCTTCCTGCCATGATGATAATGGACTAAGCCTCTGAAACTGTAAGCAAGACCCAAATAAATGTTCTCTTTTACAAGAGGTGATCATGGTGTCTCTTCACAGCAATAGAACACTGACTAAGACAAACCTCAAGAAAAGTGAATCCATCAGAATAAGAAGAGTGTTTTTCATTGAATGGAGAACATTTCTGTTTTACAATAAAATAGAAAAATTCTAAAGTTAACTAAAGTAAATTGAGTATCCCCACTACTTATACATTAAACTCATTTATCAAGAGTACCACTAACAAATATTCATTGGGTCCATATGTGACTTTTAAATATAAAATGCATATTTTTCCATAAAAGAATATCAAAGAAGGAAGTACACTGATGATTTTCATATTTTCCTTAGTCATCTGAGAGTGAAGCCATTAAAAAGTCATGTAACCCGGGCTGGCCCTGAAATTGTAATCTTCCTGCCTCCACCTACTTCAGCAAATGCAAGCAGTGTGCATCACCACAACCAGTTTTCCTGCTCACAGCACTATTGAAATTATCCTCTTTCAAGAAAATTGTGTTTTTCTGATCCCTGAGACCTTTACTATTATTTTGTGACTGCTATACAAATGTTAGATTAAATTTAAGTAACATGTTAATCTAATCATGCCAAATAATGCACTTTATGTCAACTTCATCATAATCACTTATAGATTATCTTTTCTTTCACTGAACATGCTTACATAATCAATGTAGAGAAAGATAAAATAACTAAAATGTGTCTAATTTATATTTTATTATATATACAGTTTATAGTAAAAATAAATGTCATTTAAAATATTTAAACATTTATTTATTATTTGTGTGTGTGCATACACTTGTGTATGTATCTGTACATGCAAAAACGTGTGAAAATATGTGTATGTGTATGAGTTTGTACATGCCATGGTAGGTATGTAGAAGTAGGAGGGCTAATTAGAAAAAAAACCAAGTAATTTGGTGTGTGTGTGTGTGTGTGTGTGTGTGTGTGTGTGTGTGTGTGTGTGTAGACAAGCATGGAAGGAGACTTGTTTGCAGGATCAACTCATGAATCAGAATTTCTTGGTTGGAATCTCCATTTATCTATTTTCCAGTAACGTGGTGGAGTCAGATATCCAATGCCCAAGTAGCAAAAATATAATTGTTTTAGTATTTTTCAAATAACTGAAAAGGAGTCTAAAAGAAAAAAAATCCCCTTAGTATTGCTGTGAAGCAGTGAAGACGAACTGCAGAAATTACACCAAGGCAATGAAGATAAAAAGAATAGGATTTTTGGAGGTACTGGAGAAGAGGACAGAGGCATTTCTAAATAAGATGCAGAAACCTGGATACTGAAAATTGCTGTGTAATTTCATAAAAGGTAGCAAGACAGTGTATTATTTTGGATGAGAACAAAACTATGCCTATTAGTATTTTGCTTGAAAAAATATTCTATATGGTTACTTGTAAATGACAGTATTATATTGGTATCAACAGAATTCTGTATTTGGGATAAATTAGGTCTGAAATTGATTGTAACAAAGCTCTGTGAGGAAAGAAGGTGTGTTCACCCTGGATCCAAGCATCTAGAAATTAATTTTCCATAATCAAAAGAGGGAACACTGCAGTTCTAAATATTCTTGGGTTCTGTTGCCATTTATTTTTCAATAGAAGAAATGGATTAGGAACTTTGTATCTTTTGAAAATTTTAGGCTATATGATTCAGGTTAAGTTGAGATACAAAAATATTTGTGGTTGAGTGGAGTATTGTGTTTGATAGTGTTCACTTTTTCTTTGTCTATTTTTGAAATTATAATTTACTTATTATTTTTTCCCTTCCCTTTTCCCAATCATCCCATATAGCTCGCCGAACATTCATTCTGATTCAAGATCTATCTTGCTATTCATTATTGCATGAATATATATTGCATATACATATATATTGCCAGACATCACATGTTTAGTTTATATAATGCTACTTGTATGTATTTTCTAATGCTGACCATTTGGTACTGAACAACATATTGATATGGCCTTCAATGGGGAAAACCACTCTCCTACTCTCAGCTTTTCTCAATTGCCTGTAGTTCTTTATATAGGTTTGAGGCCTCCTGGGCTTTACTCTAGTTTATTATGTTCATTTGGTGCCATCCTTTCATCATTTCACATTTGGGCAGTTATGTTGGTCGGATTTTATGGTTGTAGCTTCTAATGTTACTTGGAAACACAAGTTTATAGCAAAGTCCCTGATGTTCTGACTTTTACAATATTTGAATACCATCTTCCACAATGTTCTCTGAACCATAGGTGTGAAAATGTTTTGGAAATGTCTCCATTCCATATAACTCTGGAATTTGATTGGTTATGGGTTTCTGAGTTATCCTTGTCTGCTGCAATTAGAAGTTTCCTTGATGAGACATGAAAACTGTCCTTGCCTATGGATATAAGGACAAATGTTTATGAGCAATCACACCTTGCTATGATTCCTACGAAATACGTCAATAATAAGCATGTCACAATCAACCCTACTGGTACAGTAGTGGTACACATACCTTGGCAGTAACTGTAGCTCTTTAATTGGAATTTAAAACCTGCTCAAGAGGGATATCACACTTGGTACTGGAAACCCACCTAACTACTCAGTGCTATCGAACTCATAGTTATTGGAGGAGAATCTTCAACCACTAATTTACTAAATAAGCATGATCCGTAGTAACATTCTATACTGTTGCTTATTTTATGTAGCTAAATTAACACAGATGAGAGTAGTCAACCTTGATTATATGCACTCTAATAACAAAATGGAATCAGAAGGTTGTTTTTAAGTATATGTGTGCATATGCATATATGCATAAGAATATATATGTTGTAAAACAAAAATAATGAAAGAAAAAAGTGCTAATAACTGGAGAGTGAGCCATGGGTAGAATTTGTGATGGGGGAAGGACATGGCGAGGTAATCTAATTCTATTTCAATTGAAACTTCCTAAGTTATACCAAGTTTATATTGTCTCTTGTGGAAATCTGCTTCAATAAATCTAGAATCAATGCATGAATCTTTACTTTTCAGAGATTGTAATGCACCTGCTTTCTATATAGCTGTCCATGGAGTGATTAATGTAGCATAAACTCTCACAATAGGAGGAACATCCAGGACCATACTCCCACCAATAATATCTAGAAAATTCTAAGAAATGGAATGTCTGATTGACTTGGTGCCACATTTCAATGTTGCCTCCTCCTGTTTCTTTTTTCTTCATTTGTTTGTTTGGACATGATTATCTCTATTTTTTCATTGGCTGGCTTCTTTGTTTTTGTCTTTCCAGGTGTTTATTACCACTGTTTTCTCTCTGTTAAAGTAAATCAGCTTTGCAAAAATAAAAAAAAATTGAAAGCAGACAGTAATTCGGAACTATAGTAGCTGAGGGAAATAAAACTCAGTGTAGTAGCTGTTTAGATTCAGTTCTAAACACAGCAAAATAACATTGGGAATTTATAGACAATTAGCAGTTTCAGCATAGGGATCAATAAGTTTAAAATTACTGACAGAATAAAGCTGAGATAAGAGGAGGGTCTGTCCAACCTTTTTAACAAGATTGTTACTAAAAGCAACGCAGGTGATTAGACTTTCCTCAGAGGGTGGCAGGGAATGAGAAAGTCCCTCAGATATTGCAGTTGCTCAGTTGGCAATGAGAAGGGTTATTTATAAATAATTATCAGAGCTATTGTCGAAATTTGGTGAAGTTAAGCCTTGTCACACATCGTTATGTGGTTATAGAGGGCTCTTAGCCTGAACAGAGTTAATGATGGGGAGAATCTTTGTTCTTCTATAGAACATTAGAACCCTGCAAAACATTACTTCCCCCTACAATGACATAATTTTCTAAGAAACTACTTTCTGTGTCTCTAACTCAACTACTGAGAACTCCAGTCTGGCTTCAAAAATCAGCTTTACAGGTCCTCCCTTTCAAGAAATAAAGTAATTTATTTAGGCAGTATTATGTTCTACTCATCACACACACAAAAATTAGCATTATATAAGAATTGTCATCATGTTGCTGAATGTTTATTTTAATGGATAATAGAAGGTTATTCTTAAAAATATTCCACTCTCACTTTTCAATTTAACCCCTACAATGAAAGTACCAAATTAAAAAAATAAGTCAGGTGGACATAGTGGTGTTTTCTATCTAATATCAGATTTTTAACTACTAACATATTTTTCTATAGGCATATTAACAATAATGATCTTTTATTTACAAGTTATACAAGAACAACATATCTAAATTGTGTGGACATTCAAGATCTTGAATAAAATAGGTTACATGAACAAAATTTAGAGGAGATACTTTTTCCTTTTTTCAATAGGCTATTGTTTTACCAATCTATGTCACATTTAGTATAGCATTGTTTGTAAGGCTTTGCTCTGGCAAAGCTCTGAATTGTTATCAGATGTGACCCTGACTATTTCATCTCCAAGACAACCAGTCTCTAGCACACGCAATTTGCTTATCACTGAGTTCATAACATCCTGCTTATACTGTTAGCTTTTCAAGGTTCCTTAGGTTGTTTGTACAGATTTATGTTAAGCTTTTACTTAAAAAAACATAACATATACTTATAAAACAGACTACCCCAGTGCATCAAATACAAAATCAACTATAAACAAGTCATTCTGTATAAATGCATGGCACAAAAGGAAAGGGATGGAGAAAGATGCACCATGCAAACCTCTGTCTAACAAAGTGTAAAGTCGCCATGTTATTTTGACACACACACACAGAAAAATCTTATCAGGGACAAAGCAGTGAGGTATTAGTTAAGTACTCAAGCAGCCATTTTAAAAATCCTCTTTGCTAGGTATGTGCATAATAATGGAAAAATATTGGATAAAATTATGAGAAACAATAGACAAAAAAAGTTAGTATAGTTGGAGAATTACACAGCAGGTCATAAAATTAGAAAAGACCTAACTGAACAGAACAGCATAAGAACACCAGCTATCCTTGGTGTATATAATAACTTTACCCAAATACTGCTATTAGAAGTATAGACATAAAACGACTCCAAAGGTTCATTTATTTGAGCCTTGAAACCAATGGCAGTATTAAATTCATTAAAAACTAACTCCAAGTTCCTCAGTAGATTGATTTGTTGCTATTTCATAGAAGAATGGACTTGTGCAAGGTGGTTGGAGGAAAGAGGTTCCGGAGTTTATGCTATCAAAGGATTTATCTTATCACTGGTCACCTCTGCTCCCTTTGACTATGCTTCCCATAGTCCATGAGGTAAGCAGGTCTTTGCATGTTGCTTTCTACTGCATACCTTTCTGTCTCAGCACAGGACCTGAAACAGTGGAGCTGGGGTATCAGGGACTGGGTCCTCTTAAGCTGTGAGCCAAAATAAAACAGTTCTTTCTTCAAACAGTTTCACTCAAGTATTTTATGAGGACACGGATCTGACTAATGCAGCAACACAAGGCCCACTATGGTCAAACTCACATGGGACTCAACACACACACACACAGACACACGCACGCACGCACGCACGCACGCACGCACGCACGCACGCACGCACGCACACACTCCACACCATAACATGGAAAAAATAACTTATAATACTTAAATCATTGTGGTCATATAATAATAAACTCAAATAATAATCTAAAGTACAAACCAGCACCAGGAAAACAAGCAAAGAAAATTTCTGAGATGAAATTTCAAAATATTTGTTTTAGTTGTGAGCCTAGCCTTTAATGGCTGAGCCATATGTTATACACAAAATGTTATACAATAAAGTTCCCCAGAAAGGTGTAATTCAAATTGCCCTAAAAGTAAACAATGATACATGCAAAAATATTTGTTTTAACAACATAAAATAATATGAAAATTCACCAATCAAATTACAGGCCAGTTCAGGCATCCACTCCACTATAGGTAGGAGTCTTAGCTGGGATCATCCTTATGGATTCCTGTGAATTACCCTAGCAGCAGGTTTCTCCCTAACCCCATAGTGGCCCTCTCTATTAAGATAACTCAATGCTCTTCCACTGCAAACCCCCACCCACCTCTACATTCAGTTCCCTCACGAGCTACCTTATTGGAGTCCATTCCTAAAGGTGGGATGCCATGCCCAGCCTAGCCCCTCTCCCTTCCTATTGTCCCAGAGTTTGTGGAATCCTCTGTGGGAACCCTTACATGTGAGGAGGAATGGATCGAGGGTAGGCCGGAAAAGAGGTTGGGGGGCAGGAGGTAGCATGGGAGGGAGAACTGTGGTTAGAATATAAAATTAAATTTAAGAGATTAAATGAACTGTAAAAAACAAAAATTGTGAGATTCTCCAAAACTGTATTTATGAGGCATTACGCTCATACATACACAAACCCAAGAGAGAAAAGTGTGTGAGTTGGTATGCTAAGCGTCCATCTTGGAAAAACAGTAAAATAAATAAATAAATAAATAAATAAATAAATAAATAAATTAAAAAAAAATAACAAATAAAATCCAAACCAAGCCAAAGAAAAATAACACATTTTGAGTAGAAGTCACACAAAGAAAATATATTAAACAAAAAAACCAATGGATCCTATAGCTAGTTTGATAATAGACTGGTAAAGCTGATAAACTTCTTGTCTACAAAAGTAGACAAAATAATTATAATTAACATAAAAAAGCAGTATTGCAATTATTGTCATTGCCAGACCATTAGAGGAAAAACTGAGTGATTCTGGAAATGATATATGGTTATTCATTGAATAACCAAGATGAGATGAAACACTTGAAAAGTAAAGCATACTAGAAGTAACAAGAAGAAATATTAAAGTAGATCTACATCAACAATATAGAAATACATGTATATACTTTTCAGTAGAAAAAGAACAGGTTCAAATAGCTTCAGAGGTATGTTTAAATAAGCCTTTAGGAAATATATGTGGGCAATTGTTTGAAATTTTTGTCACAAGAATGAAATAAAGGAAACAACTGCATACTCAGTCTATAAGGCCAGTATAATCTGCTACCAACATAAGTTGTGGAAAAAGAAATACATGTCAATATCTCTCATAGTTGTGCATACCTCCTAGAAACATATTAGTATCATCTAATACTCCATAAATTAAATATATACTAATATAAAGTGGGTTTATTACCAGATATGTAAGGATATATCTCAGAAATATGTGAACTTAATCCATTACATTAATGGCTAAGAACAGAAAATTCTATGAGGTCAACAATTGCATAGAAAACTTCAGACAAAAGCTAACACCAATTCATGAAACACTCAAATTTACACTTATCAAATTATGAATAAAAAGACCTCCACCCCCTCTCCCTCTTGCTGTGTTCATTTAATAGCACTGGGAGGCCTAGTCTTTTCTGAAGAGAGAGGGAAAGCAGTGGATCTGGGAGAAAAGAGAGGTGGGGTGAGTGACTGGGACAAGTGGAGGGAGGAGAGGCCGTGATCAGGATTATTGTCTAAGAGAAGTATAAATAAAATGAAAAAGAAAGAAAAGATTGAGAAGAAATTTCATGAACTTTATAAATAATGTTTTAATAAAATTACAGCTAGCATCATATTTAGAAACAAGAAATTAGAAATCCCATCAAGAATGAGATAATGAAGCCCATGAGGAGGTCTTTATATGCCAAAGGTATAGTCATAGCTAATGGAAGAAGATAAAATGGAATTCGATATGTAAAGTATTATGTTATTAAAGATGAATTTATTCACAGATAATATGTGCTAATAAAAAACATTAAAAAGTACCAAATATTTCAAAATTACTGAATAGCAGAAAAGGTTTAGAATGTAAGAATATTTACAAATATTTATACAAGAATGAAAATATCAACATTTGAAATTATGCCACAGATTATAACTTAGCATAAAGTGGAAATGTCTAAATATAACTGTAGCAAAATTTGTGCATATTAACAAAAAGAAAATTAAAAAATAGTAATGGAAGAATAGTAGAACTTAGTAAAATAAGAGAGTTCTAGCTAACAGGATTTTAATAGTATTCATTATGAATTGGGAATGTTGTATTGGAAGCCATAGCAACCACTGATAATATGGTACCCACACTGGGTTTGTATAAAGAAAACAAGTTGACATCTTGTCTGCAGCATCCCTGAATGCTAGGTTTATTTCCTTATTTTCAGAAAGATTCTGTGAAAATGCCATTCTGTGGTAATGCCATTTGATTTTTACCTCTCCTTTTCTCTACTTTTTTGGGGGGAACTTAAACAGAGGCAGGAGCTGTACAGATCCTGGTTTTGCTAATCAAAGAAAATAGCATACATCCTCAGCAACTTCCATACTGAAATATAGCTAGTCAATATATAGATCAAGAATAAACTACTGTCCAAGAAGTGCTTTATTGGACTTTATAGTTTTATTTTTAATGGTGTCAATAGCAATAATGTCTCAGATACTATACATAGAATTAGATTTTCCAATAGACACATGTATCTACTCTGCAATCCTGTTTGCAAACCAGTCCTAAAAGTATAGTTAACTAGCCAAAATTGGCAGTCATGATGCTAAAGAGTTCCAGGATTTCAGTGGTTCAGGAATCCTCATTAAATATTTAAAATTCTGATTTTATAATAAATTTCTCAACTAAGGAATGCTGAGGGATGGAGAAACAGTCTTCCCAGGAAAGTACACACCACTTGGTTATCGAATAACAAATGTTAGTCATGAAAACATTCAAGTAATGCGATATAGGCTAAAAAGTTAAGTTTTAGAAATATAT
The DNA here is from genome assembly GCF_003668045.3 of Cricetulus griseus. Taxonomy (NCBI): domain Eukaryota; kingdom Metazoa; phylum Chordata; class Mammalia; order Rodentia; family Cricetidae; genus Cricetulus; species Cricetulus griseus. Next base: position 240,997,790 of record NW_023276806.1, on the reverse strand, counting down.
ATGTATATTCATGCATGAATATTCATGTAATAGCTTCTGTTTTATTTTGGGTCTTGTATTATTAAAATTTCTACTGTTGATGAAGAGCTGGCACAGCTGAAGTAGGAATAATATTACTAAGTCTTTGTGATCATTTTGACAGACTGTATGTTCAGCTCAACTCCAGTACTTCAATTATCTAATTATTTCTCTCTCTACACAGCTTACTTAAATAAACTATTGCAATATTGTTGTGGGTACCATACCACACAGAAGCAAACAGATAGCTGTATCACAGATGAGAGAAATCATTTCTTTGTAATTTACTATTACCTACAGTTCTGTTAGGACTGGGAAAATGGATTCCTTTGGCAGTCAAGATTTCTTTAAATTCTACTGGTTTGTCTGAAGATATCAGGGCTGTGAAAGTGTGGTTGTCAAAATATAATAACTGGTCCATTGCAAAGAGGATACTTAATATGGTTCATTAAATTCAAATATTGTGATTTAGTCTAATGATTTTTTTTCTGTGTGGAATTACGTATTTATCAAAGTTTCTTATCTGGAGCACATTTTAGAAAGTTTCTATGATATTTTACTTCTAATTTCATAATATGAGACATCACAAATTTAGCATTAAATATGGATTCATAAAAACTCAAATTCCTTGTAAAGAAGGAATGGAAGTGCATACTATTTCAACTTGTTAAATATAATTAGTCTTATCTGTCATAGGTACATAAGGTTTGACTATCCTTTTATGCAGCCAATAAGACAGATGATTGAATGTAGTTCTTCACTTTATGTGTCATTGTGAATCTAGAGTATAAGTGTAGGAATGCATAGCTGTTAGTGAGCCTGTGAATATGGGCCTTTGGTCAACCATAAATGTGAATGGAGATCACCTTTCCAGCTTAATTGAGACAGTCTTTTTATTATTTCTTTTAATTTTGAGATTATGATATCATCATGACATTTCCTCATTCATCTTTTTCTTTCCAAACTCTTCCCCATATACCTCCCTGCTGTTTGTAACATTCATGGCCTCTCTTTTTATAAATTCCTATCATGTGCATATACATATACATATATATTTCTAAAAGTAAACCGTTTAGTCTGTGTAATGTTACTTGTATGTTTTCAGGATTAACCATTTTGTATTTGATAACCAATTGGTGTACTCTTCCCTTAGAAGATTATTTCTCCACTCTCAGCATGCATATGGTTAAAGTCTCCATGGTTTTTCACTCATCCACTTTGTTTATTGATGTCATCCTTGCTGAACTCATATTTATGCAGTTATTTTGGTAAGAATTTATGGGAATTTCTGATATTACTAGGAAACATAGTCTTAGAGCAAGCACCTTGATCCTTTCGCTCTTATTACCTTTCTGTAGTATCTTCCTCAATACCCGCTGGGCCTTAATTACGTAAGGAGTTGTTATATGGATGTATCCATTGTGACTGTGCTACACAACTTTGCATTTTAATAGGTTCTGGTATACTATAATGATCTCTGTTGAGAAGAGACGATTCCTTGGTGAATGGTGATGACTACACTTATCTGTATACATAAGGACAAATATTTAGATTATAGTCAGAGGCTATACTAATTTAGTCAAGTGGTTGTTATAGGTTCTTCTTCATGATCTATGAATTTACTAGTCCTAGTCTGTTAGGTACATTTCTAGTATCAGGCACAATTTCTCTCTGGTTGAATGGTGCCTAAATCCAATTAGAGAGCTCTTGATGACTGTCAAGGCATGGCTAGCAGTACAGAACCCTCAGGGCTACAGTTGCATACAGGTTATTTTTGTCATTCTTAAGTGTTATGACTGAGTAGAGCTGTTGTTTGCTTATTTCCTTTGGAAACTTGCATGGTACCTTCTGGTGCTGTGAAAACTGTTCCATGCGGAGTTGGGATTCAACTCAATTCCAGATCAATTCTTGAGAGTCTAGTGTCTGAAGTGTCCAGAGTCTTTGATTATAGGGACTTAAATTTTACTTCTGGTGTCAACCAAGGGCAGTAGCAATTAGCTGTATATTTTGGGAGTCTCTTGGACAATCTGACAAATAACAGAAGAGAGGGCCTTTCATGCCTGTTGTTGTGGTTTTGTTGTGGTCTTTAGTTCTTGGAAGCACTGTCAGCCTAGATGAAAAATTTCTTTAAGTTATGTGATAGATAGGGTTTTAGTTGGGGGGATGGTAGGGGAGGAGGGGAGGGTGAGGGAACAGAGATTGCCATGTAAAACAATCTTATTTCTAATTCAAATTAAAAATGAAAAAATACTTTAAACCATATGTTTATATTAATACACACTTATATGCATTATATTTTTGACATAGTGAATAATATGTGGCTACCTAATAATATGATTACTTATGACTTTTCAGGCATCCTTAATTTTACCCTCTTCTCTTCCTTCTTTATTTCCTCATCACTAATCAGAATTCCTCCCATTTTCTCATTTCCCCATAAGATCACTTGTACCCTATTATTGCCCTATTTTTGATGCTTAATAACACAGACTTTCTGGCCTAGGAACTTTTAGAGACTGCACTCTCCAATAAGCACTTCTCATTGAGTGCATATTGGGACTGCATATACTTGAAGTAGGTCATCCACAATGGTGCTTTTGACTATGAGCACACAAGGTGAATCATGTCTTCCAAATTCTTTTCTTACTAAGTTCTATGCTTAGACCAGTTCTTTCCATTTATGTCTACAACAAAATGATTTTTTTTAAATTTTGCTAAATTTTTTTGCAATGGACTGTACTCTGAATTACTAGTTTAAAATACTATATGTGATTTCCTCAATTATTTTTCAGTAACAATCCAAAAGAAACAGTACAATCTCTATTTTATCAGCTTTACAAACTATCTAAAATTAACAGTCATGGAGCAGTCTAAATCTAAATTTTTACTATTATAATTCCATTAAATATTTGGTGCCCTCTCATTGACTTTGATTTAATAACTCAACAGTTTTTCATCAGAGTCTTTTCTGAAACTTTTCTAATTCCACATTTAACATAATCTTCCAGTTTTATCTAAAATGAATGTTTTGTTAGAAAATCTCATTTATGAAAATTGAGGATATTAGAGCACTCTTTGATTATTTTCTGCCACTGTCAATTTTTATGAAGCAAAGATACCAAAATATAAAAAGACAAGAAAAGACCCTTGACTTATGTATTATCTTCAGGAAGGATTGAAATAATGAAAGCAAGAAAAATAACCTTGCTTGACTTAACTGACATTTCAGTTGTGACCCCACAACCAGAATCTCAACATTATTACTTCTGGCAGTACAAAGAGAATTCACTCATTAAATAAAGTTTTGAATCCTTGGAAACTTATTTAGTATTTTATATATTGTTCTTCATATTTGCTTCTGAAGAAGTCAACAGGTTTCATAAGCCTAATCTAAGAAATAGTTGCCGAATTTTCATGACAAAGTAAAGATGTTTCTCCTTTAAAAACTTCTAAAGTACCTCCATGAAAATGTGCTACTGGCTTTCTCTGCCACAAATGCAATAAGTCACATCAGACAGAATTAATAAATCCAGATTTAATAAACAGGGCAATGCAAAGCAGAGCATTCCCAGGTGACCCTCGGGAAGGCAGGAGATAGAACAAGAGAGCATACATGGCAGATCCATGGGCCAGGTCTTAATAGCCTTTGGTGGTCTTGAGTAGTTCCAGGGAAGGATCTTCTCTTTAGAGGGTTTCTCAGGAGTGGGGGCTGGAATGTAGGAAGCAGGGCTGGGTGGAGCTTTTCAACAATTACTGCCCTTGAACTAGAAAAGCTTTGCTTTGTATCGCTTGTGGGTTTCTGTAATAGTCTCCATTGTGTTTGAGAGAAGTTTCTTTGATGAAGGGCGATAGTTATTCTTATTTGTGAGTATATAGTATATAGAAATGTTTGTTGGTTCAGCAAAGTAGTTGGCTGAAGTTAATTCTCATTTAAGACCCATGACATCACTAGCCATAGGTAGTTACCTAGTAAAAGTCAGGATTTCTCTCCTGTTGAGCGGACCTTAATTTCAACAAGGAGCTGCTGGTTACCACCGATATGTAAGTGCCACTTATACTTTAAGAATATCTTGCTGAGCTGATCATTTTGGTTGCTCCTAGGTATCAAAGCTGTTGTAGAAGTGAGAGGAGAAACTTGAAGTAGTAAAATTGATAATTTAATGGATTTACTAACAAACTTGATTATGATTAGGAAATATTGTTATACAGAGTAGAATTTAGCAAAAGGAGCGCTGCCTCTAGAATGACGGGAAGACAAGTAATGCACTAAAAGAATTGTTGGAAGCTGTTTAGTGTTGCTGAAGAAGTTTCTGCTAATGTTTATTCACTCAAAATATGCTCTATTTTGATAATCAAAGGATACAATTCTGACTTATATTAGGTCCATCCTAGATTCAGAGAATATGCCTCTAAGAGGCAGCTCAAGCGTCCATTGCAGTTTGCAACCAACTAAATCCTTGTGTGCCATTAACTCCCCTGTACTATTATAAGGAGCAGCATAATTCTTCCTGGTAAACCAGATGAACCTGGGTACCAGCTATTCCAAAAGAATAACAATGGTGTACTTAAGAGAAAATTCTGCAATTCCTTTGGTGTGTAAATCTCCCTTCTATCCCAGTGGCCATACTCACAGTCTCCCATCTCTGTTTAAATGATGTAATCAAGTGCCTGCACTTAAGAGGTTTAAGTACAAGAGTGTATGCAGAATATATAGACCTAAGGTGAATATAAGGTAGTAAAATCTTCTATTTGAGGGTATTCACCAGAGATGGATAAGCACTATATTAAAGAGTTCTTCACTTATCAATTACTCTCTGTGATCAGAGTGATTTTTCACAGGGAAGGCATGTAATTTCTGTAACAGAAGGATTATTAATTGCTTTCTTCTTTTAGAAGTTTTCATAGTGCTTTCCAGTAAAATGGGAGCCAGAGCTCAGGAAAGACATTTTCAGGTTATATTCACCTCCAATTATTTGAGTCCTGTGTTTTAAGCATGAAGTGTCTTTGCAGGGTCCTCCAGCAGGTAGGGCTATGGAAGGGCCAGTCTAGCAGGTTATTCCTTGGGGCTGGGCAGGACAGTGAGTGTTGACAACCCAGACCACACTCCTACTTGCTGGAGAGAACCACTCTGAGCTGGGAGACCTGTTGAAGCAGGATCTTGTTTTATTGTATCAGGCAGGTACTTACATAGGGTTGAGCAAGTGGGTGTGAAGCCCAGGATGGGTTGAGGTATAAGGGCCACATTTGGTTATAACCTTACATTTTATTTTATTATTATCTTTAAAGTCCTGTTTTTTTCTAAGGAAAGACAAAAAAGAGGTAGATCTGGATAAGACTGGAGGAGAGAAGGAACTGGTAAGAATAGAGGGAAGAGGAACTGTAATCAGGATATATTATGTAAGAGTAAATTATTTTTTATGGTGGGAAAATACTAAAAAACAAAACAATATCCAAGTCCCATGAATCCCTTGGCCATGGGTTTTGAAAATATTCTCCATATCAGGCAGACATGAATCAATTCCTGCAGAACAGCCTCAAATCTAATCAAGAGGGTAATTAGCTCTCCCAACAACTGTCTTGCAACTGAATTACTATTTCATGTGTGTCATTATTAATTTTTAATGTTCTAAATATATAAGATTTCTAGAAAATGTTATCCTATGCTCCTTGAAATGTCCATGAGGAGAGGCATTTTCAGAAAAAGTAAATTTGAAATAATTTTGGAAATCAATTTTATTTGTCCATATTATTTAATCATACAGGCAAATGCAAGCACATTAAACATAATTTCAAACGTGGGGCATTATCAATAAAAATACTGCCTAAAATTATTCAATATATTTTTCAATAATCGAAAGCCAGGGCTTCATGATATTTAAATACCTCTTACGAGAGGAACCTCCAAGAAAACAATTGAGCAGGCAGCAACTGAACACACAATTGCTCTCCTTTTAGGCAGGAATGATTGCATCTATATCAGTGGGGCATTGTATCCCAATACTAAGTGGAGGGAATTCCAAGGAGGTATGCAAGTGAACTGAAAAGAAAAGGCTCTGTTGGCATTGCAAGTTTTGTTGACTGAAAGCATCGACCTACCTACTGAGCAGGAAACAGTGCCTTATCCTTGTCTTTTATGGTATCTCTAAAGGATGAAACTTTGAGGACAGCACGTCCTTCCTAGCACCAAAAATCTTATAATTTTGGAATATATGTATATGCAATAGCAATGAAAGCAAAAGATTATAGGTATTTGAGAGGTTGGGGTTCCTGGGAGGAATTAGAGGAAGAAAAAGGAAGATTTTTAAAGTTTTAAAATCTTTTATAATACTATAAAATTGGAATAAATGACTTAAATAACTCCCCTTAAAATAGGTAAATAGAGTCATGGATGTTAAAAATTATTATGACATTATTTTCACTTCTTTCATTAATATTAAACAGAGTATTAGCCCATACACAGCTAACTTAGAACTCACATCTCATTCTATTTTATCAAATCAAGCTCTATTGTACCTGAAGTAGTTGTTATGCCCATTAGAATGTTAATTTCAACATAAACTAAATAGCTAACACCTGTCATGCTCAGTTCTTGTGTGAACAGGGACAAGGTTGTGCATGTTAGACACATTTTGCCTTTTGCATTCAAACTTGCAATCTTTTCGCAGATTTTCAAAGCGTCTTCTAAAGGAATGAAACAGTGCTATAATGACAGCTAGCATCGGCTTCTTTGATCTGAAAGATACTTTAGATATCAGGTATTGTATATTGTGCACATTCAACTGAGTTCTACCACATACTGTGCACCATACACATATAACTGAGGGCTACCTTTCGATTTGACTGCAGTTAGATCCCACTGGGCACTTGAATAATTCCCCAGAGTCTGATTGAAACAAATATTTCCCCTGTGCATATTAAAAATCAATACCTCCTTACCTTAGTTCAAGACAAGTGTGAAGAGCTAGGCTACCTTCTTATTCTTAAGTTTTTAATACGTGGTGAGTCAGCTTTTTCTCTTTGGTATTCCTTTTATTATCACCCATTTACAGTGGTTCATGGCCAATGCAAGCCTTGTTTACAAACATAGAAATAGATTTTCCCAAGTTTTTCAGGAATACTCTCAAGTAAGAACAGTGGGCCCACTCCCTTGTGGAAGACTCCTTAGCTTGTACAACACCTAGATGGGGCAGGAAGGAAGGTGTTAAACATATGGGTTAAAGAAAATAAACCATTTGACTAAAAAACATACAACTTGAGATCATTATAGTAACTGAAATAGTCTCATCTCATAAAGATCAAATCAAGGGTAAATATAGCCAAATTGGAAAGATATTATCTTTATAGTGTTGAGCACTATGTATAGTATACCAATAAAATAAGTGTATAAGGGGGTTGACTTGGAAAATGACATTAGTGATACATCAGTTGCATATTTGTGTTAAGAAAGATGTGGTGACAGTGGCAGCACATAATAATTGCTAAATGTAGCCTTACAGAGAATTAGTTGAGAGGTCCTACGTACAATATTGAAGTTACCAATTTCCAATAGGTGAAGAGAAAAAGAATGAAAGTGTACATGTTTCTGAGGGTTTTAGATAAAAATAGAAGACCACACCCCAGGGGAAGTCCTCATAGCAGTTCCAGCACTCTGACCAACAAGGCGCTAGATTCAGATACTTCTGCTGGGAATATGTGAGTGAATACACGAAAAACACTTGAAATTCAAGAATCCCTGAGGTACCTGGGGCTGCAGCAGCATCTTGGTCCTAGGTAGAGGAGTATTACAAATCCAGAGTTTAAGGGTAACACATAGTCTCTGTCCTTTAGGTCTAGTCTACATAAGGTCACACCAGAGACTCTTTTTAGTTCATAACACTTGACATACTCTGTCTGACATTATCCAAGAGAATATGTGATGACCTCAGTGCCCAACAGTCTTGGATTTAGTGCTTTAGATTTGGTCATAGAAGTCAGTGCTGAGAAGAGTCAGTGAAGATCCTTGAAAAAAACCCCAAATCACCAATTCACATAAAATAAAATAGAAATGCAAGAATTGTCATGTAATTAAAAAATGTTGATACTAGTTATTATGCAAACATAGAATCATTGTATGCATGAATGCTACATATATTAATATTTTCACAAGACTGATAGATATGGTACATATATAATGGTATGTATGTGAGAGAATGATGCATGCATGTATCTCTACATATAGGGAACACCTCACTGTTCCAGAAGAGGCTTTAAAGGACATTCAGATCATCAAACATAAGTTAAACATATCAAAGACAAGGATGCCATTGAGGCACTGCCTTCTGTGAGCTAGTGTGGATAGCATTACGAAGCTGAGTAGTGGAATAACAATCCGATAAAATTCTCAGAAATAAAAATGTCACCCAAAGCTTCTGAAATACAATTGGGAAAAAATTAATAAGGTTTCAATGTCAACTTTGAGGGCAGACCACAAAGAGCTATGGAGATGTTTAACAACATACCATCACTGGTACATAACAGGAAGAAAACAACATAAGGAAGCAATGCACAAAAGTACTGATTAATACATATAATATTAAAACAATCAAGGTGAACAATGAAGATATAGGGTATAGCTGGAATCCATATTCTGGATTGTAGATCTTAGTTAATTATTGGACCTAGAACTCTTTCTAAGATTTCTATTGTTTGATAAACACTATGATGAAAAGCCACTTGGGGAGGAAAGGGTTTACAATCTCAGATCACAGGCCATTTTGAAACCTGGAGAGGAGCTCAAGGTGAAACATAGATGCAGGAACTGGAGCATAAGTCATGAAGGCAGACTGCTTATTAGCTTGCTCAGGCTGCTTCCTTATAGTACCAAGGAACCTCTGCTTATGATTAGAAAGAATCACTCAGAGTGAGTTGGGCCTTCCCACACCAATCATTAATCCATAAATTACCACAGCCTCCCCTCAGGAATCCACCTTGTTGTTATTAGTTTTGATAAACTTTTCTATAGATTAATTAAAATTTAAATTCATTTACTTTATTTCACATCATTTTCCATTCATATACCTCCTCTGTTTAATGTGTGTATAGATAATGGGTAATTAAAAGGCTGTGTGGAAGAGCCCCTTTCCTGAGTACTTTTCTATGATGCTAATCAAGCTCTGTCTAGTACATGAAATGCTTTAGTCAAAAGTCAATCATCATAAATCTGGAGCTTAAAGAATATAAATACATTTTTCACAATTGTAGAAGCTGTGAACTAGGGATAAGGAAATAGCCCTGATAAGGATCCCTTGTGGGACATGGCTATGTTTCATGTTGCCTCCATATTGAACTTCATATGAGAGAAAGAAGAAAAGGGCCTTGAGTTCTTTTCAAAGGGTAAATAATCTAGGCAAGTCCTTATAGACATGATGAAGATTGATTTCCATAGTGAGTCTAAACCCCATCAAGCTGCCACTCAAGATTATTCCCAGAAATAGGGAGCAGTGACTACAGCCCTGGTAAGTTATTCATGCCAAAGTCAATGACCTGTCTGAAAGGGAGCAAGGATCCTCTTACTTTCGAATGGCAATATCTCCTAATACCACTGTAAGAGGGTTAGGATTCCAATATATGAATTGGGGTATGCAGCACAATAAATCATTTCACCACTGATGTCCATTATGTATGCAAACGGTGTCATGACACTATCATGTATTCTTTATTAATAGGCTCACTTCACTTCTCACAACCTTTTACAGACTTGCCAGTAGTTATATGTGTTCTCATTTTCACTTTGTATTCTTCTCTGTAAAACATGATGAAAGCTATGAAGGGTTCAAGTGTCCAAGGCTTCTTATAAGCTTTCAAATTAGCTTCATATGCTTTTCAACTTGCTAAGGATATGAGCTGAGGAGACAGAGGAACAAGCTATTATGCACAACTGGAACTCATTATGTAGCTCATTTTGGCCTTGGAGTCGTGGGGATCCTATTCCCTCAGCCATCTAAGTGATAGGATTGCAGGTGTGAGCTATGCTTCCAGGCATTTTACTTATTTCTTAAACTTTAGAACTCAAAGAGGAATCCAAAGAAGCCAGAGGAGAGAAAATCTGAAACTGAAACCTGTTTATTAAGCATAGTAAGAATGTCTGACCTTAATCAAGAGGAATGCTATTGTCCAAGACTCTCCACCGCACATAATAGTTGACAATAAAATAAAACAAAGGTATCACATTTCTCAGAAACAAAACCATGAGACACCAGTCAAAATGGTCTTCCTACAATAATTTTTATGATTCAATTTTGATTCATTCAATGTTTTGCTCATTTTAATGGGAATTAATTGTGAAATTTCATAAAGAACGAAATATTAGTCCTACAAATCTTAAGCACAGCTTTACATAACTCCTTCTTTCCCTACCCTACTATTTCATATAACTTTGCTGCTACAGTATATTTGTGTCTGTATGTGGGTAGTTTAAAACTACTTATTTACTGTAAATACTGGTCTAATTTTAAGCAAATATTCCTCAATTTATTACAAAGTCACATTGTGATAAACCAATTGTCAGTCACACAAAATGACTAAACATCATAGTTTACCGACACAAGACACCACAGACTGTTAGGCTGTTTTTGTTTTTGTTTTGTTGTTGTTTTTTTAAGACAAGGTTTCCTCTGTGTAATAGCTCTGGATGTCCTGGAACTCACTGTGTAGACAAGGCTGTCCTCAAACTCACAGAGATCCACATACCTCTGCCTCTTGAGTGCTGGAATTAAAGGCATGTGCCACCACCACCTGGCCCAAGTGTTAAGTTCTTGCCATTCATTATCGCATGGGTGTGCTGATGCTGCCTGGCATCCTATAGATTAAGGGTCAAGTTTCACAATCTGAAACAAAGTTTCTACTAAGGACATACTATTTTCACTTTGTTGTAAAATCTAAAAATTAATAGATTTGTATCCCATTTCTATGACAAAATAGCTGGCAAAAAACTAAACAAAGAAGAGAAGGTTTATGTTAACATGCAACTTGAGAAGGGTGACCATCATGCTGGAGAAAGGGTAGTAGGTAGATCACATCTTAAATGCATGAGGCAGCTGGCCATATTCTGAGATAGGAGGCACAGAAAAATAATTCTGGTTCTGCTCTATATGTCTGGGACAAAAATTGATGGGATACTGTCATCCCCATTCAGACTGGTTGTTCCTAATTCAGTAATAACTCAGTAGAAATACTATAACAGTCATAACCAAGCATCCAAGTTGACAGTAAAATTAACCACCACAAGGACCAAATATTTTTTGAATGTACATCCATCATCTGGTTGATCTATTATAATATTTAGTATCTTGGGACTGAATGTACCACACAATTTAAATAACCATGAAAAATATTCCCTGATTGATTGACTTTCACTGTCAACTAAGTGGAGAAGACACTACATTCTTTTATAGTCCCTGCCATCCTTACAATGCACATAAGCATAGAAAGCTTTGAGAAATGTCAATCAGAGTCTGATTTGACATTGTTTTTGCTCATTATTTGCCACGTTCTCTGCTTCATTCATTTTCTGCCAAGCAACCACTAACATTTTGTTCATTTACACTGTGTATTTTGGAAAACAGTACAGTAAGTAGTTTACTATTGCCAATTTTGTAGTTTTTAAAATGAACATGGATCTTTTATGGGAAGGGTGAATACATGCACAAACACACCACACACACAGAGAGAGAAACATACCCGCACACACCCTGATATGTATGTGTGATACTTTATGTACAGAAAGAAAATCTAAACCTTTTTATTAACTAGCAGTTGTAGAACTTTGTTTTCAATGAAGGAGAAAGAATATACATATTCTTTATATATATACCTCAAAGTAGAGAGGTCTCATTTTCTTTACTTCAAATTCCAAAACACTTCGGCACAGATGAAAACAGTGTCCCTGCTAGTGCTATTATCACTGATAGCAAATTCTCTCCCTCTGTGTTGTAAGGGCCCACAGGACAATCTGTGCCACAGTGGCAGACGCAATAGCATGCAGAATTTCAGCATAAGAAAAGAAAGCATATGGATGGACTGGACAATCACAGCTAACAAAAGACCACAAAGCCCTGAATTTTTGTTGTTTGTGTTTGTTCCAACTTCACCAGTTCTTTTTTCTGTTTCCTTAAAGCTCCCATAGAGAGGAGACATTCACACAAAATGATTCCTTTGTAAGCAACAGAGGAACAAACAGATATGAAAACAAAGCAGCAGAGAGAAGGGAGAGTTTAATTTAAACTTGGGATGATGGGATGCCAGAGAAAATTCTTTTTTTTTTCACTCATGTGATTACTTGGAATGGCAGCAGTTTTGCTAACCGTACTTTTCTTTTGATGGGTCTTTGAAAAGGGCCTTGTACTTAGTGTTCTACTCTAAGTTTTGAATAATAAAATTTTACAGAATAAAAAAAATCTAGATATAACTATCTGAGTGCACAGAAAATACCCCCTTTTAAATGAATAAACTCTTTTAATTATAAACTTACATATGTTTGGCATGAAATTCATGGCCATGGAATACAGTTTCTTTTCTTTTGTTTTAATTTCCTATAACTCAACTATTCAGAGAAAAGGACACCATTAACACTCAAATACTGCTGGCTGGTGCATCTTGAGAGTCAAATGTCTTTGTGTAGAAGTAAATGCAAAGATTCTCATTTTCTCTAGTGTGTTACTTCATTAGATTCCTGCTTGTAGGCATTCATACTGTTACTATTATTTACAAAAATACCTATTTAAAACTATCATGAAAGTTACATTTAAACCAATGTATCTGTATTTATTATTGTGGTTTGGATAGTAAATGTTCCCCCAAAAGATCATGTATTAGTCACCACAAGATGAAATAGATTTGGTTGTGGATTCTCTAAGAGACTAACCCTGGGAGGAAATATTGGGCTATTGTAGATATGTCCTAGGCCATGATGGCTGAATCCTAGGTCATGGTACTTGTGTCCCATGTCATTGGTAGTGTGTCCTTTGAGAAGATTTTGAAGTCAGACCCACTGGATCTCTGTCACTGCTCCTCGGGTGACATAAAATAAAGAGTTCTTTAACACATTCAGAATAAAATATTTGCTGAACACACACCCAAAGTGACAAAGCCAAGCAACCCTTGGTCTGAAGTCATAAGTAAAATAACTAATTTCTCCATAAATTATCTCAAGTATTTTGTCAGCATGACAGCTAGTTGACTAGCACACTGACTAATTATTTCCCTCTGAAAGAGGACATTAATTTGAACTGCTGTTATGTGTAGATATTTGCAAATGCATGTTTTATACAGCACAATTGGAGGAGGTAATATTCAATTTACTTTCTTTACTGAAAACAAAACAACAGGTTGAAAAATCAGTATAATGGGCATAAGCTTATTAAATATTAATATTAAATAAGTCAGATTTTAACCTATTAATATTTTCATACATTTTATTTATTCAGTAGAAAACATTTTTAAATACATAGCCCTATCTATGATGATAGTATAACCATTGATATACAAATAAAGATAACTAGGAAATCACTAAATGAAATGGCCCTTCCTATATTTTTTCCAATATAAAAAGAGACATTGTCATATTGCTTTTTTTGTTTTGTTTTTTGAAACAGGGTTTCTCTGTGGCTTTGGAGGCTGTCCTGGAACTAGCTCTTGTAGACCAGGCCGGTCTCAGACACATAGAGATCTACCTGCCTCTGCCTCTGCCTCGGGAGTGCTGGGATTAAAGGCGTGTGCCACCAATGCCCAGCTTGTAATATTGCTTTATAACATTAATAGAACAGTCAATAACTCTATTCAAACTTATTAATAGACATTGAATTGTATAATTTTATGCATTTAGTAAAATTTCTGTCCATTGTCTTCTCATAGTTTTTTTTTCTTTAAAGATTCTGTTATAATGTTATAAGAACCACAGTTTTATGTCTAGTATTTCCAAATCACATCTGTGTTATTGCTATGACCCTTCCAACTGTATCAGGAGCATACTTTCCATGTGACCAAGTGCTATAGATATCACTGGGTTAATCCTATGCAAAAAGCATTCAAGTGTAGAAAGACATAGTCATTTGACCTTTGTCATTTTCAAAATACATCAGAAATTGTACATGATTTTAGCAGATAGAGCCACATTGAAGAATTGGCAGTATCCAATATCCTTACTCTATAAAATTTGACTAATTACCACCACAGAGCTTCAGTTACACATCTAAAGACAAAGAAATAATCTATATGTGTTTGTCATATACCCAGAAAATGAGTCCTCACTTTCATGAATACAGCTTCACTGCTGTGTATATTTTATATAAACCATTGGCTAAGAAATGTAGCTATCTTCTTACTGTCATTAAAATTGTATTATACAGTGTATAACTGAGGTCCATAAATGAAGCCACATTCTCAGAACAAAAACAACATTCAAAACATAGCTGTATAACACCTGCTCAACACCAAAGATGCATTTGGAAACATGATTCATGTGTATAGTTGTGCTATGTTGGTTAGTGTTATGACAAACTATTGTAGTGAGGGCATACTGTAGCCATGATTGATGTTACCATGTTGGGCTTCAGGATTGTTACATAGATAGACCCCTAGAGAATTTTACAAAAAGCATCACATAGAACCACTTAAAATGATTTTATATTTCTGCTCCTGCTGACCTATTTTCTCACTAATTTCTCTGGATATCATCCTTTTGCCTCTTTACATGAACCTGTTTCTGTCTACTGGTAAAGGACTAGATATTGTGAGAAGTTAATCCTGAATCAGATAGCAAATATTTACTTTCAGGTAGTTTTGAGTTTGTGGGATTAGATGAAATCAAAACTTAGAAATGTTTGAAGTACTAATAAATCATTAGTCAATCTGGATTTTGAAAGGTTGAAATGGTTATGAGAAAACAAGAAGACAGTAAAGTTAGGTACTAATAAGATATTTACATGTTCAATGTAAAGTGATACAAGGGTCTTGATATAAAATCAATTTTTAAATTTATTCAATGTTATAAAAGGGAAAAATTATTTATATATATATTTAAGCTTAAGAATACAGGAAATGAGAAAAGAGATTATCTTATGGAGAGATGAGGCTCAAAGTATTCATTTATTCAGGAGAATCTTTTGGTTATTGTTACGAGAAAAGGTCATAGTTGCAATCTTGTAAGAGTCAAGTATTTGAGAAAGATTCTCTTCTTTGTTGCTGCAGAGGAACAAGTTAAGCATTGTTTAGAAACTCCAAGTTTACAACCAGGAAAGGGCATAACTGAAATCTCACTTAAAGTTTCTGAGATTGCAAACCCTATGGTAGTATCCATATATAATTGTCTATAATATTATACTGCAGTTTTGCAATTCCTAATTTTAAGATATGTTCACTTCTTCCTAATGGACTCACTTCCCTGTATAAGCAAAGTGAGTTTCAAAACTTTCTCACACACCTTTGTAGCCTAAATCTTTTCTCTGTCCTGCTTGGTACCACTGGAATAGTTTCTCTCCTGCCAGCTGGTCCCCACAGCCACTTATAAAATATTCACTCAGAGGCTTAATATTAATTACAAAATGTTTGATCTAGTAGTTCATGGTTATTATTAACTATCTCTTACAACTTAACTTAATCCAATTCTATTATTCTATATTTTACCAGGAGGCTCATTCTTTGTCCCATCCCATTTTGTTTCTCTAGTGGCTGCTGGTATCTACCACTCTACCATTCTTTTCCTTATATCTATCCTCGGATTTCCTGCCTGGCCCTATTCTGCCTGACAATTGGTCAAATCAGCTTCTTTGTTAACCAATGGTAATAAAATCATTCACAGCATGCAAGAGTGGACCCACATCACATCATCAATTCTTGAATTTAGATTTCCTTTAGTACACAAAATCCAAGCAAAGATTTAGGTTTACTACTCAGCAGAAAAAAAAAAAAAAAAAACAATGGAATCCTGAAATGTGCAGGAAAATGGATGGAACTAAAAGAAACAATTCTGATCGAGGTAATCCAATCACAAAAAGACAAACATACCTTCATCCAGAAGCTAGTGGAAGTAGAAGCAGATACCCACAACTAATCACTGAACTGAATTGGAATCCAGTTGCAGAGAAGAACGAATGATGGGCAAAGGGGTCCAGACCAGGTTGATGACACCCACAGAAACATCTGACCTGAACATCGGGGAGATTTTGATCCCCAGACTGATAGCTGGGATACCAGCATGGGATGCTCCAGACCCCAGGAACATTGGTTTCAGTGAAGAGACCTCGGAAATCTACAGGACCTCCTGTAGTAGTTCAGTACTTAACCCTGGCATAGGTGTGGACTTTGGGTGCCCAATCCACATACAGGGAAACTCCCTGAGCCAAGACACAAGGGGGTGGGCCTAGGCCCTATCCCAAAGGGTATGATAGACTCTGGTGACCCCCCCTATGGAAGGCCTCACCCTCCCTGGGGAGCTGAAAGGATATGTGAGAGGTAGGGTATTAGTTGGGGGGGGTAGGGGGAGAGGAGTGGGAGTAGGAACTGGGATTGACATGTAAAACAATATTTTTCCTAATTCAAGTAAAAAAATTTAAAATATAAAATAAATAATTTTAATCTCCAACTATGTCTAAAGCTGTGCAACCAAATATGATTGGTGTAAACAAGTCATGCTGGTTTCCTCACTCTGAATTCAGCACCCTTTCCTTAAAATAAAACATTATTGGATCCTAAGAAATTTACCCAAGTCACTATCTGGCTTCTTTTTCCTACTCTAATGAATGACACTATAATTCTTGTCTATTCTCAAAACTCTGAAGCCTCCAATACAATCCCAACATCACTGTTAAGTAATTACCTGGCATCAGAAATCATTGAGAGTCAGGGACTCCACAAATCTCCTAGCACTGTATCAACATGAACACCACTTCTTTCATGTGACCTGCTTCCCATTCTATGATTGTCTATGAGATCCCCAT
This sequence comes from Cricetulus griseus, assembly GCF_003668045.3. Taxonomy (NCBI): domain Eukaryota; kingdom Metazoa; phylum Chordata; class Mammalia; order Rodentia; family Cricetidae; genus Cricetulus; species Cricetulus griseus. The sequence goes on along the minus strand of NW_023276806.1, from coordinate 240,980,799 downwards.
ATCCCTCTCAAGCTAATGTCCCCATCTTTTCCTTTCCTTTTTCCTTTCCTTTCCTTTCCTTTCCTTTCCTTTCCTTTCCTTTCCTTTCCTTTCCTTTCCTTTCCTTTCCTTTCCTTTCCTTTCCTGTTTCCTTTCCTTTCTTTTCTTTCCCTTTCTCGCCCTTTACTTGCCCACACCTCCTCAACTCTTCTCCTTTCCTCTTCTCTACTCTCTTTCCATCTCCTCTCTCCTGTAAAGAGTTATCAGTGGTTCTTTTTAATCTTCACATTACCCTGGCTCATGCTCCAGGTTCTTGCAAAATTCCAGAGCTCTCATATAGGTAAATAAAATAATTCATCCTTAACTTATTCAACTGTCATGTACACATTTATGTTATTTTTTTCTTTTTTTTTTTTACCAACTTGGATTCCAGAAAATCTGCACTTTATGGCTCCTCCTACCAGACTCCTCATTCTCAGGCTCATTTGCATATTCCTCCCCATCCCTCAAATTGCTAAATATTGAAATATCCCAAAGTTTAGATCTCTTAATTCTCTTCTGCAAGATAGTCTAATCATGAGATGGAAGTAATTTTTATTAATGATTATTACTAAGCCCTCTGAATCCATAGGAAGCCCCAGACCCAATTTTACTGTGTTGGTTTCATATGTATGATTTGGGTAATTTTATGTGAGCCAAACATGGCTACTAAGAAACACACACACACACACACACACACACACACAATCACACACACACACACACACACACATGCATGCATATGCATGCGCAAAGAAAGGAAACAGAAAAAACAAAACAAAGAGAAACTGTCTAAAATCTTCTCAGAGGAGTTTTCTGTTTTTATCCACATTCCAAAGACCTAAGACTAGTTACTGATAGGTGAGTGTCACAAATAGCTGCTAGAGCTATTTCCATGATTGATGTTAATCTAGAGAGTAGGAATAGTAGATCCCCATGAGGAAATACAAATTTGCCTAAAAGTACAGACACACAATCTTTACCTAGCAGGAGACTAGAGTGATTTTGAGTAAATAATGTTTTGTTGAATTTAGAAAGAAGATATTAGAGAGCAAACATTCAGATATATCAAGAACTTTCTTGATAGTGAGAAGGAAATGGACTTTATTCACCCTGAATTTCTAAAACTGTTTACTTAATTTCTGAGGCATTTTCCTCATCTTCTCGTAAGTGTACTATTTCTTATGTCTTCATATGTATACCATCTTATTCTCTGTGATGAATTGAAATAACATAAAACACATCAATACTTAATAAATGTATTGCCATTAATAGGTCCAGACTGATGATCATGTATCTATATATCACTATATGTATATTATGCATGACTTCATTAATTATAAAAATCAGCTGCACTGTAGTCCTGTTGGTGGAATACTATAGCCATTAGGAGAGTCATTGATAGCCAGGGAAGACTTTGGGTATTTCAGTAATAAGCTAAAAGAATGACAAAATAATGACCTCAGTGAATATTTATAGGAAAGTATTTAAATGCAAAATTACCAATGAAAAGGCCCTCCTGACTTCACAGAAGAGCAAGAATGCTATCCATTCTGGCAAATGACTAGTAATTTGAATGTCAACAGCAATAGTGCAAGTTAGATAGGGACAACATGAGAGTATGCTACAAACAAGATTCATGGCATTTATGGATTATTTGAAGGCATTTGAGGTCTTTTAACGTCATAATTACTGTATGATGTTAAGGAAGAATAAGGTATAATTATGTGGCTCACTCTAGCTGCTGGGATGAAGATGAAAAAGGCCTGTTGCTTAAAGGTAGAAACAAGATATATACTGGTATTGATCTTTGCAGCATGGAATGACAGATTATAAATGGATTACTCAGTAGAGGAGGTAAGAAGTAGTGAAATCGCGAGAGATTTTGCTGCAGGAAATAGTGAAAATGAAAGAAAAGCAGACTCTTGTAAATTACAGCCTTAGTTATTAGTTGAATGCTGCTGTAATTTAGCAAGCTTTGAAATGTGCAAATACAACAAGGTTGATGACCAAATCTCAGAAGTTCACCTCAGGATTTGTTATGATTTATCTGGCTAGCCAACTCTCATCAAACTATTTACGTGAATATAAAGAGTTAATTGTTGATATGCTGACATAGTGATCAGAAAAGAACCATGTACATGATTAGATGCTATTGATTGCTTAAAGGCTAGATTACAAAAGACAGAATAATCAGTGAAGGAATCTCAGTACTGAGTCCCCGGAAACTCAGAGATATTGTGGAGAATGATCTGACAAACACAGTGATTATAATATAGCTACATTGATGCAGAAAGAAAACATAGAGAGACTGCTGTCTCAGAAACAAGGAAAAGGGGCTTGATGGCCATGTGGCTGGCATAAACAACGCATTCCTTTTATAGACACAGCAGAAGCCATCTATGCACTCATTCTTTTACTATACAAAGCAGATGACCTCGGTATACTGGTGTGTTTGTTTTTGTGTGTGCATGTGCATTTGTGTACATGTGTATGTTTTTATGGGGGATTTACGTCCATGCATGTAATCTACATGCTACATCATAGAGAATTGCCCTTAGATGTTGTCCTCAATTTTGATTCAATATTTAAAATTATTACTCAAGTATAAGTCATTTCTAAGTGTCAACATTCTTATGAATCATGCTGATCAAAAGCGTAGGTATACTTGTGAATTTCTAAATACATGTGTATTTTACATATTATTTTAAAATTAATTATTGCATAGTTAGAAAGACCTTTCTTACATTTCAAGTTAATAGTCAGCACATAGTACATAATAATCAGCATCATAATTATTGAGAAGGTGAGACATCTTGTTTACCTGACCAATCTCATGCTTTAACATTCCATAAATATATTGATATAATTTATATGAAGCTGTTCTCTGAATTTTGTTGAGATATGCTTAGAGTTTGATTGCATGTTTAATTTTTTGTAAATACTCTAACTAGTATTGGGAAGTTCTTCCCTTATATAAGTTATTTAGAACAAGCATAGAAATTATATTCAAATAACCTGTTCCAGATGACTATCTTTTTGCCAATGACTACTCAGTAATGGAGAGAGTTGTGGTAAAATATCTCAATGACCTGTTACAGAAGGATGCTTGTCAGTACATATGTTTCCCATTGCACTTAATAATTTTTTCAATAAACTTTGAATTTTCATGTTGCCACCTGTTAATACTTTTGTCCACTAGATGGGTTTACAGTTATTGATATTTTCTGCACCAAATGATGAGAAACTTTTTGTTCATTGATATCTATATTATTTGTATAGTTACAACCACTTTCTTTATATTAATAGACATGAATATTTGCACATGTAAACATGATTTCTGACTGAAAAATAATCAATAACAACTGGATAAATATTTACAGATTAATAAAATGTATGGTCAAAGTAATAGAGTGAAGAAATAAGAAATCACAATTAAAATGAAAAATATTTTAAACTCATTAAGTATGATGGAAATATAAGGGTCATGGTGGTTCAAGGAGTGATATAAATAGTACAATGAGGCAGAAAATGGAAATTAGTGAATAAGTTCTACAGATAGAATGTCAGGTTGAGTTACATGTAAGCAGAGAAAGTTTGATGAGAAACAGTAACTTGTGAGATCATTAGGGAGTACACAGTGCGGAAATGCAGGTTAGCACAGAACTAGAGGTTCCCAGTAGATGAAAATGTGAACAGTTTTATTCCTGATTCAGAATTGTCTTCTGCCCATCAGTGCATAGATTTTTTGATGTTGTTGTTGTTTAGTTTTGTGTGTTTATGTAATGTTGGGTAGAGGGCTCTTGTGCAGTTGTAGGCATAGTTGTGTAGGTCAGAGGGCAAACTGGTGGTATTCCTCACCTTGTTCCTTGTTTGAGATGGGGTGTCCTTGCTAAGTACACTAACTAGCAGGTCCATGAGCTTTGCCAGATTTTCTTGTGTCTTCCTCTCATCTTTCCATAGGCTTGTAAGGCTTATAAAGAGTGTGTGCCCACATTTTACATGTGTTCTGCAATAAAAACTCAGATCCCCATGTGTGGCAGACACTGTCCAATGGCTCATCTCCTCAGTCCAGATTTAATAATAATAATAATAATAATAATAATAATAATAATAATAATTGATATAAGAGACATGCAGAATGTCTCTTGTGTTGGTTTCCAACTCAACTCCTCCACATTCACTATAGTTTCTCAAAGTCAGTGGCAATAAAAGGATGGGGTGACACTTCATTCTATATTCTTTTCTGACCTCTAATCTGAAAAACTGTATGCAGTTTTATTTGGGTTATTAATCTATAATAATCTCCACACATAAATGGGCTTAGGTTAAAAATATTCTGATGAAATAAGAAATACTCTTAAAATGGAGTTAGAGGTGAGTGTAACAAACAGAGAATCCTCTGAATGAACACGTGAATAAGTATCATCATCATTCCACCAAATGCTGAAGTATAATTAGATCAACAAGAAGAAAAACTCCTAATATCACAAACGTTCAATTTATGCATTTTGTGTTATGTCATTATTAGCTAAGTACACTAAATAAAATACAAAACAATTACATTTTAAAATGTTAGACAAACATCTGTGTTTTTAATGATTTTAATATTTTAAAAACAGAAATATTTCTTCATATTTCAGCAGATGCATTATCTATTTTCATGACTATATGCTATTGCACATGTTTTACATATCTTAAATAATTAAAAATATTCCAAACTTTTGGGCACCACCGTGGTAATTAATACCTGTACACCTGTACACAAATCTTTGACCGTGTCCCCCATCCATATGTGTAACCTTTCTGTATCCTTTGAATCTGGAGGATGTTTGTTAACTGCCTAGATAAAAGGATTAGAATGAAAATATTAATAATTAACACTGAAGGCAAATGGCAAGTCTAGGAATAGACAAAGAGGTTGTAAAACCCCAGTTTCTTCATCTGCCAACTTCTTGAGAGTTTCAGAAGATATGTAAGTGAACTTCCAGATAGTCCTCTACTAGGTTTTAACTGGAAGTCCCCTCACCTTGAGGATGCTGTGAGTGAGAATTGACAAACTGAAAGTTGCTAATCTCAAGGATGAGAATAGATGAATATTAAGTTACCAATTCAATTGTAATTAAGTAGTAATTAAGATAATTTGTTCCAGAGAAATTTTAAAGGAATGATCTCTAGGTTGGTGGCAAAAATAATTGCATGCTTTTGGGTGTTCAATTTTTTCAAAGCAACTTTCTACAAGTGAATATTTTCTTCTCATCAAATGGTAGAAATATTTGTCACTTTTACCCTATTGCTATGCTCATTATATCCACCGGAATAAAATCATTCGGAATGTTTGCCGACCAAATTACTGGAAATCTTGTACTTCATCATGAACTGTTTTTAATTTGGACTATTAAAGTTATTTCTCATTTTTTAAAAATTTGACGGTTTTGGTTATCACTGAGCAGTAAATTTTCCCACACTAATAATGTGCATCTGCCTCATGTCTGTGGTTGTAAAGTTCACGGGAAATCTGATTAATAATTCATTTAAAATTATAATGAGATATTATCTCTACACTGTAACTTGATAGATTAGAAACTCAAAAATGAAAAGCCTCTTAAGAAAATATCATTTTTGGCAAGGGAAGAATAAATATTAAGTAAAGAGTAAAACAGAAAATTATGAGCCTGGAGAAAAAGGTCAATGGCTAAGATGGTGTACTGCAAAGGGTTCTATTCCCAGGTAGCTACCAGGCAGCTCATAGTCATGGGTTCTAATTCCAGGGAAGGACAGCACTGCTGGCCATTGCAACACTTTACTCATATGCATATATGGACATGCAGACACACACAAGCAAACACACTTAAAATAATAATAATGGTAATAATTTAAGATAAACAGCAATTATTTTAGACACATTATCAAATTCTCAGTCTCATACAATTGAGACTTAAGCTGAGAACACTGAGTTTTTAAAGCTACTCCTGCAAAATTCATTTCCCCATGCTATGTGTATTCCCTTTAAAATAACAGGTATTTACAAAAGCTCAGGTGCAAATCCCTCATTGTCACTGCAACAGCCCATGCTTATCAGTGGTTGATTGCTGCTACCAGAAATCTTCACATCCACTCACAGGCAGAATGCAAGTCTGAAGTAGAAAATGCAGACCAGGTTTACATGTAAGCATGAGAAGGAGGCTTGGTGTTAGAGAAAATAGAAAACACAAGAACAGGCTACTAATAGTTTCACTAAAAGAAATATTTTTGTAAACAAGACCAGAAACTTCAAATGTACAAAACACAAAATGAAAATAAAGGACTGGGCAGAATATGTGAAGGTTAATTGGAATCTTCAAAAATAATCCCCAAAAGATGTATTTAAATGAAAATGAAAAATTAGGAGACTGTGAATAGAGTCAGAGCTGGTGTCCCTAACATCTAAAGACCTACTACAAGAAAAAAAGGAAGGGAAAATCAATTAAAATTTCATTTTAAAGTTTTAAGGTAATTACTTTTGAGAGAAGCCAAGAAAGTGTAAAAAATATAAATGACAACATTTATATTTTTGGGAAGGAAAATTAGGTCTTATTGAATATGTTGTAGCTCTATTATGAGTAAAGATTTGTGAAATTAGGTGACTGTCCATGATTACAACTGAGCTTGAAAAAATAAAAAAGGAAGTGGCTCTCTTGCATACATATTTCCTTTCTCTCACTATACTATAATTCCTTAATATTGTAATAATAATCATGATTTTTAATTAGAGCTAATGAAAACATAATTCTTATACTCAATTCTAGGATAATTCAGGAACATCCAAACAAGAACAAAATGAAGGGCTGGAGGTTTTTATGAATATTTGTGCACATGCTATCAGATTCCAAATGTGTTCAGGATTTGTCAATGGGCTTCTAGCAAGGTAAACACCTTTTAGAAATAAATAAAAAGAAGAACTGGAAAATCCTCACACTAATCTCTATTATTGTCCTTATCCAAATGACAACATTTATTCTATATTACTTTAAGAATTGCTGTCCTTGGCTAGAATAATAGAGACACTTGACAATAGTGTCTTAATGCTAAGTTGAAGAACTACCCTGTTGCTCTAATTTTGTGATAATGAATTCTAAAGAATGCCCTTTTCCACTAGTAAAGAGATGGCATGATATATCAACAAAGATTATTTCCTGTTGAAATTTCAAAAATAAGTACTGAATAATGTCTTTGTCATCATGCTTGGTCATACCACTTGAGATATCCAGGTATCATAAAGTTCAGCAACAGTGCTTACAGAAGCTTTTTACTGAGCCACTGTTCATTCCCAGGACATGGAAAAACAATCAGTTCTGTTTAAGATCATATAAATGATACTATAATTGAGGCAATCTTTATAATACAGCTTGTGCAGTGACAGGAGGAAATGTGAGCCATTTTTATTTTGTTAGAATATGGCTTTAAGGCAGGGATATCTCAGCCCTTGGAGATGGGCAATAATCTATAATGAGGACAGCAGCTATCGTACAAGAAATATAACAGATGGCAGCATGGATGCTTCATCCAGCTTATTAGACAGATGAAGTTAGGACTTTAATATTTATAATATATGGGCAAGTGGCTATTAACACAGGGGTAAAGTTTAGAGAACTAGAACATGGAGACTATTGAAATGATTAGTAATTTTCCCCCTTAATAGATACAAATGCTACTCTGCTTAGAATTAGGTTTTCTGGGTTATTGGAGAAAGCTACAGCACAGAGCTAGGGAAAAATGCCAAATTCAACAGAAAATGTAATATCAGTTTTATAAGATCCATATTTATTGTCATTTCTTCCCTGGAGCATCTGGCATTATTTGTCAGAGGCCACAGAAACCCAACTGAGACTATGGCATCAAGTTGCAGTTCCAAAACTACTAAGAAGGCAGAACAAATGCTGAGACAAAACATTATTGGAAAAGTAACTGGGCATTTTAATTGAGTTTATTGTTAAGGCATTTGATGACTGCTATATTCATAATGGGAAGAAAACAACAGAGCTATCCTATTAAGAGAGCTAACAAGGAGGCTAATCTTATGGTCATTTCACTCATTCAAGAGGCAAGAGAGACAGCAAATGAGAGTTCTTAATATACGTGAAGACAGTAATTAATAAGTAATGCTATTGTTACTATTACTATGATGAACCACTGTTATCATAAGCAAGTTGTGGGGAAATGGTTTATTTGGCTTACACTTCTACATCATAGTCCATCATTGAGGAATATCAGGGCAGGAATTCAGAGTAGGTACTGGGAGGCAAGAGCTGATACAGAGACCATACAGGAGTGCTACTTACTGGCTTGATCAGAATGGCTTGCGCATCCTGACTTTTTAAATATAACACAGGACCAGCAGACCAGGTATCTTCCCACCCACAATGCTCTCCCACATTGATTACTAATTAATTTACCTACAGATTTGCCTTCATCCCAATTTCATGAAGGTTTTTGCTCAATTGAGGTTCCCTCCTCTCAGATGAGTATATCTATTTCAAGTTGACATAAAACTATCCATCACAGTAGCACATTATAGCATACAATGAAGACTCTGGGGTAATGGGATTGGAGGAATTGACCTGCAGATGAAATTGAACTGAAAGCATAGGTCATACTCATTTATCTCATGGTCAAGTATATGTTTTATTTTGCAGAAAGTATTATTTTTCAAATACATTGAACCAAAGTGATTGAGTATAATGTAAAAAAATTATTTGCTTTCAAATATTGTCAGTAATCTCTCTAGTTGGTAGTTACAGCAACAAAGAATTTAACATGTACAATGTTTCTGTGCATGAGCAGTAACTGGTACAGGGGTTTTAGGAATTTGTTGCATTTGTGGCTAAGATTTTCCATACACTTGTAGTATAAGTTTTGATTTGTCTGCAGGCATGTGTGTTGCCAGAAAAACTGAGTACTTCTCTGAGTATGAATTAGCATACAGTAGAGTAAGAAAGGCTCTTAAAATGGGCAGTTTAAGAAAACACTGATTCTTGTACTGATAGAAGTTTAAGGCTACACTATCAAAGCTCTGGAGGGATTCTTAAGTGTAAAGACCATAGAACACAATGAATGACTCCTTACATTATAAGGCTATAGTTTCTCTTAAAACACTGATGAGGATTTTCCTATACTTAATCATAATTTACTTTTATTTTGTTCTGGGAATTGTTCTTGCTTTGTGGTCATTGTCTGAACAGTGATTCAGAATTTACTAGAAAATAATCAAATGTTGACCTATTAGTATTTCATGAGAATATACTGATTTTAACATAAATGTGGTAGTTACAAGGTGAAGAAGGACTAAAAATGAGTGTGGAATATTAAAGACCATAGATTATTTATTGAATAAAAATTATAATTATATAATTTCTACCAACACACCTCCTACCACTTCCATGAAATCCACCACCAATGCATAATGATATAAATGAATATAAATAGATATAACTACAGATAGAGATAGATGAATATGAATATATATAATGAATGAATATGTATATATATATGTATATATATGTATATATACATATATATATATATATATATATATATATATATATATATATAATGAATGGTCTTATCCCCACCACTGAAGGCTGAGCTGGGTCCAAGTGCACTGCTCACCCTTTCCTCAGCCTCCCCAGCATCCTAGAGACAATCAGAAGCATCAGCAGGGAGTTTAGTCAAGCAGGAACTCTTTTTTTTATTTTTATAATTGTAATTAGACAAACTTTAAATTAGAAACAAGCTTCCTTTACATGTCCATCCCAGTTCCCTCTCCCTCTCCTCCTCCCCTGCCTCCCAAACCCTTTCTGCTCCCCATTGAGGTTGAGGCCTTCCATGGGAGATCTTCAAAGTCTGTCATATCATTTGGAGCAGGGCCTATGCCACATGTGTCTAGGCTGAAAGAATATCCCTCTATGTGGAGTGCACTCACAAAGTCCATTCATATATGAGGGGTAAATAATGATCCACTACAGTGGGCCCTAAAGGTTGCCCACACCCTCAAAATGATCTCCTCATTCAGGCGATCTGAGACAGTCCTATGCTAATTTTACAGCTATCAGTCTGGGGTCCATTGTTCAGGTCACCTGTTCCTGTGGTTTTCTCCAGGCTAGTCTTGACCCCTTTGCTCATCACTCTTCCCTCTCTGCAACTGGACTCCAGAGTTCATCTCAGTGTTTAGCTGTGGATGTCTGCTTCTTCTTCCATCAGCTACTGGATGAAGGCTCTGGGATGGCATATAAGGGAGTCATCAATCTCATTTTGGAGAAAGACATTTAAAGTAGCATCCCAACTATTTCTCTGAAGTTGTTTGTCACTTCTATGGCTATGCATTATTTTCTATTTTTTTATTCTCCTCTCATACAATATATCCCTATCATAGTTTCCCTTCCCTTCTCTCCTCCCAATGCCCTCATCTACTTTCTCCCCAAGATCCACTGCTTCTCCATATCTCTGTTTCCCTTCAGAAAAGAGCAGGCCTCTCAGGGGTATCAACCTAACATAACAAGATGCAGTAAGACTAGGCACAAACCCTCATCAATGTTAGACAAGGCAACCCAGTATGTGGTAAAGAGTCCCAAGAGCAAGCAAAGAGTCACAGCACCCCAACTCCAAGTCTTAGGAGTCCCAGAAAACCTCAAGCTAAACAAAGACTATACATTCAGAGATCATATCTACAGTTCATTTTGAAGGCCATTCTTTTTATATTTTTTAAATTTCCTTTTATATTTCAACCAAAGTTTTCCTTCCCACCCCTTCTTCTGCTCTCCTCACCTTCCCTAAGCCCACACCACATCCACTCTACCCAACAGGTAAGGGCTCCCATGGGGAATTGATAAAGTCTAGCACATTAAGTTGCCCCCTGCATTAAGGCTGAGCATGACATCCCTTTAGAGGGAATGGGAGCCATCAAGCTAGTTCATGCACAAGGGATAGATCCTGGTCCTACTGCCAGAAAACCCAAGCTTCACAACTGTCTTCCACAGAAGCCCTAGTTTATTCCCATTGCACCTCCCCATCTGTAGGTCCAGAGTTCGAGAGTTTCCATGAGCTTGGTTAATCTGTCTCTGTAGATTTATCCATCACTATCTTGATTTACCTTGCTCATATATTCTCTACTCACACTCTTTTAATGTATCCCCAGAGTTTGGCCTTTTGCTTGGTTATAGACCTCTCTATTTGGTTCCATCAATACTGGATGAAGGCTCTATGATTATAGTTGGGGAATTCACCAATCTGATTACAGGGAAAGGTCAGTTCTAGCACCCTCTCCACTATTGCTAGGATTCCATAGCATCTCATTTTCTTCCTAACCCCACAGAGACTCTCTATCTAGTTATCTCTTTCATTGTTATCCCTGTCTGTCCCACCTCACCTCAACCATCTCATTCCATCATGCTCTCATCCCCCATCCCTGCCCTTTACCAACTCCTTCAGCTCCAGTTTATCCAGGAGTACTCATCTAATTCCCTGTCCAAGGGTTATCCTTCTTAACCATCAGGGAAATACAAATCAAAATGACTCCAAGATACCATCTTACAGCTGTCAGAATGGCTAAGATCAAAAATAGTGAGGACAGCATATATTAGAGATGATATGTTGTCAGAGAAACACTCCTCTATTCCTGGTGGGAGTGAAAATTTGTGCAGCCATTTTTGAAATCAGTATGGAAGTTTCTCAGAAAATTTGGACTCCATCTATCTCAAGATGCAGCTATATCAGTCTTAGGCATATACCCAAATGATGCTCAGTCATACCACAAGGGCAATTGCTCAACAATATTCAGAGCAGCATTATTTGTAATAGACAGAATGTGGAAACAACCTAGATGTCCCTAAACTGAAGAATGGATAAAGAAAATGTGGTACATTTACAAATGACTATTACTCAGTTATATATAAAAAGAATAGCATCAAGAAATTTGCAGGCAAATGGATGGAAACAGATGAACACAAAACAAAACAAAACATAACAAAGAACATCCTGAATGAGATAACCCAGACTCAGAAAGAGACCCGAGAAACAGGGTATGTTCTCACTTTTAAGTAAATATTAGATGTATTGCAAAGGATAACCAGTCCATAATCAGGATACACTCAGTCCATAATCCCAGAGAAGCCAAGTAAAAAAGGAGGAACCTCAGAGGAACACATGGATCACCCTAAGCCATTCTTAACCAAACCCAACTCTGTGCAGTGTGATGCCCACTGTATTGTACTGAGCACAGCTGATTCATTAATCTCCAGTTCATTTTTAATTAAGGCACCTAGTTATCACCTCTTAAAGAGGAAAGTAGTTACCAAATTGGAGAGATTTAAATGTCTTTAGCTCCAGAAGTCAAATACAAACTCAAAAGTAATGACCAAAAACTGTAGCTAACTATTTAACTATGAAATACTTAGGTATTTTTCATGATTTAGGCATAAATATAAGGTACCTATTTCACTATATATACCGTTTTCCTCATGAAGACATTAACATGTATGTTTGTGTGTGTATGTGTGTGTGAGTTATTGTTGCTGTTCCATGGTCTATGTATCTGCTTTTCTGCTAGTATCTTGCTATTTTACTTATTATGTAACTGTGGCATACTCTATATAAGATGTTTGTTTATACCTCCAGCTTATTTCTTTTTGTTGAACTGGAGTTCAATATTTCATTGTGTATTTGAGGTGGTTTTATTTTGGTATAACTTTTAACAGTGTCTTTTGTATCTTTTATACTTCTTTATATACATTGTGAATAATCCTCAATTTACACCTCTATGTATTTACCCAAGATAAATGCAAACATTCATGCAAATATCTCTAGTAAAATTTTAATATAATAAGTAAACACTATGAACAACCTTGATGTCTTTAGCAGGAGAATGTATAGTGTATTTGTTAGAATAATGGTCTTCATGTAAAAATAAATGAAATGCAAAATCAGTAGCAATTATCAATGAAGTTTATAGCTGGTAAGCAAAACCATTTACTCTAGCCACCAATTAACACACTGTTGTGATGCTGTGAGAAATAATAAGTAAGAAAGTCAACTTTATTGATTGAAAATTGTCTCTCATACTTGTCAGGGAAAGAATGAGGACCCTAGAAATTTGACTTTAAAGGAATTTTATGTTGATTTTTTCATGTTTAAAAAGTCATAGACCTTTTTTCAAATATTGTATTATACTCTTCTTCAAGTATTGTAAAATATACAAACATGGTGTTTCTTTGTTGAATATAGTTACCACTCAGTGAAATGGTGCTTCAGTTTATACAATACATTTATATAAAAGTACATATGTATATAAATGAGTGAACAAAGAATAGTAAAGTAATGAAAAAGGAAGGCTTCAGGAGTAAAAGCTGAGGGCTGTAGAATTGATTGAGCATTTGCTGATATTGAGGAAGACCTGGATTTGTTCCCAGTACCCCCATGGAAGCTTACAACTGATCATAACTCCAGCTCCAGTGTTTCTTGTGCTTTCTTCTAGCCTCTATAAGTACCAGGCACACACATGTAGACAAAACACACATATAGATAAATTTAAAAGTAAATATAGTATTAGAAAAGAATAAAATCTACAAGAAATACAGTCTCGTATTCAGCTTACTTAAAATTTCTGTTCCTTCAGATGGCCATTGATTTAACACAGCTTTTTTTCTCTTTTTTTAATCTTCAATTCCCCAGCTGATAAGCATGCAAGAAAAAAAGGAAAAATAACAAGGCTTAGATTTCTATCATGTTCCAGCAATAATGGCAAAATACCAACTGGGAGCCTGCATGGAGTTGTAATAAATATTAAGAGATAACAACCTGGAGGGAAGACATGATGTGCAGTTCAGATAGTAACTGTCTTGGTCGTTTGTATTTGGAGCCTTTCAACCATAAAGAAATGTCCATTTCCCAAGGATACACACAAATCAAGATAGACTGACAGCTTTCTTTTTAAAAAATGTTAGGTATTCAAAGGTACTCCTGTGAGGTATAGGAGACAAGAAACATTGTCAGACCATGATTCAATTTGACTCTTCCTGTAATTCAGAAAGAAGTGTACAAGCAAATGTAATTCTACCTATTTAACTGGAAATCTTTTTATAGAATTCTTTCCTATAAAAATAATTTGACAACCATTAAATCAATGAAATGTAAATAATGACAAGCAAGAGAACAGAAAATCTCAACAAAAATTATTATTCTGAACAGCAAATACCAACATAAAGCCCAATATTTCTTGACATTTAGGAAAATGTAACCAATTGCTTCCACTTGGAAATGAATTGTAGGGTATGCTGTAGCCACACCTGCTTAGGGGTTGGCTACAGGTGTGCCTGACCATGCCTGCAAGAGAGATCCTCCATGTCTGAGGCATTAGAGGCTAGGATGTCAGAGGACCGTGATGAACTAAAGAATATCTGTAGCCAGCTAAAAATTCAGATAGCCTCTGTGACCCAGAAACTAGATGCAAAGTTGCAAAACACCCAGGATAGGTTTGAAGAATTGGACAATGCCTTTCAAAAAATTATTGAAGCATCTAAGGTAGCTGATCACAAATTTGAGTCTAGATTCGAATGTTTGGAAGATAATTTACAGAACAGTGCTGACAGATTAAATAGGTCCATAGGTCAATTTCTGAGGACTCAAAATCAGCAAATCATGACCCAAATCTGGACTCCAATACCTAGAAGGCAGTTTCTGTACCATCCAGATGCTGTCTAAGGACGAACATATTAAAGACCTAGAAAAACTTGTAGAGGAACAGTTAGAACAATTTACAGATTTGAGAACATGCTTGGAATCTTTTATGATGCAGGAAATTAAAACTTTTTATGAGGATATCATTACTAGGCTTAAAGATCATTGGGATGCCTCAGAGGCAGACTCACTCTAATCTGAGGCACCTAGTCTATCCATGTATCATGACTATTCCCCTAAGGTTGTTACTGGACACCAGTAGTCTACCCAGCTACCATGGTAGAAAAGCCATCTTCTAAGAAACACCCTCAGGGACAGATGGCTTATGTATGGCAATCTATACAGCTGAAGGATCTTAAGAATTTTAAAGAATCAGTTGTCTCATATGGTCTCCACACCCCATATGTAAAACAGTAATTACATTCATGGACAACCTTTAACAGGGTGACGCCCACAGATTGGGAATGATTGGTGGCAGCTGTACTTGAGAATTCATGACAAATCCAATGGTGGGCATTGGTCAGGGAGGGAGTGAAGCTCCTTGAGTGTCAAGGCATAAAGGAAGGTTATGAAGGCCCCCTAGATAAGATTCTTGGTGAGGATATTTATGCTAACCCACAGGCTCAGGCTGAATATGATGACCATATAATGTCCCTATGCAGGAAAGCAGCATTAAACACCTGGGATAAGTTTCATGAACCAGGAGAACACTAGAAGCTTATATCAGAATAGAATATGGACCTACAGAACAGTTCCAGGACTTCTTACAAAGGTTAACTAGGCCAGTAGAATTGCAGGTAACAGATCTGGAAATAAGACAATCAATTATATATACAATAGCTTATGTAAATGCAAACCCAATATGCAAAAGAATAATTTTGCCTTTAAAGATCAGATCAGCTCTACTAGAAGAATGGGTTTTGCATGCAGCCAACATTGACAATAATATTCAAGATACTGGAGCTTAGGTAGGAGAAGTCATCTCAAAAGGTTTAAAAAGGCAACAAGAGATTAAAAGTTATAGAGGTGAAGACTCAAGGGCTTGGGAAGAAGATGCACCTTACAGAGGTCAACATAGGTACCAAGAGGATAGAGGTTATTATTAGTATGAATCAGAACCTTAGGTAGGAAGATCATTCCCCAGGAGATCACAAAGGGGCCAGGAACCTAGATGTTTCAGCTGTGGTAGAATGGGATATATCAAGAGAAATTGTAAACAAATGAATTCTAACAATGCCTCATATGGAAGGCCACTGCCTTCTGGATTGTGTAGAAGATGTGGTAAGGGCAGGCACTGGACCAGTGAGTGTAGATTGACTAAGGACATGCAAGGAAACCCGATAAAGCTGGGAAACCCTGAGGGGAGACTCAAGAAGGCCCCCACATAGAGAAAGTCTGGTCATTCCCAGTAGCAGTGGAAGACAATCTCTCACAGGATGAATAGATAGTTCTTAGCCTATTGTGAAAAATGATACTGCTCTAGATGGTAGTTTGGATAGCGATGAAGAATAAAACGTGAATGGACAAAATGGGAAATGCACATTTTGCCATACTTCTATTAATGAAAAAAATCCTCAGTTGAAAGTGAAAATTAATAATAAAGTTATTACTGGGTTAGTAGAAACAGGGGCGGATGTGACTATTATTACCCAAAAGTCTTGGCCTCAGAAATGGCCTCTTGGAGAGGCAAATATACAATTTTTAGGAATTGGAACTCTATCTAGAGTTCAACAGAGTGTTAACTCGGTGGTCTGCATTGGGCTGGAAAGACAACAAGGGAGACTGAATCTATACGTGGCAGAAATAGCTATAAATCTCTGGGGTTGTGATCTCTTACAGCAATGGAATACTCAAATTAATATTCCTCCAGTTAAGAATAAAATTATGTACAATCATTAGACAGTAGAAAAGATGTGGTAAGATTCTATGGAAAGTGGTTACCAACCATCCATCCTGTACAGAAACTAAATACAAATGATAGACCTTCAGAAGAGCCCAAGGCACTGCCATTGAAATGGCTTACAGATGAACCTGCCTTGTTGGGGGTTACAGATTGCCCCAGAAAAGATACAAAGAGGAGATTCTATTAGCTATTTAGGTTACAAAATAGACTTACAAAGAATCAGGCCAAATAAGGTACAAATTAGAAGAGACCTTTATCAAACTCTTAATTATCTTCAGAAAATATTAGGGGAAATTTTTCAATTACAGACGATTATTGGGGTAGAAGGACATGACTTAAAGCATTTAAAAATATCCCTTAAAGGTGATAAGGACCTAAACAGTCTGAGAATACTATCCCCTGAGGCAGAAAAAAGGAATTACAATGGGTAGAAAACAGAATATTTGATGCGCATGTAGATCGGATAAACCTTGATTTATACTGTATTCTGGTTATCTTGCCATCCAGAGAATTCTGGAATTCTCATGCAGAGAGAAGACACCATATTGGAGTGGATATTTCTGCCACATAAACATAATAAAAAGTTAAAGACATACATAGAAAAGATTTCTGATTTGATTTTAAAGGGCAAATTAAAACTTCATTAACTGACTGGAAAAGATCCAGCAGAAATTATAGTAACTTTAACTAATGAAGAAATTTCCTCCTTATGGAAGGATAATGAATATTTGCAAATAGCTCTTAATGACTTTTTGGGAATGATTAGCAACAACTATCCCAAATCTGACAGAATTAAATTCATACAAAAGACAGTATGTATTCTTCCACATATTGTAAGACAAACTCCCATTTCTGGAGCTCTTACCTTCTACACTGATGCAAACAAATCAGGTAAGGCAGGTTATAAATCAGGAGAGGTAA
Organism: Cricetulus griseus; assembly: GCF_003668045.3. Classification (NCBI taxonomy): domain Eukaryota; kingdom Metazoa; phylum Chordata; class Mammalia; order Rodentia; family Cricetidae; genus Cricetulus; species Cricetulus griseus. The sequence goes on along the minus strand of NW_023276806.1, from coordinate 240,963,248 downwards.
GTAAAGTAGTTCAAAGTCTGCACACATCTGTACAGAAGGCAGAATCATATGTATTTCTCATAGTAATTATGGATTTTACAAAACCTCTTAATACAGTTACTGATTCTCAATATGCAGAGAGAGTCATGTTACACATTGAGACTGCAGAATTTGTTCCTGATAATACAGAATTAACTTCACTGTTTATACAATTACAGGAAACAACCGGAAACAGAAGTAATCCTATATACATTACACATATCAGATCCCATATGGGTCTGCCAGTCCCACTAGCACAAGGCAATGGTGAGATTGATCATTTATTAGTTGGAAGTGTACTAGAAGCCTCAGAATTTCATAGGAAACATCATGTAAATAGCAAAGGTTTGAAAAAGGACTTCTCCATCACTTGGCAACAAGCCAAGGAGATAGTGAGAAACTGTCCTACTTGTTCCTTTTATAATCAAACTCCATTGCCAGCAGGCTGTGATTCTAAGGACATTCGGAGAAATGAAGTTTGGCAGATGGATGCCTTTAACTTTGCAGAATGTGGAAATTTGAAATATGTGCATCATACTATAGACACATTCTCAGGGTTCCAATGGGCTACTGCTCTTAACTTTGAAAAGGCTGATTCTGTTATTACACACTTGCTAGAGGTGATGGAAGTATGGGTATACCTGCACAAATAAAATCTTACAATGCTCCAGCATATGTCTCCCCAAAATTGGAACAGTTTTTCAAATATTATAGCATAAAGCATGTCACCAGTATACCACACAATCCTACTGGACAAGCAGTGGTTGAGAGATATAATAGAACACTTAAGGAGATGCTCCACAAACAAGCTTGGAAGACTAGACCCCCCTAACATAGGTTGCATAATGATTTATTAACACTAAACTCTCTTAATGCCAATGAGAAAGGCCAAAGGCTGCAGAACGACACTGGAGGACAGAAAAATCTGAATTGAATCAGCCCGTATATTTCAAAGATGTACTAACCTCTGTAGGGAAACCAGGACATGCGTTACGATGGGGTAGGGGTTTTGCATTGATTTCCACAGGAGAAGGAAAACTTTGGATACCATCAAAGTTGATCAAGATTTGAGTTGAAAAGGAAAAACCTCTCGATGAGGACAAATGACAGGTTTTCTACTAAGGTATATCTCATAAACTAAATAGAAACATCCCATAGGAATGTGTTTTGCTTTTATCTTCACAGGAAAACACAGCTCCAGAAGGGAAAGGACACTGCATGGGTAGCTACTTAAGAAGGCATGGTAGCTATATCTGTGAAACAAAAGGAGTGTGCCATAAGGGAAACTTTACAGCTGTCTCTCAGAGAACTCTATTTCTCTTCATTTCCTAGTCCCTATTCAATTAAAACAATGCTGGATTTACAGGTGGATTTGGCTTTCCTCCTCTAAAACCCAAGTATGTTGTTTAACTTAACTTTAGAGTTTCTGTATTGTATCAAGAAGTCAATGTAATACAGAATAAGAGAATAATTTGGGGACTGTCTTTGACTTTCTTGGCTCTTTCCTTCAAGGTGTACACTGTCTCATGATCATTATTTTCCCATGATTGCCTTTTCCAGCATGCATACATATACAAGCAAACATTTCTTCGCTAACACTTGTGTTTGAGTCCCACACAGCCAATGAAGACCTGCCTGACAGCAATACCTGGATGCTCCAGAAAAGGAATTGGGCCACACCAAAGGAATTGGATCCAACTTGCTCCATTTCAATGGACTCTCTGGCCAGAGCTTTGGGTACTGATTTCAATCAAGTTGGAGATTTCCAGCCAGATCTTCAGTCAAGCAAATCCCATCTAACACGGACTGGATACAATCCTTTCAAGACTTTCACTATACTAACATCTTCTTCCTACAGGACCCCACAAGACTATCATCATCCCATTTCAGCAGGAAGTAACTTGGAGGATGCTACGCTCCCTTTCCCCCATTGTTGTCAGTTAGGATAGTGTATATACCTAGTTAGGGATAGCTTCCTATTGTTTGTGGTTGGGATTGGAAGGAGGTGTTCAGGCTTGGACACCTCTTTCAGATGACCTTAGGGTTTATTAAAATAGGCGTAGTTAGGATGTGACATAAGCAGATTGTTGTATTTTCTTATATTTCACCTTTATGATTGCTAATTTTGGATACTTTACACTGTTAAGATTTAATCCACTTTTAGACTTAAAGGGGAATTGTAGGGGATATTGTAGCCATGCCTGCTTAGGGGCTGGCTACAGGTGTGCCTGCCCACACCTTCCAGGGCATGGTCAGGGTGAAGTAGACTGGGGGACGCTTACCTGGTGGGATGCTTTCACTTTCATCTTCAGCTTGCTGTACAGACTGCTGCTAAGCCAGCTGGCTAGGACACTCTGTAAGTCAGGTTTTCCCCTATTAAATTCCCCTTTTTTTTTTTTTTTTTGGTTTTTCAAACAGGGTTTTCCTGTGTAGCTTTGGAGCCTATCCTGGCACTCACTCTGGAGACCAGGCTGGCCTTGAACTCACAGAGATCCGCCTGCTTCTGCCTCCAGAGTGCTGGGATTAAAGGCATGGGCCATCAATGCCCGGCTAAATTCCCTTGTGTTTTTACCTGACTCCATATTGGTAATTTCCCACATTAATGAATAATATAAATATTTTCTGAAAAGGAATCCGGTGGATTAGGTAGACTGGAAAAACATGTGTTGTACAATATTTGTTTAGTTATGGGAAGATGTGTTGCATTTGTTTAACTATATAAAGTTGTGTTTCTTTTGTTTAATAATATAAATATTTGTTGCTGCTTTACTTTGCCTTCCTTAGTCACCTGATTGATTTAATAAAAAGTTGAACAGCAAATAGCAAGGGAGGCTGGACTTTTTGTTAGGAAAAGTAAGGAGGAGAAATTTACGATTTGCAGAGAATGAAAGGAGATGATAAAAAGATCCAGGAGTCAGCCTGCCAGCCAGAATCAGAGGAAGCAGGAAATTAGGTCATATAGAATGAAAGAAAGAAAAAAAAAACATAGATGAGTAGAAACACTACATTATGTTAAAAGAGCTAATGGGACAAGCATATGCTAAGGCCAAGCATTCAGAATTGATAAGTCTCCATGACTTTATTTGTGAGCTGGTTGCTGGCCCAAAGACAAAATGCCAACTGCACACATGCAATACATACAAACATGTTTCTTGAAAATTTTCAGTGTATTTATATGCATCATTGATAAGCCTCTGGGAATGTAGTAATATCAAAGTAACACATGGATATAGACACAATTATTAAAGCAAATAAGCCAAGTAGTTTTGGTGAAATTTTTTCTTTCTTTTTCCCAGGTCAAAGATGTCCCTACAAAGAGAGAAAAGATAAGAAATCTAGGCAATGAAAATGGAAATATTTAATTATTCAGACTATTTAATATATAATCTATTCAGCTATTAGAATTTGAAAAAAATATGCTTTACTATTATACAAAAGTCATATTGTTTCTGATCACCAGTTATCAGTCTAAATGACATATATTAGTGTTACAATAAATTAATAATAATAGTGATAAACATTTCTGGGAATTATGACCACAGATCAGACATAATCTTGAGTATTGAGTTAGTCTACTCTTAGTTTTATGCTTGGAGCAGATTAGTAGCTTTATTGGATAATATTATACAATATAAAAATGTAGACTGTCACTGAGACTTCTCTTGATGCCTAGGATGCAAAGAAATGGTAGAAAAGGAAACAATATTTTGAACTAATTATACAGAGAGTTAACAATGTCCATTGTGGCAAGTGTTAATAAGGCTATCAGTAAAATTACAAGGAATAAAATCTAATTAACACTTGTTGCATTACATCTTTCCTATCTGTGGAAATGCAGTGGTCCTGGCTGGAGAAGTGGCCTTCAATAATGATTTTCAGGTAGTAAAAGTCCTTCAGTGATAATGCTAGCTCATTGCCATGTCTAGAATAGCCTGAAAGAATATTGTGAAAGATTAGCAACTAATGTCATAAGGAGGAACATATTTCAAGATTTTCAGATAAGTAGGAGGACTGTCTAAGTGATCCTGGTAAATGAATCTAAAGATGCATTCTCTCTATCTCACATCATGCTTTCTGGTATATCACATTATACTTATTTACTCCACCTGATCCATATATGATAAGCTAACTCAGGAAATTCAGAAATCACTCAATCACCCACTTCTACATTTGCCAGTAATTGTTCAGAAATGCATTTACATCTTCAGCATTTACAGAAGAACTAATACAAAGAATATTTTCTCAGAAATCCAAAATGAAATTATACAGAATAAAGGAAATGCATGCGGTCATATTCCTTTGCTTTTTAAAAACATTCAACCTGATATCAGTGCTTCCAAGTTTCTATCTATTTTTTATATAAACGGAGGCAGACAATGAAATTCTCCCAATTCAATCCTTGCTGGGGGAATTTTTGTACCTGAGGAAAAGGCATGCATGTAGGAACAGATTCACCTGATGACCAGGTAATATAGAACCCAGTTACATCAGGCTTTGTGATCTATGTCTTTTTACTATTAGAAAGACACTAATCCAACCTCTGATGAGATAAAGGCTCAGGATATAGTAAAAATGTCACTCCATAGAACTTGTGAGCCAATGGCAAGTAAATGGACTCTTTAGTATTTCATAAAACCACTGGAGAATCTGGACTGTTGTCTTACAATTGCAATATATTGCAAGAGAATTTTCTGCATCAGCCTTCATGGACATGAAAGGTCAGTCAGTCTTTTTAGGTGGCCATGTCAGAGGAATAGCAGGTGTCAACTGAGCTTCAGGAGATAGACTCACCAGGAATCAAAGCACTGATGGTGAATCTCAGGCAAGACCTTGATTGCTTGCTACTGCTGTGCTTTACATATTTGCTGCTGCCATTTTTTTCTGGTATCTGGCATGGTGTGAATGGGTGTTTAGGGATCACTATTGCCTTTCATTTAGTATGATTATCTCATGGAAACATCCCATTCTACTGGGCATTTTGACCTGTGGATGTTATGAAGATGATTTTCTCTTAAGCTGTACTGTTTAAAGTGTTGCCCCTACCTGTAATTAAGAGGATTGAAAAAAAAAAAGGAACAAGGAAGTGTCACACAGCTAGGATTTACACAAGCTTCACTTGAGGAGTTGTACAGACTGTGGTTTCAGTTAATGATTAAGGAGAACAATTGAGTCCTAGGAGTTACCTCAAGTTCTTTCTGATATTGGGAAATGTGCCCATTTGTTTTGGTGTGCATCACAGATTAAATAAAGCTTTAAAAAATTGACTTGATGTAACTAGAAAACAAAGAATTGGATGGTTAGTTAAGATAATTGAACAGGTCTTTTAAATATGAAAAGTGAAACTAGTAAGCTGTTTTTCTGGCAATTAGAAAAACTACTGCCCATGACTGAAAGCCTCCTGACCTCAGAAGTCTAAAGGATAAATATTTAACTGCATGCAGATTCTTAGGGGCAATTTGTTTTTCACCTGTAAATCTGTGAAACGTTTAATCATGTAAGTGAAATGAGAAACTATCTTTACTTGGATTCACTGTAATCATCACTGAAACAATAGGATGTAACCCACTGTAATTTTAATACTGCTTGAAAGATTTTGCTAGGATATATAAGCTGTAGGGGAAAAATTAACAACATGTAGAAGGCTACATCTGGATAGATGTAAAAAGAGAAACAGAAAACCCCAAAAGGTATGTGGTGTTATGTTTGCCTTTTTCAGCAGCCCTGGGGAGTTAAGTTTGCCCCACCTGCCTGCCCAAGAGAATGAAGATTTACTCCCTCAGAAAAGTCAAATTCAATGATTAGCCCACCAACTCTGTGGCTCCCCTCAATTCTTGAGCTGCTGAAGGCTGGTCCTACAGCAGCAAATAATTTTTTTCAAGATCAGGGTAAATTTAAAGCTCTTGAAGGTGGAGGTCATTAGTACTCCATCCCAGATAGTTTAGTGAGAGCATTGCATACGTATCTAATATGCAAAAGGCCAGCTCCAGTCTTGGTCCCAGTTATCTTTAATTACTATGCTCTCTGGAAGCACCAGCTGCTTTCCAAAAACTTTAAACATTTTTGAATAGTCATGTTCAAATCTTAGTAACATGCACAATAATATTTTTCCATTGTATTTTCAGTAATATCATATAAACATAAAATATAGTTGACCTAAGTTCATATACTCAATCTATGATTCATATTTGTTTGACACAGAGCTTAAATGCTACAAAGTTTCTATTATATTTGAATTTCATCACTCATTGAATGAAGAAGTAAGCATGGGAGGTGAGTGGAGTCCAAATCTGTGTTTGTGAGATCTGAAGTCAAGAAAGTTCAAATCAACCTAGAAGCAGGGGAAGGATCTTGCTCCTCCCTCAATGAGATATGACATGCTTTGTTGACTCCCATGAGAGGCTTGTCACTTTCTGAACAGAGGAGAAATTGATTGGAGGGGGATAGATGGGAGGTGGGAGGAGGGAATGGGAAAAGAGGAGAAACTGTTGTTAGTATGTAAAATAAATGATAATATTTAGTAAAGCATATGGATATTGTGCCTAGATGATAGCTTTTGTATATGGGGAATAGAAAATATAGAATTCGAGTAATTAATTAAGAGCCTTGAAATTTGGTGGGGGTGGGAAGGTAAACATAATAAATATAAGTTAAGGCAAGTATCAACAAAGAATTGTACAAAGGGGTATTAATACATTTATGAATTAAATGGATGCCCTAGGCTTCAAGGGTGTCTGTCTCACATGAGCTGCCTGTGGAGGAAGCTGCAACCTGAGAAAGAGCTGTGAGGACAAACTGTTGTGTAGGACTCAGTCACTAAAGCAGTAGTGCTGACATCCTGCTTTGGAAAACTATTTCCAGAATGAAAAGAACTCCATGAAACTTCTCACCATCAGCACATAGTCTGTATAGAATGGAGTTATCACCATAACATGTTCTGCAGTTTGAGCTTGATGACATTCGTGACCAAGGAGAAATTCGTGTGTGTGTGTGTGTGTGTGTGTGTGTGTGTGTGTGTGTGTGTGTGTTAGTAGTTGCTAATGAGGCTTTTCACGTGGGGGAAACACCTTGGTCTTTTGAGTTTTTAATTTAAAATTTTCCAGATTTAATGAATAATTAAATTGATAGGAACAAAAAGATGCTTCAGATTGTTGAGTCATACATAGCATGAGTCTGACCAACTAGGAAAAGGTAGGATTCCAGAGACACAGAAAAGGGTGGAAGAGTGCTCATGTAGTGGGAGATACTTATAATAGCAGTTATTATGAGTGTGTTGATAAGTGTACTATTATAAGTTTGTTGATGAAAAAATATTGCAGGCCTCTTGGAGCTGAGATACAAATTCATCTAGAGAAATGGACTCTAAAGTATGTGGTGGCATAAAAATCAAAAGAACATAAGAAAGCAAAGAAGGAGGAAGAAAGGAAGGAAAAAGAAGGAAGGAAAGAAAGAAAGTAAGGACAGAAAGTATAACAGCAGCAAAAATGATAAATTAAAAAAGATAAATAAGTATAATGTATAAATAAATAAATAAGTAAATAAGTAAATAAATAAATACTAACCTGAACCAGCAGAGGGCACACATGGTTCCCACATGACAGTTAATTAATGATCCATGTAGGAAGTGACATAGCAGGCAGAATCATATATAAGCAAGGGCAAGAAGGAAGTCATTTCTTTCTCTCTTCCTCCGGTTCTCTGCTCTGGAGCTGCCATGTAATCCTGGCAAGAGAAGACACCAGCAACTGGCATCCAATACGATAAGCCTTTATGGTTGATACTTAAGACTGAGCTAGCAAGTAAGAACTCCTAGTCAGTTGGCCAAGCAGCATTTGTACCTAATATAAGTCTCTGTGTGTTACTTGGGACTTTAACGTGGTGGCAGGCGAAACTTGGGTGGCCTGGCAGAAAGTGTCCACATAATAGCAGGGCTTGGGTGGCTTTGCTGAAAGACTTATTGTTACAGGAGGGATTTGTTGGAAACATTCAATTTTGGGATGAGTGCTCTAAGATCTCTCATTCTCTGCACATTGTCCAGTTCTGTCTTTGTATTGTTGCTATCAGCTACAGGAGAAAGCTTCTCTGATGATGGCCAAGGCAGACATTGATATATGAGTTTAAAATTATGTCATCAGCAGTTTATTTTATGGATATGTTCTTTTAGTATGTTCCTATATTCTTAGGTCCATGGCCAATTTATTCTGTTTCTTGTTTACACAATCAACATCGGGCATGGGGTCCATCTAATGGAGTGGGCCTTAAATTCAACCAGAGAGTTGTTTTGTCCTCCCATTACTTTTGTACCACTATTATCAGCACAGTTCAGGCAAGTCACAATTTCATATCAAAAGTTTTGTAACTGGTTTGGTGTTCACCTTTCTCCACTGGCAGTGTGCAGTGTACCTTCCAATAATATGAACACTAGTCAGTAGGGGTGAAGGCTCAAAGGTGGGTACCAACTTGACTTCTCCATGTTCGGTGGTTTGTGTAGGTGTTGTATTCCTTAGTAGAGCCTTACCATCACTTTGAGAAAGGTAACCAATAGACTTGGCAATAGCCTAGGTTGTTAATAGGCTTCATGGAGACCATTGGCCAGAAACTTCTTTAGGTTTAACCCATCAATGGCACTTGAAGTTTCATTTGGTGGTGATAGATGTTGTTTGGGGGTTTTTCTTCCACATTATTTGATGATTCTATCTATATTTGCTTCATATATATATATATATATATATATATATATATATATATATATATACTAGCATTATACATGAAACCCTCCAAATGGCCCTTAGTTTTAGCAGTCCTCTTTCTTATTTCCTCTGCATTCTCCTCTTCCTTCTTCCTCCCTGTTTGATCCATCTATTCAATATTCCAATCCCACCAATCCATAATTAACTAGTCCATTTTTCCTTTGTATTGTAATCCTTTTCTTCACCAGGTCTTGTACTGAATAACTAACTTATGACTTTTTATATGCATCTAAGCTGTTTATCACAGGCTTAAATGCTAACATTCAACATACTTATCTTTTTGAGTCCATGTTAACTTACTTAGGACGAAAATTTCTAGCTCCTTACATTTACCTGAAAAATCCATGTTATTTTTTAACAACTGCATAAAATTCCACTATGAAATATACCCCATTTTCTTTACACATTCACCAGTTGGTGGAAATCTAAGATTCTTCCAGCTAGGTATATGCCCAAGAGTTGTACAGTTGTATCTTGAGGTAGACAGAGTCCCAACTTCTTGAGTAACAACCATACTGATTTTTACAATTACTGTCCATGTTTGTACTCTCACATCCAATGGATGAGTGATTTCCTTACTCTGCATTCCACCACCATCAACAGTCATTTGTTTCATTGACCTTGGCTATTGTGGTGGTGTAAGATGAAATTTTATGTAATTTTGATTTCCATTTCCTTGATAACTAAGGATATTAAAAGCTCTTGAGCAAATGGAAGCAAATTGACCACCAGAGGAGTAGACACAAGGAAATAATCAAACTAAGGGAAGAAATCAAGTCAAAACAAGTAAAACAACTCAAAGAAACAATGTCACAAAGAGTTGATTCTTTGAGAAAATCAACGAGATAGGCAAACCTTTATCCAAATTAACCAAAGGCAGAGAGAACAGGAAAATTAACAAAATCAGAAATGAAACGGGAGATATAACAACTGGACACAGAGGAAATCCAAACAATCTACAGGTCATACTTTGAAAACCTGTACTCCACAAAATTGCAAATTTAAAGGAAATGGACAATTGACAGATATTATTTACCAAAATGGAATCAAGAACCTAAGCACCCTAAACATACCTATAATCCCTAAGGTAATAGAAGCAGTCATCAAAAGTCTCCCAACTAAATAAAGCCTGGGGCCAGATGGCTTCAGTGCAGAATTCTACCAGAAATTCAAAGAAGAGCTAATACCAATACTCCTCAAATTGTCCCACACAGTAGAAGCAGAAGGTTCAATGCCAAACTCTTTTTAAGAGGCTATAATTACCTAGATACCCAAGCCACATTAAGACACAATTAATAAAGAGAACTATAGGCCCTGGGGTCTGCAGGCAGAATGAATCGGTCCCTGAGGACCCTTGTCCCCTGACACTGTTGAGATTGCTGGGCTATTACAGCCCCCACAGAGAGCAGAGAGTACAGAGGTGAGCTGCTTCAGCAACTGCTATGGGCCCAACTTCTAGCTGCCCAATCTGGGAAATCCTACCCAAGGGTCTGAAGAAAGGACAACTCGACCCCTGAGGACCAAGCAACCCAGAGTCTGCTGACATCTCTGTGCCAGGCCTTCTCTCACCCACCCTGAGAATGAGTGCCACAAACATGCCTGCACCCAATTTGAGACCCATCAGAGTATCAGAGCCAATTGCACACATCTGAAGAGAACACAGGACACCTACACACCAGGAAAGGAAGTGACACCACCTGTACCCACTGGAAGAAGAGATGGGAAGACAACAATATAGGAACATATCCAACAGGTAAACTAAAGACACCACCAGAGTCTAGGGACTCTACACCAGCAAGACATGAACATCCCAACAAAGAAGAAGCAGAAGAGAGCAAGCTTAAAAATCAACTTCATGCAGATGATAGAGAACATAAGAGAGGAAATCAGAAAATCCTTCAGAGAAATGGAAGAAAAGACAAACGAAAAGATGCCAGAAAACAAGGAAAGTCAAAAAACCAAGAAAATACAATTAAACAGCTGAAGGAAACAGTCCAGGACCTGAAAACTGAATTAGAGACAATAAATAAAACAAAAACTGAGGGAATGCTGGAAGTGGAAAAGCTGAGTAAACAATCAGGAACCATAGATGCAAGCATAACCAACAGAATAGAAGAGATGGAAGACAAAAATCTCAGATGCTGAATACCAACTAGAGGAAAAAAACTCATCAAGCAATGAAAATATGAAGTCTAACAAATCCATAACACAAAATATCCAGGAAATATGGGTCACAGTGAAAAGACCAAACCTAAGGATAATAGGTATAGAAGAAGGTGAAGAAACCCAACTCAAAGGTACAGAAAACATATTCAAGAACATCATAGAAGAAGACTTTCCCAACCTAAAGAAAGCATGCCAATGAAAATACAAGAAGCCTACAGAACACCAAATAGAGTGACTACAAAAGAAAGACCCTTGCCACATAATAATTAAAACACCAAACTTACAGAATAAAGAATAAATATTAAGAGCAGCAAGGGGAAAAGGCCAAGTAACATGTAAAGGCAAACCTATCAGAATTACACCATACTTCTCCATGGAAACTCTTAAAGCCAGAAGGACCTGGATAGATACTCTAGCAACTCTGAAAGAACATGGATGCCAGCCCGGACTACTATACCCAGCAATTTTTCAATCACTATGAATGGAGAAACAAGATATTCCACTACAAAACCAGATTTAAACAATATGTAACAAGTAATCCAGCCATACAGAAAGTACTGGAAGTAAAACTCCAACCTAAGGAAATTAACTACACTCACATAACCATAGGCAATAGATAATCCCAATCCACAAAAACACAAAATTATGGGCAGGATAAATCCACATACAATACCAGTACCAACAACAAATCAAAAACAAAAAAGAATAAAAACTCAATGGACCTTAATTTCCCTCAACATTAATGGTCTTAAGTCACCTATAAAAAGACACAGGTTAACAGATTGGATATGAAGACAGAATCCATCCTTCTGCTGCATACAAGAAACACACCTCAAATTCAAAGGTAGACATTACCTAAGAGTAAAGGGTTGGGATAAGATATTCCAATCAAATGGACACAAGAAATGAGCTGGGGTAGCTATCCTAGTATCTAACAAGTTAGACTTCAACCTAAAATCAATCAAACGAGGTGAAGAATATTTCATATTCATCATAGGAAAAATCCATAATGAAGAAGTCTCAATTCTAAACATCTATTCACCAAATACAAAGGCATCATCATTCATAAAAGAAACATTATGAAAACTCAAATCACAAATACGACCTCAATCAGTTATAGTGGGGGACATCAACAACCCACTCTCACCACTGGACAGGACCACCAGACAGAAACTGAACAAAAAGACAAAGGAACTAACAGAAGTTATGACCCAATTGGGATTAACAGACATCTATCGAACTTTCTATCCAAAAACAAAAGAATATACCTTCTTTTCAGCATCACATGGAACCTTCTCAAAAATTGATCACATACTCTGCAACATAGCAAACCTCAACAGGGACAAAAAAATTGGAATAATCCCGTGTCTTATCAGACCACCATGCTTTAAAGTTAGAAATCAAAAGCAAAACAAAAATGCAGAAAACCTACCAACTCATGGAAATTGAACAACACATAATTGCACCATTCCTGAGTCAAGGAAGAAATAAGAAAGAAATTAAACATTTTCTAGAATTCAATCAAAATGTAGACACAACATACACAAACTTATGGGACACTTTGAAACCAGTACTAAGAGGAAAGTTCATAACTCTAAGTGCTCACATGAAGAAACTAGAGAATAGCCACACCTGAGATTTGACATCACAGCTGAAATCTCTAGAACAAATAGAAGCAAATTCACCCAGGAGGAGCAGATACCAGGAAATAATGAAAATGGGGACAGAAATCAATAAAGTCAAAACAAATAAAACAATTCAAAGAATCAATGTAACAAAGAGTTGGTTCTTCAAGGAAATCAAGAAGATAGAGAAACTGTTATCCAAACTAACCAAAAGGCAGAGAGAGAACATGCAAATTAACAATATCAGAAATGAAAAGGGGACATAACAACAGACACTGAGGAAATCCAGAGAATCTTTAGGTCATACTTTGAAAACCTGTACTCCACAAAATTTGAAAATTTAAAGGAAACGGACAATTTTCTGGACAGATATCACTTACCAAAATTGAATCAAGAACAGATAAGCAACTGAAACAAACCTATAACATCCTAAGAAATAGAAACAGTCATTAAAAGTCTCCCAACCAAAAAAAAAAAAAAAAAAAAAGCCCAGGGCCAGATGGCTTCAGTGTACAGTTCTAGCAGAAATTCAAATAAGAGCTAATACCAATACTCCTCAAATTGTTCCACTCAATAGAAGCAGAAGGAACATTACCAAACTCTTTTTTACAAGGCTAAAATAACCTTGATACCTAAGCCACACAAAGACACAACTGATGGGGAAAGTACTTCTGTGTATGTTTATCTTATTGATTGTTAAATAAAGTTCTGTTTGGCCAATGAAACAGCAAGTTAAGCAGGACTAGGAGTCAAACAAGATTCTGGGAAATGTAGTAGAGAAGTGGTGTTCCAGGCAGGAAGTGACATAGCAAGGAGACTCATCTTTAAGAAAGGAGTAACAGGAAGTGTCCCTTTTCTACTTCGCCTCCTCCAGCTGCAGGATGTGAGCCACCAGCAAGAGAGGGTAATAACAAAAGGCATCCTTTATAAGATAAGTCTTATAAAATATATAAATTTATGATAATTAAGACTTAGCTAACAGATGAGGAATCCTAGTCATTGGCCAAGCAGCATTTGAACCTAGTACAAGTTTCTGTGTATTAATTTGGACACTTTCTCAGGCAGGTGGCTGGTGTAAAGCATACACATGGCGGTGGGGCTCGGCAGCATTTGGCAGAAAGATTTGTCATAACACACAACTAAGAAAGAGAACTGCAGACTAATATCCCTCATGAACATTGATGCAAAAATTCTCAATAAAATACTGGCAAATCATATCCAAGAATACATCAGAGAAATCATCCACCATTATCAAGTAGGCTTCATCCCAGGGATGCAAGGATGATTCAACATACAAAAATCCATCAATGTAATCCACCATATAAGCAAACTGAGGAAACAAAACCACATGATCATCACACTAGATGCCAAAAAAGCCTTTGACAAAATCCAACACCCCTTCATCATAACGGTCTTGGAGAAATCGGGGATAACAGGAACATACCTGAACATAATAAAAGCAATATACAGTATGCCAACAGTCAACATCAAACTAAATGGAAAGAAACTCAATCCAATTCCTCTAAAATCAGGGACAAGACAAGGATGTCCACTCTCTCCATACTCCTTCAATATTGTCCTTGAATTTCTAGCTAAGGCAATAAGACAACAAAAAAGGATATCAAGGGAATATAAATCGGAAAGGAAGAAGTCAAACAGTCACTATTGCAGAAGATAGGATAGTCTACCTTAGTCACCTGAAAAACTCTACCAGGGAACTCCTACAGCTGATAAACACCTTCAGCAAAATGGCAGGATACAAGATTACTCAAAAAGTCTGTAGCCCTACTATATACCCATGACACATTGGTGGAGAAAGAAATCAGAGGAACATCACCCTTTACAATTGCCACAAACAACATAAAATACCTTGGGGTAATACTACCCATAAATGTGAAAAACCTGACCATAAGAATTTTGAGTCTCTAAAGAAAAGAAATTAAAGAAGATACCAAAAAATGGAAAGATCTCCCATACTCTTGGATAGTAACATAGTAAAAATGGCAATCATACCAAAAGCAATCTGCAGATTCAATGCAATCCCCATCAAAATCCCAACACAATTCTTCACAGACCTTGAAAGAACAATTCTCAACTTTATATGGAGAAACAAAAGACTGAAGATAGCCAAAACAATCCTGTAAGATAAAGGATCTTCTGGAGGCATCACCATCCCTGACTTCAAGCTCTATTACAGAGCTATAGTCCTGAAAACAGCTTGTATTGGCATAAAAATAGACAGGGAGACTAATGGAATACAGTTGAAAACCCTGATATTAACCCACACACCTATAAACACATGATTTTTGATGAACAAACCAAATTTATAAGATGGAACAAAGAGAACATCTTCAACAAATGATGCTGGCATAACTGGTTGCACACACATAGAAGACTGCAGTCAGACCCAAGCCTATTGCCTTGCACAAAACTTTAGTCAAAATGGACCAAATACCTCAACATAAATCCAGCCACACTGAACCTATTAGAAGACAAAGTGGGAAATACCCATGTATTAATTGGTACATGAGACCACTTCCTGAAGATTACACCCAGACACTGAGTTCAACGATTGATAAATGGGACCTCCTGAAACTGAGATGTTTCTGTAAGGCAAAGGACACTGTCAGCAAGACACAACAGCAACCCACAGAGTAGGAAAAGATATTCACCAACCCCACATCTGACAGAAGGCTGATCTCCAAGATATACAAAGAACTAAAGAAGCTAGTCTCCAAAACACCAAACAATCCAATTAAAATGTGTGGTACAGAACTAAATAGACAATCTAAAATGGCTGAAAGGCAAAAAAAAAAAAAAAGTGTTCAACATCCTCAGCCATCAGGGAAATGCAAATCAAAACAACTCTGAGATACCATCTTACTCCTGTCAGAATGGCAAAAATCAAAAGCACCAATGACACTTTATGCTGGAATGAATGTAGAGAAAGGGGAATAATTCTCTACTGCTGGTGGGATTGCCAACTTGTACAGCCACTTTGGAAATCAATATGGCAACTCCTCAAGAAAATGGGAATGAGTCTACCACAAGATCCAGCAATTTCACTCCTAGGCATATATCCCAAACATTCACATGTGAATTAGAATATGTGACACTTGTCTATCTGTGTCTAGGTAACTTGACTAAGCATAGTATTTCTTAGCTCTATCCATTTATATAAAGCTTTCATAATTTAATTTTTTGTTAAAGCTGGATAAAGTTTTAAGTATGTATGACATTTTTCCTAATGTATTCATCAGTTGATTGACATCTAGGACATATATATATATATTATATATATATATATATATATATGTCCCAGCACTTGCAAATAGTACCTTAAACAACAAGGATGAACACATGTCTTGGTAGTAGGAAATAGAGTCCTTCATGCCCTTATGCTCAGGAGTAATGTATGTAGCTCATATGGTAATATTCGAGGACCTTCATACTAATTTCCATAACAGTTACAAGAACTGTTCTTACCAGAATTTGATGGTAAGAGATATTGCTGAAAACAATGTTGTTACTAACCAGAAAGCATTTTTACTTCTGGATAGCTTTCATAGCACCAGATAGTATATAAGGCTGCTGGTGTAAATGTGTCATCAGCAGTTTCATCTTACTATGAATCCCATGAAGCACAATAATGGCTGTATGGCAAGAAGTGCTCATGGGAGCCATAGTAGCATGAATGCTATGGAAATAGCCAAAAGGCATTATTGCTGTATATATAAGTCATGTTCCATTGGAAAAAGCATATACCCATGTGTTGTTAATCTAGTCAAGAGTACACATTTGAGAAATTCATAGGGGTGAGTCTCTATCCAGCTTCTCTCTTAGCTTGTATATTTTACTAATAGATTATTGCAGCTCTCAGATTTCATCAGCACAGCTTGTTTGTGCAGTTCATGGTGATTAAGTCAGAAAACCACACCTTGTTAAAGTACAGAGATAAGAGTCAGGAATCATATACAAATGAGATGTTTATTGCACACACTCTGTAACTTCAGAAATCACTCCAGAAAAGCCAGTAAGTTATAGAGGTCACAGAGGATCAGAGTCTAAGAATGTCTCCAGCAAGACAGGACAGCTGCATTCATGAACTCACTATAGATATAGTTTCCTGTACATAAACTCTTCAAGAGGAAATCTGTCCATAATCTTACATGGATGGGTGGTTGCTAAAAGCCCCCACTTCTAACTGAGGAGGTATTGACAGCTGATGGCTTCTAGGATACAAGACTTAGTTTTCTTTAAAGTGTGGATCCTGGTAGCTAAGGACTCCCTTTCTCATGGATAGCTCTATATCCATGAGTTTATGGGCAGTGCAAACTGAACTCACTGTATTATTAAAAACAAAATCAAAGAATATAAGAATTTGGGGACAATAGGGATGTGGAGTGCCGGTCCAGGAGGAAGTAGAGAGACAATTAAGGTACAACTGATCAAAATACATTATGTGAAATTTAAAAAAGAATTAATAAAAATATGATAATAAAACTAATTAAGACAATCAACAGTATAATTTTAAATTAACTTTGACATGCTTTTCAAAGCTATTATCTTTAACAATATAGTCTTTTCTTTGTGTTTCCTTAGGCCTAATGATTATATTCTTTTACAAATAGAAATATAGATATTTAAGCATAGTTTTTATTTATTTAAAGTATTTATTAATAGAAAAATTAAATATTTCCATAACTTTGCTTAAAAATAGCTACAATGCTCCACTTACATCATACTTTATTTTCTAATGCATCTTAATTTTTGAAAGAATTATCTCTTTCTATTTGCAAATTTAAAAATAGCCTTAAAAGTTAAGCACCTTCACTATTAGTCTTCCTATATATTCCATTTTTGGTCAGAGATTACGATACTACTCTAATTGTGTTCTGTTAAATATTTTGAATTCAATATCTTAGAAAGAAGTAACACATTTAAAACAACAGGCTTATAGAAAAAATTGTTGATTTAAATAACGAATACTGCTCATCAGAGAGCACTTTTCTTGCAGTATGGACGGCCTCATCTCCTGAAGAAAATCTGTAGCAGCACGCTGACTGATCTGTCTCTCAACTCCTGGTGTTGGAAATTAAATATTTATCATCAACACACAACAGTTTCAAAGCTTAGAGATTTAACTCTAAGATAATGAAGCATAGCCTGACTCTTTCCTTTTGAAATTGCTATCATGAAAATAACTGAGAATGTGGTGTATTTGTTTGGAGCCAGAAAGTGGCTGTGGATTAAACCATTTCAATTCTCATACTGTGATAGGAAAAACGGTGTCTGTGCTTTTGGTGTCTTAACGGAACAGCATGCATAATGGCAGGATTTGTGTGTGCTGATGAATGGGAGGCCAAATATCAGAAAACAATATTTTTTGCACAGTTAGACTTCTGGATTGGCTAACTCATGCTTTTTTCCTTACATTGTATGCACATAGCTTCTTTCTCATTCTCCAGTGCTTTGTCTCCCAGTCCCTGTGTTGTTTCCAAGTGTCTGACTCTTTCTCCTTCCACCCTAGTCACATGATATATTCTATCCTTTCTGCAGGTCAAAATTAGAATAATTAATTTCAAGACATTCAAATATTAAAATAGCCACTCTTTTACTTGAAAATAACATGTGCATCACCATATAGGGTTGCAAGATCTAAAAGCATATTCATTTATTTAAGTAAGAATATTGGGACTGGATATCACTATGGTTAAAATATATATGATATACATGTTGATTGTGTTAGGGTTTCTCTAAATAACCTTATAATGAATATATGTACATATACATATGATATACATTATATATATACATGCATTTACATATTTTTTGATTGGCTTATGGGTAGCAGTTTGATAGTAGAGCAGTAGGTGTCTCACATTGAAAAGGGTGAGTGTATGTTAACTGATCAGTCTATAAGGCTAGGTGTCTATGATGTCCCAATCTGATGCTGAAATGCTGGAGTACTTTTGGAAGCTGCTACTTTTGGGTCTACATTGCAATCCCGAAGAAGTGGGTCCTAATACCAGCAAAGGAATGCCACAGAAAGATGATAGATAAACCTGACCTCACAACTGAGGTCAAGCAGGGTAAAGGTGAGGTTTCTTCCTTCCATGTTCTTTAATCTGCATTGCCACCAGGGGCTGTCTCTGTTTAAGGTGGACCTTTAGGATTCAACTAATTTGATGAAGAAAAGCCCTTACAGTAGTTCCCAGCAGCCATTTGTGTTGACTGTAGTTGTAGTCAGGTCTACAACCAAGTTTAGCCACATACAGATGTGAACTCAAAGATCAGCTTATTTTACTTATATAAGTTTTAGTCCTTTTTTACCACCATGCAGCGAAGAATAAGACTGATAGACTTGGGGCAGGTTGCATAAAACTCCAAAGTGGTCTATCATTCTCTCTGTGCATCTAGTTAAGTCCTGTGTACCTTGGAGGTGGCCAGCAAAAAATATTATCTCCCTAATGAATGATAAGGCACTTGCTTGTCACTCAAGCTCATCTCCCTCTACCATAAAAATGATATATACAAATTGAAATTGAAATTTGAAAAGAAATGTAATAACTGATGATTAAAATATATCTGTGGCCAAACTTATGTGTCATACATTTGAATAAAAAATGGTATATTTTATGTATAAATTGATAGGAAGAAACAAACAATATAAAATGACTATTCAAATAACTAATAATTTTATCAATCTTGAGGATTTGTAGAACTGTAAGATGACTATGACTATTATTGGTATCATACAATGAAGGCGGAACAGTCTACATATCAGCATATGATAAAGAATATAGTCTTGATTATTTAAATAAGTATGTCAACACACAACAATTTTATTTTATTTTATTTTTTAAAACATTTTATTTATTTATTATGTATATAACCTTCTGTTTCAATGTGTGTCTGCACATCAGAAGAGGGCACCAGATCTCATAAGGGAGGGTTGTGAGCCACCATGTGGTTGCTCGGAACTGAACTCAGGACCTCTGGAAGAGCAGTTAGTTCTCTTAACCTCTGAGCCATCTCTCCAGCCCCCCTTTGAAAGATTTCATCAATTTTATTTTATTTTTATTTGACTTAGAAACAAGATTGTTTTACATGTCAATCCCAGTTCCCACGCCCTTCCCTCTTCCCTTACCACCCCCCAATTAATACCCTACCTATGACATATCATTTCTGCTTCACAGAGAGGGTAGGACCTTAGATATAGGGTCATCAGAGTCTATCCTATCCTTTGGGATAGGGCCTAGGCCCTCCCCCATGTGTCTTGGCTCAGGGAGTATCCCTGTATGTGGATTGGGCTCCCAAAGTCCACACCTATGCCATGGATAAGTACTGAACTACTCCAGGAGGTCCCGTAGATTTTCAAGGTCTCCTCACTGAAACCCATGTTCCTGGGTTCCATGGGATCAGTCCCATGCTGGTATCCCAACTATCAGTCTGGGGACCAAGAGCTCTCTGTTGTTCAAGTCAGCTGTTTGTGTGGGTTTCATCTGGACTTTACCCATCACTTATTCTTCTCAGCAACTGGATTCCAGTTCAGTTCAGTGATTAGTTGTGGGTGTCTGCTTCCACTTCCACCAGCTGCTTGATGAAGGCTATAGGATGGCATGTGAGACAGTCATCAAACTCATTATCAGGGGAGAACATTTAAGTAGACTCTCCTCTGTTGCTTAGATTGTTAGTTGGTGTCATCTTTACAGGTCTCCAACCTTTCCCTAATGCCTGATTTCTCTGTAAACCTAAAATGTCTCCCTCTGTTATGGTATCTCCATTCTGGTTTTCTTCTATTCTACCCCAACTCAACCTTTCTGTCCCCTCATGTCCTCCTCACCCCTTCTCTTCTCCCCTTCTCATTCTCCTAGATCCCTCCCTCTACCTCTCTTCCTCCCAAATTTCTCAGGAGATCATGTCCCTTTCCCCTTCTCCAGGGAACCATGTATGTCTCTCTTATTGTCCTCCTTGTTTACTAGCTTCTCTGGTGGTGTGGATTGTAGGCTGTTATTCCTTTACTCTATGTCTAAAATCCACATATGAGAGAATACATACTATGTTTGTCTTTTTGTGATTGGGTTACCTTCCTCAGAATGATTTCTTCTAGTTCCATCAATTTTCCTGCAAATTTCAAGATTCCTTTGTTTTTTCTGCTGAGTAGTTCTCCATTGTGTAAATGTACCTCATTTTCTCTATCCATTCTTCAGTTGAGGGGCATCTAGGTTGCTTACAGGTCCTGGCTGTTACAAATAGTGGTGCTATGAACATCCTTGAACAAATGTCCTTTTTATATGAATGTGCATCTTTTGGGTATATGCCTAAGAGTGGAATTGCTGGAGCTTGTGGTAGATTGACTCCCATTTTCCTGAGGAGTTGCCATCATCATCACTGACTTCAATCTCTATTACAAAGATGTAGTCCTGAAACCAGCTTGGTATTGACAAAAACATAGACAGGTAGACCAATTGAATAAAGTTAAAAACCCTATATTAACCCACACACCTATGAACACTTGATTTTTGACAAAGAAGCTAAATTTATAAGAAAGAATAAAGACAGCATCTACAACAAATGGTGCTGGCATAACTTGATGCTGGAATGTAGAAGACTGCAGATAGATCCATGTCTATTGCCTTTCACAAAATTTAAGTCTAAATGGATCAAAGACCTCAACATAAATTCAGCCACACTGAACCTATTAGAAGACAAAGTGGGAAATACCCTTGAATTAATTGTTACAGGAGACCATTCCTGAAATTACACAAGTAGCACAAACACTGAGTTCAACAATTGATAAATGGGACCTCCTGAAACTGAGAAGCTTCTGTAAGGCTAAGCACACAGTCAGCAAGACAAAACAGCAGCCCACAGACTGGGAAAAGATATTCACCAACTCCACATCTGACAGAGGGCTGATCTCCAAAATATACAAAGAACTCAAGAAGCTAGTCTCCAAAACACCAAATAATGCAATTAAAAAGTGGGGAACAGAACTAAATAGAGAATTCTCAATAGAGGAATCCAAAAATGGCTGAAAGGCACATAAGAAAGTGTTCAACATCCTTAGCCATCAGGGAAATGCAAATCAAAACAACTCTGCGATACCATCTTACTCCTGTTAGAATGGCTAAAATCAAAAACACCAATGACAGTTTATGCTGAAGAGATTGTGGAAAAAGAGGAACACTCCTCCATGCAGAGCTTCTTTGGAAATCAGTATGGTGACTCCTCACATCAATTTTAAAATAAAGATATTAATTTTATTTGTGGCATAATTCTTTCGGTATCATGTTAATGGATAATAATATAATATGCAATAGAATAATTAAGTTATTATAAAAACTCTTCCTAACTAAGCACATCAATTAATCATAAATGCAACTATTGTTTTATGGAGTACTATGAATTGAATTTCAAATTTTAATTCTTGTTCAAAGATTAAGAAGAAAAGAATATTGTAACCAATATTTTTCCCTAGCAGAAAACACTGAAAGGAAAATGAACTAAGTTACTGGTAAAACTGCCAATTATTAAACTATATCTACTTGGGTGGGCAGCTGATTGGAAGTGTAGAAGTGAAACCCTATAAGTTTTGGGGTAATATTTTCATGTAAGAATATTTCACACCTATGAATCTTTTCCTGGAGTTAAAGACACTGAGTCATGAAAACACTTGTCTATGTAGCTTACAAAATAAGTGAAAGGAAACCAAACAGGTCATTTTTTTTTCATGTTTTCTTTTCAATCCACTGTGATATACTCCAGTGTCTTTTGAAAATTTTGCAGTTGGAGTGGTGTTTCTGCTTCAGTATTCATGACAAGCAAGCTGTGCACCAAACAAGTGATCTCATGCTCCCCTTCTCTTTGTTTATCAAGTAGAGTAAGAGAACCCAAGTAGGCTTTGTTGTCTTTCTTTTGTGACTATGTATTGCAAGCTTCTTTTAAAATATGAGGACAAGGTGGTGAAATAGCTCAGTCTGCTGAATGTTTGCCTTTAGTTTGGTCCTCATCACCCACATATAGAGCTATATGAACTTTAAATCCTATTCATGGAGGACAGAGAAAAGAGAATCACCAGCCTAGTATTACTGGCCAGCCAAGGTCTGAGCTTTTCAGTGAGAGACTATTTCATTTATTTATTTTTAACTTTTTATTGTTTCCACATCATGCATCCTGACCTCATATATCTCCCCTTTTTATCTGCCCTCTGACCTTGCAGTCCCTCCCCCACCCCTCCAAAAAGAGAATTAAAATAAGAAGAAAAACAAGTGTCACATTGTGTAAGCAGTAATGAGGCTCAGTGAGTCAGAGTATATCCTTTAGTCCATATATCTTTACTTACAAGTGTTCTTACAATGAATCATTGATCTGGCTCAATGGCCATGGCTTCTGCTACTATCAATACAGGGCCCTCACTGGGACTCCTCTGGGAGTTTCTATTGATGCCCTATATCATAGAGATCCTGCAACTTTTGATCTGCAAGACTGTCCCCTTCACATGCTCCAGCAGTTCACAGATGGGTTAGATGTTGGAGTGGGCCAACTCATAGCCATGCATCTGGGTCTGGGTGGTAGCTGGGTTGGCCAGCCCAGCAGCCTTCTCTCTTTCTCCTCACCAGAGAGAGCCCTCCAGCACATCCAGCTAGCTCACCCAATGTCCCAGGCAGCAAGGCTCAGGGCTACTTCTCCTTATTTCATACCCCCAGGGCAGGCTCACTAGCACCCACACCACCAGGGCCAGCTCTACTCTGTTGCCAAGATGAGGTGCAGGACCCACTCCCCTGAGCACTGCAGCAGGGACCACTTCTGCTCTCAAGTCCCAAGGACAGCTCTCCTGCCGGCTTTGGTGGCAAGGACAAAAGGGGGAGGGCATCTTGCCCTGGCCCAAGGCACCACATGACAGTGTGTGTGTGTGTGTGTGTGTGTGTGTGTGTGTGTGTACCTTCATGCAGAGACTCTCATGCTCCCATACAATCATGACTGGATTACCCACCCCCAACTCCAACAAGATCAGTTCTACTGTAATGCCCATGGGAGGTGCAGAGCCCCCAAAGAGAGACTCTTAAAACACAAACAAAAATAAAACAAGGTGGAAAGCATCTGCAAAAAAATGCCCAAAGATTTATCAGTAGCACACACAACTGAAGGCCCTTCTATTATGAATTTTCCTTTGACTGCAAATAATAAAATTTTGTAAAAATTTACTAATCAAAATTCAAATATGTATGATTTTAATATTAGTGTTACCACACCTTCTCTGTGTTTATTATTTTTCAAAAGTAAAAATGTATCCCATGAAGGCTCCACAGCTGTCAGTTCATAGTCTATGAGTTCACTCTAGCTCAGGTCAGCTTTCTCTGTGGGTTTCCTCATCATGTTCTTGACCCTCCCCCCTTGTTCATATGATCTCTCCTCCCTCTCTTCAACTGAACTCCAGAAGCTCAGCCCAGTGGTTGGTTGGAGGTCACTGCATCTGCTTCCATTGTTTACTAGATATGGATTCTTTGATGACAATTATTGTAGTCACTAATCTGATTAAAGGGAAGGCACATTCTCAAAGCTCTTTCCACTATTGCTAGGAGGAGTCATACTTGTGGATTCCTGAGAATTTCTCTAGCATCAGGTTTCTAACATCATAATGGCTCCCTCTATCAAGATATCTCTTTCATTGCTCTCCACCTCTCTGCCACCCTCAACTGAGTCTTCTTGATCTCTTATGTCCCTATCCCCTAATTCCTCCTTTTAACCCCCTCCCAGTTTACCCAGGAGATCTTAACTATTTTCCATTTTCCCTTCCTTGAACCCTCCGTGTGTGTCCTTATTACCTAGCTTCTCTGGGGCTGTGGATTCAGCCTAGTTATCTTTTGCTTTACATCTAATATCCCTTTATGAGTGAATACATACCGTGTTTATTTTTCTGGGTCTGGGCTACCTCACTGAAGATGTTTTGTTTTTCTCTTTTTTTCTAGTTCCATCCATTTGCCTGAATATTTCAAAATGTCATTGTTTTTTACTGCTAAGTAATACTCCATGGTGTACTGCATTTTCTTTATCCATTCTTCAGTTGATGGGCATCTAAGTTATTTCCAGATTCTGGCTTGTAGGCAAAATTTTTTGTCCCACCTGGTCCCTCAGCTGTTTAGTCCCAACTAAATACATGGAGACTCATATTAGTTATAAACTGTTTGGCCTATGGCTCAGGATTTTTATTGGCTAGCTCTCTCCTAATTATTAGCCTATTTTTATTAATCTATCTATCTCCAGTTAGTCTAGGCTTATTGGAGAATGCCAAGTTGTCATATCTTCCTGGTAGCTACATGGCATCTCCTTGTGTGACCCTTTCTGTGTTCCTCTTCTAAGCATTCTCCTAGGCTGGTAGCCTCACCTATCCTTCATGACTGGCTACACCCTGCCTTTCCATTGGCTGAAAGAGCTTTATTTATCAACCAATAAGAGAAACATATATTCATAGCATATAAAGAACATTCCTCATTACTGGCTGTTACAAATAATGCTGCTATGAACATAATTGAGCAAATGTCCTATTGGTACAATTGTTCATTCTTTGGAATATGCCCAAGAGTAGTATTGCTGGGTATTGAAGTAGACTGATTACCAATTTTCCGAGCTGTCATGTCATACTGATTTGATCTGTTGTAGGGGCCCCTGGCACTAGCACCTGGACTTATCCCAGGGTCATGAAGTGGTTTTTTTTGGAGCACACTCTCTATAGTGGAATACCTTGCTCAGCCTTGACATGGGGGGTGGGACGGGAAGAGACTTGGTCATGCCTCAACTTGGTATGCAAGATTTCTTGACTCCCCAAGGAAGGCATTACTGTGTCTGAGGAGTGGATGGGAGCGTGAGGAGAAAGAAGGGAGGAGAAAACAGGGTTGGTAGGTAAAATGAAAAATAAATTGTTTCAAATAACTACAAATTTTAAAAGTAAAATTGGAATATTATTTTTGTTCTAATTAATGAATTAAATAAATCTAATATTCAAACAACTACCTTTTGAGTAAACTTGTATAACACCTATATTTGCCTAATTGTTTGATTGTAACTTAGTAAAGAAAACAGCTGCTTAGTATGTATTTATGTATCCATAATCTAACATCAGGCAAATCCTCTTTTAATTGCCTTTATATTTTCTCTTTTTAGCAGGTATTTGGAATATTATAGGTATTAAGTATTTTAAAAACAGCAGAGAAACTGGGCAGATGGAGTGAAATGACCTCACAAGCAGTGAAATGAACAAGAGAAGGAAACACAGAGTTTCATAATAGAACTGTGCACACATCTGCTGTTTTGGTGACTTCCTTGGCATCAAAGGTGGCAGACAAATTATGATCTGATCTGTGCTACCACAACATTCCTGCATCAGAATGCATGCAGAATTTGCAAACCATCATGAATGTTTCAATTTGCAGAATGTTATCAGATTTTGTAATGAAATTTCAATTTGATTTGAGATATTCATGATACAATAGGCAGCATTGTGCATGACTGATATTCTCTGTGCTATATTACTAAGAATATGCCTTCTCAAGGATGAACCCCTCACAAAAGAATAGTCTGAATCTTAATGGTATTCAAAATTACTTCTCTGGCCTTTTTATGGAGTGTTGGAGTTGCCTTGACTTTTACCTTATGGGAGCAAAGAGAAATTATCTGTTTGGTCCACAGATTGTAAATTGCAACTTTCATTAGTTTGAATTTTTATTTGAGGAACACATGAAAAGCATAAATTGTTTATCTTATGGGGTACAATAAATTTCCACAAGTACTATGAAAATGAATAAGAAATATTAAGCACACATTATTAAAGGATAAAAATGCTGATCATAGAAACCTCAAACTTTCAATAGTAGGGGTGAATGCGTGTTTAACCTAGTGAAAGGATTGCTGATGTAAGCATCTTCTCACTTCTATGCTTTATAAAGCTCTCTGAGGTAATCGTCCCTCCCTGTTAATGGTTATATTAATAGGATTATTAACTGTATATCCTAATTGCAGAATTGACTGACTATATCTAGATTTTTATAACACTGTACTTAAATATATATTATTAAATGGAAACAGTCCATTCAAACTTCAAAACAGATTGTTAGCAAATGAGTTGGATATGGCAAAATGGGCATTTTGCCATGAGATGAATGAATACTGTCTGAAATAATCCCACACTGATGAGTCGCTGAAAAAGAAAAGGGATGAAGAAACTCATTAGAATTTACATAAAGCCTAAAGTTAATATGCAGAAGGGCTTATTTAAACAAACCACCAAATCCAGAGCTTCACTAGACAGTCTAATAATTCCACAAATATTTACTGATGGTTGAAGTTGTGTAATGAAATATAGCAGAGAGCTGGAATGTACAAATGAAAAAATCCATGTTCTCACTGTTTAAACCCAAAATGCTTTTGTAGAAAGAGCAGGCCCTTCTCGTCAGGCTGTTATCTTACATAAATAATAGTACTAGGAAAATTCCAGGCACCACAGAAAAAAATAAAAAAGATTCAAACCACACTGGACTCTTGTAATAATTGGGATGTCTCAAGGAGTAGGAATCCAGAATTGGGAAGAGCACATAGGTGCATTGCACCCAAATGGAATGACTTTAAACATGAAACTCTGGAATGCATATTTCAAGAATAACCCATGAGTTTGTAGGTTTTCTGTAATTTGTGTTGTTGAATTCTAACTATAAAGCATTGTGGTCTGATAAGACACAGGGGGTTATTTAATTTGTTTGTACCTATTGAGGTTTACTATGTTGCCAAGTATGTGGTTGATTTTAGACAAGGTTCCATGTGGTACTGAAAAGAAAGTATATTCTTTTGTATATGGATGGAATGTTCTATATATGTCTGTTAATCCCCATTGGGTGATAACTTCTGTTAATCCCTTAGTCTCTTTGTTAAGTTTCTGTCTGCTGGTCCTGTCTAGGGGTGAGAGTTGGGTGTTGAAGTCTTCCACTATAACTGTGTGAGGTCTTATATTTGAACGAGTTTTAATAATGTTTAAGAATGTGGATACCTTTGTATTTGGGGCATAGATGTTTAGAATTGAGACTTCTTCCTGATGGATTTTTCCTGTGATGAATATGAAATGACCTTCTTCATCTCTTTTGATTAATTTTAGTTGAAATCTAATTAGTTGAATACTAGGATAGATACACCAGCTTATTTCTTGGATCCATTTAATTGGAAAATATTATCTCAACATTCTTTGTCATCAGGGAAATGCAAATCCAAAAAAAAACCCACTGAGATACCAACTTACTCCTATCAAAATGGCTAAGATAAAAAAAAACACCAATAATAGCTTATGCTTGAGAGGATGGGGAGGAAAGAAGAACATTCCTACACTGCTGGTGGGAGTGCCATGCCTACAGACACTTTGGAAATCAGTATGGCTGTTCCTCAGGAAAGTGGGAATCAGTCTACCACAAGATCCAGCAATTTCTCTCTTAGGCATACACCCAAAAGAAGCACATTCATACAACAAGAACATCTGTTCTACTATACTCATAGCAACATTATTTGTAAGAGCCAGGACCTGGAAGTAATCTAGATGCCCCTCAACTGAAGAATGAATAGACAAAATGTGGTACATTTACACAATGGAACACTACTCAGTGGGGAAAAATGGAATTTGAAATTTCCAGGCAAATGGATGGAACTAGAAGAAACCATTCTGAGCAAGGTAACTCAATCACAAAAAGACAAATGTCACACAATTTCAATTTTATGTGTAACCTAGAAATGATGAACTTATGGGAACAGAGAGCAGCATTGTGGCTATTAGGCTTCAATGTGAGTTTTTAACAATGGGGAAATGATTGGTTTAAGGATATAAAACTGCAGTTGGACAAGAGGCATGGATTCTGTGAAAACTTGAGGTCTACTGAGAGCATGATAAATATGGTTGATAACAATATGCTATATTTTAAAAGTTGTGAGATAGTATACTTTAAGTGTTCTCAAAACAAAAATGATGAATATGTGTGATATAACATGTTAATTGGTTTAATTTAGCCATGCCATTTTGAACATGCAGTATTGTGTATCATAATTTTGCATGACTTTACTTATGATCTAAATAAATGAATGAAAAAAAGATGGAAAATACACAGAGAATCTGGATACTATACACCATATTGTTGTCTTTAAATTGTTTGATTGCTGAGATAAGAGTTACTGCTGCTAAAGTAAATTTGATTATAAATGCTGCTAAATTAATCCAACTTACCCATTTTAAAAATGCTTTGACTTCAAAATTTAAGTCTAAGAACAGGCTACTTAGAAATAAAGGTTTTGCTTGTATTTCCACAGAAAATGAAAAGCTGTGGATTTCTTCCAGACTAATATGGTTTGATCAAGCAAGAGCCCCTGAAGCTGAGATGATACAGCCTTACAGACTACAAAAACAAGGACTTGGTCAGGTTTCTCTGTGGAAATCTGCCTGCCTCTGCTTCCTTCTCTCACAAGCCTACGTATATTTTTAAACTCAGTGTAAACCTTTAGAGGTTTTTCTTTATCTGGATCTGTCTTTATCATCTCAGATATGCCGAGTCTAAACCCCAGAAGTGCCTGGATGGCGCAAGCATTTGGAAGCTGCTCCGATGACTCTCAGTGGCCTGACAGGGCAGGTTGTGGTGGCAGGTTTCCCTCTTTCTCTGGGAAACTTGGGGCATGGAGTCATCCCACTCAAATACACACAAACTGAGGAAAATCTGGAAATGAAAAATTTATGAACTTTAACAGGAGCCTAAGAGGTAAGCTTAACCAACACACACACACACACACACACACACACACACACACACACACAGAGAGAGAGAGAGAGAGAGAGAGAGAGAGAGAGAGAGAGAGAGAGACAGGAAAAAATAGGAACCAACAAATACTGCTCGTTGAAATATCTCATTATTAATGGTCTCATTTAGAAGTAAAAAGAGAGAGACTAACAGAATAGATGTGAAAATATGATCTAATCTTCTGCTACATACAAGAAACAACTTAACATCTGAGATATACATTCCTATACATTCCTGCAGGGTAAAAGGAAGAAAAATATATTTCAAGCAAATAGCCTAAGAAGTGACACAAGCTGGTGTAGCCATTGTTATATCTGAAAAAATAGGAATATATATATATATATATATATATATATATATATATTGTGTGTGTAATACTATTATACATTAAATCACATACTCACCTTAATCCCCTGATATTAAGTAACTTCAATACCAGATACCAGATTCTCACCAATAGAAAAATTAAACAAAGAACTGCTGCAGCTAAGTGATACAATAAACCAAATGGACCTAATAGATATTTAGAAAACATTTCAAAACATTTCATCCACACACAAAGGAATACAGCTTTTTCTCAGTACCTCATTGAATTTTCTCAGAATTGATCACATACTCAGAAACAATGCAAATAAATCAAAGCAAGTATCAACAGATAGAATAAAATAAATTCATACCCTTCATCCCATCTACCATCATATATTAAATCTTGGTATCAACCATAAAAACAAGAGAAATCTTTCAAGCTCTAGGCAAAAGTGCAGCTCACAACTAAATGAAAGGTAGATTGGCCAGGAATTAAGAAAGAAGTTAAAGAGTTTCTAGAATTGGATGAAAACAAACACACAACATACCCAAAATTATGGGACAAAACAAAGACAGTTCTAAGATGTGAGTTCGAAGTACTAAGTGCTTACTTCCCTATTCTCTCTCTCTCTCTCTCTCTCTCTCTCTCTCTCTCTCTCTCTCTCTCTCTCTCTCTCTCTCTCACACACACACACACACACACACACACAAGAGAGAGAAAGAGAGAGAGAGATCTCATACTAGCAACTTAGCAGTACACCTGTAAGCTCTAGACCAAAAAGAAAAGAAACTATACCCAAAAGGAATAGAGAGTAAGACATAATCATCAGAGTAGAAAACAATAAAATAGAAAAAGGAGCACATGAACCAATTAAAAGGAGAGGTGGTTCTTAGGGAAAAAAATAAGAATATATGAGGGAGCTATCTGTATCTAAACAAATTGAGAAACAGTGAGAGAATATTCAAATTAAAAAATTAGAATTGAAAATGAGGACATAACTGACACTGAAAAATTTTAGAGAATCATAAGTACAGACATTTTTTTTTTCAAATTTGAAGCAAGCTTTAATTAAATACAGGCCAGGTGATAGGCTCTGGCCAGGTCCATCGCTGGTTTCCAGAAAAATGGCCCCAAGTCACAGTTTACAGTGGCCTAAATATTTCTCATCAGATCAAGTCAGGGGAAAACATACATGCTAACATCCCTCCCATCTACCTCTAATCAGGTACAAGCAAAGATCCTGTTGTATATGTATTTCACTAAATTGGAACATTCAAAGAAATAGACATTTTCCTCAATCCATACTACTTATCAAAATTAAAGGTCAATGTTGCTGAATTTTCTTTCCCACCAGGCCCTGCTGCTCCTCTAGCCCCAAATAAACACACAAATACTTATAATTATTATAAAACTGTTGGCCAATGGCTAGGACTTCTTATTCACTAACTTGGTATTCATTATTAACTCATTTCTATAAATCTATGTTCATTATTAATTCATTTCTATAAATCTATGTTTTTCAACATGGTCTTGGCTTACAAGAGAATACCTGGACCTGTTACTCCTTTGCTGGCTACATTGTGTACCTTCTGCAAAACTTTCCAAGAATTCTCTTTGTCTCCTTATCCCACCTAGCTTCCTGCAACCAATAAGAGAAACATATATACAAAAGGGCATCCCCCATCAGATCAAATAAATAATTTCAGTTGACCTGAATAATTTCAGAAATCCCTACTGAAATAGAAGCAATTAAATGTCTCCAAAACACAATAAAATAACAACAAAAAACCACCCCAGGCAAGATGGTTTTAGTACAGAACCCGATCAGACTTTCCAGGAAGAGTTAATGTTAATACTCCTGAAATTTTTCCACAAAACAGAAACAGAAGAAACATTTCAATTCATTTTATTAAGCCACAGTCACTCTGATATGCAAACCCACAAAAACACCAAAAAAATTACAGACTAATTTTTCTTATGAATACAAATGCAGAAATTCTCAAGTAGATTCTTACAAACAGAATCCTTACAAACAGAATCCAAGAACACATCAAAAAGATCATCCACCATGATAAAATTGGCTTTATCCCGAGATTCAGGCAGGGTTCAATGTATGAAAATCAGTAAATGCAATCTATAATATAACCAGACTGAAAGACAAAAATCACATGATCATCTAATTAGATGAAGGAAAGGCTTTGACAAAATATAAAGTCCCTTCATTATAAAAGTATTGGAGTAATACAAGAAACATACCTGAAAATAATAATGCCAGTTTACAGCAAGCCCATAGGTAACATCAACTAAAATGGAGAGAAAAATAAAGCAATTATACTCAAAGTAGGAAAAAGGCAAAGTTGTCCACTCTGTCCATACCGATTTAATATAGTATTTGAAGTGCTAATTAGAGCAATCAGAAAACTGAAGGATATCAAGAGGATGCAAATAGGAAGGGAAGAATTCAAAGCATCTTTATTTGTAGATAATATTCTTGTATCCATATGGAACCACAAAAGAAATTCCACTAGAAAACTCCTACACCTGAGAAACTTTCAGCAAAGTAGCTGGATAGAATATTAATACACACACACACACACACACACACACACACACACACACACACACACACACACACAAACAGTACCCATCCTATATACTAATGAGAAAAGGACTGAGAAAGAAATCAGGGAAACATACATTTTACAACAGACTGTAAAACAAAGTATCTTGTGGTAACTCTAACAAGTAAGGGGAAGACTTGTATGATAAAGCTTTAGAACTGAAGAGAAAATATTGGAAGATGGAAAGATCTTCTATGATTATGAATGGATACAATTAATATAGCATAAATGGTCATCCTACCAAAAGCAATCTATAAATTCACTGCAATCCTCACCAAAATTCAAACATAGTACTCCATAGATCTTGAAAGGACAAATTTTCAGCTTCACATGGAAACATCATCATCAACAACAACAAGCAAACAAATAATCCTATTAGCTAGAAGAATTCTGAATAGTAAAATACCTGATGGAGATATCACCATCTGTGATTTCATGTTGTACAACAGAGCTATAGTAATAAAAATAGCATGATAATGGCACAAAAATAGACAAGTTAATCAAAGGACTGAACAGCTGACAGAAAACATAAAGCCACTCACATCTTGCATGTTTTCTTCTATGCCAGTTTTCTTTCCACATGCTGGTTTTCCACCAACATGTAGCATACTTTGTTTTGACTTAATCAAGTATTACTTATTTTTGTAACTCAGATTGAATAACTCCCAGGAAGATATTTTCTAAACCTGCAATGGACCTATTTTCTTGGAGTTACATTTCAAATTTCACAGCTTGCTTCTCCTCTTTCAATTTCTTGCCTAATTATATGATTGTAACTTACTAGAGAAAACATTTACTTAGCATTTATTTATGTCTCAGTAATCTAACATCAGGACAAATCTTCCTTTGTTCACCTTTATATTTTCACCATTTATCAGGTTTCTGGATTACTATTGGTACTAAATTTTTTAAAACAACTGAGAAAGTGGGCAGATAGAATGAAACAACTTCATAAGCAGTGGAATGAACAAAGGAAATGAAACACAGAGTTTCCTGATGACAACCATGCATGCTTGTGCTGATTTGGTGACTTTCTACACATCAACAATTGTAGACTGACTATGGCCTGCACTGTGCTATCACAACATTCCTGCATCAGGATGCATACAGAATTTGCAAACAGAAGAATGAACAAGAAAATGTGGTACATTTATACAATGGAGTATTATTCGGGTGTTTATAAACAATAAATAACAAAGTTCATAGGTAAACTCATGGAACTGGAAGTAAACCTAGTTGAGAAAATCCAAAACATAAAGATAAATATGATATATATCTGCTTATATATGGATACTGTCTATTAAGTCAATGCTAACAAAGTTATAATCTATAATACCACAGAGGATAGATATAGAATATGGACAGGGAGGGAATAGATCTTATTAGAAAACAGATAAAGAATAGGTGTTTTTGGATGGATGTTGGTAAGATGAAATAGGAGGATCAAATAGGGATGGAAGAGGAGGATATAGAATGAAATACTGGGAGAGAAATTAAGGCCCATTTGAGGGGTACCATGAACATGTACTCAGTAGAAACTTCCTAAAATGCATACATATATGAAGGCAATCTAAATAAAATTATCTAATAATGGAGGAAGCAGAGCCACTACTGGCTATCTCTTGATAGCAAATGAAGCTTCTAGTCCAGGTATTGGGTTGCTTCTAATTAAGTTGTTGGCCTAAGGGCTCCTATGGAATTTCCAAATAATCAGGCTCTTTGCAAGGCTATAGGTTATTCTCTCCAAACTTAAGGCTCCATCACAGAGGGTGACACCCACTAAACTCATTGGACATGAAGCAGTTGAGCTGAGACCTACATAGAGTCTACATAACCATGTTCTAAGGTTTGGTACAGGAAGGTAATGTGCACACTAACGAGAAACACAAACACAAAGCCTGCCAGAAATTCTTGGAATGAGAATGGTGTCCAATCTACAAGATATGCTAGTGCAATGCTGGCACAAAGTTTCAGAGGTAATCAACTAGTGTTTTATTTTATGTAAGACCCACTCCACAAAATGATATCCATACACAACACTGCTTGGATCATCGAGAATCTAAGACTAGATAGTCTAGGGAACTTGTGTAAAACTAAATACTACTTCTCCAAAATAATAACAATAATAATAATGTTCCAATAAAATGACTCTTAATAAGATTCTGCTATACACATTGGTCAGTGCCTTGTTCAGCCATCATCAGAATGCTTCCTCTTGCAGATGATGGGAGCTAACACAGAGACCAACAGCCAGATATTTACAAAGAGTGTGAGACCTTACAACACTCAGCCCAAAAGGCAATATCTCCATCAAATCCTTAAGGGCACTCATTCAAAGTTGATCCAGAAAAAGTGTAAGATCCCATGGGTATGGATCACACAAAGAAAGCAAGGCCCTCTAGATCAACATTATCAAAGCTCATATGTACTCACAGAGACTATGCCAGCATGCACAGTCCTTGTATGGGTTCACACCATGTCCTTGAAGAATTTATAATGTAGTTCACAATGCATTTTATAAAACTTTTAAATGTTACAAGTGAGTCCACAGAATTTCAGGATACAAAAATTGATATACATAATTAGTCTGATATTCTGCATATCCATTACAAACCTTCTGAAAAAGTAACTATGAAAAGCATCCCATGGGTTAAAAGGTACTTATGAATGGTACAATAATGGGGATGAATGAACTCAAAAATGAAAATTTAAGACATTAAAAAACTACCAGGAAGACACTACATGATGCAAAGTCCTTCCATTTCTTGGGTTAATAGAATAAATACTGAGAAAATGGGTATACTTCCAAAGGTAATCTCAAGACTGAATATAATCAATTTACTTCTAATGATATTCATCACAGAACTAGGAAAATAGTAATTTTTTGGTTTTTTTGAGACAGGGTTTCTCTATGTAGCTTTGGAGCCTATCCTGGCACTCACTCTGGAGACCAGGCTGGCCTCAAACTCACAAATATCCACTTGCCTCTGCCTCCTGAATGCTGGGATTAAAGGCATGCACCACTAACACCTGGCTAGAAAAATAGTCTTAAAACCTAGGAAGAAGCATAAAAGATCACAAAGAGCCAAAGCAACCCTAAGTGGAAAGAACATTGTGGAAGGTACCATAACACCTGACTTCAAGTTATTCTACAGAGGACAAGAACAAAATGGTTCCATCACAAATAACAGATGTGTAGACCTCAAAACAGAATAGATTAACCAGGAATAAACACACAAATATATGGCTACCATTTTTTAAAATATTCATTTCAAAGACATTTTCTTTTTAAAATATAAAAAAGACTGCCAATGTGTAAATGAAGTTTTTAATTGGTCTAGACAATAAAAGCAAAAGTTACATATAGAGGAAAATGCTGAGAGATCAGAGAGAAGGAGCAAGCCAAGGCACAACATACCTCCTTAGCATCTCAGCAGAAAAGAGAGTGATTTCCTGTTTCTCCATGCTTATATCCTGTTACTGCCCAGCTATCTCACTTCCTGTCTGTCTGTATAGACTTTGAGACCTCTATGGTTAGCTAGTGGCAAACCCCATTCTCTGACCCTCAGACAGGCTATATTTGTATATATCACCACATCAATGCAATTCACACTACTGGTAAATCTTGCTATCCACCTTCAGAGGAATGAAAAGAGATTCATGTCTCTCACACTGAACAAAAACCAATTCAGGCTTCTCAAAGACTTTAATTTAAAATTTAAATATTGAAACTGCTGCAGCAGTTCTCAACCTGTGGCTCATGAAGTCTTTAGGAGATTTAGTTACTATTTCACAGTGACCACATATTAGATGTCCAGAATATTAGATAGTTATATTATGGTTCATAACAGTAGCAAAATTATAGCTATGAAGTACAAACAAAATAATTTTATGGTTGGGATTA
The DNA here is from genome assembly GCF_003668045.3 of Cricetulus griseus. NCBI lineage: Eukaryota > Metazoa > Chordata > Mammalia > Rodentia > Cricetidae > Cricetulus > Cricetulus griseus. The sequence continues at coordinate 240,927,037 of NW_023276806.1, read as the reverse complement.
AACAAAACATGAGGAAGTGTATTAAAGTTTTGCTGTATTTGGGAGGATGAGAACCACTCTGTTTGAGTAAAATATAGACAATATGTTAAAATCTATGTATAGGCAATGTCTTTCTGGAAAGAACTTCAATAGCACTCCAAAAACTGACAAATGGGTCTACATAATATTAAAGTCCTCTTGTATATCAAAGGAAACCATTAGCAAGTAAAGAAACAGTCATTGAAGTGGAGAAAATCTTTGCTATCTATATACCAGAAATGCTAATATTTACCACATCTAAGAACTGAAAATTGTAATATTAAACTTTGATCACTATGCAGGCTAATGAATGGAACAAAGAGTTTTCAGGAGAGAAAAAACTGTAACAGTTAATCTTTTCAAAAACTGTTCAACTTAATTATCCCTCTGGGAAATGCAAATCAAATCTGTTCTTTAAAACTATTTTGAGATTCCATCTTACCCAAAGTGGAATAATTTTCATGAAAACAACAGACAACATAGAGTGGGAGAGATGTTGGAACAGAGGGATGGTTATAATTGGTGCAGTTACAAATATAACTGTGGAGTTTTCTGAATGAACTAAATATAGATTTGCCATATGGCCCTGCTATAGCACTACTGGACATGTACTCAAATTCTCTAATACCACTGCAGGAATACTTTGCACTTTGATGCGTATTGCTTTACTATGCAACATAGTTTGTATATCCACCAGCAGATGAATAAATATACAAAGTAGGAATTTATTTAGTATTAAACCTGTTGGTAAATAACAAAAGTTTTAGGAAAATGGATGGGTCCTAAGTTTGCAAATATCGTAACCCAGACTCAGATAGACAAACCTTGAAGGCTTTTTCTCACATGTACATTCTAGCTTTTAGTTTTTAATATGTGGACTTGAGTGAAGGTGTAGTAGCTAAAATAGGAAGGGGATTGTGGCACAGATATAAAGAGGCTTTAAGAAAGGGTGTGAAGGGGTATAGAAAGTGACATGAAGTACAATGAACTGAAAGTGGAGAGGCATAAGTGGAAGTGGAGAGGGGGTGCAAATGTGAGACAGAAAGATGGAGTGGAAGTGGACAACTAGAAGTTGTGAGATGGGAGGCAGGGGAATGCAACAAGTCACAGAAAAGAAAGTATGCATGAAAATCCCACATTGAAAGCAATTTCTTCATATATTAATAGAAAAAAACACCTACATTTAGACTTTATCTCAGTCTAGTCAAAATGGTAATCATTTCATATATCAGTAATACAAAATACTGATAGAAAAGTACAGAAAATGTATCCCCTACTAACAAATGCTGGTGATGTAAACTAGTCTAGCTTATCTAGAAATGAGCATACATTTTCCTCAGAAAACTAAAAACATATCTAATTATTGATCCATCTATGCTGCCCCTGTGTATATAGCTGAAAGATTCCACCTTATGCTATCACAGAAATATTGCACATCAATGTTTATTGCAGCACTATTCACAATAGCTAAATTTAGGGACCTCCTTAGATGTTCAGTAACAGAAGAACTGGTAATAATGTTGTGATATATGAATTCCACTCAGCCAAAAAGAAGAATAAATTTTGTATTGGCTGGTAAAGGGGAGTAGAAATTATTTCCTTGTTAATAAGTGAATTAAGTCAGACTCAGAGTAACAAATATTGCTTTTTTATTTAGTTTTGGAGTTCTTCATTTTATATTGATGCAATTAATTATACACACACATACATCCCAAGAATAGAAGCAACACTATATAGGAGAATTTAGGGGAATGAATTAGGAGAAACATAGATAACCTAATACGGAGAATATGGATGAAGTATATTATACACCTATACATTCAAAATATCATTAAGAAATTCAAAATTATCTTCAATGTTGAGTAAAATATTTTATTATATTTTCATTAAAATGGTTGAACATTGATGCAAAAATACTCAATAAAATACTAGCAAATCGAATCCAAGAACACATCAGAAAAAATCATCCACAATGAGCAAGTAGCCTTCATCCCAGGGATGCAGGTATATTTCAACATATGAAACTCAATCAATGTAATCAACAATATAAACAATCTGAGACAGAAAAATCACATGATCTTCTCACTAGATGCTGAAAAAGACTTTGACAAAATCCATCACCACTTCATAAGAAAGGTCTTGGAGAGATGAGGAATAACAGGAACATACCTAAACATACTAAAAGCAATACACAGTAAACCAACAGCCAACATCAAACTAAATGGACAGAATTTCAAGACGATTCCTCTAAAATCAGGAACAAGACAAAATTATCCACTCTATCCATACCTCTTCAATATTGTTCTTGAAGTTCAATTAGACAACAAATGGAGATCAAGAGAATACAAATTGGAAAAGAAGTCAAACTTTCACTGTATGCACATGATATGATAGCTTGCATAACTGACCCGAAAATCTCTACCAGGGAACTCCTACAGCTGATAAACACCTTCAGCAAAGTTTAAGGATAAAAGATTAACTCAAAAAAATCCATAGCCCTACTATATACAGATGATAAATTGACTGAGAAAGAAATCAGAGAAATATCACCCTTAACAATTGCCACAAACTAAAAAATACCATGGGTTAACACTAACCAAACAAGTAAAACAACTGTATAACAAGAACATTGAGTCTTTAAAGAATGAAATTAAAGAAGATACCAGAAAATGGAAAGATCTCCCATGCTCTTGGATATACTGTAGGATCAACATAGTAAAAATGGCATACTCACTCTAAGCAATCTACAGATTCAATGCAATTCCCATCAAAATCCCAGTACAATTCTACACAGACCTTGAAAGAACAATTCTCAACTTTATATGGAAAAACAAAACACCCAGGATAGCAAAAACAACCGTGTACAATTAAGGAATTTTTGGAGGCACCTCTATCCCAGACTTCAAGCTCTATTATAGCGCTATAGTCCTGGAAATAGCTCGGTATTAGCATAAAGCACACAGGTAGATGCAGGGAATAAAATGAAAAACCCTCATATTAAACAACACACCTACTAACATATGATTTTTGACAAAGAAGCTAAAATTATACAATGGAAAAATGACAGCATCTTCAACAAATGGTGCTGGCATAACTAGATGTTGCCATGTAGAAGACTGCAGATAGATCCATCTCTATCACCATGCACAAAACTTAAGTCCAAATGCATCAAAGACCTAAACATAAATCCAGCCACACAGAACCTCTTATAAGAGAAAATAGGTGGTACCCTCAAACGAATTTGTAGAGGAGACCACTTCCTGAAAATAACAGTAGTAGTACAGACACTAAGATGGACAATTAATAAATGGGACCTCCTGAAACTGACAAGCTTCTGTAAGACAAAGGACATAGTCAACAAGACAAAACAGCAGCCCCACAGAGGAGGAAAATATATTCACCAACCCAACGTCAGACAGTGGGCTGATATCCAAAATATACAAAGTACTCAAGTAGCTAGTTAACAACACACCAAATAATCCAATTAAAAAGTGGGGTACAGAAATAAATAGAGAATCCTTAATAGAGAAATCTAAAATGGCTGAAAGACACCTGAGAAGGTGATCAACATCTTTAGCTATAAAAAAAAAAATAAAAAATCCTTAGCCATTGGGAAAATGCAAATCAAAAAACTCTGAAATACCGTCTTACTCCTGTCAGAATTGCTATAAACAATAACACCAATGCCACTTGATGCTGGGGAGGATGTGGAGAAAGGGGAACACTCCTTCACTGCTGCTTGGAGTGCCAACTCATAGAGCCACTTTGGAAATCACTGTGGTGGTTCCTCAGGAAAATGGAAATCAGTCTACCACAAGATCCAGCAATTCCACTCTTAGGCATATACCCAAAGAATGCACATTCATAGAACACAGACATCTGTTCAACTATGTTCATAGCAGCATTGTTTGTAATATCCAGAATCTGGAAGCAACCTAGATGGCCCTCAACTGAAGAATGGATAGAGAAAATGTGGTACATTTACACAATGGAGTACTACTCAATGGGAAAAAAAAAAAAAGGAACCTTGAAATTTCCCGTCAAATGGATGTCAAAATAAAAAACCCTCCTGAGTCAGGAAACCAAGTCACAAAAAGACAAAAATGGTATGTACTCACTTATATATGGACTTTAGACATAGAGCAAAGGAGTACCACTTTTCAAATCACACCACTAGAAAAGCTAGGAAACAAGGAGCACCCTAAGAGAGTCATGCATGGTCCCCTGGAGAAGGGGAAAAGGTCAGGATATCCTGAGGTATTTGGGAACATGTGGGGAGGGGAGAGGGAGCTAGAAGAAAGAAAAGTGGAGAAGAGAAGGGGAAAGGAGGACATGAGAGAGCGGGAACATCTAGTAAAGGGAAGAATAGAGGAGAGCAAAAAAAAGAGACACCATGATACAGGGAGCCATTATAGGCTTAAAGAGAATTCTGGCACTAGGGAAAAGTCCAGAGATCTACAGGGATGACACCAACTAACAATCTAAGCAACACTGAAGAGGCTACTTTAAATGCTCTTCTCCTATAATGAGATGGATGACTACCTTTTATACCATCCTAGAGCCTTCATCCAGTTGCTGATGCAAGCAGAAGCAGACACACACAGCTTAACACTAAGCTGAACTCTGTAATACAGTTGCAGAGAGGGAGGAATGATGAGCAAAAGGGTCAAGAACAGGCTGGTGAAACCCACAGAAACAGTTGAGCTGAACAAGGGGTTGCTCATGGTCACCAGACTGATAGCTGGAAAAACAGCATGGGACTGTTCCAGACCCCCTAAACAAGAATGTCAATTTGGAGGTCTGGGCAATCTATGGGGCCTCTTGTAGTAGATCAGTATTTATCCTTAGTACAGTAATGGATTTTGGGAGCCCACTCCACATAGAGGAATACTCTCTGAGCCTAAATACATGGGGGAGGGTATAGGCCCTGCTCCAAATGGCATGACAGAGTTTGAAGATCCCCCAATTAAAGCCTCACCCTCTCTGGGGAGCAGAAAGGGGTTGGGAAAGGGGATTGGGGGGCAGGGAGGGAAGATAGGGAAAGGGAACTGGGAGTGACATGTAAAAGAAGCCTGTTTCTAATTTAAAATTGTTCTCATTACAATTATAAAAATAAAACAATGGTTTCAGTTTTTATGCATGAATCCCAGATATGGTTTTGATAGCAAAATCTATAAGCTAATATTATGTTTTTGAAAAAATTGTTTATCCTTTTGCTCACTTAATTACATTTTTGTTGTCATGTATTTGGTATCACAAAGTCTTCCTCTGTAGCTCAGGTGGCATGGAACTTACCACACAGCTCCAAGTGATATTGAACTATGGCAAACCTCTTGCCTTAGCTTTCTAAGAGCTGAGATTAAAGGCAAGAGGCACTTCTACATAATTCTGATTTTATTTATTTATTTATTTATTTATTTTTGGTTTATCGTGACAGGTTTCTCTGTGTAGCTTAGGAGCCTGTCCTGGCACTCACTCTGGAGAACAGGCTGGCTTCGATCTCCCAGAGATCTGCCTGTCTCTGCCTCCCAAGTGCTAGGATTAAAGGAGTGTGCCACCAACGCCTGGCTTTTTTAAATCTTTATTTATTTATTTTTTCATAATTCTGATTTTAGACAATTATTAGTGATTCTCTTGAATAATATGATAAATTAATTATATACTTGTTTTGAACATTCTCTTATTATTTCTCTTTTTTCTATTGGAAATTACTTTTACACAACACATCACCTTTCTGTTCTGCTATGAAACATCAGATTACTATGAAATGCTCAAAGTACATTTCTCTCTCTCTCCTTTTGCTCCCCTTTTATAACTAACCACATTAGTATTTGATATTTTTATCAGGATCATTCTTCTGTTGAAATTCTAAATACTTCCTGGTGTGTGATCACATATATTTTCATTTACATGTGCCAATATTATTATAGCACTAGATCATATGTGTCCTAGAAACATATGGGAATGAGTAACATGTTGAGTACTGCTAGCTTTACAGTGCAGAACACTGGTATACTTAAGTAATATTTTTACATTACTTCTGTATAACATTTAATCAAAAGTAGATGAACATTTCCTCAGGTCCATAACACTTCCTTTAAATCTGTACTTCTCTAACAGTGCACTTCACAGCACATATTGTAGGATGAAACACTGTGTACAGCAACAGGGACTCCATAATAGTAAAAAGAGAATGATTTCAATGTTCTAATATGAAAGCAATTTTTTAAAGTTTGAAATCAACATTGTACCTCTCAGGTTGTTAGCATGTTGGTTCCCCTGAGGCAGGGTAAAAACAACAAAACCTGCTCTGTCTGTTTTCTAGTTCAGGAAAGAAATACTGAACCACTTCAAGGGATGTGAATAGAAAGTTCACAATTTCTTTTCCATATGCATGGAAGGAATTAAAACCCAGAAGAGTTGATCAGCCAGATGACAAGCACGTCACCAAGGCTCCTATCAAAATTTCTCTAAAAATTATCTTATCAATGTGTGTGAACATTTTTATATCCAGAAAAAATTATTATGATTTTCTTCATCTCAGAATCAAGCTGTAATTAAATGATTGATTAAATTTTATTGTAATGTTAATGTAACGCTTTAAGTAATTTCCTTGATAATTAAGTAAATACATGTATTTCTCTTTAGAGTGTGTGAATTAATATTAATTGCTACAATTTTGGTTAGATTCAGAATCATGTTGAAAATGACATGTAATTACTTGTGGTAACAATCAGTTACCAAAAAGTTATCATTTCAAAATCCAGGTATGACATATCCTGACAGATGTTCCTAGAAGACATGTGGTTTCATATTCAGAGATCTGAAGATACTACAGTGTCCCGACCTGCAGGGTGTCAACCTGGGGCAAGAGAGACAGGGATAGGGAATGGGGACAAGAGACGCAGAAAGAATGACCACAAGACAGGATTCTGATCAAGTGGCAAACTTTACTTTTTCCAGGCTAGCTTATATAGTGAAGATATGGGGAGGGACAGAATGGGTTGTTGATGCACCAGGTGTTGGTATAGGCAGGATATTAGGAAGCCACAAAGAGGATGTTTGGCAGGGTAAAGTGTTCATGAGTAAGAGGTCCAGGAAGGGGTTGCTTAGGTGACTGAGCCTGTGGGTGGAGGACTGGGTCAGGTTGTTTCTTTTCTTGAGCTGAGGTTCTGAGGAGCTGCTATGTAAAGGTTAACTATGTGGCCTGCCAAGCATGGCCTAGGATCTCATGCCAAGCCCTGAGATTCGGCTCCCAACACTACAGTAACGATCCATGATGTACTTGTAAGCCTTATACAAATATTTTACTCAATGTCATAGAAACTTTTTAAATGTGAAATGGGCCATGGCTTATTTAAAGCACAAACTAAGGATCAATGCTGAAACCAAGCTCATGAACAGATGCTCCCAATTCATTTTAATGCTTAGCCTCTAGACCACATTATCCTTTGGGAGGAATAATTACCATGGCTGCTCATAGTATGACCCAGATCCTCAGGCTTCACAGAAAGTGCTTGTCCCTTCATAGCTCTATCAAGCACTTTAGTCTAAGTCACCACAGTAAACAGCAACAACAAAACATTTCTAAAACAGCATTAGGTTGTAATGAAGTTTCCTAAGACGCTCAAGGGCACTTTCAAGATAGAGAGAACTTTTTTACTCATAAATTTTAGCATCACAGTTTTACTCATATATGATTCCAATTTACCAAAAACTTCAACAAGATTGTTAAACATTTCAAATTGTCATTGTCTTACCCAATAATTTTCCCAGGGGAAGAAATATTTTATGTACTCTATATTTATAGCACAACAAAAAGTTACATATGCAACGGGTCATATTTTAAGGGACTAATAATAAAGATATTTCTATAATAGAAAATTTGCATTTCATAGCAGATATAGAATTTGTTATTTTTTTGAGAATTTCCTATATGAGTATGCTCTATTTCTACCTTTCCTTCTGGAACTAACTCCTCCCATGGACCTCTCAAATTCCTAATCTCTTCTTTGATAAATACTGCTGTTAAATGTACATATTTGTATATAAAGTTATAGATGCAGATATATCTATTGTGTGTTTCCAGCATGGTAGGTACATATGATGCTAGCTCACCACTTAGCATCATCCTTTAGAAAACTGCTTCTCTGTTCTTCACCAGGTATTGACCAATTTAGTGTAGTCTTTAAGTAGAGATAGAACTTGTGAGATATTTCTCTATCCATGTCTGTGTAATAAATGATATAGTCTTTTCAGGTCTTGTACAAGTTAAGCTTATTTTGGAGGATTGCATGGGTCCAACATCTTTGTTATGTTGAGAAGACATAATATCACATAAATTGTCTTTACTCTTGGATTCTTAGTACAATTTCATCACCTTTTCTGCAATGTTGATTGAAACTTAAAAGTAAGAATTGTGCTGTAGATGTTTCATTTGGAGCTGGGCCCCCATGGGGATTTTAATCAGTTGTGAATCTCTATAATAGCCTTTGTCTACAGCAATAATAATTTTCTTTGATGAGGGGTAAGAGTTGCACTTATCTATGGCTATAAGGATAAGTATTTTAGAAGACAGTGGGAAAGTATAATAATTATCAAAATTATAGTAGTAGGTTTACTATGTTCTCTTACCTCTCCAGTCAAATTGGCTAGAATTATAGTACCAATCATAAGTTATGTGCTATTGTACAGACATTAGGTCCAAATGACCAGGTTTTGGTTAGTATTGATAAATAAATGTTATTATTACATCATTGGGGATATGTTATTAGTGTGATCATTGTTGCAGTAAAGCGATTTTTACAGCTGGGTAGCACTGCTGATAACTATTCTCCCTTAGCTGCTGGCCTACTACTTTTTGACTTGAGAACTAATTTTCAGATAGGAGGATCATTTGGTTTACTTCTTTATATTAAGGTACAGAAAATTAGTAATGTCCCAAAAGCTGGAACATGTACTGGTTTTAGAATTTCTGACTGAAGGGATAAACCCTCTATTAAATTCATTGCTATCATTCATCCCAACTTGCTTCCCATATACTTCCTACTTCCTTCTGAAAACCATTGCTTTTCTCTGTATTACTGCGTGAAGGAAGTTCATGTGCATTGTTGATAGCATGTGTTTAACTACACTGTTTTCCTGAAAATACTTTGCTTTTGAAGAACAGTACCATTTCCAAGAGTAGATAAGAGAATTGTAGTAACACAGAGAGGGCCATATTCCTGTGCAGTCAAGGAGAAAAACCATAGGGATGAAGTTTGTGAGAGTCAAAGCTAAAGCAAAATTCCTGCTGATCAGAATACTAGGCAGCATGCAACAGGAATATATATTGGAAAATATTCACTTATGCAGCATCCTGATGGAGTCATATTCCTTTTTAGTTCAGTGATAATCAGCACCCTGTGACTTGTCATTAGATTCATAAATTCTTAAATCCATAAAGAAAACACATCTTTCACCAAACTTCATTTCATATGAGATTACCATTGTCAAATCTCTACACATGTCTATAGATTCATCAACTTCACCATTCCATCTGTTTGCCACAAACAAACCTGTGTATTGCAATTTCTGCATCACAACTTTGGTCCTTTTTCTTTTCCAATGCTTTCTCAATGTTTTACTTAAACCTCTGTAGCAACATAACAGCTTTGTGTAGACTCTTGGTACCTTGTAACCTGGACTTTCAGCTTCTACAGTGCCTTCTTGACTCTCATTATCTCACCCTCTACACCTTAGACTATTCTAATTGGCTCATGTTGATATCTCATGATTTGGGTATTTATGAATCTTCGTGATGTTTCCTCTTACTTGTTTGCCCTTCTGTTACTATCTGATTAAACCTGAATAACCATTTCAATTATTTTTGTGATTCTTGATTGTGGCAATAGTCATATCACATTATAACTTTCATAGCCTCTCTTTCCCTATTTGATGGCATAGTGCAATATTTGTAAGCAGTACTTTTTCTCTGTATTGAATTATTAACCACATGCTCAGCAATGATGCAAACACAATGATACAAATACGTTATTATTGAAGTAATAAACATACATATGTCTGTGTCCACCTCCTTGCCCTGCAATTGAAACAAAGTAGTTGCAAAGAACCAAAATACTGATTCATTGCTAAAATGAGTTATTGTTTATATTTTATCTACACCCTGCAGCTAATGCTGGCTGGGAGATAGTTTTTTCTCTAAATCTTGATTGGCTTTGCTTCTGTCAACATATATTTCTCCCTTTCATATGTAATTCATTGTACTGTTTGCCAGAGGAGAAGAATTTAAAGTTACAGTTCCTTTTTTTTTTTTCATTGACTTCAGAGGCTATAGAGGTAGAGTCACAGACAACAACAAAGCCAACAATAAGTGGAGGAAAAGGAACATATCAATTACAGTTATTTAGTTTATGTAGTAGTGATAAAGGACTAGGGGATTTCTATGGTTTCTCCATTATGTCTCCATTACAGACTGCTGTAGCATTGCTTTCCAATGTTTTTGCTTACATGTATGGGTGATCTCGGTTGATGAATTATAGAGCAAACAAATACTTTCAAAGTTTTGGACACTTCTTTAGGTTATGCCTTTAGGTCTTTTACTTTTAAAGTCACAGCTGCTCTTTGAGTTTAAGAAGGTTGGGTATTCACAAGCAAGATAGATGTCACAAGAAGGTCAACTTAGAGTACACTGAATCCTGTTTTGTTTCATAATGGAGATAGAATTTTACAGCTGAAGAAAGGAGCTGTTGCAGATACAAAGGCATTAACAGAGACAAACAGGATCACATTTTACCTGGCTTATGGTGTACATGGGATGAAGACACACATGGAGTTGAGCAGAGTGGAGAGGATACCCTGAGGTGTTAGACATGATTGGACGTCATGAACTGATACCTGCTGAGGGGATTGCAGGCACATAATTTGCTCAAAGTTGTTTATAAGTATTCTTAATAGTTTTGGGTGGTAGTTTGGACTAAGAAAGTCTGAATAGTGGTGTGCTACAGAAATCCTGGTGTTGTGGCATATTTTGAATACACTCTGACACTCCTGAGACTGATAATAAAATTTACTTTTTGTCAGGGGGCAGAGATAGCTGCTAGATGACCAAATTAGCCATAAAAGTTTAGGAGGACTGAGAATGTATAGAAGACACAGGAAGTCATAGGGTAGAGCTTAGATCAATGAGAGAGGGGGAAGTCATTGGTCACTTCTCTACTGCTTCTATGATCATTCAGGTTCTTACCCTGATGTCTGATTCCAGAGTTCTTATTGATAAAGAATAATTAGACAAATGTTTCATCCTGTTTTTTGAAAAATGTGCAGCAGACAGAGGAAAGTCTTGTTTTCTTATGGTGTTGCTTTGTGCAGATTGTGTTGAAATAAATCCAGGTAAGTCACCGTTCTTCAATTCCAAGGTTCTTATTTAGTGCATGAGTAAAACTACTCATTTGAGGAAAATTAAGACTATTTAAAGGGGTTATTGTAACTATGCTTTGTGGTAAAATATGATCATTGTTATTTATGTGACATATCATTATTAATTTTTTTAAGACATGGTTTCTCTATGCATCTTTGGATCCTGTCCTGGAACTTGTTCTGTAGACCAGGCCACAGACTTAGGTGTAAGCCACAGTCTCATGGCAATATATAGTTTAATAGAAATGGGTGAATAATTAAGAGAGAGCTAGCCAATAAGAAGCCTGAGGCATCAAGCACACAGTTTTTAACTAATATAAACTTCTGTGTGTTTCTTTGGAATTAAACTGCTGTGGGACAATGCTGGAAAGAAACTCTGTCTTCAAGTGCTGAAATTAAATGCATGCATCACCACCACACTGCATCATTATTAATTTTTTGTGCAATCATCAAATCATGATAAAATTGAGGGACTCTGGGCTTGAAGAGTGATCAAAGAGAATGATGGTCAAAATAAATTGTTATTTTTTTCCCCCTGGATCTTAAATGTTAGAGAAATGTTGATGCTATTTGTATATTTAATGGTGTATTCTGCAACATAACACAACATTATCATTCTGGTTTCTCTAAAGGAACAGAAGTGGCGTAGTGTGTGTGTGTGTGTGTGTGTGTGTGTGTGTGTGTGTGTGTGTGTGTGTGTGTGAATAGACAACCCATAGTTTGTCTTTCTCCATTGTAATGTTGTTCTTAATATCTCCTGAAATATGTATATGGAAAAGAATCACTTCCCAGGTAATCTAAAGCAACCATTGGGAAGAGGGAGAACATTTCAAGAGGTAGCGCCCAATATGAATTCCAGGCCACTGTGTGTAGAACCTTGAAGTTCTTAGGGACTCTGACCTTGCCTGGCTCTTCTTCCTGGTTACCATGAGCTGAGAAGCTTCCTTCGGGTTCTCTCAGTAATGCACTATCTTATCACAAATCCATAAGCAATGGCTCCAAAAGGATATCAACTTAAACTTCCAAATGTGTGATCCAAATCCACTTTCCATTTCTCAGCATCACCTCAGGTATTTTGCTATGGTGATGCTGTAAGAACACAAAAAATAATGTATCTCCTTTCATAGCCACTGTTTACCAGATCCTCAAATCTCAACTCCCTCATATGATGTTCTAGTTTGTTTTCTGTTACTTTGATAAATCACTGCCCAATGCAACCTGTGGAGGAAAGGGTTTATTTTTGCTTACACATCTTGAACACAGTACATCATTGAGGGAGGCAAGGAGGGGAACATGGAGGCAGCAATTGAAGCAAGAGTGTGGAGGAATCCTTCTTTTTGGCATGTATTTCTTGTCTTGCTCAGCCTGCCTTCTCATTTGACTCAGGAGCACCTTCACAGTGGTTGGCAATGCCCACAGTTCACTGAGTTTTCCCAAATTATCCATTAATCAAGGAAATACCTTACAGACTTGACCACAGGTCAATGAAGTAGATGCATGCTATCCCTAACGTTTCTCTTCCTAAATGGTGCTAGTTTGTTGCAAGCTAGCAAAACCCCAGGTAGCACAGATGGAGAACTTTTAACACTCTAGAGCCGGTTCTTTTAAAAGACCCCCAATTTCTTTTCACAAAAATACTTTTATCAAACACTAATCCTATAACTGAACTCATAATAAGTTATGAAGCCTAAGTCACTCCTTCAAATAACTCATTGTAGAATTTGGGTACATTCTCACCTAGAAAAAGAGAGGCTCTATCTCACTGCTTTGCTCTCTCTCATGGCTTTGTTCACTGAGTTAATGGGTAGGATCTCTAGAACTGTTGATGGTATATTAACAACTATATAAAAGGCATCATTTATGCAGGAGATATATAAGGGAAAACAAAACTGGTGAAGAGTAGAGAAGCACATCCTAAAATTGCCCGTGGTAGTTAATTTCTAGAGTAACTCTGATTGGATTAATTAATGTATAGTACATCAATTAGTCACACCTCTGAATGTTCTGTGAACACTTTTTAAGAGTTGATTAACTATCTGGAGGCAAGTCTCTCCGAAAGCTAAGTCTGTGAGATGTGGTCCTGCAGTGAAGGATAAAAGAAAGGGGAAATCCATCTAAAGTCTAGTGTTTTCCATCTTCTGCTTCATGGTCCACTGAGAAGTGAGCAGGCATCTTTACACTCTTGCTTTCAGTCATAAGCTCCTCCAACCACAATGCCTTATCTATGATGATGGGCTGCTTTTTTCTGAACCAGGAGTCAAAATAAAGTCTCTCTCCCTTAACTTATTCTTTGCAGGTTAGAGTGATCAAAAAAATAACCATTAAGATGGTTGAGTATTTCACTGAAACTGTGACAAGCCCTGGCATAGATTGTAGCATTTTTATTGTAAAATGCAATCATTTCCAATTTTTAATACTTAGTAAAATTAAATTTTTTATTAAATTGTTCTGAAAGCCTCAAATTAATAGAGTTACTATTTGATTAACACTGTATTTGTGTCAGAACATTATATGCTAAAATGTATTTCTTTGAAATACTACTTTGTATTACTTCAGTTTGTTCAAAGGATAACTGAATGCCCATGGAAAGGTGAACAGATTTTATCCTTTAGCTATGTAATAAATGAAGAGTATCATAGCTGTCAAGGGATGCCAAAGCATCCACGTGGGACTGACAAATGATTTTTCCAGTGAAATAGCACTGAGACATATTGCAGTTTGTCAAAACATTGCAGATTAGGCCTTGTTAAGGTTTAGTGTGTTTCCTAGAGTAAACACAGCAGTTACCATCAAAGCTGTCAAATCACTACTGATGGAGTACACCATTAACACTCCTTTATTTCTAAAAGCACACATGTGTTTTAAAACATTCTTTTCCTCACACTCATTTTTCTATATTTCTGAACACAGGACATTTTTATCCTCCTCTTCAGGAAGGCACCCACATGTTCCCAAATTATTTTTCTGTAATTGGTGTTCCCATGAGCTGTCTCCCTGCATTCTGCATACCAGCTCTTTGACCAGTCTCATTCAATTCCTTCTATGGTTGTTGCTTTAGATTGACAAGTAGCTTGATTTCAGCACATAATCTCATTCGCTAATGAGTTTTCATTACCAGCTATATCCAGTGTGGTGGTTTATGGACAGATTGAAGGTGACTAAGATACTCTACTGTCTGAGAGATATATGCAAATGAAAGTAAATGCTGCAAAATAAGGTCTATTGACAAAGCATTAGAATCCACCACCTAGCATAGGCAAGGCAAGGGCAGCATTGTTCAGACAGACATCTCAGGAGGGACTTCATAGCTAACATGATCTCATGTTTGACCCCTACCTTATGTGAAAAAAATCTCCTCCTTAACCATGCAGAGATTCCATCTTTAAAAATCTGTTTTTATCAAGATTGACAAATATGGAAGTTTACTTTAAGGTCATTATTGCTTTTGAAGTAAATGTCAAGGATTTCAACTAAAAACGTTTTGAAAATGTTATGGAATTCAGATAATCCATCTCATTATTCCATGTCAATATATTGGGCTGGTAGATTACAAACTAAGAGGTATTTTATAAGATTTCTGTATCCAAATATTAAAGAATCAGTCTATTTTACTGAGTTGCCCATGACTCATTCATTAAATATATGAAAGAGTTAATGTAGAGCTCCATTATACTGCAATATAAGCTTTAATGATTAAGCAGGGGTTAATGCCTGCTCCATAAGCTCAGTCTGTCAAAAAAAAAGAAACTTCCTCCTACATCAGAAATTTATTTGTTTGTACAGAAGCAGCAATTTGTTTATGGCCTTTCCATGCAAGGAAGACATCATTAAAGGCTCCATCAACAATACACTTTGATAATACTTTCAGCATAATTACTTTTCAACATAGTGAAATTGATAAATAACTTTCCAAGTAAAATGACGCTCTATATATTCACTCCATATGAATGCCGGGGATATAAGAGTGAGAAGAGCAAAATATTTCAAAGTATGTTTTCTGGTCAAATAAAAAATAAATGTTTGAAATTTTCTTCTCTACTCTGCCTCTGTTTGTGGCATAGAAAAAGAGGAGACATAGAAAATAGGAAAATGATTGAGACATGTTTCCACCATTTGAGAAAATATCTGGAATTTGAAGGACAAGAATAAATCTACATGATTATCAAAGAACAAGAGAATATGAAATAGAGCTGTAATTTTCTTTGCATCTCATTATCAATATACATGTGGAGGTTTTAAATATTCACACTAATTTAGAACAGATCCTTTCAGCAATTTGTTGTTTTTCTTTATCTTTTTTCTTTTTGTTTTTTTGAGACAAAGTTTCTCTGTGTAGCTTTGGAGCCTATCCTGGCACTCACTCTGGAGACCACAGAGTGGCCTGGAACTCACAGACATCCACCTGCCTCTGCCTCCCGAGTGCTGGGATTAAAGGTGTGTGCCACCCCCACCCAGCTGTTGTTTTTCTAATGGAAAAAAACAAACAATAATAAACAAGGAATGTTGAAACTGATAAAACTTCTTAAAACCAAAGCCTTTAGTGGAAGAATTGAGAAGAAGCAATGGAGTGTGGAAATAGTAAAGAAAGGGTAAAATAATTTTATGAAAATGAACACAGAGATGTAGAGATGGTTAAGTGGGTATAGACACTTACCACCAAGTCCAGAATTGTTTCCTTTGGCTGTTTGATTGTATTCTCTTGGTTTCCTTAAGAGATTTGTTGATTTCTTGCATCTTTTGGTTTGTTTTTTCTTCCATTTCTTTAAGGGATTTTCCCATATCCTCTTTCAATGCCTCTATCAGTTTCATGAAGTTGTTTTTAAGGCCAGTCTCTTCTGCTTCATCTGCATTGGTATGTTCAGCTCTTGCTGGTGTAGAGTCTCTAGACTCCAGTGGTGTTATATAAGTCTTTCTGTTGTTGGATATATTCTTCTGCTGTCATCTTCCCATCTCTTCTTCCAGTGGGTATAAGTCAGGTCTCTCCCTCTCTTCTCAACTGAAGGGTGTAGGAGTGTCTCTCACCAGGAAGGTGGGGTACAAGACCAGAATGGCTATCAACCAGAGAGTGGGGGGGGGGCAAGAACGGAATGGCTGCCAATGAAACTGGCTGCTTTGTTCTGCCTCCAGGTCCTTTTTCCTTTGTTTTTTATGTTTAAGGGAATTCCTTGCAGTTTGTTTTTGCTGTGACTTGTTTTTCAGTTCTCTACTTTCTGCCTGTAGTGTTCTGATTTTTTTTTTTGGTTGTTGTTGATTTTTTTTTTTTGGAATGGACATTCAAGTGAAAATACTTAATATTGGAGTGCTGTGAATAAAATAGTAAAAATCCAGTGTAATTTCCCAAGATTAGTTGTATCTATTAACATTTACGTCATGACTAGGAACTAACAAGAGTAAAATGGAATCAACTATGTTCTCTCTCCTTCGATATGTCCCTGGGTCCACAAGTCATAAAGAAAATTATAACAAATAAAAGACACAAAAGATTGCCTGAAGCATTACAAACCCAGGGATAGCCACATTTGCAATAATGCTTGTGGGTTTCATATCCTAGAAAACACCCCTTAGAAATGAATAGAAGTTGTGTTTTTAGTTGCATACTAGAGCAATCAAATATCTTTCATTTTCATTACTTTATTAATTACTTGCTGTTCTTAAGGGTGGATAATTTAAATTGAGTCTATTATGTTTATAATTCTTCCAGAGTTTCCTTAAAATTATCCTAGAGCATGTGTTAAATGAAGAGATCTTAGACTGGACCCATCAAAGTCCACAGCTAAAGTTAATTTGCATGAGGCGGCACATGGGCAGAGGGGGATTTGTTTTATCTGATAAAACATGACAATTCTTTTCCTGGTATCAAAGAGACTTAGGTTGTAGCCACCCTGACAAGAAGGCAACTGCACTGCTTTAACAGTTAGGTTTATATTTTACATGGTTTCAGAACATAGTCTGACACAACTGTTCCTGTAGCTAAATCAAATATGGTAATATCCAGTTAAAAACAGTCAGGAAGTCAATTCCTCTTAAGGATAATTATAAGCACAGAAAAAAATTATTAACAGTAGTTTGTACCCACTCAGTTCTTCAGGGATATTTGCCAAGTTTTCTTGACATCCAAAGGCTAGTAATTTTCTTTATAGGAAAAGTGAATTAGAAGGGAGGATTCTTCTTCAACACGAAAGAGGAATAAGGTAGTATATAGTTAATTCAGAGTTGGCTGCTAGTCGAATGACTAGGTTGTTTTACTTGCTAAGTGAGCTCTTTGTTATCACCTGCCTGGAAGCATGAGTGATTCAAAATGAAAATGCTTATGCAGGTCCAGAATGCTCAACTTACTAAACTTCAGGTATACATAGCAATTAATGCAAAATATTATTAATCTTATTAACTCTCCTCTGTTGCTCTGAAAGCCCAGGGAGAATGTAAGATCAAGGAATTCACATAACTTGACAAATACTCAATTATTTGCTGAGATAGTTACAGATTTTAGAAAAGAGTAAGAGCAGTGTGGTGACACACATACTGTATGTAATTATTAAGCTGGGATCTCATAAACATTTTAATAATAAGCTACATGCCTACGCTTATGCCTATAAGTTAGGCACACCTGGATAATTAGAAAACTTATGTAAACTCATTTTTATGAAACAAAATTTCACATGAATCTAAATTTGCTGCCATTTTTTCTTAGAATGTCATACTCAGAAGAAACATATTCATTTTTTAAATATTTTCAAAAAGCTGTTTTCAATAAGGAACATGCCCCTCATTTTTATCTATTTGTCATTCTCCAGGTAATAAAATTTGGGCCTGAAATGTCATATATTGTGTGGAGTTGTAAACTGAGGATGACCTGTAAAGCATCATGCTAAAACTGAAACAAAAGCCGAATATTTACCTATCATGTCAGGGAGCACAGGCAGTTAACCTGAGCAGTTATCTTTTACGAATGGCATCCCTTGATACTCATATGTATTTGTAGGAGTTAGTAAAAACTCTTTGAATATCTGAAAAATGTAAGATAATTTATGTCACCTGCTTAGACTATTTGAGGCTACTGGATAATGTTAAAACACATAACCCACAGTTCTTGTGGTACTATCACCATGTTCTCCTCCTCGTGAAAGCATAAATTATTTTAGTGATTATCACAATTGTCATGGCAACTTCTAACATTAAAAATAACAGTTCACAATGACAGATCAGTGCAAGTTGTGAAAATCTGGAAGGCAGGGTTGCTGATTTTAGTTTGAGTTTAGTCCTGGCACACATAACTGTTACCCTTTAGGGGACAAAAAACATCATGAAAGTTGGTAGCACAGAATACTTCAGAAACAAAGACACTTGAGTATTACTAGCACAAAAACCTGTATCAATAGGTTCTCAGATAATATCCATGAACAACTAGTCTGAGAAAGAATATAGTTTTAAAATCTTATCCCTAAAATGAAAAGTGCATTTTAAAGAGGACATTTATGAGTTAAAAAGAAAATTTGTATGGACTATATTGAGCTGATGTTACCAAGTTCTCACTGTAATTTTCTCACTAATATTTGTAGTGACCATCAGAGTCCACACCATTTTCTTAACTAGAGTCTCCTAACAGAGAAAATAAGAATAATAATTTCTGCATTCTTAAAAAAAGTATGATAAACCTACACTTAGTGGGTAATATATCAAGAGACTCTTTTAAGTGCTTTTCAACCTGATCTTGTGCCACAAATCTTGAGAATATGAATTAAGATGTTTTTTATTCTGCTGATAAGAAATCTAAATCACAAAGAAAGATGTTTTTCTAAAGTCCAACCCATTTCACAAGTAGTTTTCTCAATGCCCATGAGTGGCAGAGTCATGATTGCACAGGTACTTGTCAGACACCTTGTTCTTTAAGTCTGTATGTATTTTTCTCAGTTCTTACAATAATTAAAAGTTGAATATGTATTTTATTTTTATTATGAGTTTTTGTGTCAGTCTGCATCTTAGGTATGTGTAAATATGTATATAGATACTTACAGAAACCAGGAGTGTCAGGTCCCTCAGATCTGAAGTTAAAGGTTGGGCACTTTCCCCATAAGAGCTGGAACAGCTCCTCTGCAAGAGCTAGAGGGTGCTTTAATACCAAGTCTTATCTCCAGCTCTAAGGAGTATTTTTTTAACTATTTATGTTTTTTAAGGTGTTTTAAAAGTGTACTATTTAAGGAGACACTATGGCCTTATGAAGTAAATCTTAATAGTATTATTTTGTAGGTGAATAAAATGAACAAACTGAGTAGCAAATGTAATAGCTGGCCTAATGTCCAACAGCCCTGTCATGCAAACTCAGTTAAATGATTCCATTTCTATCCTGTCATGTCCATTTATTCTATTAATTTATTGAATCAATTAGTTCTTCATTTCACTTTAGAGAGAATGAATACTCTGTTAAAGTATGGAGCAAAAAGAAGGTATTCATGCAAAATTACTGCAGGCTTAGATGTAGATGTTGAGTGTTGTTGGCATGTTGGCATGGTGAATGACCAGAGACACTGGAATATAGGAGTTAATGTCATACATAACCTTGTCATTCAAAACTAACTGCCTGTAAACTGATGCTTAAATACCCTATCTTAGTTTCTTTTTCTGTTTCTATGATAAAATATCTTGAAAAAAAAAGACTCAATAGACAAAGGATTTGTTTTATCTTACATTTCTGGAGGGGATAAAGTCTATTGTGATGAAGAAGATATGGTTGTAGGCAGAGAAAGAAGGTTGGCAGGAGCATGAAGCTGACTAATAGAATTGTGTCCACACACAGGAAGCATAGGTTGACCCAGGGTTAGGGTTAGGCTATGAAGTCCACCCACGACTCAGGAACCCACTTCTTCCAGCTAGACTAGACCCTCCAAAGATTCTACAACCTTCGAAAACTGCACCACCAACTGGCAAATAGCTGCTGAAACACATGAGCCTGTGAGAGATAATTTACTTTCAAATAACAGTAAAATCTACCTTGCTTACTGCCACATAAACTACCATCAGATCACAATCTCTTAGCTGGATATGGTACCATCATCTCTATTGGACTGTGAGGACACTAAAGAAATACGTCTCTCACATGTTGAAGAAGGGTCCTGTAATCACGTATGGGAATTTTTAGTGAATAATATTAATCTTCATCTCTTAGTTAGGTACATGTCCCTTTAATTTTCTGAATGAACTAAATATGCATAATATATAATCTATAGTACTTACAATAAATGTTACATGAATACAACTTCTCAATATTACTCTGGAAATATTTTAAACATTTGAGAGTGTTTTAGTAAATTAAATTTTAATTAAATTTGGATTTTGACAATTTCATCCATTTGTACAATGCATTCCTATTAATTACATATACCCTTACTTATCTCACTCTCATCCTTGAAAACCTCCTTTGTTTCAAGCCTCCTCCCAAGTTTATAACTTATTTTTGTGATCAACTGAGTATAACTAAGTGATCTGCATGGCCATGGGTTTATTACTTGTCATATCATCACTTATTTATACACTCATACCATTTTGAAACACCTCTAATTTCTGTGGATTTTTCTTTTATGTTTAGAAAATATTTACTTAATTTTGTTATGTGTTTCATGTGAATCCATGTGGGTATCTATTTGGGGATGAAGTATCCTTCAGAGATCAGAAAGGGATGTCAGATCCCTGGAACTAGAATTGCAAGAAGTCTTAAGCCACTTTCTGTAACTTCCCTCTGAGAACTGGGAACCGAATTTTGGTTCTCTGTGAAGAACACTATGTACTCTTGTGGAGTACATTACATGTTGGTCAACTACTCCTGAACATTAGGCCTGCCCTAGAATGGTTCATATATCCTGTGACACCGAATGGGGGGAAATTAATAATTTCCTCTCCCAGAAATTATAAGTGATAGTTCAGTTGTTATCCTTAATCCTAGTGGCTGCATTTTCATCCATCCACCCATTTATTCAAATATTTAAAAAATACAATATGATATAATATAAAACAAAACTATCTCATTGAAGCTGGACAAGACAAACCAACAGAAGGAAAGGAGGCCAAGCGAAGGCACAAGAATCAGAGACCTGCTCATTCACACATTCAAGAATCCCATAGAATTACTAAAAGTAAAACCATAAATGTACACAGAGGACCTGGTATTGACTCATGTACCCTCTGTGCTTACTTCCTCAGGCTCTGTGAATTCATATGAGTTTTGCTCATGTTGATTTAGAATGCCTCATTTTCTTCGTGTCCTCCATCCCCTCATTCTCTAACATCCTTATTCCCTCCTGCTCCATTAGGTTCTCTGATCTCTGAGGAGAGGTTATTGATTAACACATCTTATTTCAGATGAAGTGTCTGAGAACTATCTGTGTAATGTCTATCTGTTGTTAACATCAACAAAATAAGTGATATCTCATGCTGGCAAAGATATGGGGTAAGAGAGACAGTCATACACTGTTGGTGGGAGTGCAAAATCACAAAGCCATTATGGAAATCAGTGTTTTGGTTCCTCAAGAAGTTAGAAATTGATCTACCTCAAGGTTCAGCTATACCACTCCCTGGCATATACCCAAAGGATGATTCATCTTACCACAAAAGACTTGATCAACCATGTTATTGTTGCTTTATTCATAATACTCAGAAATAAGAAACAACACAGATGTCTGTCAACAGAAGAAAGGATAAATAAAACATGGTGCATTTATACAAGGAAGTATTACTCAGCTCTTTTAAACAAAATGAAATTCTCAGGCAAATGGAGAGAAATAGAAAAAGAAAATCCTTTTTTAATTATCCTAGACTCAGAAAGATAAATATGGTATGTTTTGCTTATATTTGAACATTAGTTTCTTTAAGCCAATGATAACCAAGCTACCACCAATGGAATCAAAGAGGGAAGGCATAGAGTAAGGGACTAGAGGGAGCAGATTGATCTCTCTAGGAAAGTGAAATAGAATGGATACCTATATGGATTGAAGTAGGCCATGACTGGGTAGATCATGTGGGGAGGGGGAGGAGAGAGAGACTTATGGTAGAGAATTAGGAAAGATACAACTATGTGGTCCTGCTTCTTCCTTGGGTTCTTTGGCTCTACTGGGCCACAAGGGTGGAAGGAACAGAAACAGGGAACATGGTTCAGGACTTCCTCTTGGGGTCTGGCTTCAAGATAGCTCAAATTTATTCCAGAGTATAAGGAATATATAGGATTGGGGAACCTGGGAACAAACTCTTATTTTATTAAGTTGCATGCTCCAATTACAAGACTTTGTATGAGGCAGTAGGGTCCTATAGCAGAGCTCCTAGCAAAAATCTTCTATCAGGAATTTATGCCAAGGTTCAAGCTAAAGGTAAATCAGGCATCTGGCTTAGAGACAGCTGTCAGGGTAAGGTCAGTCCTACAGGCCAAGTGACATTCTCCAGAGAAGAACAGGTAGGAGCAAGAAGATCTGCTGGAGAGGGAGGAAGTTTCCAAGGTTGCCAAACCACTGAGATAAGCTTCCAGGCCATGGGAGACCGCCACCTTGACCAGCCAGCAAAATCCTTACAACAAAGCTAAGTTTAAGGATTATCTGAATGGTGGTATGGAAAATTAATAGAAGAGAAACTTCTCGAAAATATACACATGTAAGGAGATCTAAATGAAATTTCCAAAGAATGGGGGAGACAGAGTCCCAAGTGTCCATCTCTTGTCTCCAAATGAAGTTTGCAGTAGCAAGTTTGGGTCACATCTAGCTGTGCTGTTGGCCCAAGAGGGCCCATGGTACCCCCCCAAAAAAACCCAGGCTGTGGCAAAATCTATAGATTACTCTCCACAAACTGAAAGCATGGTCTCATTGATGAAGACAACACTTGTATAATTCATTTGTATATAGAGCCTTCACCTTTGCTTTCCAGTATCTGGTCCAGGAAGGTGCTTGTATAAGAGAAACATGACAGCAAGACAACTACAAATTCTTTATCTACAATGATGTTCCTCCTTGCAATATATGCTAGGGCACTGGTGGCACAAAGTGTGTGGAACTAGTCAATGAATAACTGATTTGACTTAAGATGCACTCCATGAGATGGAACCCATATCTGATACTCTTTGGGTGACCAAGATCCTGACATTAGAGAGTCCAAGGACCCAGGGCAAATCCAAATAATACTGGTCTAAAAGAAAAAAAAAAAACATGTATTGATAAAATGATTTATAATGACGTTCTGCTCTACTTACAGATCAGTGCCTTATTCAGACATCATTACAGAAGGTTTTTACCACAGCAGATGGGAATATAGAAGAGTATGTGCTTTTTTAAAAAAAATCATTGAGCATTATTTATAGCTACCATTTCAGTACCATTTTTTATATTCTCAGATTTTGTTTTGCCTACTCCATCTTGCCAATCTATATGGTATATTCACCCTAACAATATATAAAATGAATAAATGTAAATAAATATGTTCATCTTTTATCTTAATATTAACTGCATTATCCATGTTTTTATTTTATTCTTGAAAATTTCAAGTATATATAATAGTCCTTGGTCACATTCACTCACAACTAACTCCTTTCTTCAACTGTCCTCAGCCCTTCAATACACCCCCCTTTCAATTTCAGGTTCTTCCCCCATTTTGTTGCTTTTCACCCATTGTGTTTAATTAGCATTGTCATTATATCCATGGTATGGTGTCATCAAGTGAGGCATGGGTAACTTACCAATGACTAAACCCAAACCAAAGCAATTCTCTCTCCCACTGCTGTTGTGGAATAATCATTTAGTATACTGGTTTAATAAAAACCTGAAAGGCTAATAGCTAGAGAGGATTTCCAGGCACAGAAGATGATGGGAAGAAGGGTGGAGATTTGTGAGGAGACTAGGAGAAAACATGACATGTAGGAGATGACAAGTTGTGAGACACATGGCAGCACAAAAACTAATTGAAATGGCTTGATTTTAGTTATAAGAACTAGTTAGAAATAAGGCTTATCTATTGGCTGAGCTTTCATAGTTAATAATAAGTTCCCATGTTGTGATTTAGTAGTTGGCTGGCAGGACAGAGAAAGACTTGCAACACTCAGCAGCCATTATCAAGTAAAAGTTCCTTTCCTGGACAGGGGAACTCAGTACCTCCTCTGACCTCCATGCTGGGATTGAGAACTGGCTTAAAATTGTATAGGTCTTGTGCAGATAACAATATTTGCTGTGAGTCCCTATGCGAAACAGCCATATCTTTTTTGAAGATAGTATTTCTCAACACTCCTTCCTTGACCTCCAATTCTTATATTTTCCCTGCTCACTTTGATATTCCCTGAGTCTTGTGAGGAGGTGTTGTTGGGAGCCAAAGATCTCAGTGTTTGGCATGAGATCCTAGGCCATTCTTGGCTGGCCATACAATTTATATTAACCTTTACATAATATCTCCTTAGAACCTCAGCTCAAGAAAAGAAACAACTTGATCCAGTCCTCCACCCACAGGCTCAGTCACCTAGGCAACCCACTCATGACCTCTTTACCCTGCCAAACATCCTCTCTTTGTGTCTTCCTAGTATCCTGCCTGCACTAACACCTGATGCACAAACAACCCATTCTACCCCTCCCCATATCCTGCTCTACTGACTATAGAAGGTAGCCTGAGAAAAAAATAAAGTTTGCCACTTGATCAGAATTCTGTCTTGTGGTTGTTCTTTCTGTGTCTCTTGTCCTCATTCCCTACCCCTGACTCTCCTGCCCCAGGTTGATGTCCTGCAGGTCCAGACAAAGTGATGTTATCAATGTCCCATCTAAGGTAAAGCAGTCACAGTTGCTTATTCTCAGTGTGTTGAAATATACATACATGCTTCGATCAGGCAAAATGAACATTTAAATAACCATGGCTCTGGTTTGCTTTGTTTATACATTTCCCATGAATATCCGCTATCTTGAAAAGTCATCTGTGTAGAGAATCCTATTAATTACAGGCAGCTGAGGATGTATTCATTTTATAAGAAAGAAGTCTTCAAACATTTGTTACATAGGATGAGTTCGTTTATGCTATTCTCTAAAGTTGCTCCCTCTGATTATTCTATCAGCAGAACAAATCAAGCAACACTCAAGAGTTGTATTAACATCTTTACCTTTGTGAGAAATACTGTGAAATGGATGTAAGGAACAAGTTTCCTAGTATTCACTTTATTAATTAATCATGATTTTTTAAATTTAATTTTTACAAAATTATAATTTCACGTGTCAATCCCTTCTCCCTCTGCCCCTCAAACCCCCACCAGTCCCCTCCCCTCTCCTCCTCCACTTCCCATAGAGGGTAGGGCCCTCCAAGGGGGTTCCCCAAATTCTACAACATCACCCTGGCCTGGGCCTAGGCCCTCCTCCATGGGTCCAGGCCAAGAGAGCATCCCTTCACGTGGCCTTATCCTCACATATCATTTTGACTCACACACACCCCCCCACCCCCCCACACACACACAATTAACAATTTTATACATTTATGATGTACTGGAAACACTGAATATTTTCTTGAATGTTTCTTATGTTTTTTCTTTAATGTTTAGTATTTGACTGATTATAATATAAAATGTCACATTGTTTTTGATCTGCTGTGTATTGAAAAAAATAATACTATGAAAATAGATATTAAAATATCTTATTTTGATTTCTTGCCCATGAATCAGAGTTCAGCTTAAAGAAGAGTAAAACATTAGGTTAATTTTACCTTCTACTTAAGTATGTTTCTCTAAGTCTATGAATTGGAATGAAGGAATCCTATTGAAGTTCAAATTTTCTTCATTCCTTAAATCTGTAAAATACAACTGTTGTTGCACTATATTAGAAAACACAACAGTAATAGAATAGTAACTGGTATAATAAAAATATCCAATACTTCAGTCTTGGGAATAAATGTCCAGGTAGTATGAATATACTGAGTTAACAGATACAATATAAATTACATGTTTGTCAAGGCACTTAATACCTGGCATAAATTAAACTGTACAAACACATATATTAAAGAATATTTACTGCCTATAATTAACATTATGTAACATTTGTTAATCTTGGTTATTTTGTTGTGCTGGAAATTGAACATACAATCTTTCATTCCCAAGAAAATACTATACCATTAAACTGTATACTCAATATGGTACTGTTCCCCTATTTGAATTCACTGTTAAATTAGTTGCTTTCATGAAAATCTGAATGGTGACACAATAGAAAAAAAGCTTAACTTCATGAACATGGTTTTAGCCTATATATCTGTATATAATTTGCTGCATAGTCTTTCCTGATAACATCAAGTTAAATTTTATGATTTCTACACATTGTTTCAATAGAGAAAGATATAAATCCATTCTTTAATTACAGTCTTATTATAGAACTTTAGCTAAATGTTTTAAGAAATATGTCAACAAAATAAAATTTTAAATGCTATTCCTTTGGGAAAATTATTTATTTTGTAATATTTTAACAAATGATCAGATTAAGATAAACCAAAAACCAAAATTAATCTTAACTATACTGAAGACACTAATAACTCTGGTTTAGAAACTGAAAAAGTAAACTCAAAAAACATTTCTTGGCTTGGTTGTTGTGGTATGTTATTTTCCAGAATTATGAAACAAACTAAAAATTCTCCATGTTACTATGTGTCTCAGAAAACCATTAAGGAACTGCTTACTTTGGTTACAAGATTCTTTATTTTGTAAACTATACATAAACAGTAAAAAGGAAAATGCATTATAGATTAAATATTATGTAAGGTCAACATTAAAGGTTTTATTTAGTGTGTAGAGATTAAATGGAACAAGTTCACCAAATTTGTGTTTTATGAATAATATTCCAGGAAATTTGTAATTCACTGTTGAAGTGAAAGATACCAATGTGTAAAATTCACCAGTTTTCCCATTTCTATTATGAGCACAAAACTATTGGTCTGATATACTCAAAAGAGGTGACATGTCAAAATGTCTGCACAATGAATTAACATGCTAACTGATGTATAGTGAACAAAGTAATTTTTGTTACAATTAAATCTTAAATGCTACTCTATACAATAATTATAAACAAGTCCATATGGGATTATGTAACAATAGAAAAAAAGAAAGAAACATATTCCATATTCTCTATTCCAGCAGTATCTTCAATAGCAATATTTTGTTAATTATGTGTGCTTAAATATTTCCTAGTATCCTATACTGTTATGCATGCCAACCCTTTCTATTTCTATTTTTGCAAGGCACCATACATCACATTCTCTAATTTCATTACTACTAACAAAAATGACATGATTTCAAGATTAAACATAAAATATTATATTAAATAAAAAATGAGAATTCACAATTTCAAATTTGATCTTGGGTAAAACAAAATATATTTAATGCAAAAGTGGCTAGAATGAATTGTTTTTTATTTCTAAATAAAATTCTTTATCCAGATTGCTGGACAGATAGAAAAATCTAGAAATGATGCTGCTTAAAAATTTTGTTAAAAATTCACATGATACACAATGCAATTTAAGTTAAAAAGTAGGAAGAAAAACTAAATTTTAACTTTCAGAATCCTTGGTTTTCCATACCTTGCATTGCAAAAAAATATCTAATCATACCCAGAATAATTTCATAGTTATAGAGATCACCACTAAATAAGTACTCAGTAGTGGTTGGTCACTTTGTCTTACAATGAGTCATCTTTCTTACTTTCCCAAAAAATAATTTTGGGTAGAGGCCCAATTTGAATTGAAGTTAATATCATGCATTAATTGACAAAATCCTGTGGTTTAGGTCATTAGTCAGTTACTATAAATTTAACTTATAAAATCTCACATAAAAGTAACACATATGATCCCAAGCACACATTTATTGTTATTTTGTTTATAGAACAATTAGATAGTATGTTCTTATGAAAAGTTTGTTATAATAGTCTTTACAACTTTCTATATTCAGGCTACAACCCATATGTGTTTTCTTTTTTTCTAAGGCATATAAAACCAAAATTAAATAATTCTTATTTAACATAATGTTCTATGAATTTAGCTTCAATATTTGAAATAATTATACAAAATATATGTGGGGTTTAGAATCACTTTGTTAAGGGATAAGAAGGAAATTCTCAATATGCTATTATTTTGTAAATATTAAAAATGTAGAATTGTTGACTTCAGCTGTCACTGATCAAATATATCCATCATGGTCATCTCCATCATCATCATCATCCCCTTCATCTTCATCATCATCTTCAATATCATCCTTATCATTCATAATGTCATCTTCTTCACCTTCATCATCAGTCCATTCACGGAAATCTCCACTTGCAAAATCTCCAGAGATTTCAAAATCTGTAGCTGCAAAAGCAAGCAACATTACTTGACTAAGTAATGACACACATTCTGAGTTATATAAATGAATAAAAACATTGAAAGGTTTAATGAATTTGTATTTTCTGTTTCTCTCAATGAAGATAAGAAAAAATCTATTTTTGGAAAGACTGTTGTATGTTAGAACTCTCACTTGTTGAAATGTTTATGCTCAAAGCACTGTGCTGTGTAAGATTTTTGCTTTTGTAAATTTGATCTCAGCCCAAGTTTTGTATAATTCCATGACAGCCTAAGGATTTTCATAGTACTTAAAATGTCTCCTATATGTAAATGAGGTGAAACAATTATCATAGCAAAATATATATTTCCTAAATTAAAAAAAGGTTTATTACCTGATACTAAAGGACAACTTTATAAATATGATTCAGCTAGTGACCTTATGACAAGAGACTATCCTAGGCAATATCACTAGTAATTGGTTCTATTTAATCACATTTTCCCTAAAAAGTGGTAATTTAGAGGTGTAATTATAAAAGAATGTTCAAAATGTTCCAAAGTTTTTGTGTTAAAATTGGGCAGAAGGGTACATAATACAAAGAACATGAGACAATTCTATTTTTTTTATTTTTTGCCATGGGTGTCAGTTCCCCTGGAACTGGAATTACAGACAGTGGTGAGCTGCCATGTGGGAGCTGGGTATTGATCCCAGGTCCTCTGAAAGAGCAACTAGTGCCCTTAACCACTAAGCCAGGAAGGTTGAGTTAGAGGAAGAATAGAGGAGAGCAAGATAAGAGACACCATAATAGAGGGAGCCATTATAGGTTTAAAGAGAATTCTGGCACTAGGAAAATTGCCAGAGCTCTACAGTGACAACACCAACTAACAATCTAAGCAACAGTGGAGAGGCTACCTTAAATGCCCTTCTCCTATAATGAGATGGATGACTACCTTTTATACCATCCTAGAGCCTTCATCCAGTAGCTTATGGAAACAGAAGCAGAAACCCACAGCTAAACACTGAACTGAACTCCTGGAATCCAATTGCACATAAGGAGGAGTGATGAGCAAAAGGGTCAAAAGGGTCAGGCTGGTGAAACCCACAGAAACAAATGACCTGAACAAGAGGGAGCTCATGGACTCCTGACTAATAGCTGGGAAACCAGCATAGGACTGTTCCAGACCCCCTGAATGTGGGTGTCAGTGAGGAGGCCTCGGTAACCTGTGGGGCCTCTGATAGTAGATCACTATTTATCCCTAGCATAAAATGGACTTTGAGAGAGCCCATTACACATAGAGGGATACTCTCTCAGCCTTGACACACAAGGGAGGGCATATGCCCTGATCCAAATGATATGACAGACTTTGAAGATCCCTCATGGAAGGCCTCACCCTCACTGGAAAGCAGAAAGGGGTTGAGATAGGGGGTTGGTATGGGGCAGTGGAGGAGGTGAGGGAGAGTGAAATGGAATTGACATGTAAAATAAGCTTGTTTCTAATTTAAATAAAATATAGGAAAAACGTAATTTCTATTGCATGCAGAGACAACTTGCCCCCTACTACTCTTATAAATGAAAATATTTAATTGAGGTAAAAGTTTACATTTTCAGAAATTTAGTCTGTTATCAACATGGGGGAGGGGCACGATGGCTTGTAATATCGTAGAGTGATGGCAGACATGGCTCAGGAGTTGAGTGTCTTGCATAGTGAGGAAGCAATAGGAAGTGATCTAAGACAATGGGTAATAATTTGAGCATATATGAACGCTCAAAGCATGCCTCCACTGTTACACTCTTCCTTCAACAAGACCACACATACTCCAGCAAAATAACATCCCCTATTAATGTCATTCCCTTCAAACAGCCACATTCCATTCCCTGGCTCCCAAAGGCATGTAGAAATAACATAATGCAAAATATATTCAGTCCACCATCAAATTTTTTTGTAGTCTACCACAGTCTTAACAATGTTTAGTAGTCCAAATTTCAAAGTCTCTTCTGAGAGTAATGTAATCTTTTAACTGTAACTCCATATAAAGTAAAAAAATCAAAAAGTGATCACATACTTTCAACATATAATTTTATGGGATACACAATGTAGTGTCTTAAGAAAAATAGTAGATTATCTAACAGAATAAAATTTTATAAATTTCACAAATGTTTGATTCTGCTGTCCTCTAAAAACCTATAATGCCAGTGAACTTTTTGTAATCTAGTACAGTTAAAAATTAAAGTTTGCTTTGGAGCTCGGTGTGGTTCTCTCCTCCTCTAAAACCATGCATGCCTGTTAATGTAAAATCCTAGATGTTGCTTTGATCATATAGGTCCCCAAACCAAATCAAGCTCTGAAAATGTTATGGAATAAATCAATACAAGGCAGGAAGGGACAATTATGTAAGATTACTTATTATTTATGATTTGTTTCTTTTTAAACAACCCTTGTTTATCAGTCTAAAAATTGCATAAGAGAGACATGTTATCACTGAGTATTTAATTTTCATCATTTTAATTGATAGTAATGAAAATAAAACCTATTTGATCTCCATGAAGACATAGTTTTAAGTCATTACTTCTCTCTTTGCCATGTCCAAATACCTAACAAATATGAGGAAATGGAGTAAAGTTTAATTGGAGCTAAATTTAGAGGGTATGATCCATCATGGCAGGGAAAAAATGGAGGCTGGAGTGAAGAGAACAGCTGGAACAATGGAAAATAGGCTTTGAAGTCATGGAAGATGTATCTTAAATGTGAAACCAGGAAGTAGAAATCCACACTGAAGCAGGGCTGTGTCCTAATTTTCAATGTCCGTTACATTCCACATTCTATAGGTTCCATAACCTCCCACATATCATCATAATTTGAGGACCAAATGTTTAATCCTATAAGACTGACAGGTCTGCAAAAACCATCATAGGAGTTTGTAGGGTACTCTAATAAGAAGGTTTTTTTTAAATAGTTAATTGTTTAAAAAAAACACCAACACTGATTTGAATATTACTTTCTGGAAAAATTGATAATATTGGAAACTGTAAAATACATGTAATGCCAAGTTCTTCTACAAACCTGATACACACATAAAATACATGTTCATAAAATAATTTAGAGCATCAACTATAGCTATCATTTTATATACAAATGATGTCTTTCATACCTAAACATAAGGAAACAAGTAGTGCATTAGTCTAATTTATCAGATTTTCATAAAGTTAAAATTGTGTTTTGCTTGGGTTGGCTTCATTTGTTTTGGCCGATGTGGGCCATATTACTCAAATCACTTTCTCCAGCGTAGAGCATACAACACCTCCACATGCATCTGCAAACAGTATGCACTGTTTTGCAGACTTAGATTAAAATTACTGATAATGCCTTCTTTATTTGTATGAGACAGTCTAGGCACCTACAATTTTCTGACTTAGACTAGAATGAATGATTTCTGCTTTTTTGTGACAGACATCTTAAAGCAGGATTTTAAATTATTCTCTTCAACATACTTTAATGGGTCTTTTGATATATTTTTATTGTTACCACAGTTTACAATATGCAAGGAACAAGACTTCTTTTCACCTGTAACATTCATATATATTGTACATATTTGAAAATCAGAATAGGGGAGGTCTTCACTAATTGCTTGAACAAGTTTGTGAGCCTTTGACATATAAATTGTGTTTTAGGAAATTGTATGAAGTAAGCCTTTCTCTTACCACAATCTGCAACACCATTTCTTCTGGATCCTATGACTTCATTTCCATATCTGTCAACACACCAGCACTGCCCTACACTTCCGTGGCATTGTGTTGGCTTGTAGTAACCATCTTCATCACAAAGAGGGACATACTGTCCTGTAAAATAATTGGTCACACACACAAATATAAAGAAGTTTATAAATAAGCTGTATTCTCTTTTAGGTGGTCATTATATATTAGTATCCTAAAGAATCAAAACATGACTGGTTCTATGTTTATATTAAATCACTCAGAACATTTTGTATGACATCCAAGACCCCCTCTTGTCTTATTATTGACAATTTTCTGTTGTTTTCCACCATTTTTCATTCAACATAACAAAAAATTATTGTATGTCAAGCTTTTTCTCACTAACAGAGTGTCACTTTGCTTATGTCAGCTGAAATACTTCTCCATTCCTGCACTTTTCATTTTAAGGTTTAAATACAAAAGTATGAATCTCAGTACCCTCTTCTCTGTCTCTGTTATTGTTCATGTGCATATGTGTGCATGTTAATGCCTCTGTGTGTATTGACATTATATATTGGTACCAATATTCTGTGGTATCTTCTCTGTTTGAAAATATTTAGGGTCTCTTGGATATACCAACCACAAACCTTAGACTGAAAGTGGAGTCAAAAGTAGTTGGAAAATAGCCATTGCTATTACACAGTACATGTGTAATGATAAATGTTTA
Source organism: Cricetulus griseus (assembly GCF_003668045.3). Taxonomy (NCBI): domain Eukaryota; kingdom Metazoa; phylum Chordata; class Mammalia; order Rodentia; family Cricetidae; genus Cricetulus; species Cricetulus griseus. The sequence goes on along the minus strand of NW_023276806.1, from coordinate 240,893,893 downwards.
ATTCTCTATAAGCTTAGGAAATTCTTCTACAAATAATCCAATGTTACCTACAACTTCTAGATGATTTCTTCTCTTCCCACTTATTCTTTTATTTGAACAGACTCACCATAGATTTTTTGTTAAAAATTATCTAACATATAAAGAAAATATGAATGTCATTTTCTAGTATCTCCTGTGGGATTATAATTTTACATCCTAAAAAGCTTCATAAGTCTAATGAATACATCATACATTTGATACAAATAATATTCAATTGAAATATGTGAACTGACATGGGCAAATTTACCAATGTGGAAATTTGTTAATTTTTCTACGGTCTTAAGGAAATTAAATACAAGAAAAAAACTTTGTATTTAAAATATGATGATGTTGCAATCATTTTCTTATGCCAGAAAACTTAGAAAAGGGCAATGGTAAGTATAGATCATGCCCTGTAGAGTGAATGCAAACTGATCTTCACATTGGAATGCATGATGCCTTACCTGATAGAGTACCTGGCCAATTGAGAAATGCATCATGACCTCATCCTAATCAGAGAGAACAGGTATCCAGTTCTAATACCTACTTTTTTATATCATGAAAGAAGAGTAAGGAAAATCTTCTCTGGTGCTCACTAAATGTGACTTTTTAATAAGTTCAGACAAGAAAAGCCAACATTCTAATAGATTTCAGTATTTCTTGACCTAGATCACCTCTAAAATATTTATTTGAAGTTAATGGTTTTCTTCAGGGTACGCTGTGAAACACTGGATTGCAGAAACATGCTCTTGCATCTGTATGTTATTTTGACTCATGATTTATACCACCACAAGCAGCTGTCCACAGTTTAAAAGAAAATTACCCCCTTAGTTTTTATAATCATCAGTTTTTCATCTAAAGCATTTTATGACAAACCATTTAACTGAATGATGAGGGCTAGGTTAAGAATTCCTTCGCAATATAAAACTGTTCTAATTTAAAGTTACTATATTTAAATTGCATATATACCATATAAAATAGTGTGTATTAATCAAATTGAGAGACATTGCACAGTCATAAAATATGAATGATTCAACATACACTCACAATGTACTGCCTAATGTCAAAATACAAACATGCTCTTATGATGCTAAAATGTAAACTGGGGCAGAACTTGTCAAATAAAGTTGTATTGTAGCAATAATAATTTATTTGCTTTTACAAATAAGCTATAATGATTTGCAGCATGTAAAGAACAGAATGGAAAGAGATGGTTGAAGGATTTACAGCATATATCCTCTATGTTACAAACATTTCCAATATAAAATGGATTCAAATATAATTTATCAATAATGCATATATATATTATAAGGAAATATAATGGCATTGTGATATATTGATAGCTAAATATTCAAATATTTTATGACTTTGGCTAAAATGTTCAATTATCTTCTCTCTCTTTTATCTACCTATAATCAATTTACCCACTTAGTTATGTATCAAAATTTACTTACTGAAAGATACAGTTGGAAATTTACTAAGGAGAATCACTAAAAGCACTGCTCAGATTTCTAAATTAGTGTCCTTTACACTCCATATATGTAATCACCTACTTACATTTCATATGAATGATCACATATGATGTCATCAATTTTAAACATTTAACTGCAGAAAGAGACATTTCTAGTGATTCTTAAATTTTGTATTGCTTAAATATCTTTTGTACTTAACTTTCAAAATGAACACAATATTAGAGTAATAAAAAAGAAATTATAGCTTTCTTAACGTGAGGAAATAAGAGTAAGTTCAATGACTTTCCAAAAGTTCATAAATTTTGCTGATGAAATTTAATGTAGTATGTCTTTGTTTGATTAATATTGATTTTGTGTTGCTGTTTCCCTGTGGTTATTTATATAAGCAATAAAGCTTCCAGAAGAATGATCTGTGACTCACCTAGGAACTTCTTTATCCCTTGTCGCTTCTGAAGGTTGCTGAGCTCTGTCTGGCAAGGTGGGTCTGTAAAGACATTAAACCCAATACTTCAAGAATTTATTTAAGCAAGCAATGTGCACCTGATAAGCTATCAACTGCAAGTGAGACTTCTCATTTTATGAAAAGATGCATGCTATCCATTTGTTGTCATGCTATCACATGGAATATATGTGTGGATATATCATGATAAATATGTGCACAGAAATATCAATGTACAGATACATGATGGAGTGCAATGATTTACCAAGTGGTAGCAATTATAGATTTTTCTGATATTTGTTAGAATGACTGAAATTTCATAGAGAATAAAAACTACATAGATATAAAAGAGGGAATACACTTACTTTTTACATTTAAAAGGTCTAGATCCAACTAATTTGTGACCAAAATCTAATTCACCTAGCTTTCATTTAACATATGTCATAGGATAACAGAGAAATCATTTTTCACTCTACAATATTTATGAAAAGGATCTTCTTTTTTCCAGTTATAGTGGACATTTATCTGTTTTGTTGTATAATGTTACTGTCATACCTTAGTCTTTAGTTTCTGCACAGCCTTCAAATTTATAAATTGTTTAAAAAGAAAATATAACATAAACTGTCATAAGTCATAATTCAAAAAATCTTAGATAAATCAAGTCAATTTGTAAGTATATATTTTGTCTGTTGTATTAACAATCGGTGATTTAAATGAACCCATGTATGTTTTGATAAATGGAATAGTCTAAATAGTTATAATACAGTAGGTATTATCGAAATTTAACATACTTGTTCAAGAGTTAAGGGAATGTTACCAGAACAAATGAACAATTCTCATTCTTGACTTTGATACAGAATGAAAAGTATTATAGCTGTCACAGGACACTAAAATATCAAACTAATTCTTATTCTTGTTCACTATGTACTCTCAGAATAAAAGGTAACATATACATTATAATCCAATTAATTTTGAAGTTGTTTATTATGCCACCTGAAAATAATTGAATCATTATAAAGTATAGTAGAAATAAAAATTATGTGCTTAAGCTGTTTATTATCTAGTTCAATTTGTGAGGCCAAAAATATTGTGTATTAAGTAAATAAAAAAGTAATTTGTTTTCAAATGCTTAATAACTACTTCATTGTGGTAATTTATCTTTAAATTGGTGTGATATAGCTTTTCCCTAAAATAAAGAATTTAAATCAAGATACAATGACATTTCAAATAAAAATTTTAGTCTCATTATCTTACTGACACTGACATTACCCTAGCTTTCAAATCTTATTAAAACAGTTCTTTAAAGTGATGTCAGTGAGAAGTGGATTTCTTTTATTTCCCTAAATAAAAGATGACATTTATACTGATATACACCTGAAATCCCTGCTACATTTCAATGTTTGTGTGTATGTATGTGTCATTTGAATGTTTTGTAAAAACTATTTTTAAAATAATTTTTCAAATTAAATTGTTAATCATTTCAATTCAAATCCTTTCCCAACTTTTAAACTGTCATAAACACCTTGCATCCTCATACTCAATGAATTCAACTTTGTAGATTTTACATGTGGATTCACAACTACACATATTTCAATGCTCATGAATAAACATGAATATTATAATAAACAACAAAACCAAAATAGCTACTGTTAATATACAGAAAAGCACGAAAAATTGCATTTTAATGATAATATACTTTAATTTGCTCAGTGTACTTAGAATTTGAAGTGCACTAGTTATTAATAACTAGAATGTCATTTTAGGAAGTGTTTACTTACATTGATTGTTTATGTAATCAGCCCAATGATGTGTATTCACAAGTGTGTGCAATTTAAAATATTGAATGAAGTAAATCAAAAATAATTTTGTTGCTTTTTCTTTATTGCTGAAAATATTTTTTAAGAAAACATATTCTGACTGTGGCTTCCCTTCTCCCAGCTCCTCCCAGATCCTCTCAACTTGCTCACTGATCCAGATTCTTGTTACTTAAATTGGTTTACCGATAGTTAAGACCTCCTCTGTAGCTAAACTTATGGTTGATTTACTTCTTGTCAATGTGTAGATATTTTTTCTCTAATTTCTGAATTATTGTTAAAAGTAACAAAGAAATACTTATAATTCCATATGAAGTATGGTAGCAATTGTTATATTTTAAATATCTTTTACATTTCACCAAGTTTAAAAAGTACAGTCATTACTAGCTGCACTTTGTTTCCAGTTGATTCAGTTAGCAGCAACATAACAATGATCCCTTATTTTGCCAAATATTTACTATAGCTTGAGGACTTTTATGTGTGTTTCTCCTCATGTATTTAATGTATAACATGATTGAATTGATTCTGGATGTATGGTTCTAAATTTAAAGTGCATTTTTATTGCAGTTAATTTTGGAGGGGCTGGAGGGGTGGTGTACCTGGGAGGAACTAAACAGAAGAAAGAGAAAAGGGAATGTGATGCAATTATATTTTAATTAAAAATCTATAATTTATTTTAATGGGTATACAAAGAACATTGGTGCTCTTCCTTTGGTCTCACTTCTTGCAAAAGTTAGGAATACTCTCTCACTAGTGAATTTTTAATGAACTACACTATTTGGGAAAGACTGAAAGACTAAGTAATTTTGAAAATAAAATGAATAAAAATAACTTTACAGTGGATGCCGATGTTCATGCAACTAGTTTAATAAGATCACAAAATGGAACATTAAAACCCCACAGTATAATGATAAAAAACCCATTTATTTTACACTGTGGGCAAAGCAGATAGCAAATTAATTTCAATGATTACTTTTAATATCTGTGTTCTCATATCTCTGTGTGCTTCTTGCTTGTTCATAATAGGAACTATAATGAAATACATTAATATAAAATATTAATTACTATTCCAATATTATTTAGAATATTTGTATCTTTAGCACAATTATTTTGTTCAATATGGTGCTTACTTGTTCTTTCATTAAAAATTCAAATTAGAAAAATACTATAATAAGTGAAGCATTGGATAATGTTAGTATTTTTTATTATGAGGGAAAAGATGAATTTTGAAATGCATGTCAAGTAATTCCACCATAGTAACTTCACTTTTACCTTGCTGTCTCTGGAAGCAGTAGCACCATTCATTGTTAGATATCAAACTGTCCTTGTATGAGTCACAAGAATTGAAGAATGCCTTTGTGCACTCTTCATTCTTATCAAGATATATGCTCCCAAGCTCTGACTGGTCCAATAGCAGGTCGTAGTTTGTATCGAGTCTATTAAACATCCAGCCAAGTGAATCCTTGCAAATTGGCAAAATACTGGTATCAAATCCTACATTCAAAGAGAACATGATTAGCTTAGTATGCAAGAAGCCATCATCAGACAGTAAAATAAATCAACACAGTGGGCAAGATCAGAGTGGAAGTACTGGTTAGGCATAAAAGCAATCTTTAACTTCAACGTGGGAAATTTACTTAAAATTACACAAGCATAAAATTATGTATATATAGTTTTCAGAATTTATTAACCAGATAACATCTGTTACTAATTAGTCATTATTCAATGGAATGTGGTATTACAATTATATGTTACTTATGATATTCACTGTTTAAACTTCTCTGATACTTACTAGGTCATCAAACATTGCTTGCTGGTTCATTTGCTGGCTTATGCTTAAGCTGGCCTTCATCTATAGATTTGGGATCACCTGTCCAGGTTACAGACTCAGCCCACCATGAGCTGGGCCCTTCTATATCAAATTAATAGTCAAGATAACTCCCACAGTCGTGCCCATAGTTCAATCTAATTCAGGCAATCCGTCAATTGAGACTTCTCTCTCAGGTGCCTCTAGGCTGTGTCAACTTGACACAGGTATTTAGAAAAGAGATGAATATTGTGCCACTCTCCATTCAGAGAACTGGTTAAAAAAGTGAAATGATTTTATCACTAACAAAAATTTGGGAGAATATATTGAGTTCTGAACTATAGAGGGCTCAGACATTGAGGAAAGGTAGTCTCTGAGCAAAGAGAGAAAACTAGGGAAAATGGAGAAAGCAAAGAATTCAAAAAAACCTATGCATCATCTCCAAAAAGACTAATACAGAAATAATTAAATGGACAGAGTTAGAAGGAAGAGTATGTGATAGAAGAAATGGCTCAGGTAATAGTGAAGATATTTCTACAACTAATGAAATATATCTAATCACAGAAAGAAGAATCTTATAGAACACAAAACTTGACAAATATCAAGCAAATAAATACAAATAAAAACAACACAGTATAGTTAAATTTACTTAAACAAATAATAAAAAATTGAATTTTTAAAAGCAGCTAGAAATAAAGTCCATGTTCCTGTACAGCGCCTGTTCTCAGCCTGTGGGTCATATATTATATATACTAAATATCAGATATTTACATTACAATTCAATACATTAAACTACCATAAATCATTATGACTTTGTTACATTATTTACATTTAATTTATACATTTCTCTTTGTTTTAGCTATTAATTCTTGAATATTTCAAGATATCTACTGATAAAATATCCAATGTTTTTTTTTTCCTGAAGCAAAAGTTTGCCATATTCATCCCTGCCATTATGACTGGGGTAAGACAACATTTCAAAATTGTTTTAGATTTCCATTCTCCAAATTGTTAGGGATGATGAAATGAATAATTTGGGGGGGTATTTTAGTCATTTACTTTAAACTAGGTTCATATTCTTAGATAAAATTATTCTGAGAACAGTAAAGTATTTTGGTTAGGAAGCAAGTTATAGTTTTGTTAAAAATAATATAACTGAGAAAGCTTCATTTACCCACTAATTAGAAATCCATTATGATTAGAAATCTTTCTATGCATTCCAAATTTTCTGGAGGTAATGTTAGTTCCCACTGTTTGGTAGGTAGTAGTCCTACTAGGGTCATTTCTGGAGGAATAACGTAATAGCTTTATTGCATTAAATAACTTACATCAATATTTATTTTATAATTATACATTAAAATACATGGAATAACAATATTTCAAACTATTAAATGTTATTTGATCAAAGTCACAGCATCACTACATTTAGGAAAATACTTTAGCAGTGCTGTAGTATATAAATAATCTCATTATAGAGAAAGTTACATCTTCCTAATAAAAGAAGAAAATGCCAGATGTTTCAATAATTAGAAACACCAAAATCAGCAATGATCATGTTGTTTCATTTTATTACTTGAAATGAGGAAAGAAAATTTATCTCCTAACTTTAGATCTTTGTTTTCAATAGATGAACTTCTCTGTTATACCTAGAAGGCTCCTATTTCATTAAAATGGGGCATTATTTTTAAGCCATCTGATTCCAAATTCAATCTTCTTCTCAATGTGAGGACAGCATGACACAAAATGAGCAATATCTTGGTAAGAAATTAGAATGCCTCCATATACCCTGGGGGTTGAAGTAATTCCATCATTTTCTCTCACTGTGAAGAACATTTGGCGTGTAAGAAGCAATGTACGACATCATCCAATTCTGAGGAAAAGGTTCTTTATCTGAGGGTTTTGCATATGATGTTCATCTCTATCATGCTTTCCACATTGATAAAAGGAAGTTAATACCACACTGCTTTCACAGTACTAAAGACACTCTATTACAACCTATTAAAAATGATTCCCAGCATTGTTCTTTTGCTATTAATTCTTTTAGCTTAAAGAATAAAAGAAAATCTTGGCATATAAGTCAAACAGACAACTTACACAGGCCTCAAACTAACATTATCCTTGAAATCATAACACAATAAGAAAGGAACTCTATTTCCTTCAGCTGACAATCAAAATGTTCACGTGTTTCTTAGTATGCCCTTTTATAGATATTATTTTTAATGACTAGAATAATATATATATATATATATATATATATATTCTCTTATGGGAAAATTATAACTAAGATAATTTAAAATTTTATCAGTTTGCTCAATGTCATTGAAAAGTTATGACAGTATTGACATTTTGTTGATTTAAACCAATATACTGTGAAAGCTCATAATAGTCAAGACTCAAAGTATTTCTTTTCTACATTGGCTTATAATCCATTTGTCAAGGCTGTGATATGATTTAGTCAACTAACCAATGTATTGATATTTTCTTAATCGGAAAAGCCACTATTAATCACATGTTTCAATGTTATATCATATAAGTCAGATGTGTAACTCAAGCAACACACTCAGCAAAGTTGCTTGATAGTGAGTTAGTCAGACAAGCAACTTTATGCTTCTTGCAACCATATTTCATATTCAGAGTTCATAACACTTGAAGTGAATCAAACATTTTCACACTTTAGGCTCAGCACATGACTTTACTTCTGTCCTGTTTCTGATAGAGTTGTGCCTTTCTGCTACTGGATACCATTGATTATTTTAGATACTTTTCTCTTGCTGTGTGAAAGCATCTGCCAATAGCCTGGGAAGAAAGGGTGTGGTTTAGTTTGTAGATTGAGGGTATGGTCCATCATAGCAAGGAAGTCATAGTGCACAAATGCAATTCTAATGGGTTGCAGGGTAATGAGTTTTTTTTTGTTGTTTATATGTTTGTTTTTACATTTTGGCCATAATCAAGAATCAGAGAGAGATAAACATAGATATTCAGCTCCCCTCTCTCCTTTTTATTCTGTTCCTATCCTTAGTCAATAGAATGGTGTTATACATATCCAGGGTGGCACTTGCTTTTCTAAGTGAAATACCTCTGGAAGTACTTCCTTAGTGGTGTGTCTCAGAGGTGGTTTTAAATCCAGGCTAGTTTATAATGAAGATTAACCAAAAGTCCATCACTCATCACCTTCATAGCCAAATAGATCACCTTTAAATGATAAATTTTCTCCCATTTCCACCAAAGGTCTCCTAAAGTGAAATGTGTTTAGCCTGTTGAAAAGTCCATGTATTTATTATCAGTTTCAAGACTGTTTGAAAGTTTTCAGTTGAAGCCACTCCCTTGACTGAAGGCTAACTCTTGACTATGAGTTAAACATATGGTTGCATGTACCTACATCTAACACACAATGGAACAGGACTGGTATTACCATTCCAAAATGAGGAATAGAAGAAAAGCAAAGAAAGACTAGATGGCAGTAAGACTAAAAAGGAGAAGGAAAATGCCAAACCAAGCAGCTCTATATTTGCATCTGAGAATTTCGACAGCTTCATATGGACTCCAGTTCTGCCATTGGCAACATACATAACCCTCTGTGGTCTGGCTCTCACACCATCTCTACTGATTTCCTGGGCACTGGAAATTCCAACATTCTGGTAACTTTAGTGAAGCATAGTTATCATATTCACAGAATGGCCTCTCAAGGCCTCTTTCTAGGGACTACTAGCTTGTAACTCAACTCCTGGAATGCTACACTATCTCATAACTCTTACATTATATATCCACATAGTCAGCACCTTGTGGATAATGTATTCATGTTCTCCTAATAGCTCAATATCTAGTCTGATTCCCTCTCATCACAACTATAGTGGTCTGAACAAACTGGTTCTCTACAAATATTCCCTGTGTGGTCATTTTGAAAACTTTTCAGCAGTGTTCTCAGATCAGGCTCTCTTCTTTAAGATGAATATGCATTTCCACTATTTGGAGCCTTTGTTGGATTTTGCCCTAAGTCACCTTTCCCATAGAGCCATTAAGAAACACCAGGTTTTTTTTTCAATTGCACCAATCTCTTAGACATGTACAAATGATTTTTCTTAACTTGCTCATTCTCTTTTTCCAAACCAGATTATACATTTCCAATATGTGTCTGAACTCTTTCTTCATGGATCTAAGAGTTGTGTGCAATAACCTTGCCACTCCCTAGTTGTTGTGTCATCTTGACATTGCCTCCATTGAAAGGCATAGCTCATCACTTTTTAATTTCTCCACATTTAAAATTTCAAAACATGGCCCTAATGTAGCAGATGCTTCAGCAGAATGCAACTAGCTGAGACAAAAGAAAAAGTCTCAAAGGAAAATTACAGTGAATAAAACAAATACTTCTTCATTTAGTCAGTGAGCCATGCACTTCAGATAGGTTTTTGCATACTTGCTCCAAAATTTATGTAAAGATACTTAATATTAATTAATTAATTAGTATTAATTAATTAGTATATAATATAATGTATTTGAAGTTAAACCTAATAGAAATGATTAGACGTTTGTTGGAAAGCATAGAATGAATGTCTTCAGTTTGTAATTTTAGTACCTAGCCAATAATATCTACTTGTATTTGAAAAGTTTCTTGAACTGAGTAAGTCTCTCCACTGATAGAATAATCCAAATCAGACCAAATCAAACCAAATTAGGAAAAGCCCACATTTAATGGATATAGAGCACCTGTGTGGCCTTCCAGAGCCCCAGAGAGGAGACATGAAAGGGAGACCAGAAAAACCACTCTGTTCTCTGTGGGACGGTTTAAATACCCTGTGGGAGTAGTCTTGAGCATTTCTGGGAAAGGTGTCTTCATTTAGGAGGCTTTCTGAGATGCAGCATGGTTTGGAGGGAGAAAGATGGTGGACTCTTTGGGTATATATGGATGCCAGAGACATCACAAAAGCTTAAAAGGAGATCTTAGAAGCAAAAGATCAGAGACAAGCACGACTTCTTGGTAGCAGCATTTTGCCCAGTGGTCTCTGTTTGCCAGAGACAAGCAGAGGCTCTCTGCTCCTTAAACTAGGCTTCATGACTCAGCATAAGCGGCAAACACCGCAAGTCTCATTTAGCAACGCTGCTTAACAGGTTAAAGACTGTGTGGCCAGAAAAAGATAAAGATTCACAATAAAGACAGATTCAGATGAAGAAAAACCTCTAAAGGTTTAAAAATATATGTAGGCTTGTGAGAAAAAAAAGAAAGACTATAAAGTGTTTAAAGAAAAGATGAAGAAATAGAGAAGCTGGGTGTGGTGGACATGCCTTTAATCCCAGCAATTTAGAAGCAGACAGATGGATTTCCACAGGGAAACACTATCTCAGGAAAAAAGGGGAAAAGCAAGGAATTAAAATAAATAAAATAATAAAATGCCAAGTAACAATGGAAAATACAGAGTCTGCATACTAAGTTACTATTGTCTTTAAATTGTTTGATTGCCAAGGAAAGAGCTACAGCTACTAAAATACATTTGATTATAGGTGCTGCTAACCTAATCCAACTTATATATTTTAAAAATGCTTTGACTTCTAAATTTAAATTTAGGGACAGGTTACTTGGGGAAAAATGTTTTTTAAGCTTGTGTTTACACAGAAAATGGAAAGCTGTGGATTCCTTCCAGACTAATACGGTTTGATCAAGCCAGAACCCCTGAAGGAGTGGCACAACTGACCCTACATCCAAAAGAGCTAAGATTATGTGGTCATAGACCACTAAAGCCAGGATTTCTATGTTTTATCATGATCCCCATGGTATGGTCATCACCCCCAACCAGCAGGAAGCAGTTTGGAATGAACAAATTCCCAAATATTATTTATAATTGTTTTTTTTCATTTAAATGGGGTTGGTTATAAATGGTAATAATCACAATCTCTTTTTAAAGAAAAAAAGGGGAATAGTATATAAAAATGAATACTTTTTATTGGTATGGATTTTTATTTATTGCTACAAATTTAAGGTCAATTTTGCTATATGTAAATTTCATCTCTTGTTTTTGGTATTGTGTTTACACTGATCTTTTAAAATGTAATGTATACTTAAATACACATTATATATAGTCAGGTATTATAGTAAAAATTTACAGTTAGGTTAGTTAAGTTTTCTAGATATAGTGATGTATTTGAGATGGATAGATATTCTTCAAAACTTTCAAAGCCCTACAAAATAAATGGCATTTTAAATGGGTTAGGGTTTTTCATGGCAGTGAGACACAACTGCTCCTGGCACACCCATTACATCAGAAAAGAGAATGGGCATCGAAGAAACTCATTATGGAGTTTGCCTTCAACATGGCAAGAATATCCCTTTGGGCAAGAAACTGCTCTTGTCTGGATGATTTGATAAACTGGACATGCAGGACACACAGGATAGTGACTGCTGAACTTGCAAAACAAGACAGTCCTGAATGGTTCCTGCTTCAGGGAGTAGTCTGCCAGACACACCGTGGTCTATAGGCTGAAGATAGATGCTCCAACATTACAGAGGAATTTTGGGTGACTGTCCAGGCAGCGAGATGTCTCTGTCAGATCTAGAGTTTATATATTATCCTTCTGTGGTCTTTGATGGAGTTGAAGACAGATGGTTATGGTTAATTTATTTTGTTATTTTAAAAGATAAGCTACATATAAGACCTTGGACTCACAAAGATAGAATAGATGATAGAATATTTTCTTTAAATATTACTAAATGTTAGTTAATGGGCTAAATATTATAACTATAGATCTTACTTAAGTATTTTATTATATATCTTACTATGTTAATGTTAAAACCGTTCTTTTTATTTAGACAGAAAAGAGGAGATGATGGATGAGGAACTTTTGTGTATGTTAATCTTATTGGTTGTTGAATAAAGCACTGTTTGCCAATAGGGAAGTAAGATGGTGGGACTAGGAGTCGAGGAGGATTTTGGGAAATGTAGGAAAGAGAAGTCCTGTGATCCAGGCAGGAAGAGACATAGCAGGCAGACTCAGAATATATGTAGGTACAAGCAGGAAATTGCTCTCTTCCTCCTCCTGTCTTCTCTGTGGAGCTGCCATGTGATCCCAGGAAGAGGACACATGCCTCCGGAGTCCTCCATGAGGTAAGTGTTTATAAATATACAGATTAATGGCTATGGTTGATATTTAAGATAGAGCAAGCATATAAGAAATCCTAATCATTAGCCAGCAGCATTGTATCTGTGTGCTATTTTAGGGCTGCAGAACTCATGTGCTGGCAGAAAGAGTTATTGTTGTATTTGAAAGGCTTTCTGAGATGCAGCAGGGTTTGGAGGGAGATGGGGGACTCTTTGGGTATATATGGATGCCAGCAACTGGTGACGCTTCCACCTTAACAGCATTTACCAAAGAGCAATACTGAACACAATGTTATGGGAATCTTAAAGCAATAACTTTATATAAATTAAAGAAATGAAGGCATTTTTCCTTTCTGCACTGTGCTTCATTTAACATTTCTATATTATTATTTCTATATATTAATCTTAAAGTTGATTATTTATATATGGAAAGTGTTCTGTTTTTCATAAATGCAACAAATGCAGCATGGTTCTCTGCCACAGTTAACTTCAAGCATAATCATTATTTTTGGAGAAACGAATAATGAAATCTATCAATAGAATTATCTTCCAGCTGTGATAGTGAAATATTTTTTCACATATCTTTTAGCTATGTCAGTGGGTTTTGTACATGACAGTGATAATAGCAAATTAGATAATATCTCTTGAGGAAAGCTTTACTATAAATAACTACACATATAAATTTATACTATATAAAGTACATATATAAATTACTGCTTTCAATTTTTAAAGTTAAAATAAAATTATTACTTTCAATATTTTCTATGAACAGCAATCCAAAGATTTTACAAATTCAGATTCTATAATTAAAATCAATGCTGTCAGAACAGACTATTTAATATTATTTAATTAAAAACAGTTATATATATAGAATGAAAAACATACATTGATTGTTAAGTATATTTTGCAGCTGATTTGTGATTTAATTTTTTATAGAACCTTTAAAATACTGATCAAATTCATCAAAATTAAATTTTCTAGTTGTTTATAATTACATAATTGTTATCCAAATGAATGATAAATTTTATTCCAACAGTTACATTTATTAAACTAACATCAAATAAGTTCTAAGGTCCTTATTAAGTTGAAATCATATTCTTACATTAACGAGCCAACTATCAGCTATTTCTTAATTGATAAAATACAAAAGGATTCCTTTGAATTTACATATTTTACCTCTCTTTTATGGCCTAGAGAATGCTACTAGGCTTCATGAATAAATATGTCTATTTCATCACATTAAAGAGATATACTGCAAAGAAGCATATGACTATAAAAGTGTAAGATGTGTATTCACAAAATCTACTGAAATTGCTGATGCCTAATACTTTACAATTACCTACATCATATGTCTCTCTATATAAAATAAGAAAAATACTGAAATTAAAATGTTATGGAAGTATGACTTTTCCAGAAAAATAACTATATACAAGATGTATGACATTAGTTTTGCTATAAAAAATCATTTGTCCTATAATATATATATATATATATATATATATATATATATATTGAAAGAAATGTAAAAACCACAACAAGATGGGTTAGGATTTGGATCCTGTGCCTCTTGCCTCTTATCCTAGCACTTTGGAAAGAGAAAACAAGAGATATAGTTTAAATAGCAAGATCAACAAACAGGAGACAGCAACCTGCTCTTTCAAAATTGATTAACAAATTGAGGGGAGGAGAAGGGAAAGGATTCTCCTAGGGGGCTATCATGGTTCAGAGCTATGGAGAATCCTGACTCCTCTGGAGCACACCTTTGGCCTTTGATTTGCATGATTTGTAAAGGGAACTTTTTTTGTAAATGTGTTCTCATTGACTTCTTAAGTGATTCTGTGCACTCCCATTTTTCCCCTTTCTTTGGCAGATACTCAACTCTAGAGGAACTTCCTGTAATTCAGTGACCATATTCACCCAGTCTCAGGACATTTCCTGAATGAAAATAGTAATTATGGATCTGGCATAATGAAGCAGGCGCCTTGCTGAGCAGGCACCCTTCTCTTTAGGTATGGCTCCAGATTTAGTGGAGAGACTGGACTGAACTCAAAGAGCATTTTGAAAATGTACTCTATTGAAGAGTGTATACTCAGAAGATCTCTGTGGATATTCATACCTATTAAAAATCAATATGCAATTATTGGAAAGGACCTTCCCCAAGCCAGACATTTTCTTCCGGATGGAGAATTAGATACACTCATTTGCTATTACTATGAAGTAAATTCAGACTGAAGGATGACAGAAAACCACTAATACTGCCACAAATTTTATATTAGTCAAAGACAAATGCTAGCATACCTCCTAAAGTGTTAGTAAATACTATAATTTGTTTCTGAAATTAATAAGAAAATGTATACACATTCCCACAGTGAAAAAAAATTATTTCCATGGATGATTTTAGTTTTTCACATGTATTAAATAATCTTGGAAATTAAGATTCATAAATCTTAATTTATACATTAATGGGGTTATGGAAAATGGCTTAATTAGAGGAAAGTTAAGAAAGATATTTTTGAAAAATATGAATATTAATGACAACTGTGTGATGTTGTTGTCATCCTGACTAAAATTGCATACTGGTGGTTCTAAGTGGAACTGGAGGTCTTGTTCATCGTGGTTACAATGAGGGTCACATGCTGGAAAGAATAGGTAGGTAAAGAAGAAAAGTTGACAAGTGTGTTTATTCTGAGAGGTTCACCGGTATAGGTCACCATCTGCAAGATATAGCTTTATCCAATTTTAAATATCTTACTGCTTCTCTCGGGCCTCAGCAGGGCTTTTGCCTTCTTATTTTGGCTCCCACTCTCATGAAGGGCCTTGAACCAGTCTCGAAGTCTGTTTGCCACTTCTCTGAATTCCAGGTCACTGCAGACTAAAGAAAGAGAAATAATGTAGGTAGTCAATAATAACAAAAATTAGTGGGATATGGGATAGTTTCCTCCTGAAAGATTCCACTTCCCAGTCGCCCTCGTGAACTGCAGAAGTGGTTTCTGCTCCTGGAAGTGGCTGTTCCTCGTCTTTCTCTATACGCATTCTGACCATCCACACACTTGGGTGACAAAATGCTCCCTCACTGTGAAGAAACATGGTCCCGCCTAAAGTCAGACCAAGTTTCCCTTTCTTTCCACCTTTTGTCTTTCTACAGCTACGTTTTAATTAATCTAACACATGGTGCTGAACCTGGAAGGGTTCTGGAAACTTTGCCCCTAGCAGGCAGCTCTGAGACTAAATCGGGGGTCCCCATGGCCCTTCATGTCAATCAGTTTGTCTCAGGAAGTCTTTTCTTTGCACAATCTATCTCTGACCTTTTCTTTCACCTTACTCTCTTGCCTCTACAGTATGACCTAGGTGGGAGGACAAGCTGCAGTCACACAGGCAACCTGAGACAAGGTAACCTGTTGGGCCTGATTCAGAGGCTCTCTAGTTAGATCTCTAGGAAGCTCTCTGGAGCTGTCTTCTGTAAGGTCCATTCAGACAAAGGCCCAGGAGTCTTTCTGTTGGCTATGACACTACTCATTCAACTGAAAGCTCTGAGAATATTGCATTGTCCCTGCAGCTCTTTACCCCTGGAACTGTCCATTAGGTTGGAGACATCCCTTTATTAATTGGTGTGTTCAGTCATTTTGAGACATAGGAGATGCTCTACATAACTGGTCAAAAAGTCTAAGAACTTTTACCCCAAAACTCTCAGAACCTTTCATTGGCCGGACACTCTTAGGTCTGGAGTCCACTGGAGCTCCATAATTGAAATATCCACTGCTGGCACAAATTTGCACCTTAAACAAGTGGTTCTCAACCTTCCTAATGCTATGACTCCTAATGTAGTTCTTCACATTGTGGTAACCTGCAACCATAAATTTTGCTGCTACTTCATAACTGCAATTTTGTTCCTGCTATAAATTGTAATTACAATACCTGATATGCACGGTATCTGATATGCAACTCCTGTGAAAAAGTCATTTGACCCCCAGAAAGTATCGTGGCCCATAGGTTGAGAATCACTGATCTAAACAGATTCATTTATTCCTGAAATGACTGTCCCTGAATGGCTAGTAACTTAGAATGTTCTAGATTGTTCTAGTGATGTGCCTGTTGAGAAGAAAGGAAGACAGCTACTGCCTCTGAGATTATTTTTAAATTATGAATTAAAAATAATTTCTTGTGTGAGAATAAATTTTGGAATTATATGATCTTTTTAAGTAGCTTGAAATTTACTATATGATCTAGGAATATAGATATAACAATTTGATGCAAACAAAAATATGTATTAATTCATGACTTTAAACATTATGGCTATTTAAGGTAATAGTCCCACCTATTAAAATTTTACCTTCTCAAGAAATTTTGTTTTATCCAAGATACTCTATTTATATTGTTCATTAAATAATAACTGGTATTGTTAATATTTGAAACAAGTATACAAAGTTCATCATCTGCAAACAAGGAATATCTGCACACAGAAGTTTTAGTTGAGAGAATCTGGCTAAAAATGACCTTCATCAGGTCAGGTATTGGTGGTACACACCTTTAATCAAATATTTTACTAAGTTAAAACCAGTTACGGTCAGGCTGAAAATTAATTACAGAAATAAGACCTTACCTAGCCACCTGTATGCTTCTTGTATACTTAAGGCAAGTAACTAAAACAGACAGACAGACCTCTAATGCTTCAGAGACCTGCAGAATATGGCATTTAAATTGTTATCTTTAAAGTTTATAATATCAGACAGACTGCCAGATCCTGACAGTGACCCAAAGTCTCCAAAGAAGATTATGAGGCACCCCAGTTCCCGTACCTCAACCAGTGAGCGAGATGCTCAGATGTGATACCTCCGCCTCCCAGGACCTGGCAGAAACTGTGGACAAAGCTGCTGGACACTGGAAAATTGATTGTACCCCCTTTGCCTAGACAAAACAAGGTCAGTCTTTTCCATGTCCCTCTTACACAGAGAGAGAAAAAAAAAAACCTCTCACCTTTTAGGCCTGGCAAAGATTGCTGTTCTTTGAGTCATCTGCTTCCAGGAGTAATGGAGAAACTTGGGTGTGGCTAACTGTATATGGACTGGTTTTTAACTGGCGTCTGTCACTTTTTAGTAGATTCTGATAGAATATACCCTTCTCAGATCTCTAAAATATTAATGGTTGTCAACTTGGCAGCATCAGACAGTCAGATCCACTATAGACTATAGACAGCATGTTAGCTGATAAAATAGTGACTATCTACTGTTCAGGCACAAGCTCAGAGTTTTTAGGTTTATTTTGGTTGTCATCTAAGTACAAACTTAAAGGCCTTTTCATCAGGCCAAAGGCACCTCTGTCCAATCCATACCTGGCTCTCTGGACAGAAGAAAAATGTACATGCTTGTAGCCCAAATCTGTAGTTTTTGCTAGGACTCAAAGTTATAAATATGTTCCTGCTGTTTGAACAGATATCCAGATATCTGCTTTTTCTGCACTGTGGGCTTCAGTAAATAAGTTTTAAACTCTGTTCCTAGTTTAAACATGTCTTAAACAGGTTTCTGCTTCCGGCAGACATCTGAGTATCAGTTGCTGACTACAGGCTGTTCTAAGTAGACTGCGAGCCCTGGACTTGCTGTGGATGTGAAACAGTCCAGCTGATGTGGATACCCCCTGTCTCTGCAACAGAGTCTGCCAAAAGCCGCTGATGGATTCCCCATTGCCTAAATTCTTTTTTTTTTTTTTTTTTGCTTTTGACTATCATTTCAACCTTCTGGGGTCCCTAACTTTGTCCCAAAGTCAACAGGAAGTAGCATGGGAAAGAATTCACTGCCCATTTTCCCTGGTTAAAATGCTAATTCAGAAGGAACTCCCTTACATGGGGATGCCAATATCTCTCATTCCCTGATGGGGGCACTAGAGAGACAGTAATTCCATGATTAGAATTTCCAAAAAAGAAACTGGGGGAATGAAATGACCAGCCCCCCATTTCAGCAGCCATGACAGTAACACGTGCTTGCTATGACCTTGCCTTGGTCACTAGAGGTTAGGTACCTGCCTCGTGGCAAGGAACCAATCAGAAGTTAGCTGGTGGTGCTATGCTTTATGGCTCCTGGTGTGCTTTACAGACAAGTGCACAGCAATGACTCACAGAGCATAGCAACCACCCTGGGAGGGCCTTTGGGCCATAACAACCAATTGGCCAATCAACAGAGGACAAGCCCTCCAAGCCTGGAAGCACACCAATCCTGAGCCTGTGCATACCCCTAGACACTCCCCTTACACTGACCTACAAGATCACTCTGCAGCCAGTTCCAGGTGTCTTTGCGAGCCATCTGCCATGGCGGGTGGGTGAAAGACCCGAGCTAACTTGGGGTTAGCTTGTTAAAAAAAAAAAAAACAATAAAGCCTCATGCAGTTTGCATCAAGCTCTTGAATCTGCCTGGTGATTGGGGTGACCGAGGTCGTGGCCTGGGATCCCGGATACCTGAGTTTTTCTGGGGGTCTAACACAGCCAACATCAATTTAATGGAAAGAAACAAATCAATCCCACTAAAATAAGGAACAAGACAAGGGCACCCTTTCCCTCTATACCTATTCAATACAGTGTTAGCTAGAGCAACAAGACAACTGGAGGAGATGAAGAGAATGCAAATAGAAAGGGAGGAAGTCAAAATACCTTTATTTGCAGATGATGTGATTGAATACATAGGGACCCTAAAAATTCATCCAACAAACTCCTATAGTTCTTGGCAAAGTCCCTGGTACAAAGTTAATACACAAAAATCAGTAGCCTTCCTACACACAAATGACATTGTCTTCAAAAGACATTAGAGAAACAATTCCTTCACAACAGCCTCAAAAGAATTATAAAATAACTTGAGGTGACACTATAAAGGAAGTGAAAGACTTATATAATAAAATTTTAAGACTATGAAAATAGAAATTGATGAAGGTACCAGTATACTAAAAGTGGTCATCCTACCAAAGGCAATCTACAGACTCAATGCAATCCTCATCAAATTAACACAGTACTTCATAGATCCTTAAAGGGAAATCTTCAGCTTCATGTGGAAATACATGCACTGAGGATAGTTAATGCATTGCTGAGGGATAGAAGAACTGGTAGTTATCACAATCCTGACCTCAAATTGTCCTACAGAGAGATAGTAATAAAACCAGCATGGCATTGACATAAAAACAGACACATTGAACAATTGAATCAATTGATGACTCAGATTTAAATCCACATACACAAAGACACCTGATTTTTATAAAAGAAGCTAGAAATGCACACTGGGAAAAAATTGTTTTTTTAAATGACGTGTTGGGACCCAGCCCCCACGGGTGTCTCTGTGAGTTGTTTTCCAACATAACCACAGGTACCTCCTGTTTTTCTAAGCCTTTGCCCATTAACATCCTGTTATGAACCTTTCTTGTTATTGAAACATTGTGCCTTGCCCCCATCCCCTTATTGCTTCCTTGGCCATTGGTGGGGGTTGTGGTTTCCTCGTTTATGATGGGGCTTGGGAATGCATTCTGCTAGCTGGTGGTGTTTTTCCATCTCCTCTTGTATATAAACTGCTGGCTGAAATAAACCAATGGCATTTGCTTCTATCAAATGACCCGAATTGTGTCCTTCTTAATCCACATACTCTCACCTGATCTGGTTCTTTGGACACTGGTGCTGGTGCCAGTGACAATTGGAGGTCCCATGAGATTCAGGAAAGGAGAGTCATTGTGGCCAGAGAAAGATTGTGACCACAAGACAAGGGGGAGTGCATTGGGGCTGACAGTGCTGAATTGTAAGCAAGTAGAGCTACTGTAGGCAAGTGACTGTCAGAATGAGGATTTCAAGTTCCTCATTACTTTTACAGTTATTGAAACAGCAAGACACAGACATTAAAATAAAACCAGTTCACAATTTTATCAGGTAGAAAGGACTAGTTCCTGGTTTTTGACAACTGGGGCATTAAACATTCCAGATTGGGAACAAGTAAAGAGTGATTTACAAAATACTCTTCAGAAGGAAGGGTCTGATGGAGTGCCTATGTCAGTCTTTTCCTTATGGAGATTACTCAAGGATGCTGTCTTGAGAAAGAATGTTGAGGTTAAGGAACATATGTCAGAGATAGGGAAAACCTTTGCAACCACACAAGGTGAAGTTTCTCCTCAATCTCTTACTAAGGGATCTGAGTCCAGTGTTAAGCAGGATAAGGATGAGGATCATTTTGAGCAAGAAAATGAATCAAAAGAGGAAATTAAAGATTTACAAAAGCAGTTAAGGGAGATGGGAATGAAGGAAAAACTTAAGAGCCTAAAGAGTAAACGTTGCCCACTGCCTGCATCTGAACCCCCTGCTTATGAGGATTATACTACTTGTGTCCCTGATCCTACTGCTTCATCTCACAGAGTGGTAGTTTTTGGGAAGTCATTGGGTTTCCCTGTTATAGAAGTCCCTGATCCTAATAATCCATGACAGGTGATGCAGCAGCATGTACCCCTTATCTTTAAGGAGTTTAAATAATTGAAAGACGCTGTCTGCAGTTATGGCCCTTTGGCTCCATTCACAAAAGCTGTGAAGGAGTCCTTCTGAGCACTTAATCTTACCTGAGTGATTGGCAACAGCTTGCTTGAGCAATGCTTAATGGAGGAGATTATTTGTTATGACGAGGGGAATTTCAGGAGGCATGCATCACCATGGCCAAAATGAATGCACAGGCAGGTTTTCCTCAAAGAAATGTTGATATGCTTACTGGAGCTGGTGCTTATGATAATCTGCCAGCACAAAAAGCATATGACCTGGCTGTTTATGCACAAATTGCTACCGTTGCATTTAGGGCCTGGAAGGCTTTGCCTAACAAAGCTGCTGGGGACCAATTGACCAAGGTCCTACAACGACCCTCTGTGCCTTTTCGAGATTTTTGTAGATCGCCTGTTACAGCTGGTAGGCAGGATTTTTGGCTCAGTAGAAACTGCCATGCCTGTTGCAAAACAAATAGCCTTTGAGAATGCTAATAAATATTGCAAGGAAGCTCTTTCACCTCATCACCAGAAGTCTATTAATGATTTTATTAGGATTTGTAAAGATATTGATGGGAATCATGCTTTGGGACAAATTGTAGCTGTTGCTATACAGAAAAGTAATAAAAATAACAAAGGTTGTTTTTAATGCAGTCAGTCCGGCCATTTCAGAAAAGAATGTCCCAAGAACAAAGCTAGGCCTATCCCAGGTCTCTGCCCAAAGTGCTGCAAGGGCCAGCTTTGGGACAATGACTGTAGATTGAAGATGGAAATCAATGGCAACCTAATCTCTCAGCAGGGAAACAGCTGAAGGGCCCTGCTCTGGGGCCCCCAAACCAGAGTGTATGGAGCAATGAATGATGTTACCAACCACATTCTATTCATTCCACAAAACAACCCTTACATGTTAGAGACCTACCAAAGGGAACACCAGGAAGTAGAGAATTGGTCCTCCAGAGCAGTGCTGTCACTTCAAATGGGGCCCCAAGCCTTAGGCATGGGAGTTTGGGGCCCTACAATGATGTTATATGTAGAAGGAAAACCCATTAAGGGTATTCTAGATTCAGGAGCAGATACTTCTGTTATTTCCAGGACTCATTGGCCAAACAATTGGGCATCGATTCAACCTTCATCTATTTTTCATGGGAAAGGAACCTCTACTGCTCCTTGGAAAAGTAGTTGGATATTACATTAGAAGGATAAAGAGGGTCATAAAGGGACATTTTAAACCTTTGTTTTAAACCACTTGCCTATTAATCTTTGGATCATGATATCCTGCTGGGTATAGGCGCTATTTTGACTATTTGTCCTGTAGACCTCAAGATGAATAGAATGGGGTAAAAACCAAGAACTGGACTTGGAAGGTATAATCAGGTTTGCACATCATGCCTTAATGCTGAGGATCAGGTTATGCAACTACCAGAAAAAATGTATAGGTCTGGGAAATACAAATTTATCCTAAGGGCCGCTGTTGCACAGCCTGGTATTCTACCTATTCTCATTACCTGGATATCTGATGAGCCAGTATGGGTTAAAAAAATGGCCCCACTCTAAGGAAAAAATCTAGGCTGCCCATGCCTTGGTTCATGAATAAGTAGCTGCAGGGAATATTGTTCACTCCACCTCCCCTTGGAATACTCCCATTTTTGTGAACTGCCTTGACTCTGGCCTTACAATTGTTTCCTAAAGAACCCCTTAATTTTATACTGATAATGTTTATGTTGCTCAAATTATTAAGCCTCTTGAAACTTCTGTGTATGTTGCACCAGTTTCCAAGGTGAGTTCTTGTCTTTTGTTGGTGCAATCCTTGCTTTGGCAGAGACGGTGCTCACTTTTTGTTGCCCATATCAGGGGGCATTCTGGACTCTCTGGACCCTTGGCAGAGGGCAATGCATTGGCAGATTCTTTAACACAATAGGTTTTCATAACCCGAGATTCCAGTTCATATGATAGGGCCTAGCAGTTACATAATAAGTATCATATTAATGCCCAATCATAAAATTTCATACTTGATACACCAAAGATCAAGCATTACAAATTGCTATTCAATGTCTTGAATGCACACCTTTTATTCATTCTCCTTCAGTGGGGATAAATCTCTGAGTTTTGATACCCAATGATGTTTGGCAAATAGATGTTGCCCTTATAAATTCCTTTGGGAAATTAATTTTTTTTCATGTTTCCATTGAAACATTTTCAGGAATGATATTTGCTTCCACCCACAGCAGTAAAAACCTTAGAGATGTTGAGGCTCATTGCTTAGCTGCCTTTGCTTATATAAATGTTCCTAAATGTGTTAAAACAAATAATGGGCCTGTCTATACTAATTATGGATTTCAAGGCAATCTGAATGTATTATAAAAAACCCTACATTTAATAATAGATTAACAGTAAATATTAAATATATTTTAATTATTAATATGTATAAAAATAAAGAAGGAATGGAACTACATCATCTGACAATGAGAAAGAGTGTAAAATATCTTTAAAATCCTGTTATGTTCACCTTATAGAAATGTAAATACTAAGAATTCTTTGATAGACTAGAGTGGAAGAACATTTACTAAAAGATAAAGTAATTAAATATTAGCAATCTTGAACATTTTGAATTAATGTCTACTTCACCTTTGATTTTCAAGTTACATAGCAATAAGTATTGTCTAAAAATATTCTACACACTAATCTGTAACACAATAAATTCTTGACTAGAACTAAAATATGCTATTCAATTCAGCAAAAGTATTACCATATTTTGAAAGTACAAGAAAATTATATTTTTTAGAGGCTGCTACCACAAATATTTTTCCTCCTGTTATAAAAGGTATATTACGACTGCATCCTACTAATGCTCTTCTACTCCTTTTTAAATCTTAAAGTAGACTTTTTCATACAATCATACAATCTATTCTGATCATGTTTTTAACTTCTTCATCTGCTCCCAGATCCTTCCCATCTATCCAATTCTCTGCTTTCTTTCTCTCTCTCTTGTAAACCAAACATGCAAATAAAAAATATATGAACCATTCATAATAGAACAAAACAAACAGAGGAAAATGAAAACAAAAACAAACAGAAGCATTTACACATGTAGAGACAACAATTACACAGAAAACTCGTAAAAACATAAAATTAGAAACCACAAGA
This sequence comes from Cricetulus griseus, assembly GCF_003668045.3. Lineage (NCBI taxonomy): Eukaryota > Metazoa > Chordata > Mammalia > Rodentia > Cricetidae > Cricetulus > Cricetulus griseus. The sequence continues at coordinate 240,869,630 of NW_023276806.1, read as the reverse complement.
CCAGTAAGGAAAACAATAACAAAGCAAAACATAAACAAAAACAAAAAGTAGCCAAAGCATCCTAAAAGAAAACCAAAAATCTCCCAAATACCATTGAGTTCATCTTAAGTTGGCCATCTTTTCTATCTAAAATTATCCAAAGACACTGTAATGTACAACAATGTACTTAGAAAAAAAACATGTTTTCTGATTTTATATCTATCTATAAAACCTAATTCAAAATAATAGAACAGAAAATTGTTTCAACTTTCTGAGATTCATGTAACCAGAAAAGTCAATGAGTAGAATAAGGTAAAAAGAAATTTTTACACATTTAACATCTACAAATACCACTTCCTCTATAAATTTTTCTGAGGAAATTCATGGGAAACCTGATTAAATGGAGATAAATCTTAGAATTAGGAAAGATAAGACAAATGAGAAAAAATGTATAAGAGCAGTGAAGGAATGTGGAAAAGGCAATCCTCAGGAATTGACATGCTAGCTGCTGAGACAGAGAACAGTAGGACCCAGGCATTGCACAAAAGTGAGAGCCATCTCTAAATTTAGTGCAGATAATAGAAATGCCATTTTTATTCATGAATTTCACTTGTTGATGCTTAATGATGCAATAAACTACCCTTTATCTTTATGGACATATTTACCCAATGCCCTGCTATGTTTCCTTTGTATCCTTGAAAAACAAGAATGCAGAAGAAAGTTGAAAAGTTACACAGTAGAGGACATTTTCTATGTTTGCATGCCTGTTATTCCCTCTGAACATGAAAGGTGTGCTTTCAGTTAGAATCAGAAAAATGGCATGGCAAAGGCCTATTTAACCATTCACCTTTTTTTCTTTGACCATGTTGCATACCTTTGTTAGTATTAGCAACATGATGTATACTTAAAAACATCTTTTAAAATCTAAAAATAATGTATCTAACTCACAACCCCTACCTTATTATGTAAAGAGGTTCATTATTAAGTGTCTAGGCCCTGCTCCAAAAGATAGGAAAGACTTAGATCCCCATGGAAGGCCTCACCCTCCCTGGGGAGCAGAAAGGGGTTGAGATGGGGTTTGGTAGGGGGCAGGGGAGGAGGGGAGTGAGAGGGAACTGAGATTGACATGTAAAAGAAGCTTGTTTCTAATTTAAATAAAAATAAATGAAGTTCATTACCAAATTATAGCTTTTAGTTTTTTAAAAAGCTAAGAAACAGAAGAGTACTTTTAATGCCATCCAGTTTGTACGAGATGAAAAGATAATAACCTTTTTATATTTGTGAATAAACATCAAAAAATACTAACACATTACCAACCCTGTCTTTGGTTGGTTGCACAGCTGCATGTAAAGACACAAAAGAGTTTGTTCACATTTTACACCTTTACAAGTCAAACAGGTTAGTGCATTGCCTAGCATAAGCAAACATTAAAAGATTTTAATGAATTTTCTTTTATAATTTGATTTGGAAACTGGAGCCAATATATAGAACCACATTTTACCAGATAAATTACGAGTAGAGGGGTAAAAAAGTCTGTTGAATAGATTGACTTGCAGGATTTTATTATGTTAGCAAGTCTTAATAAACTGGTAGAGTGCTTACGATGCATACCTAATGGAATAATTGTGAAAGTGCATGATTTTATTATTTTTAAAATAGAATAGCATATTTAAGAAAGTTTCTAAAATTTAAGAATTTTAGAAACTTATCTCAATTCTGAGACCTTATGTACCTTTATTAAAAATAATACCATAAGTCAACTTTCAAGAGTTTATGCTTGCCATTGCAGTAGAATTAGAAATTAAGTATCTTATAATATTTTTATAACAATGATCATCACTGAGAAGTGTCTAATTACTGTGTTGAGTACTTTAACTATTTGCAGAAAATCTTTACAGAAATTTCATTATTGCTTTCAGTTTGAAATGTTATGAAACTGACATTGAAAAATTTGACTGGGGTCACAGTGGTAAGTGGGATTGCTAGGGTTTGAATCAGCCAGATTTCAGAACTGGGCTTCTAAATCTGTACAGCAAGACACCAAAGATGTCTCAAAGGAAATCTGAAAAGTGGAGAATGCAATTTAGAACAAAAAGGGCAAACATTGCTAACTCAGAGCTTGTAAACTTCCATTTCATTAAATGATGATGATAATGATATGAGCTCAGTAGCACTGCAGGACACATTTGATGTTAGCAAAATCCATTTTCAGAAGACTGCACCAAATTTATATAGGGTAATTGAATACTCTTGACTTTAAAGAAGTCACATATTTCCAAGTCAAATGTTTGATACCAATTAAAAGCAGATCAGAGAGATTCTATTGAGAAATCAGCTACAGTAAAACAGCCACACATGAAATCCAGAGACAAGGGGCCCTAGTAGCATTTAGTCATTAAGATAGATGTCACCCCTTCCTTCACTTTAGGAATACTTAGAAAGGTAACACCACTACTTTTTGTAAGTTATGAGTCAATCTTCTCTTATGCACACAGAAAAGTCTGTAGTCTATATATTATCAAAGCATGCTGTAGCATTACAATCACATTCCAGCCTCACCTGTTAAGAGGCATTTGTTGAGCACAAACCAATTCAGAGCATATTGGACCCAGTCAAATATTACCCCCAAAGGCCTTGGACTTTAATTGATGAATTATTAGAGGCTTATTTTTCCTCCAAGTCAAATATATATATTTCTTCCCATTTCCCAACTGTCCCCCCTGCACAAGTTCATTTCCCTAGATATAAGATCTTTCACTTAGCATGAAATGGTATTTAGGGACAGCTCCCATTTGATATAATACCAAGCCTCGAAGATTAGACAGAAGATTATTAACCTTGTTGTTACCAATCGTGGAATCTGGGATACACAAGTTAAGCGGCTTCCTTGAGTTTCATAGTGAGGAGTGAACTAAAACCATGTTTGTTACTTGTTATTCTAATTATATGAATACTCAGGAATTAATACAAGAATGATAGATAACATAGCATATATTGTTTTTAGTTATAAAATCCCCATATGTAAATCCTTATCCAGCTTCTTTGTGTTTTCTAAAGTATTAAGTAGAGCATTGATGTTACACAAAGCAAATGGTGAAAGCCAACAGCCCTGGGAATTTTAAAAATTCACACACACACACACACACACACACACACACACACACACACACACACACACACACACACAAGTTTGATAAGATAACTGTATGTGGTAGTGGATGAGAATAAGAAATTTCTTTCATGCCAGGTGTTGGTTGTGCCTTTAACCCAGCACTTGAGAGGCAGAGGCAGGTGGATCTCTGTGAGTTCAAGGCCAGCTTGGTCTACAGAGATAGTTCCTTGATAAGCACCAAGGCTTTGAGAAACCTTGTCTCAAAACAAATAAATTTCTTCCAGGATGTATACTAAAGCAAAGAGGACCATCAGAGAGAAACAAACAAATAAAAATTAAATCATAAAGAAAAAGACATTTTCTAAGATTGTCTGACAGTTTTGAAAGACTACATAACACACACACACACACACACACACACACACACACACACACACAGAGAGAGAGAGAGAGAGAGAGAGAGAGAGAGAGAGAAATACCAAAGCACACACCAACACAAAAATACATCTTCAAAATTTAAAATATTAAATAAGGATGATAAGAAGCCTTTTAAGGAAGAAAATAAAAAATAAACAAGTTTTGTATCCTAGCAACCATTAGGTTTGCTGAACTGGGAAAGATCATGAAGCATGTCCTCAAGGCTGTTAGGAAAATGGACTTTAGCCCAGAATCCCATAACAATTCAGCTATCAACAAAATAGGGTAAAATAAATACACATTAAATTGTACAAGAAATCAAGAGTCATTTCATTCCACACAAATATGAAAACTGACTACAGAAAACAAAAGGACACTAAGGAAGGCAAAAGTAAAGGAAATTACAAAATAACTCACTCAAGGAAGACAAGTGTGATATCTCAGGCTGAGAGTATGCTACAAAAGTAGGTCAAGGTGATGGACAAGTTGTGTGGGTGGTGTAGGTAGTTGAGCTTTGGTAGACAGGATCTAAGTGACAGTGCTTTTATGGTTTTTTGTCGTTGTTGTTTTTTGTTTGTTTGTTTGTTTGTTTGGTGGTTTCTTTTTGTTTGTTTGCTGGTTTGTTTGTTTTCAAGACAGGGTTTCTCTGTGTGGCCCTTGCTGTCCTGAAACTTGTTCTGTAGACCAGGCTGGCCATAAACTCACAAGAGATCCATCTCCCTCTGCCTCCAGAGTGCTGGGATTAAAAGCGTGCACTGCAGCTACAGCCAGGGAACAGATCTTAAAAGTATTTGTGCTTGATAAGACACTTAAACTAAATCAGGAAGCGTAAGAACCCCTGGAAGCTCAGGCCTCCAGAATCTTTTCCTAGGACCAAGGCCACCCCAATCACCATGAGGAAGAGGAAACTTGAAGCAAACAGCAAGAGGCTTTAATGAAAGGTGGATGTTTGTACAAATGGGCTCTCTCAGTATGCAGGCTAGAGAGCAGCCCCGTCCCCCAGGCACAGGCATTTTAAAAGGCAAAAAAACACAAGCTTAGGGAGGGACATGACCAGAGTCATGGGTTCCTAGGAGGCCCTTTGTCTTGAGGAGAGGGCTGGGAATCAGATGGCCTCCTGACCCACCAGTTGTAAAATCTGCAGACCTCAGGATATGCTTATCTTGCTTGAGCAAATGGTAGCTATCTCTTTGTTTCATAGGGACCCTTAATTGTTAATTATTGACACATTGGCCAGTGGGGCAATCTGTTTCCTCCATGAGCCCCTCGGGGAGGGTGGGCATCTAGGAATTCTTGGTACCCAGTTATTTTATGACCTTGTAAGCTGGTAAATTCCAGGTCCTAAGTCATAGTAGTGGCCTTAGTTTCTGGGTTAGGCTGCCCTACATTCAGTTTGGAGCATTTCCTTATCTGGGCTATATTTCTTTGCTAATTTTTAAGTCTTTCAGAAGGAAATCAGTCCATGAAGTGTCTTGTCCTCTCCACAGTGACACAATGGTAAGTTGTAAAGTAAACAGCAGTGCTGTGTTCTTTCACTTGTGAACTCTTCTTCCAACCTGGAGCAGTCAGAAGGATTTTCTAGAAGTGCAATTTTAAAATGTATCAACCACTACTGTCACCTACAATGTAGATATGGAAGACACAAATTGCAGACGAATTAAAGGGAATATAAATTGCAAAACTAGAGAACATTTTTCGTCTAATTTATAAATAATGCTGGATATTTTACAGTCATAGTAATTGGTATTTTTCCTGCTAAATTGATTTAAAAAAAATAAGAGAAAATACCTACAAGACATACATAAAAACTTAACATATGAAAAATGACCAAGGGGCAAATAAAATAAATATAGTATGAACCAATACAAAACAATAAACCCATATTTGGCTTGAAGAATAAGCTATTTGAGCCCAGTTGATCTTCTAGAACAAAATGTAAGTGGAAGAGCTTTGCAAAGAACTGTGTTAGTGCCCAGTATGTTAGTGAAACCAGACCTCTTTGAAGACTTCTGTAGTTTAAGCATGTTGGGATTCTGGTGACGGCTTTCTCCCCAGACACGCTCTCTTGCCTATATCCTCACAAGTAAGATGACCTGAGGGTCAGCTTTGTCCTTAATTTATAAGAACACCTATCTTATTCAATAAGCCTCCATTCTTATGATCTTGTCACCAAAAATGGTACAACCTTTCTAAACCATGCCTTGAAGATTCATATTTCAACAGGGAAATCTGACATTATTAATTCCTCTACACCTTAGAGCCAGTTGCAGAAAAAAAGTACAAGTCTTATTGCAAGGCAAAACTGTCTGACTTACTCTTTCATAAAAAGTACAGTATGAAAATCAACCCAGACATTGTCCTAGAGAGAATTCTACACTAATACTGTTATCTGTACAATGCAAAATCAGGTAGTTGCCCTCCCATTTCCCCATGAGTAATCCCTCTCTCTCTCTCTCTCTCTCTCTCTCTCTCTCTCTCTGTCTCTCTCTGTCCCCCCACACTTTTAGTATGATTTTAAATTCGCATTAACATTTTTACATGATAAGTTATGAAAATGAAAATTTGACTCTCCAGCATTGTTATAACTTACACAGTTTTATTAAAACATGAGTTACAAATACTATATTCTATAGTCATTAAAATATTGTTCACAAGTACTTCTGAAACATTGTGATTCACATAAATAATTTAATTTGTGAAGAATAGCCTAAGTATAGCAGTTTCTATACTGAAGGCATTTTCTTCAGACATTAGAGAGAACCTATTGAGCACATGAGTCCCCAGGCAGGCATTTGGGCAGCAGTAATGCATGATTCATTATACTCTGTCCACCAGTGGCATTTTAGGTTATAAAAAGGTCTCAAAAAAAGGCAAGAGCAACTAGGGGCAGAATCAAGTGACAAAGTGACACTCTAGCCAAGCATCTTAAAGAGGACAAAGTTAGTTGGCATATTTAATATCCTGCAAAATACAGGTCAATACACTCTGTTTTGAGGACAGACATGAGTAACTATTATTAAATGTTAATCTATGGACTGAGGATCTCAAAACATCAGATGTGATTTTCTACTAATAGAACATGACACTAAAACTCAGATACACCTATGGTACATATTAATAATATAACCGAACATGTTACTCAAATCACATGCCTGAAGTTATTATCAATTTTTATTTATGGAAGTATCTATGCAATATAAATGTCTAGCTGTTCTAAATACATATGAGATTGCTCTTTTTATTAAAATCAGATTAATTTCCAAGTAGACCAATTTTAACAGCTACTCTATGTTTTTGAAACCATAGAACAGAACCAAGATGCAGTCACAAAAGCTGAAAGAACGAGGCTTTCCTAATATCTCCTGTCAGATGAAGGGGAACAAAAGATTACTTTTATTTGAGATGAGGGGAATATAACATTGTATGGTCACCACATTCTATGTGTTTAGGGACCTTGCTGACCTGTGATATTCTCACAATGACAAAATCTAATAATGATGCATGTCTCTGGCTGCATCCCCATTATTAAGCAGTGAATGATGGCAGTTTTCATAGCATGGAAGACTTACAAGCAATATGGTCTATTATTTCAACAGGCCTATTATATTATTTATTATAAATAATGAAGAGATTTTGTTCAACTTTTATTTATTTATTTATTTATGAATGTGTATATTTGCACATGTTCACAGAGGGTATGTGCCAAGGCACACTTCTGGAAGTCAGATGTCAACATGAAAGAGTCAATTCTTTTCATCATGGGGGTCCCTGGACTAAACTCAGGTCATCAAATTTGGTGGTAAAGACTTTTACTCATTGAGCTATCTAGGCAAATATTAGGGATAATTTAAGTTGTTTAGGAGATTATGAGTAGATCACATGTAAATAGTTTGTTGTTTTCTATAAAAGTACAATACCTCAAGATTTTTGGAGTTCTTTATATTCTGAAATATTGCATTGGTATTACATATGACCATGCTATTTTATATCAGTAAAAAATAAGTTGAACTGGGATAGATTCTTTTCATATCAAATATAAGGAGAACATATCGATTAAAAAGTCTACTGTATTGGAGATTTTTCTTTGACAAATTGCCAGTATAGAGTTTTGTAAGTTAATTACATTTTCTTCAAGAAGAAACATTCCAAAATCTACTGTCTTAAAAATAGATGGCAGTGGAAATTTGTAAAACACATTTATTTGGTGGCATAATTTGTCACTCTAATATAAAAAATGAATCTTTCCACTGTTTTCACAAAAAAATGTTTTAGGCAATATTGTTATATGTGTAGGTGTGTGTGTGTGTGTGTGTGTGTGTGTGTGTGTGTGTAATTGCTTCAGAAAAGTGAAACTGAAATACAATTATCACAAATGCTTAATCTGAATTATACTAGTACACAGATAAGCAACATGTTTTCAAAACCAACTGTTGAGTAGGTTGGTGGAGAGTCGACAAAGATAAGAAAATTCACTCTATCTATCTATCTATCTATCTATCTATCTATCTATCTATCTATCTATCTATCTCTATCTCTATCTCTCTCCTCTCTCTGACTTCCTTTGTGATACTTCTTTTTAGAGGTTTCAACTTTCTTTCATATGTCTAGAAAATATGTTTTACAATACACACACTTTACTAGCATAGCTTTGCATTCTAATGAGTTTTCTTCATTTCTAAATGGGGATTTTACAGTCACAAATGTCTTCAAAGAGTAAAAATTATGGTCTGACCTGATTTGATAGATGGGGTAAGGGAGGCAGATCTATTCAGATTATTATTTCATCTGATAGACTGTTATATTAATCTTTAATGGCAGCAGGCAGACAGTAAAGGTTGTAGAAGGTTAGACAGTAATCAAAAAATGCATATTTAATCAGATGAATTCTTTTCAGGAACCTACCAAGAGCTGCTTTTACTCTTACATAATATTAATGGAATTCATGGATGATATTGTAATCAATTTTAGTGGCCATTAAGAAAATTACTGTGTGGTAAAAAATGAAGTTGGAAGCTCAAAGGTAGGTGCATTTGCCAATCATTTGAAAACAATAAGAAGCTGGCTGGATTTGCAAGAACAACATATAAGCCCTGAAATGAATGGATGGATTTTGAAGTTCATAAAGGATTGTAACTACAGGCATCAGAACTTTGACATACAGTATTTCCTAATTTGACTCATTCCTTTCCTGCTAAAGAAACTTATATAATTTGTTGATGCAAACTTGTTGAAATCATCCCTCTACTAGATTCATGTCACTGAAGGTGCATTCATAGACACTTGTATTTAATTAAATGATAATTAACAAAGATAAAAATCAAACATTATGTGCCACATCAAGCATCTGCTCTTCATTGTTGGAAATTTTCAATTCCTAATAATCCATTGTGAGGTAATGCAGCTTATGTAGCAAAGAGAGTTGATTAAGACCTTGAAAGGTTATAGTATAAAACCTGAAAGTGTGCATAACTCCTAAAAATAACCATGGACATGATCTTCTGAGGTAGGGTAGATAGTGTGTTTTCAACATCACTAAATCCAAAGAGACTGGTTAGCAAAGGTTGTGCTTGAGCACTCTGAAGTATAACACAGAAAGTGTATACTGTTAAAAACAAACTGTGCCCAGTCATCTTGATTATTAGTGTGAATTGGAGACCACCACTGCCAGCTGAACAGAGAAAGTAGCAAGCTGACAGATATATTTTGATTATAGGCAAGTTATTGTTCATTTCACCAGTTTTAATAAAACGAACAATAGGAAAACAAAAAATGAATATTTTTGAGTTTTATTTTTTCCACTATGAATTATTTTTTCTAAGTAGCTCATAAACTTTTCTTAAGTTTTTTTTTTTTTATCTAATAGTTCCATTTTGTTAGAAGCTACACTCCATAACTCATAAGAATTCTGGGGCATTGATCTCTCTTACATTCTGCATGCATAGGACTATAGGATTTTAAGCAACTTTCTCAGACCTTTATTGGCTTGTTCACACTAGATTTCTTCTTGGCAGGAATGCTAGCTGTCTTCAGAACACAAAAGAAGAGTAGTAACAATGGTAATTTTGTTTCTGTAGCATGTTCACACAGACCTGTTGGCAAAGCTGTAAAATTTCCCAGGCTCCTCTCTGTAAATGTTTTCCTCCACCCTCTCCCCCTGGAGATTACTTTGGTATTGACTAACTTCTGTCTTAATAAAAGGCAGATGCTAAATTGCTGATATCTGATGGGGATATATGTTAAAACCGGAATTTTGAAAATAATTAGTTGAAGGATGAATCTATAAGGATGGAGTTCTAATTTAATGGCACTTTCATCTCCTCAGGACAAATTCATTTCTTTATCTCTCCCTTACTTGAAGAGAGCAGACTGATATTGCAATCCAGGAAGATGATCGCAGCTCAACTCATCCTTCCTGTTACCCTGAACTCTGATATCAAGTCTTTAGAAGCATAAGAACATGAATTTCTATTAATTAATTATTGAATATTCTGTTGTGGCAGACTAAGCTAAAGCCATTTAGCAGAATGTTACACCAAGGGGAATCCTGGGGTAATGCATTGGAAGCTGGATGTAAATATCTGAATTTAATGCCTGATTCTATTGAATGTATAGTTTTTCCTATTATTATAGTGACATGACTAAAACCAGACAACTTTGAAATACCCAGAATGCTTCATGAAGTTCTGCAGAGCTCTGCCTTTGAAGTCTTCATCAACACAAGCCAAATGAAAGGGGTTTAAACAGGGATAGGGGGAATTTCTGCTTTGTGATTTGAAAAACTCATTATTTTCTAATGGGAACCAAACCACATTAGATTCTGCATTTCAGAGAATGTTAAAAATCTGTTATGACAAAATAGAGTTTGCTTCCAATTCACCTTTGCACCTTCAAAAGATATAGTAATGAGATATATTGTTAAAATTTACTTGAGTAGACTACAATAATATATAAGCTACAATAATGTTTGTAGAGAAAGTTTGTTAGTTGAAGAATTTTGTAAGACTTTTATTTTCAGAAGAAAGTTGTATTTTTCTATCCTCCCTCTCTTTCTCTACCATTTATTCTTTTCTTTCTATATTTTAACTTTCAAGTACTTTTAATTAGGCCAAAACAAAGTATGAAAACAGAAAATGTAACACATACAGGTGTAAAGATGTAATAGAATTTGTGGGAGTGATCAACTAATGACTGGTCTAAACAGAAACCCATAACCTGAGAAGACACTTGCTGTGTTGTATTTTGTTTTCATTCTAAAAATGAAGCTTGCTTTGAGTCAGAAGGTGGAGCTTACCACTAGCTGATAAAAATTAACCAGAGAGGTTAAGAAGACAGTGGAGAGTTGCGAGACAGGAAGTGGTAAGGCTGGGCTGAGAGATGATCTCAGCCCATTTGTAGGAAGGAACAGAAGAGGTAGGAGGTGACTGGTGACTTCTTCAAAGATTCTCTGATCATTCAGGTTCTTACCCTAGTATCTGACTACTGATTTATTATTGATAAAAAATAATTAGTTAAGATTTCATAAGCTCATCCCCAAGGACAAGGACCCAGATACAGGATATCCTAGAGATCTAGGATAGAATAAAATATGACTGGGGAAAAAAGAGGTCAATGAAATCATCCCTATACTCATAGATTTATATCTACCCTAACTGTCATTGGAGTAACTTTGCCCAGAAACTGATAGAAACAGGTGAATAAGTCCATTGTCAAACATCAGGTAGGACTTGGGGAATCCTGTGGAAGAGGGAGAGGAAGGATTGAGGCAAGCGGTGGAGTCAAGGACACCACAAGAAAACCCACAGAACCAAATAATCTGAGCTCATAGTGTCTCAAGAGAGACTAAACCAACAACTAGTGGGACTGCATGAGCCCTAGCTAGGCCCACTATATATATGTTCCCCTGTGTAACTTGGTCTTCTTGTGGGACTTATTACAGTGAGAGCAGCGATTGTCTGGCTCTGTTGCCTACTCTTGTTACCCATTACCCCTACCAGATTGCCTCATCCAGGCTTATTAGAAGAGAATATGGCTAGTCGCACTACAACTTGATATATCACGACTGGCTGGTATCCATGTATCTGAAAAGAAACAGATAAGGAGGAGAGAATGGAGAGGGGGTAGGGATGAACTGGGAGGAGAGGAAGGAGGGGAACTTTGGTTTGGATGTAAAAACAATGAAAATAAGAAGAAAAATATGTATTTTAAAAATAAGAATGAGTATTATAAAATTTAAAGGGAAAATTTTGAAGATATTAAAAATCCTGCATACCATGGTTCCACATTTTGTGGGAATGTAAATTAGAAAATAAAATTTACTGTAATATCCTCAAAAGTTAAAATCAAACTTCTATGTCACTTCCTGCTCCACTGACCTGTCCCATACCAAGGTGAATGACCCTCTGCTCTTGTCCAACTCCTGTCCAAAGCCCCATTCACCCCGATCTTTCTGGGCTTATGCCTGCTCTGAGTAGACCTGGATGGCCAGGGAGGAGCTCCCTGAGTCCAGAAACACCTCATTCTTCCTTCTGCTCCACATGCCTGTCCCATACCGAGGACACAAGAGGAGATGAGAGACGCCACTGCACCCACTGGAAGAATATATGGGAAGAATACAGAATAAGAACTCACTCAACAACAGAAAGAGCAATTTGACACTACCAGAGTCTAGGGACTCCACACCAACAAGATCTGCAAAGCTTGACACAAAAGATGAAGAAGAGATGGACCTCAAAAATTATTCGTGAAGATGATAGAGACTTTTAAAGAGGAAACAAGAAAATCCCTTAAAGAAATAGAAGGAAAAGCAAGCAAAAAATTACATGAAATGGAGGAAAAGACAAACCAAAAAATTCAAGAAATAAAGAAAGCTCTTAAGAATTCTAAAGAAGCCCAAGAAAAAACAACCAAACAAATGAAGGAAGCATTCGAAACATTTCAAGGCATGAAAGCTGAAATAGACACAATAAAGAAAACACAGAATGAGGCAATGATGGAAATGGATAGGCTGGATAAATGATCAGGAACTAAAGATGTGAGTATAACTAATAGAATTCAAGAGATGGAAGACAGAATCTCAGTTAATAAAGACTCACTAGAGGATATACATTCATCAGCCAAAAAAAATCTCAAGTCCAACAAATCCCTAACCTAAAATATCCAGGAAATATGGGACACTATGAAAAGACCAAACCTAAGAATAATAGGTATAGAAGAAGGTGAAGAAACACTGCTCAAAGGTACAGAAAACATATTCAACAAAATCATAGAAGAAAACTTCCCCAACATACAGAAAAATATGCCTATGAAAGTACAAGAAGCTTACAGAACACCAAAAACACTGGACCCCAAAAAGAAGTCCCCCCCAACACACAATAATCAAAACATCAAATCTACAGAATAAAGAGAAAATATTAAGAGCAGCAAAGGAAAAATGCCAAGTAACATATACAGGGAGAATATCAGAATCACACCCGACTTCTCAATGGAAACTCTGAAAGCCAGAAGGTCTTGGATAGAGATCCTACAAGCACTAAGGGAGCATGGATATCAACCCAGACTACTGTACCCAGCAAAACTTTCAATCACTACAGATGGAGAAAACAAGATATTCCATGACAAAAAGAGATTTAAACAATACATATCCACAAATCCAGTGCTACAGAAGGTTCTGGAAGGAAAACTTCAACACAACGAACATAACTACACTCACAAAAACATAGGAAATAGATAATCCAATTTTACCAAACAGGAAAAGAAACATGATGGCAAAATCTACACACAATGACACCACCAATAATAAATCCAAAATAAACAAGAACCAACAATCAATGGTCATTAATATCCCTAAATGTCAATTGTCTTAACTTACCCATAAAAAGATATAGGCTAACAGAATGGATACGAAGACAAAATCTATCCTTCTGCTATTTAGAAGAAACACACCTCTACTTCAAAGACAGGCATTATCTCAGAGTAAAAGGTTGGGGAAAGATTTTCCAATTAAATGGGCCCAAGAAACAAGCTGGTGTAGCAATCCTAATATCTAACACATTAGACTTCAAACTAAAATCAATCAAAAGAGATGAAGAAGGGCATTTCATACTCATCACAGGAAAAATCCATCAAGATGAAATCTCAATTCTGAGCATCCATGCCCCAAATACGATTCACAGTCATGTTTGTAAAAGAAACATTGCTAATGCACAAGCCTCACATAAAACCACACACACTTATAGTAGGAGACTTCAACACCCCCTTTTCAACACTAGACAGTACCATCAGACAGATACTTAACAAAGAAACAAAGGATCTGACAGAAGTTATGACACAACTGGGTTTAACAGATATCTGTAGAATATTCCATCCAAACACAAAAGAATATACCTTCTTCTCAGCGCCACATGGAACCTTATCTAAAATTGATCACATAGTTGGCAGCAAAGCAAACCTCCACACTTACAAAAGAATTGAAATAACCACCTGTATCCTATCAGATCACCATTCTTTAATGCTAGAATTCAACAGCAATACAAATTTCAGAAAACCTACATATTCCTGGAAATTGAATAACACTCAATTGCACCATTGCTGGGTTGCAGAAGAAATAAAAAAATGAAATTAAAGACTTCCTAGAATTTAATGAGAATGTAGACACAACATACCCAAACTTATGGGACACTCTGAAAGCAGTGCTAAGAGGAAAGTTCATAACTCTAAGTGCCCACATGAAGAAACTGGAGAAAAGTCACACTAGAGATTTGACAGAACAACTGAAAGCTTTAGAGAAAAAAGAAGCAAACACACCAAGGAGGAGTAGACACCAGGAAATAATCAAACTGAGGGCTGAAATCAATAAAGTAGAAACTAGGAAAACATTACAAAGAATCAATGAAACAAAGGGTTGGTTCTTTGAGAAGATCAACAAGATAGACAAACCTCTATCCAAACTAACCAAAAGACAGAGAGATCATGCTAATTAACAAAATCAGTAACGAAAAGGGGATATAAAAATGGACACTGAAGAAATCCAGAGAATCTTCAGGTCATTCTTTGAAAACCTGTACTCCACAACATTTGAAAATCTAAAGGAAATGCACAGTTTTCTGGATAAATATCACTTACCAAAATTAAACCTAGAACAGATAAGCAGGTTAAATCGACCTATAACCCCTAATGAAATAGAAGCAGTCATTAAAAGCTTCCCAACCAAAAAGAAGCCCAGGGCCAGATGGCTACACTGCAGAATTCTACCAGAAATACAAACAAGAGCTAATACCAGTACTCCTCAAATTCTCCATAAAATAGAGGCAGAAAGGACATTGCCAAACACTTTTTACGAGGCTACAATGACTTTGATACCAAAGCCACACAAAGATACAACTAAGAATGAAAACTACAGACCAACATCCCTCATGAACATTGATGCATAAATACTCAATAAAATATTGGCGAATCGAATCCAAGAACACATCAGAAAAATCATCCAACTTGATCAAATAGGCTTCATCCCAGGGATGCAAGGATGGTATAACATATGAAAATCCATCAATGTAATCCACAATATAAACAAACTGAAAAATAAAAACCACATGATCATCTCACTAGATGCTGAAAAGGCCTTTGGCGAAATACACCACTTCATGATAAAGATCTTGGAGAGAACAGGAATAAAAGGAACATATCTAAACATGATAAATGCAATATACACCAAACCAATAGCCAACATCAAACTAAATGGAGAGAAACACAAAGCATTTCCTTTAAAATCAGGAACAAGACAAGGCTGTCCACTCTCTCCATATCTCTTCAATATTGTACTTGAAGTCCTAGCTAGAGCAATAAGACAAGAAAAGGGGATCAAAGGGATTCAAATTGGAAAGGAAGAAGTCAGACTATCACTATTTGCAGATGATATGATAGTCTATATTAGTAACCTGAAAAACTCCTCCTGGGAGCTCCTACATCTGATAAACACCTTCACAAAGGTAGCAGGATACAAAATTAACTCAAAAAAATCAGTATCCCTACTATATACAGATGATAAATCCAATGAGAAAGAAATCAGGGAAACATCACCCTTCACAATATCCACAAGCAACGTAAAATAAATTGGGATAACACTAACCAAAACAATGAAAGACCTGTACAATACGAACTTTGAGACTTTAAAGAAAGAAATTAAAGAAGATACCAGAAAATGTAAAATCTCCCATGCTCTTGGATAGGTAGAATTGACATAGTAAAAATGCCAATCTTGCCAAAAGTAATCTACAGAGTCAACACAATCCCTATCAAAATCCCAACACAGTTCTTCACAGAACTTAAAAGAACAGTACTCAACATTATATGGAAAAACAAAAAAACCAAGATAGCCAAAACAACTTTGTGCAATAAAGGATCTTTGGAGGCATCACCATCCCTGACTTCAAGCTATATTATAGAGCCATAGTTCTGAAAACAGCTTGGTATTGGCAAAAAAATAGACTGATAGACCAATGGAATCGAATTGAAAACCCTGATATTGACCCACACACCTACTAACACCTTATTTTTGACAAAGATGCTAAATCTATACAATGGAAAAAAGATAGCATCTTCAACAAATGGTGCTGGCACAACTGGATTCAGACATGCAGAAGATTCCAGATAGATCCATACTTGTCACCATGCACAAAACTTAAGTGCAAATGGATCAGAGATCTCAACATAAATCCATCCACACTGAGTCCTCTAGAAGAGAAAGTGGGAGATACCCTTGAACAAATTGGCACAGAAGACCGCTTCCTGAACATTCTTGCCAGTAGCAAGACATTGAGGTCTGCAATTAATAAATGGGACCTCCTGAAACTGAGAAGCTTCTGCAAGGCAAAGGACACAGTCAGTAAGACAAAACGACTGCCCACAGAATGGGAAAAGATCCTCGCCAACACATCTGACAGAGGGCTGATTTCCAAAATATAAAAGGATCTCAATAAGCTAGCCCCTAAAACACCAAACAATGAAATTAACAAGTGGGGTGCAGAACTAAATAGAGAATTCTCAACAGATGAATCTGAAATGGCTGAAAGACACTTAAGAAAGTGCTCAAAATCATTGGCCATCAGAGAAATGCAACTCAAAACAACTCTGAGATACCACCTCACACCTTTCAGAATGGCTAAAATCAAAAATACTAATGATGCTGTATGCTGGAGAGGATGTGGAGGAAACAGAACACTTCTCCATTGCTGGTGGGACTGCGAACTTGTAAGAGCACTCTGGAAATCAGTATGGCAGTTGCTCAGAAAAATGTGAATCAGTCTACCTCAAGATCCAGCAGTTCCTCTCTTAGGTATATACCCAAATAATGCACATTCATACAAGGACATATGTTCAACCATGTTCATAGCAGCATTGTTTGTAATAGCCAGAACCTGGAAGCAACCTAGATGTCCCTCAACTGAAGAATGGATAGAGAAAATTTGGTACATTTATACAATGGAGTACTACTCAGCAGAAAAAAGCAATGGAATCTTGAAATTCGCAGGCAAATGGATGAAACTATAAGAAACCATCCTGAATGAGGTAACCCAGTCACAAAACGACAAACATGGTATGTACTCACTCATATATGAATTTTAGACATAGAGCAAATGATATCATCCTATAATCCTCTTCACCAAAGAAACTAGGGAACATGAAGGACTCTAAGGGATAAAGGAATGGACCCAAAGAATGGGAAGAGATAGGAACTCCTGTGCTAATTGGGAGCATGAGGGAAAGGGAGAGGGAGCTGCCAGATTGAGACCAGGAGAAGAGGAGTGGGGGAGAGGAAATGGAGGAGCAGAAATATTGAGTTGGGGATGAATAGAGGAGAGAGAGCAGGATGAGAGATACCATAGTAGAGGGATCCATTATAAGTCTGAGGAGAGATCTGGCACTAGGGAGATTTCCATTGACCTACAAGGATGACACGATCTGACAATCCAGGCAATGGTAGAGAGGATAACCTAAACATCCTTCCCCTAAATTGAGATTGATGACTACTTTTTATGCCATCCTAGAGCCCTCATCCAGTGGCTGATGGAAGCAGAGACAGATACCCACAGATATACTCTGAACAGAACTCTGGAACTTAGTTGAAGAGAGGGAAAATGAAGATTGAAGGGGTCGGTACCAGGCTGGTGAAACCCACAGAAACAGTTGTACAAAGAGGAGCACATGGACCCCAGACTACTGTTTGGGAGGCCAGTACAGGACTGATCCAAACCCGTGAACATGGATGTCAATGAGGAGGCCTCTGCACTCCAGGCAGCCCCTGGTAGTGCATTAGTAGTTTTCCCTGGTGTACAAAGGGACTTGAGAGCTCATCCCACATGAAGGGATTCACTCTTGCCCTGGACACAGGGGGAAGGGCCCAGGCCCAGCCCAAGCCCAGGATGAAGTGGTGGACTTTGCAGAGCCCTGTTTGAGGGCCCTACCCTGCCTGGGGTGTAAATTGTGGATGGGGTGGAGGTAGGTCGGGGTGGGGATGAGCGGAGGGAGAGGGAGAGGGAGAAGGGATCGACATGTGAAATAAGCTTGTTCCTAATTTGAACTAATAAAAAAAAAAGAAAAAAAGAAACTTCAATATCATTCAGCAGTTCAACTACTGTGTCATTTTCTAAGAGAACTGCCATCAGCACACAAAGTAGCCTTGAAGCTCCCTTGTGCATTATAAAACTGTTCAAAACAGTCAAGAAAGGCACAACTTAAGTGCACATAAGTGTTTCTTATAAACAAAGGAAACACTGCCAATTGTGAAAACACAGATGGAATTGGAGATCACCATATTAAGTTTTTCACCATGAAAAAAGAAAAGCACCAAAAGACAAAAATTACATGACTTAATTCATGATTGATTGAAAGAGAGTGATGTCACAAAAATCACCATAGAATGGTGCTAACTGGAGGCTGGGCTGTAGACAGGGGAAGGATGGGTGAAAGTTCATCAGTATGCAATAAGGGACATAAGCTCTGGTGCACACTTGTATAAAATGGTGACCAGAGATAACAGGAAACAGAGTGAACATTTCAACAATGTTGAGGAATTGAATTTGAAAGGTTTTGTCACAAACAAATGACATTTGAGAGGCCAGACAGTTTGTACTCATGAGCACATACATATTGCTATTGCAGAGAACCTGAAATCATTTCCCAACACCCATACTAGGGACCTCACAAGTGCTTGTAAACTCCAGAACCAGCACCCTAACACTCTCTTCTGAACGCCACAGGCATCTGCAATTACATGTGTACATTATAAGGCACACACACACATGCACATATGCATACATGCACACATACACATACAAATGAAATGATGTTTGAAAAGATAAATTTAACTAGATTTAAACATCCATTGAAAAAAGTAGACATACATATAAACAAGAAAATATTACCAGGAGCTCAGTAATTCTGTATAGTTTTGAAGCTTCATTTGTGTATTAGCTATGAGTAAATTCAATTCTATAAAATTAACAGAAATAAACTATGTATATAATACAATATGTTTTCCACAAGTTTATTAATATTATGGCATCATTAAAGGTATTGTGAGCTCTGAGGATTTGCTGGCATATAGTTTAAAATTAATACATGTAAGCATTGTAATTTCATCTTTCATCAGTGAAGTATAATGAATGTTCTGTCTGAATGATTCCATTTCATGAAATGATTAATATAAATATTACAGTTTTCATATCACAGAAACACAACTTATTATCCTCACAGTTTCAAATTAATGTTCCTTACACACATTGGGTCCATGATGAATGTATTATAAAGCTTACAAGTGACTTAAATTAAATTACATTTTCATAAAGCAAATCTGATCTCATCATCTCATCATCTCATCACCTCTGAAAAAAAGCCACTAATACCTGAGCTTCGGGACAAAATTTCAATTGCCATCTAAAAAGAATAAGCAATAAACATCCTGGAAAGTATTTCAGGATTTGCCATCCATTAGCTTAACATAACAGGGAAGTGGAGACTGAAGGTGGGGGGCTTCAGGGAGCTTTCTCAGGGATATCAATACTCTACTCCAGTCACCTTAGTTTGAATGGCAATAGCCCTCTTTGGACTTTGGGAGCCCACTCCACATAGAGGAAAGCTCTCTCAGTCTTCACACACACGGGGGGGGGGGGGGGGAGGCTAGGCCCTGCTCCAAATGATCTGATAGACTTTGAAGATCCCCCATAGAAGGCCTCACCCTCCCAGGGGAGTAGAAATGGGATGAGATAAGGGGTCAGTGGGGAGCAGGGAAGGAGGGGGAACTAGGGAACTAGGATTGACATGTAAAACAAGCTTGTTTCTAATTTAAGTTAAAAAAGAAAAAAATAAAACAAAAAACAATAACCCTCTAAATAGCATTACACACTAATCAGAAGTTTGTCTCTAATTAGCCATTGATTGCAATAATTGCCAACTTTGGTACAGAATCTCTTTAGGAAAAAGGCTTCGAAATATTTAAAAAATAAAACTATATAGGAAACATACTACATTAACACAAAATACGTTGCATATTAAATAATGTATTTATCCACTGTTATATTTTACAACAATAGTCGGTTCAAGTGGAAGGATATATATTTAATCCGTGGTAAGGTGGCTCAGTATGCAGTGGCTCTTGCTGTTAAGTCTGACAACTCATGTTCAGTTCTTGGGATTCACATAGTGGCAGAAGAGAACTGAGTCCTGTAAGCTGTCTTCTGATGTATTCCATACACTCAGAAAGACACTCACACTCCAAATAAATAAATAATAATTTTCATTTGAACAAAATGTAAATTTAAAATACTTGAAGAGTATACTGATGTCTTTCTTGAAGTAAATGAAATAATAGCTGTCAAAAAAGTATGGAAGAGCCAGGCATTGGTGGCCCATGCCTTTAATCCCAGCACTTCGGAGGCAGAGGCAGGTGGATCTCTGTGAATTCCAGGCCAACTCTCCAGAGTGAGTGCCAGGATAGGCTCCAAAGCTACACAGAGAAACCCTGACTGGAAAAAAAAAGTATGGAAGTTCTCAAGCCCATATGACTCCTAAAGGCCAGATCTTGGCAGTAAAAAGAGTGATTAATTTTGGCCACCCTCATGATCTTAACACCCATCAATAATGTATAACCAGTATTGAAAAGGTCAGTATGTTTCTCTAACAATCAACAGACTACAGTCCTCAAATACCATACTTAACCATGAAGGATGATATATGAATAATTATTTTTCTCTTATGATGCTCTTAATTTTTAGAATTATTTGATTTTCTCTGTGAGTATTTTGCCTGCATGTATGCTTGGTGCCTACATGAGGCAGAGGTCAGAAGAGTGCTTCATATGTCCTGGAACAGGGGTAATAGATAGTTATGAACTACCCTATGTGTGCTGGGCTTCAAACTTTGAGTCATCCTGTAATTAGCCAATGTTCTTAACCACTGAGCTGTCTCTCCCATGCTATGACTCCCTTCTTGATATATATCTCAGATACAAAACAAGACCTTGGGTGTTTATTTCAGCTTATAATGTCTGCCTACAGCCAAGAAAAATAGGACTATCTTCATAGATGCTGAGGTAAAATCTTAAGAAAAATGGGTTTCCCCACTGTGAAACACTATCTCTCATTGAAAGAGTATTTCTCAGAGCTCTGATGTGTCCTTCTGAGCCCTAACTGCACATGTCCCTGATCAAGGAAGGCTAAAAGAAACACTGTTGTCAAACTCATGAGTTTGGGGAAATTATTTTGGGTACCCCAAGTTGTCCTTTGATATTGCTCAATGATCCTGTAAAAACGACACAATAGGATTATACCGTTTTATTTAGAGGACCAATTAGATGCTGATTTCTGGTGTGATATCCACAAGTCGAATCTGAGTTTCATTTGCTTTTATCCCAAAGTGTCCACTACAACTGGACATTACATCTGGTACATAGGCAGCAGTAGTCATTGTTAGGATAGCACTGCCAATAGAACAATTATTTAACTGACTTCTCTTACAAGGTTTCCATGTATTTACTCTATATGCAGGAGTCTGATATAACAAACACCTCATTGTACTGTTATACATACTTATTATACAAAAGTTATGTCAAATTAGATGTAGAGAAAAACTTTCTTTGAACTTATCCTTCCACAGGGCCCTGGCACATGGTACAGCCAGCTGAATGATTATGATTCATCTTACTAAATAAGACTTACATTAACCATGATATTGAAAAATTGTCTTCATTAACTTTGTCTCCTAATGGTCCCCACCAAGTTGTAACAAAGGAGAAACAATGACCAACTTGTAAACTCACTTTGGCCTGTAAAAAGCATCTCAAGTTGTGCAAAACCAGCAGCCTTTCTCATAGTATACATTTTGTAGTGGATTTCAATTGGAAATAAATCAGGAGTCTTGCTAATTCCTAAGTCAAAATCTGTCCAGGGTGTTTCATATGGATTTTTTTTCTGTTTTCCTCTTCTAATAAAGGCAAATTACCCAATCATTTTCTTAAACATACCTTCAGTAGGAATTATAATAGTAATGACAGTTTCATTTTTTGAAAGTTACAGATTCTATCTCATATACCAGGGATATAAATCATCACCAGATAGCTGTCTTAAGTACTGGATCTTCCCCCACTGGTTAAGTTTTATTGTGGCAATGAGTCTCACTAAACAGGGCTAATACCTAAGAACTAAGTGTCCAAACACCTGAGTTCATGGGGTGGGCGTTTCTGATTGAAGACACCACATCTATCATCAGGCTCCTGAGGAATGTAGGTCTCATAAAATGAGAAAAATATGCATACTTATCAGACTAGGAAACTATAGCTTTACAAAGGATGCAGGATGTTTGATAGAAACACTGTTGTACTCAAAGACATTCTATCTTTGTAACTAAGATATGTTTCTTGTAGGTAGCAGATGCATATTTTTTCTTGAGCCATTCCGTCAGTCTGTATCTTTTGATTGGGGTATTTAGGCTATTGATGTTTAAATTATTATCAAAATATCTGTGTTAATTTTGCTCATCATGTTTATTTGAGGGGGTGTTCTTTGTATTCTCAGTGATATTTTACATTTTCAGAATTATCGCTTCAGTTTTCCATAATCTCTTTGCTCTAAAATGATGCTTCCTATAATTTCCTTAGGTTTGATTTGTTAGATGTAAGCATTCTTAGACTGCTTATATCACAGAGAGTTTTTCTTTCCAAAATGGAAGATAATTTAGTTGGATATATCAAACCAGGTTGGTTATTACAGTGTTTTAAATATTTAATGGCGTGTTCTAGGTTTTTCTGGCTTTCAAAATTTCCAGGGATAAATCCACTATTACTCTTTGGACACCAACCCACAAAAGAACACATACATACATATATACACACTCACAAACCACACACACACACACACACACACACACACACACACACACACACACACACACAGAGAGAGAGAGAGAGAGAGAGAGAGAGAGAGAGAGAGAGAGAGAGTTAAATTAATCTGAAAACAATGAATTTGATACATCATTAAAATCCAACAAACATAAAGTGCTATATGCACTTTGAAATGACATCTATGAACAAGATGAAAGCACTAAGAAAGCTGACCCTAGGTTGTGGAAGCCCAGGGATTCTAGACTGACAGCCAGAGAGCCTGCATGGAACCTAACTAGGCCCTCTGCATGTGGGCAATAGACTGGTCTGTTTGAGAGGCTTCTGGCCGTGAGACCATTCCTTGTGGTGGGATGCCTTGATCTGCCTTGATGCAGAGAGGAGGTGCTTGGTCCTGCCTCAAGTTATTGTGACAGACTTGTTGACTTCCTATGGGAGGCCTTAAGTTTTCTGAGGAGGCTTTGGGGGGAGGTGGAGGAGAGAAAGAGGAGGTGAGGTAGGGGGACCTGTGGCTGGTATGTAACATAAATAAAAAAATTAAGTAAAACAGAAAAAAGGTAACTTAGAAAAATATGGCATTAGGTCACTTTAAAACAAATTACATATCATTAAAGAGAAGGAAAAGAAGTAAATGAGATGTAATTAAAGCAGAAATTATTTTATTTCATTTTCCAGATACTCATTTAATTTTAATGGTGGGATGTTTTAGTCTTCACTATATTTAGACATGGTTTATCCACTGTACTTGTTAGGGCATATACAATTCGATTAAGAATGACATGAGTTATAATCCTGGGCTATCAGTTATGATATGTAGTCACATATCTTAGCAAGATGCTTTAGTTGGGGTTCTCTAGAGAAATAGAATTTATAGAATGAATCTCGGTGTATATACTGAAAGGGGAGTTATTGAAATGATTTACAGAATTTGGTTCAGCTAGTCCAACAATTGCTGTCAACCAACAGAAGGTTCAAGAATCCTGTAGCTATTCAGTTTACATTTTTGGATGTCTCAACTTGTCTTCAGTATATGCTAAAATCCTGAAGAAGTAGACTCTAATGTCAGTGAACTAATAGACTTGCCAGTGAGAGTAAGGATAAGCAGGCAAAGTAACAAGATTCCTTCTTTCATGTCCTTTATATAGGCTGCTAACCAAAGGTGTGGCCCAGATTCAAGGTGAATCTTCCCACCTCAAAAGATCCTTATTTAAAGCAAGTCTTTTCACTTCAAATTATGTAATTAAGAAAACTCCCTCACAGGTGTGTCCAGACATTTGAGTTTTAGTTAATTCCAGGTTTAGTCAAGTTGACAACAAGGCATAGCAACCACACAAGTTATATGAACTATAGAAAAATATGCAGGTATTCTGACCCTTATTTTCCCCATCTTTTCAATGGGTATAAAATCTCTCAGAACTGATTAAAGAATAATTTAAAGGTCTATTATAATTCTGTCCAATATACTATTTTGGCTTAATAAACACTTTGCTTGATTTTTGTTTTGAAAACTACTCAGTTCTTTTAAGTCATTATGTGGGGTGCTTATTGTTGGTATATTATACAAGCACTTGTATAGTGTTACACTTTAAGGTTTTAATTTCATACATTCTATTTAAATAAAGTGCTCTGATCAGAATTATGTCATAATCTTTTTAAAAATAACTCTTAATTCTTTTGACAGTATTAGATTTGATTTCTTCTAGTTTTTTAATGTTTTGAATCCAAAATTCCTACCTGTCTTGCTTTCTATATAATATATACCTAAGCCATAATATACATAAAGTTCTGTTTTCTCTCTTGTCACCAATAACACAGGTGCATACTTCATTTATCATAGCTAATGCTGAGAGCTACTGGTAAATCTGCACCTAAGAATAGCAGTTCCTTAAATAAGTGTTTCTGATATGGTATGCATTTATGTCTTCACTATTAAATTAATAATGAAACACTATGGGTTAGTTTAAGTCCTATTTCAGTTATAGAAACATCTAGAATGTTATTCTGTTAAGAGAATTTTTAAACATAACCTTATAAATTTCCTATGTTTATGTGATAGATACTAATAAAAATTTAATGCAAACAAAATTTGCTTTACAAAGACTCAGACTTTATTGTAATTTGAAACCAGCTGGGTGTGGTGGCACACACCTTCAGTCCCAGCACTCTGGGAGGCAGAGTCAGGTGCATGTGTGACAGTATTTGTGTGGAAGTCAGACTACAACCATGAGGAATTTGTTTTCGCCTTCCACTTTATGGAGTCCAAGGATCAAATAAACCCATGTGGCGAGAATTCACTCAGTGTGCCTTAGTTGATGAACCACCCACCATAATTCCTGGCAAAAATAAATGTACCATAACAATATTTTTTGTTCAGTTGTCTTAGTAAAAAAAATCCATATTTACATGAATTATAATCAAATTTCAAAAATAAAACCACAATATACAACAATTTATCAGAAGGGGAGTATGCAAACCAAATTATGCTAGAAGCTTCCTAAAATATATACATATATGAAAGTGAATTAAATTAAGTCATCAAATAATGGGGGAGAAATAGTACCAATCAGTCATCTCTTGTCATGAAATGAAACTTCCAGTTCCCAGATTTTGTTAAATTTAATTGAGTTATTGGCCAATGGGGTAGCATGGGAATTGCCCCAAAATTCAGACTGTTGCCACAAACTGACAGCAAGGTCCCACTGCTGAGAAAAACATCTACACATCACTGAACATGGTGCCTACTTAGAGCCTTCACTATCACATTGTAGCATCTTTGGTACAAGAATATAAACAGCTTTCTAACAAAAGAGAAACATAAATGCCACCGCACTCACTAACCACTGGATTTACAAAAGTGTCCTGTCTGCAAGGTAAGCTAGAGCAAAAGTGGTACAAAGTTTATGAGAGTGACCAACCAATAGCTGGTTTAACTTAAGGTCTACTCCAAAGGGTAGAATCCATACCCAGAACTTCTTTGGTAACCAGGAACCAGATTAGATAGTTCAGGGACCTGGGGTAGAACCAAATACCACTGTTCTCTTTCAAAGTGTCTCCAATGAGGTTTTTCTAAAAGAAAAAGAAAGAACAGCTTTGAGGTCACATTAACATTACAAAGACTCCCTATGACATTCTGCTCTACTTATAGATCAGTTCCTTCACCAGCCACCATCAGAGAAGCTTCCTCCTTCAGCAGGTGGCATATAGGAACAAATGCAGAGACCTGCAACTGTACTTTATGCAAAGAGATTTTGGTACACTCAGTCCTAAATGGGATGTCTCTATTAAATCCTTTCCCTCAGTGCTCAGGGAACTCTGCTGTAGAGGAGGCAGAAAAAGCATGAGCCAGAGGTGATGGAGGATCCAAGAAAACACAGCCCTCTAAAACTCACCAGACGGAGGCAGCATTCATGGCATCTTCATGGGTCTGCACCAGGTCTTCTGTGTGTATATCAAGGCTTCCAGTTTAGTGTTTCTATGGAATTCCTGAGTTTGCAAACAAGTGGGTCTCTGATTCTGTGCCTTCTCTTGGGCTCTTTTGCTTCTGTTTGTTTTGTCCAGATTCAATGTGATAGTTTTATCTTAGTGTATTTTATTATTATTCCTCAAAAGTTTTGTTTTCTAATGAAAGACAGAATGGAGTTGGTCCAAATGAGAGGAGATGTGAAAAAAAATAGAAAGAGTACAGGGAGGAGAATCAGCAATCATGGAAGATTATGTATGGAAAAAGACTTGAATTTTTAATAAAGGAAAACTAGTCTACAAAGAGAATTGAAACCACAGCTGGCATAATTCTAAATGGACAAAATTTGAAGTAAATCTCTTTTATGATCAGCATCTGCCTAGCAGTAATCTCCTTTTGAGTTAAAGCTATGTCTGGCCACTAATGTCCACTCTTAGTCACTAGTCTAACTTTACTTCAAGACTGGAAAAGGAAATAGTCTAGTAGCAAAACTGACATAACTACAAAATATTAGATACTTTCTGAGCCCATGCCAAAACAATATTTTTTTCTTTTACTTTATTTGGAATTTCATTTAATTATAAAAGTCTTACAGTAAAATAAAAATGTAAGCTGTTTTTGACTTCTGTATTTAATTATACTTTGTCCTGCTCCGTTTCCGGCTCCATATTGATGCTGAACTTAGTGCAGACACCCGATCGGCATAGCGCACTACAGCCCAGAACTCCTGGACTCAAGTGATCCTCTTGTCTCAGCCTCCCGAGTAGCTGGGACTGCAGGCATGCGCCGCCGCGCCCGGCTGTTTTTGACTTCTATATTTAATTAAACTTTGTCTTCTATTTTTTTTAAATGTGGTCCTATAATGTTAGAATGAACCTTTTCTAGAGAAGATAGCTTGCCTTTGATAACCTTAAGAAATTTAGAGTATTTCCCTAAAAAGTTAATGCTTGACAAGTAATTAAATTACTATACTCTGTCTTCCAAAAGATACCTTCTGCCTTTTGAAACGAAGATAATGAAAGGTAATTAGGATACATTTTATGATTATTCAAGAGAAGTTGGCCATACTATCTTGGAATATGACTTGAATAAGACAACTGCCCAAAGAATGACAGTTGCTATAGCTGTTCATTCAATAACTAACAGTGTAATACCATGTAATCAGGACTTACACCATGCACCTAAGAGTGAGTTTCTAGTACTGAGAATATGTCATTTAATATAATAAAATGCTAATATGATAGAATGCTAGTTATTCCAAATACTTCCTATAAAACAGAGCGATATTCATCTTTGTACCCTTTCTAGTAAGGAAAACTCAAAGGTTCAGAACAAGAAAAAAACCACTAAAAATCAAAAGCAATAGAAACAATAATAGTTTAAATTAGAAAATGAGATCTAGCTTGTGCAGTTCAGCAAGTATGATTCTGGGCTGTTATAAGTTCTGACCAATAGTAACAAAGGTAGAATTTGCTGCAACTAATTGTCTCCCAATGTAAAGATAATTATTTTCCTCCATCTTGAAATCTAAAATAGAAATATCACTCAGATAGAAATCTTACTAACAGAAAAGAACCATTGAAAAAGACTAAAATCCTCTGTGAGGACACCATTGAAACATGCTAAATATTCCTGACTTTCCACAAACAATCTCTTTTTGAGAAAAAAAAAATACACTTGTCTATGTCCATATGCAAAATTTAAATTTCTCAAAATTTATTGAATTTGTCAGTGTTTAAAAGAAAATGGCCTCCAATCCAAACACTAAACCACATTCAGTCCCACTTAGATTCCCAAATCAGATAAGACCATCACTCTTAGCTCTTTTTGAGCTGGTGGCCAGTGGGAGTTCCTTTTGATTTCCCTTATGTACTTCACAGAATGACCCTATTACTGAAGATTCTACATACCTGGGGCATATGACATGGAGGGATATAACTGGTGCTCAACTCAAAGCTACATCTGTCCTTGGTACAGTTCATAATGTTAGAAGGTGTTATGCGTGCTACCCCTGGAGAAAGTTTCAACCATCTACGAACTGTGCAAACTACAATAATAACCTGTCTGGCAAGATATGTTCACTGGCACAATACTCATATTTTAGTACATAATGCAACACTTATTAGAGAAACTTCGTTCAGTTTATGGGGATTACCACAGAGATCCACAGCTAGTCAACACACAGAGAATAAAAAACTTGGGAGTGCTCAACCCTAAATGAGATGTCTATATAAAATCACTTCCCTCAAGACTCAGGTCTTAAAAGAGAAGGCAGAAAGGTTGTAAGAGCATGAAGTGATAGATGACTTAAGAAAACGGTATTTTCCAAACAAAAGAAGGTTGTGGTAAATATGAAAGCACAGCAGAGTAGAGCATGTGTGAGAAGTAAACAAGCTCAAGTCAAAGTCCCAGCATAATAGGGGGAGGAGTGCATGGAGCCCCACTCCTAGCTGAGGAGTAATTGACATTTTGTGCCAGGAGAGGGAAAGTCAGTTTCCATCAAAGTTGTGACACTCCAGGACAAGCCTCATACAAAGAAGGAATCAGCCAAGACAAAGTGGACTTGGGTTTTTTTTAGAAGGTGGGGATAAGACAGGAGGTTGAAGTTGGAGGAATGGAGGAAGATTGGAGATATATCCTCCTCTCACATATATATATATGTGTGTGTGTGTGTGTGTGTGTGTGTGTGTGTGTGTGTAAGAATCAATAACAATATAATAAAAGAGAAAATGGCACAAAACACATATGTAACAGAATTATCAGCCCAATTAATTCTCCTGAATAATTTGAATCTAGTCTAGTTTTAGTTTATAATCAGGTTTTCCAAAGTTGTTTTACATTGGTCAGTTGTTTCCTTATATGTTATGAGTACTGTACAACAAAGGCAGATTTATCAAGTTTTTATAAGGTAAGTAAAACACATAGAATAATTAGTCGTAGTTTACTTTTGCATCATGACTTACAATGTTTTTTGCAAAGAAAATTTCATAAGTAAATGAAAAATTTCCATGTGACATTATCAAATATTTCTTTGAATTCAGTTAGAAAAGCACATGTTTTTCCCAGATATACTGTATATTTATATAATTTTGTTTCCAGAGAACAAAAATATTTATTATCTGTAATACCTAAGAATTAGATAATGCTGTGTAGCTTATCATATTATGTAGGCAACAATTTCTCCCTGTTATTGCTTTACACCAGGGACTCTCTGATAACATCATATTATTTATCTCCCAAGGCACAGGCATTATTACCACAGGGTTTAATCATATTTCTTAGATAGAAAGCTTTCTCCTTGACATTGTAGTGGTGGGAGAGCAATTGTTTTGCATCATCCAGGCACAGGATAAGATTTTACTCGAGTGGATTCTTTTTCATTTTAACTTATTGAAAGAACAAACTGGTGTGGATAAAGTAATATATCACAAACGTTAGTTCTTATTGTTGAACTTACAAATAATTTATTTCAATGGAACAATTATTTATTTGGACTGCTGCTCTTCCTCTCATCAAGGTTTTCCTAAATGACTGTACTCCTCAAAGAGAATGCATCATGCTTCAAATCAGCTTGGATATTTATAAGGTGCAATATTTCTTCTAGGAAGGCTAAGGATGCATCTAATATGAAGCACCAGTAAATATTAATTGTATTTGAAACATTAACGTATTATGATAACATATACTCATGATAATTACAAGTAGCCAGTTTCTTAAGGTCAGAAAATGAACAATTGAAAGATTAAGAAAGTCCCTGTAGCCAGGTGTTGGTGGTGCAGGCCTTTAATTCCAGCACTCCGGAGGTAGAGGCAGAGGATCTCTGTGAGTTTGAGACCAGCCTGGTCTACAAGAGCTAGTTCCAGGACAACAGCCTCCAAAGAGACAGAGAAACCCTGTCTCAAAAAAACAAAATAGAAAGAAAGAAAGAAAGAAAGAAAGAAAGAAAGAAAGAAAGAAAGAATGAAAGAAAGAAAGTCCCTGAGACTGATCAGGTTCACTAGTCCCTTCCCTCTCTAAACACACATAAAAAGTAAGGAATAATAAGATTACTGACTAATGCTGCCAGTCCAGATGAGCTGCATGGAAGGAGAGACTAAGCTGCCCGGCAGGGATCCTCTCCAAACTGCTGAGCTGCCTGCACATTGCTTAGTGTATGCTAGCTTTCCAGGTTCATGAGCTGTCATCACTGAAGTGGTGGGCTCTGGCTGTTTTGATATCTTTGAGTCATAGCTGCTCCTCTAAACAATCTATTAGCCATAGTCCTGTAAGTAACCCAAATAGAACTCATTTTTCCCCTTCAAGTTAGAGTCTGGTAGTATTTATTTGGCTCTAGCATCCGTCAGTTAACTGGGTTGTGTAAACATTCACTGTCTTCTCATGAGGAATATTTTCTGAAAGTACATTCTCTCTCTTTCTCTCTCTCTCTCTCTCTCTCTCTCTCTCTCTCTCTCTCTCTCTCTCTCTCTCTCTCTCTCTCTCTGTGTGTGTGTGTGTGTGTGTGTGTGTGTGTCTGTGCGCGCGCGCGCGCGTGCGCGTATGTGTTTGCAGTTTTTACTTTGTGTCTGTGCTTGAGGCATCATGTCAATCCTTGCAGAACATGAGAGTATATGGGAGGGCTTGGGGGATAGAAAAGGGAGGGAGAAATATTGTAATTATACTATTATCTCAAAAACAAATGCCAAGGAGAATATACAATTCTGTGGGTAGTTAGGCTTTGGGAAAAGAGCACTCATTTATACGCCAGTTTTGTTTTCATTTACTTGCTTGTGTTTGCACTCCATTTCTTGTATGGTCTAGGTGCTAGTGCATAGTGAAAAGCCTCTGAAATGACAAGCAGTGAAGAATGATCTAGGAGAACAGTGGGAGTTATCCCTTTGCTTCTGATGTAAAATAACACAAGACCGCATCACTGTCACTAGACACATTCCACAGAGAATATTCTTGGATTTTAATCTAAATATGTATAGTTTATGTGCATATGCATAGCCTTATAAACAGTTTGCTCTTCTCAGATTCTCTCTATTCATCACCAGAGAAATGTCTTGATACATATAAATATTCTGAAAAGGAATATTGCTACATTATTGAAAACTTTCAGAAGTCTTCACTAGCTATTAAGTCCATTACTTTCTATAGACCCAATTTTTTTTATTAGTTCAAATTAGTAACAAGCTTATTTCACATGTGGATTCCTTCTCCCTCTCCCTCTCCTCACCCCCATCTGTCCTCCCCACCCCTGACCTACCTCCCACCCCATTCACTGTCTACTCCCCCAGCAGGGTAGGGCCTTCAACCAGGGCTCTGCAAAGTCCACCACATCATCCTAGGCTAGGCCTGGGCCCTTCCCCATGTGTCCAGGGCCAGAGTGTAACCCTTCACGTGGGATGGGTTCTCAAAGTCCCTTCTTACACCAGGGAAAAATACTAATCCACCACCAGGGGCCCCCTGAATTGCAGAGGCCTCCTCATTGATATCCATATTGAGGGGTCTGGATCAGACCTGTACTGGCCTCCCAGATAGCATCTGGTAGACCCAATATTTGTATATAATCTTTATCATTGTCTTTTGCTCTGAAATTGCATGCATATGAAAAAGAAAAAAATATTGAGATGCTCTGACCAACCTAACCCAAATCCTATGATTAACCCCTTTTTCACATCACTTCTCAATATTTTGTTCCTATTTTGTGTCTTAGATTTTTTCTTAGTTTTGAAAATATTAAATTGACAAAACATTGAAAAAAATAATATTGCCATCCTTCCTGCAATAAAATTATATTGTTAGCAATAATTTGCCCTTTGTTCTTCAGTTTTTCTCAGAACATTAAAAAATGTGTTATGCTATGAACATTTGGTTGAACATTCTTTTTCTTTTTCTTACATCACAAAAATAATAACTATGATTAGTTTACATTGAAGAATTGCTTCATTTCTAGAACTTTCTCAAACCTTACTTTCTCAAGTCTTGGAATATGCTGTATGCTTTACCTCTGTGATTTGAGAGTCTGCTGACTCTCTATCTTCACTTCTTGAAACTGTTTTACTGTGAGGTAAAATTAACCCTATGGGGTGGTTTTACTTCTTCCTCATCTGAACCCTTTTGAATTTTTCTATATCTGTCTAAATAGAACAAGTATCTTTTGTGTAACACAGTACCTTCACCTGCAATCTTATTTCTCCTTTAACCAACATAATCATGGGCTTTCCATGATTGCCTCAATCAAGAAGAGTCCCAACACTATCCCTGGATCTGACCACTTCTGAGGTTTCAAGATATTTGCCAAAATTTTCAGTCCCAAGTTGACTTCTTTTATCTATCTATTTGGGTCCACTGATACCTGGAATTCATTATTTTCTGATGTCCTAAAGTTTATAACAAGTTGGACTCCTGTTGACATTTAAGATTTATTTTTTCTTATGCTCAGACTTCTGATGTCTAATTATACTAAGGGGGATTGGAAAATAAGACTATTCTAACAAAAGCATATTTATCAATTACTTTTGAAGTTATCCCTTAAATGGAAAGATACAACCCTAACTATTGATAGTCAAAAATTTTCTTTTATATTATAGAACAACACATAGAGGCCAGAAATTCAGATATAACAAGGGTTTTCTGCATGTTTCTCTGTCTATCTTAATGTTGGTCATGAATAAATAAATTTGATTTGGGGCAGGATAGATGGTTCAGTGAGTAAAGATATTTGCTTCACAAGCAGAGAAACCTGAATTCCATCTCTGGGACACACATGAAGGTAGAAGGAGAACCTACTCCCCAAACCTGTCTCCTTGCCTTCCTTAAATTCTCTGCAACATTCACCCACCCACCACATATGTTACCTGATCATAG
Organism: Cricetulus griseus; assembly: GCF_003668045.3. Taxonomy (NCBI): domain Eukaryota; kingdom Metazoa; phylum Chordata; class Mammalia; order Rodentia; family Cricetidae; genus Cricetulus; species Cricetulus griseus. The sequence goes on along the minus strand of NW_023276806.1, from coordinate 240,836,426 downwards.
TCACAACAAAACAATAAATAAAACATTTTAAAAAATACATTATAAATAAAATGGTCTCATATAACCCAAAGAAGCCAGGATATATTGTGTTCATTGGTCTTGAACTCTAATCTTCTGCTTAAACTGCTTTATTTGGGGATTTCTTTTTCATGACAATTACATAATGAAATAAAATTTTACTGATATATTTATCATATCAGGGTTATGTATTTCCTAATATTAAGAAGGGATGACTTCACTGGAGTTGAAATTCTGCAGGAAGTCAGCGTGGCTGCTCTGCTAAAGAGTATTTTCATATTAGACCAAGCAAAATGCTGTGGAGAGGCAGGAAGTAATAGTATCCTTTATGCAATGGCAAGCTTTATTGCTGACTATCCTACTCATGCTCCTTGAATATTTGGAGAAAGGAGAGTAAGTCTAGAAGAAATTAAGCCACAATTTAGGGAAAGAGTTACAGATTTCTAGTGAATGGGAATCATGTTTACTTTTTACTTTTCTTTTTAAAACACCATGAAGTCTGAATTTTCAGTATGATTTTAATGATCAAAATCATCTCTATGTAACCACTAAGCTTAAGGAAGACTGATTAGGCAAGCATTCTTTTGTAATTTCCAAGCAGATAAATAGAACAACAAAAACAATGTCTACAGTACTTATCGAGGATGTCACCGGACGGGTGTGGGTTCATGTGGGTCTGTTGAAAAAAGACTGAGAGACACTTTAAGAATGAATTTAGCCGTTTTGTAGCTGCAGGAGTCCCCAGCTTTAATGTTTGATGCCCTTTCCCTATACCAAGTGCATTGTTGTTTTTTTCAATATTCACACTTTAGCCAGCTGTTTACCATATCTGATCAAAATAACTTGAATGAGGCTTCCAAAAATACAGTGCCAAGTGTAAAATCTCCATTCATCAGTTACAGCAGTTTTCCAGGTTTCCTGAACCAAGTTTTGCATAGGCCTTTGTATCCTTGGGAAATTCCCAAAGTTCACAAAGTGGGACAAAAGTTATCAGGTCAACAAAAGATGGATTAGGCTAAGCACTAACTCTCCAGAGCTAGGACATGTGTGGCCCTGCAGGGGTTAGAGCTATTTGCTATCACTCCAGTGACTGGCCAGCTACAAGTTGTTGTAATTCATAGGTCAATGATGCAGTTATTATATACACTAGCACTGGGGGCATTTTATTATCTGAATTTTGTGAATATGTCAAAAACCTAGTAAAATCAGGCCTGAACTGTAGCTGATTTATAATCTATAAGGAAATCACAGTTGAGTTTCCTAATATACTCTACAGTTTTTACAATTCATTCAGACTAGTGGACACAGTAAATAAAGTAGTGCCAGTCAGTACCCTAACAGATACAATAGAGTTTACATTGATTTTATTAACTATCCTTTTGACTAGTGGTAACCTAAATGTACACACCTATTATCTTTACACACACACACACACACACACACACACACACACACACACACACACACACTTTGCACGAATGTACACATACACCGGAGTAATTTATTAGGTAAAATATTGACATATTTTTTTAAATTAGATCTTTAATTTTTGATTGTGTGAGTGTATCTGTGTAAAAGTATGTGCTGTGGGATAACCCTTCTGTACTCAGTGAATATATGTTGCTCTCATTGATTGATAATAAAAGCTGCTTTGGCCTATAGAAAGACAGGATATAGTGAGGTGGGAAAGCCAAACTGAATACAGAGAGAAAGAAGGACAAGTCAGGGACACAAGCTAGCTGCCCAAGAAACAAGACTCCAGCCGATTGGTGAAAGCCATGGCCATATCACTGCAATACACAGGTTAATAGAAATGGATTAATTTAAATGTAAGAGCTAGTTAGCAATAAGCCTGAAGTAGATGCAAAATACTTTCTAATTACTATTGAGCTTCTAAGTGATTATTTATAATTGACTGAAGGGCAGGAGAAAGAAAACAAGTATGCATAAGCGCATTTGCCCAAGGAGGCCAGAGGCATCTGACTTATCTGGACCTGAGATTATAGACGTTTGTGAGGTCCCAAGGGTGGGTGCTGGAAATCCAACAAAAGTCCTCTGCAAGAATAATATAGGCCCTTAATTGCTGAGCCATCTCTCTAGCCGATAGGTGATACATCTTGGATTGTCAATTTCTGACAAGTTGCTTGAATGCAGTAAATCTTTGATAAGTTAATTATTCAAATGGACTTAGCGTGCATGGCCCTGTTTTGACTAGGGAAGGAGTCGGGGAACATGCATTTCACATTTGAGGCAAGAGAGGAATGAAAAAGTACTGTTATTCTATTTGTGCTATCAAATTATGTAAAACCCTGCATCACTTGACTGTAAGGTATACTGATATCTTTTTTGTTATAGTGTGATGCTTTGAAATTCCCTGAGACATAAAGTACAACATAAATAAATGGTCAATAAAAAGCCTTTGCTTTCTCTTTGAACTGTTTTGGGAACTGCCTCATGCCATGTGTGCTCCAGGCCGAACACTATGTGCAACAAACACTTATCAAACACCTTACACAACACATAGCCAGATGGACAGAAGATCTCAGTGTTGATCTCTCCTGTATGCACTTAAGGACCAGGCCCCTGCTTTAGCAACCATGGCAGGCTGCAGAAAACACATGTAGGCCTCTGATTCAACATGTGTTTGACTTTGCTGGGCTTGCACTAGACACTAGAAGGTCAGATATCCTCCTCCTTGTGGCAAGGAACCAATCAACAGTTAGCTTGTAGGACTCTGAATGTGTGTTATGGCTCTGGGAGTGCTTTAAGGTAAAAATAGCACAACAGTGATGTGCAGAGCGTAGCAACCGCCCTCTGGTTGTGCTTCACAGCCCTGGGAGTGCCTATGGGTCACTGTTGCATACCCCTAGACACTCCATTACACTGCCCCATGAGTGCCTCATGGTTCCCCTGGGCCCTTCTTAGCCATCCACCAGGATGAGTGAATGAAGAACAGGAGCTAATGGGATTAGCTCATTAAACAATAAAAGACTCTTTGCTTTTGCATTGGAATGGGTGTCTTGGTGATTTGGGGGTTCAGAATTTGGGCACAACAGCATTGGTTGAGAATGGCTAGACTTACCATAACCTGTTGTGGTGCTTAGGAAGGAGCAGCTTGCACCAAGGAGCATATATGGGATACTTGAAGCCAGTTTGCTTGCTGTGCATGCATGCTGGCACTTGCATGTCCATAGGGTCATTTTTCTTCTGTGCTACTGCGTGTCACTAACGTTTTTAATCTATCTAAGCCTAGGAACTTACATGCTGTGCTACTGTATGAATCATGTTACTATTGTTTCTTGCTAAAGAATTTCCAACAAGTGAAGTAAAATATATTAGTAGTCACACTTCACATTTACATAAACTATAATCAGGATTAAACTATTCATTGACACACTGATTATTTGTTTGGTTTATGGGAATCAATGAAACAAAGAAGCTATTATTTTACAGTTTTAAAGTTCACATGAACACAGATGTAGAATCTTCTTCCCTTCCTTCCACATATCCTAAGCCTTTATCTCCTTACTTTCTAGTCCTATAAATTTGTTTTCTTTAAATATCACAAGTAAATGGAATAAACAGACACTTCCTTTTTACAACTGGCCTATTTCACTTAACATATTTATGTCAAAGTTCATTCATGATGAATCATTTGTTTGAAATCTCATTCTTATTTATATGAATAAGGTTATCTTATATTTAAACATTCATGATATGGGATGTCTTTCTGATTGCTGAAAATATGTTTTGCTTTTATTAGTTTATGAATAAAGCTGTTTTGACCAATTTCAAGGCAAAATATAGCTAGGTAGGAAATTCAAACAGATTTATGGAGAGAAAGAAGGTGGAGTCAGGGAGATTCTATGTAATCATGGAAGGAGTAACATACCAGAACATCACTGATAAGCTACAGCCTCATGGCAATACATAGATTAATAAAAATGGGTTAAATTATAAGACAAAGCTAGCCAGTAATGAGCCATTGGCCAAACAATTATATTTAACATTAGCCTCTGAGTGTTATTTCATAAGTAGATGCTGGACCCAGCATGCATGAGAGAAACCGGTCCAGTGGGACTGGGTGAGACAGAGAAAAATTGCTAAAGTCACATTTATATTACATTTGGCAAAATACCACTCAATAGCTATTTGAATTATTTTTACCTTTAGTCCATGGAAATACTACTTTAACATTGATAAACTAATATTTTATTATTAATTGTTTGCTATAATTATGCATGTGAAATCACAAAATTATATATAAACTTACGTTATTTTTAAGAACTGCCATATTCATTTATATAATATTCTGTAAGAGTTTCAGTTCTGCATATCCTTTCCATACTTATTGTCTTTTACTGATAGTAGCCACATGAATTTTCATAATTAATTATATTTTAGTGTTGGTAACTATATTTGCATAAGATTAAAGGTTTTAATAGTAAAATTCTTTACAGGTACTTTATAATTAAATCATTGTTCAAACAAGCATGCATTTACAGTTAACATATTAGCTATTTATTTCTTCTTAAAGTTTTGCCACATTTTTTTCCTAGGTAGTACAAAGTTTTTCATATTTAATCAAACTAATTATTTCTTTTATGAATTAAAAACATCTTACTTCATACTAAATGTTTCCCTCCATACTTTAAAACACACAACAACATGTAGACACCAAACATCCAGACACACAGAGACAGAGAGGAATGTTTGCTCTACTTTCTCATTAACCCTACTACTCTGATTTGTCTAGTAGTTTTCTGAATTATGCATCTAGTGTGTAATACCAAATTCATCAGAATCATCTGCAAGGAAATTATGAAGGAAATGCTCAGTTCATGTCCTGAGGTCTTGAATTATGCCTTTAAGAAAGTATCTGATAATTCCAAATGCCTAATAGATTTCCTGATGGTGCTATTTCATTAGCTACTACCCAGCTTTCTCAACTGTAGGTTGTAATCTGCATGGCAACCATGTTACGATAAATCTTTCTGCCAAAAACCACTGAGCCCCATCGCCATGTGTATGCTTTATGCCAGCTGCCTGCCCTAGTTAGGACCAAATAAATACCCAGAAACTTGTATTAGGTACAATGCTGCTTGGCCAGTGAATAGGACTCTTACCTGTTAGCTCAATCTCAATTATCATATATCTATATATTTTATAAGACTTATCGGAAGCCTTATTAGCTTCCATTCTTGCTGGTGGCTCACATCCTGCCACTGGAGGAGGCGAATGGGAAAAAGGGACCCTTCCTGTTTCTCCTTCACTTAAATATGAGTCTCCTTTCTATGTCACTTGCTGCCTGGATAAGCACTTCTCTAGTAGATTTCCCAGAATCCTCTTTGACTCCTAGTTCCATCTAACTTGCTGTCTCATTGGCCAAACAGTATTTTATTTAACAATCAATAAGATAAACATACACAGTAGTACATTGCCCATCATCTCCTCTTTTCTGTCTAAATAAAAAGGGTAACTTATCTTTTATAATAACTGAAGAAAACTATAACCATAACTATCTGTCTTCAACTCTATCAAAGACCACAGAAGGATAATATATGAACTCTAGAATTGACAGAGACATCTTGCTACCTGAACAGTCACCCAAAGTTTCTCTGTAAAGTTGGGGTATCCATCTTCAGCCCATAGGCCATAGTGTGTCTGGCACACTTCTCCATTTTAACAGGAACCCTTTAGTACTGTCTTGTTTTGTAAGTTCAGCAGTCACTTTCTTGTGGGTCCTGCATGTCAAGTTTATCCAGGCAAGAGCAGTTTCTTGCCCAAATGGCTAATCTTGCCATGTTGAAAGCAAACTCCATAACGAGTTTCTTCAATGCCCATACTCCTTTCTGACATAATTGGTGTGCCAGGAGCAGTTGTGTCTCATTACCAAGATAAACCCTAAACCATTTAAATGCCATATTTCTGTAGGTCTTTGAAAGGTTTGAAGAATACCTAACCATCTCAAATACATCTCTGTATATCTAAAAAACCTAACTAACCTAATTATAAGTTCTGACTATTATAGGTAAAAGATCTGTATAAACACAATACCTAAACAAGAGGAGACATATACCTATCACAAAATTGACCTTAAAGTTGTATCAATAAATAAAAATCTATACCAATGCAAAGTATTTATTCTTATATCCCATTCCCCTTTTTTTTCTTTAAAAAGAGATTGACTATGCTCATTATCATTTATAACTAAACCCATTTAAATGAAAACAAACATTTATAAACAATATTTGGGAATATGGGTGTTGTTCTTTCTAAACTGCTTCCTGCTGATTGGGGATGAGGTTTATACACCATAGGGATCATGATAAAACATAGAAACCTGACCAAGTCTTTGTTTTTGTAGTCTGTAAGCCTGTATCGTCTCAGGTTTAGGGGGTCTTGCTTGATCAAACCATATTAGTCTGGAAGGAATCAACAGCTTTTGATTTTCTGTGGAAATACAAGTAAAACCTTTATTTCTAAGTAGCCTGTCCTTAGACTTAAAATTTTAAAGTCAAAGCATTTTTAAAATGTCTAAGTTGGATTAAATTAGCAGCATTTATAATCAGATGTATTTTAACAGCAGTAATTCTTTCCTCAGCAATCAAACAATTTAAAGACAACAATATGGCATTTAGTATCCAGATTCTCTGTGTATTTTTCATCTCTAGGTGGCTTTTTTCCTATTCTACTTTCACTTCCTTTTTTTTTTTTTTTGAGGCAGGGTTTCTCTGTGGAAATCCCCCTGCCTCTGCTTCCTTCAGCAAATCCTACCGGCATTGGCCACCACAACCAGTTACTCTATTTCCTCCTGTTACTTTTTCTCTCACAAGCCTACATGTATTTTTAAATGTAGTGTAGACCTTTAGAGGTTTTTCTTTATCTGGATCTGTCTTTATCATCTCAGAAGTGCCGAGTACAATGCCTAAGAGCGCCGGGATGGCGCGAGCATATGGAAGCTGCTCCAATGCCTCTCAGTGGCCCGACAGGGCAGGCTGTGGCGGGCGGACAGCAGGTTTCCCTCTTTCTTTGGAAACCTTGGGGCATGGGGTCATCCCGCTCACTGACACCAGAACCACATAAATGAATATGAGGTTTGTGAAAATTTGACAACACTAAAATATTTTGAACATGTGACATCCAGAAATTAATCCAAATCCAAATGTGCAGTGAATTTAAGGCACTCCTGGTGGGCTCACCAAGCTGCATTCTGCAATATTAGCGCCGTATCAGTTCTGAACATATACTGTGTGCACTTTGCATTGTGTGTGCAGTCATACTATGCAAGGTTAATGAATAGTGCTGGGAACATCTTGGCTTAGGGTTTCTAGACCGCTGTATCGTAAGCTTTACTTATGATCTGCCGTACAAATATTTTCTCTCTTACAAACAAGATTTTAATAAAAAATTCAAGGACATCTAATATTTTACTGTAAAATTCTCCAGCATATAACTATCAAACTATCATATACTTTAATTATATTTTGTTGCATTTGATATAAAATTGCTGTTTGGTTTTAACTCTTGTTAACTTGAGCTTCATGAAACATAAAGTGAAATTGGACTCGTGATTAGGCTAGAATTTTCAATAATTTTTTCATTTGTCTTTACTTTATTGAACATAATTATTACCATTTTCCCTTCTACATTTGCCTCGTATTTTCAACATGCTCAACATGCTCGTATTTTCAACAACCCCAATTCATGAATGAAGACAACTCTGAAAGCTGTTGCTACATATACATATAAGCATACAAACAGATATAGAAATCTAACCTATTGAGTCTGGTAAGTGTAGCTTGCATGTTTATATTCTAGGACTGACTGACTGGTATTAGAATATCAATCAAGGAGTTCATCCCTTTGGAGGAATAAGTTTCTATCTCTAATCAATTGTTAAATGATTGTAACTGTATCTAAAATGACCCTGAATATACTTTTCTAATTATTTATTACATATTTATGACAAAGGGAATATGCAGCTTTGATATTCAAACAATCAAAATACTTATCTCAAAATGCTCTACATCCTATAGTACCAAATATTCAGCCAAAGTTTAAATAATATAAAAGTAAAAACTTTCCTCTCATTAGAATAAAAATTTGCTTTCTCTTGAGCAGATGGTAATATTATAGTTATCAAAACAGTTTTCCTAATGTAATCTTATAACTTATTATCAGTTAAATATTTGATTTTCATATTTATTTCATCTACTTATATATCTGAAATTGTCATAGGCCCTCAGACCTTAATATAAATGACACCATAATGGAAAATCTATTCAGGCCTTAGAAACCAGCACATAAACAGCAACACTTGCCAAAATGAGAAAAAAAGAAGACCTAATACATCCAAGGCCATAGTCCTGGGAAAGTACCTAAAGATGTTTACTTTACTTTTTGGCTTCTGTATTTCTGCTTCCAGCTATGTGTTCATGATAACTGAAATGTGTCAACCCAGGATGTGCTTAAAAGCTTATGCTAAGAAAGGCTCTACACAACTTGCGTCTCGAACACACAGTGGAATTGCCAGGCAGCTAGTAAAGACTTTCTTCTGACTTGAAGTCATGTCTAAGTGGTCTTCTCTGATGGAGGACCTCATAAAATTCTCTTGGCAAAAATAGGGCCATGAATGGAAAGATCTTTAGAAATCTTGTTCTAGAAAACACAGTGATAACCATTTTAAGACAAAGTTACAAATATTCACCAAAAGTGTGTAAACATCTGTTAAAAGGTGATGTGCACACTAATAATTCAGTGGAGATTAGATGATTTGAACACACATGCATGTTGTGGGACAGTTTTCTTTAGTTGTGAGGATTTTTAATACCACAGTTAGTTGTTGTATTCCTTCATCTCAGCATCAACAATATACAAAGCATGTGACAGCCATCATTACAGTGGTAGAGGCTGAGATTAACAATCAGCTGTGCTGCCTAATAATTTCTGATCTAAACAGTTAAATGAATGGCATTTTATGTAGAAAAACATCCTGTAATAGAGAAGTTTGACAGTTTAGCTTCTCCTCAGGGGTTTTTCATGTCATCCAATTGATGCCAGGTCCTCTACTCAGTAAGTCAACAGGGGCTTCACTGAATAACCAAATCAATAAGATCTCTATAACACTGCCTTAGGATCACTATCCATGAGTGGAATCCATGATAAGTACAGAGAGAGGCAAGTTCCAAAGGGAGGACATCTTTAGTGGACTAAGAAAATTTACCAAAGATGCTTACAGAATCTTTAGGGTTTATATAGAACTTTCCTCTGTCTGTGCAAAACCTAGATTTTCTCCTCATCTATTATCAAGTCTCATGTGTATTTTGAAGTCAGTGTTTTTTCAAGAAATTTCCAATCTTTCCTGTAACTAAGTTAAACTTGAAAGAAAATTTAAAAGCTATATTTGAATAATATGATATGTCACCAATAAAATTTTTACCATTCAGGTTGAAAATGATTACCATTCAAGTACACTTGATATACACAGAGGAAGAAATATGAAGATGTCTGCTAGGGAGACTCATCACAGTCTGTCATGGAGTTATTTCATGTTGTTAAGCTTTAGGTTTTGCCAAAGCAGAGTGGCATGTTGTATCAAATTGATTATACAGCAGAAGAAATTTCATGTGCCTCTGTCACACTGCCAGACACCTGTGCATGAAGACCTTTGATGCAGTTTTTCCCCTTATACTTATGGGTCACTACAGAACCAATTACAGGTCAAATAGTCACTGAGAAAACCATGTTTGCGCATTTCACTTGTGTGAGGGATGTTCTTCCCATTCTTGTCAAATTTCTGAATGCTTACTGCTAGGATTTTATAGGTTCCTGGCTGGAGTGGTCTTCACACTTCTGTTTTGATATGTAATCTTGTATGTATGGGAAATGCTGCTTCCCAGGAAACCAATCCTGACTTATGAATTTGGACAAAATTTAATTTATATCTTTAAATGTTACTGATGTTTTTACTTCATATGTTTGTTTCACATGTGAATTCTTAGATAAGGTAAAAAATCTGTAATTTTATTAAAACATTAATAACCACATAATAGCAGTTTTAAAATATGTACACATGTATTACACATTTTAAAAATGCATATAATAGAAGGGAAATGAAACTACTTGCACATATTGTATACTTAATGTCAAGTAAAATGTGGAGTTTTAAAACCTATTATCAGAATTGAAGACATTACTATGTGTTCATTCAATTAGCTTAATTTATCTTGGACTTATGACTGAGGAGTCCATCCCTTCCACATCTTCTTTGTTACCCTGACAAGCCTGAAAACCTCCACATTATTTTGAATTCTTTTCTAGTATTTTACTTTTGTTTTGAATAGGTTATTGTGTTAGAATGCAGCAAAACACCTAAAAAATAGCAATATAAGGGAAGAAAGTTTGTTTTGTTTCATAATTTAAGTCCAAAATCCATCATGGAAGTCTTGGAGACAGGAGCTTGAAGCAGCTGATCACATGACATTAAAAGTATGACAAATTCACCCTTTGTCAACTGCATACCAAAACTCATTAATTTTTAACCATATCCTTTCAACCCCTCACCTGATAGGGTCAAGGTTAACTCCTAAAGCAAACTATATTGAGCCTAACACAAAAAAATCTCCAAAGTGCTTAACAATTTCATGCTGTATTATGATCTTATGTTCACACTCATATGCCAATGATGAGCTGTGTTTGGAAACTAATGAACCAGAGTCAAATAAAATGTTACAAAGTAGATAAATTTACCCTTTATACATTGGGAAATATTCAACTTAGAATTATTTACCAATAAAGAAATACTATGAAGGAAAATTTTTATTAAAGTTAGTAACTATAGGGTTCCTTATAGCAATAATATGATTTAATAAAACTTCAATCTTTCCACAACATGGTAGCAATGAAAGAGTGTTTTCATATTTAAGCACTATAGATGTGTTATGAGAATTATGAGTCAAATAAAGGAAACCTATTGACAATGGGGAAATGATGCTTTAATGAATATACTGTCATTGGATTTTATTCAACAAGAATGATAATGTTTTATTTGTAATGTTTTCTTTGATAAGTTATCAAAAGCCAATCACCTTTTCCTGCAGTGGAAATTTTACAAATATAATCCTATCATAGGGAATATGGAACTTTTTCTTTCTTTTTTTTTTTTTTTACAAATGAAAATGTTGGAAGAGGCCAGGATTTGGTGGCACACACCTTTAATCCCAGCACTTAGGAGGCAGAGGCAGGCGGATCTCTGTGAGTTGGAGACCAGCCTGGTCTACAAGAGGTAGTTCCAGGATAGCCTCAAAAGCACAGAGAAACCCTGTCTCTAAAAACCAAAAAAAAAAAAAAAAAAAAAAAAAGAGAAGAGAGAGAAAGTTGGAAGAGTTGGTGCCCTTAAATAGCTAAAGAAATCACTTTGGTTGAAAATATTAAATAGAAAATTCAAGTAATAGGTAATTAATCTGTTTTGAACTGCAAGCCATGTGAAGTAGTAAGTTGAAAGCTTGAATGGTCTGGCTGCATCCTAGCATATATATGAAACATCTCTGATTACTGTGTCCTCACAGTGTTACTTAATCTCCTGTTAGAATGAAGGGACCAGCTTCATTTCGGGACCAGCTTCATTTTGGCAGCCATAACAGTGGAACATGCACTTGCCTGACCTTGTCTTGGTCACTAAGGTCTGATGCCTGCCCCTTTCGGCAGCCATGACAGTAACACATGCTTTTCTGACCTTGCCTTGGTCACTAGAGGTTAGGTGCCTGCCTCGTGACAAGGAACCAATCAGAAGTTAGTTGGTGGTGGTATGCTTTTACGGCTCTGGGTGTGCTTTACGGACAAGTGCACAGCAATGGTGCGCAGAGCATGGCAACCACCCTGGGAGGGCCTATGGGCCATAACAACCAGTTGGCCAATCAATACAGGGCAAGCCCTCCAAGCCTGGAGGCACACCAATCATGAGCCATGCGTACCCCTAGACACTCGCCTTATGCTGCCCTACAAAATCTCTCTGCAGCCGCTTTGAGCTGTCTTTGCTAGCCATCCGCCATGGCGGGTGGGTGAAAGACCTGAGCTAACATGGGGTTAGCTCATTAACAATAAAGCCTCATGCAGTTTGCAGCAAGCTTTCGAATCCTCCTGGTGATTGGAGTGACTGAGGTCCTGGGCTGAGACCCCAGAGGCCTCAGTTTTCCTGGGGTCTAACAAGTCAATCTGTAGCATTTGTATGCCTCCAATAACATATGGAATGCCATGTCATAGTTCTTGTGTTCATGTAAGCTTAATGTTAGTAACTTAAAGGTATGCTGTAATACCCATAATATTCAGTTACCTTCAGGTCATCATGTAGGCACTGTATCATCAACCATTAAAAGTAAAATGAAGAGTGAATAAAGTGAAATGGACATCCTAAGAAGGACTGAAATTACATGCCTTTTTTATCAGTAGACTGCACTGCCATGCTTTTCCCACTTGATTAATAATCATAGGTTTAATTTCTAATACATAATTTATTAGTTAAACTTTCTTATTCATGTGAATGTATCACAAACACAAAATATCCATAAGGTTAAACATTATCTATTATTTCAAGTATTCAGGGATAAGGGGCTTGAAATGGGGGCATGAAGAAAGTTTGATAGTCATGATCAGGTAAACATGGGCTCAAAACACTCTGTGTAGTAGAAGAGGACACTTGAGGTTTTGTGTTACACCCCCCCACACACATGGAATGTAGTCATGTACACTTTGTCACAAACTTTCACAACTTCATACACACAATAGATAGAAATCAAAATTTATGTAAGCATTTTTCCCCTATAGTTTGTTGACTCCCTTTTTATCTTCTCTGGAAAAGTATAAATTCTGGATCATATTTTTTATTTTATTATATATAATTATTTTAATACAAGTCTGTAAAAAGCAATAATAAGTTCCCTGAGTGTCTTGAGTCAGGGAAATTCCATTAGAGGATTTCTGGAGGTCCAAACCTCCAGTTCAGCTCCAGTCTACAATTGTATTGCAGATGCTAGCTAATCTGTTATTGAATGGCATAGCCTTAGTGGAGAATGCCTCCTAGTTTGCATCTCTACAGAGCTAAGCATTTGAATAGGCCTGCACCAGGGCAGAGGGCTAAGTGTGGGAGACAAGTGAGGACACAGGATGTTAGGAGCTATCTGACAGAGGAGTCTACCTGAGGAGAGAGAAATGGCCTCATGGCTAGGAAACAACGTTAGGAAACAGCCAGGAAGATGCTGAATAAAGAAGAGACTCCAGTTTTGCAGCATGGAACTGAGAGCTCTCTAAAGATGACAAGACACCTGTGTTTGGTCTTTATCGCCTTTGGGTGGCTAGGAATTTTCCAAGTCCATGCTCCCCCGACTCAGGACAAACCTCATGGCTACAACAGTTTGAGGCTGAGACATGCTGGGCCATGACACCTTAGCTATTCATTGAGAGGGAAAAATCACTATATCTTACTCTGAGAAAGAAATCCAACTGGATTCTTCCCTATTAGTTCATACTAATGATTTAGTTCATTAGGAACTAAAAACAAATATGATGTTTCCATGTGAAGAATGTGCTAAGCAATGTATTTACTTGGAGTGAATCTGTTTCATTCAGTTCAATTATTGAAAGCAGAATGATAAAATCAAATGGCTGCATAAGAAAGAGTTTTGAAGGTAACTCTCACTCCATGAAGAAAGCCATTCTGTCTGGTAGTTCAAGTAAAAGCACACAGGCAATGAATCCCTCTTTCTTTCTTTCTTTCTTTCTTTCTTTCTTTCTTTCTTTCTTTCTTTCTTTCTTTCTTCATTCTTTCCTTTTTTCTGAGAGCTCTCTACTGGAAAAACTAAGGTCATTTTCAATGAGATACACATCACTTAAAGCAAATCCTATTTTATTGATTTTCTTTTTAAAATTCTAGGTCAGCACCTACTCAACTGACAAAAGAATACATTTCAATACATGTTTGTGTAGTATGTAGAGATTGCCATCCACATAAGTTTCTCTTTTAATTAAATAAACTTAAATACATTCCCTTCCCTTGGTAGTGTGTGTGTGGAGATGTGTGTGGGCTCCTTTCCTGGAGGATAGTGTAGTCCTTTACAACAAAACTAGCTTTCAGACTCAGGATTGTCACTGAAAGTTTCTTCTGCTGATGGAATTTTGCATTGTAATGGAAACTCTTACAACAATAGAAACTCCAGGGAAGCCTGTGAAAAGAATGCATTTGCCAAAAACTGTAATGTGTTACAGAATGTACATCCCTGGGATTCTCATGGCACTCTTCCCTTTGATTTCCATACAATAATAGCTTGTTTTCACACCTGTGATTTTCCTGGCTCCACTCTTGTTATTCCCAAATGGTATTTTGTCTCATTCATTTCTACAGATAATGCTATTGTGTTCCTTAGTTAACTTTGATGTTAGCATTTTTTAAAATAGATGTTTGACTTAATCAGATTATGTTTGTAGCTTGGTTCTGTTCACCTGCAGCAACTTCACACCCCAAACCGTATATAAATTCAGGAGTTCATATAGCAAGTATGATAGAATTGGATAAGGTTTCCTGACAGTCAGAAATAGAAGCCATGAAATAAGCACAGTGATTGAATTAAGAAGAGAGCAGGAGGAAAGCACTTCCTACTTCATGCATTTGATATGTCTTAATGTCTTGGGATTTTTGAAAATAACCAAATTAGGAATCTTAGAAAGGGAGAGACTAAACTATTACAAAATAAGACATCAAAAATCCTGCCAAATAAATTTGATGTAGCAAACTAAGTAGATAAAAAAATGAAAAGGTTAAATATTTCAAGGTCAGGGGCTCAGACATAAATGGCATAGCATCAGAAGGAAATGATCAGACTAATTAGAAATTAGATGAGGCATTTGTTAGGTTTATTATTTTATCGTACAAGAAATTCAGATTATATATATATTTGGGCTCCAATGTCCTGACTGACACCAAAGTTCAGGGGGCCTGTTCAGTCAGTCCTATGCTGGTTTCCGAGCTGTCAGTCTGGGGACCATGAGCTCCCCCTTGTTCAGGTTAGCTGTTTCTGTGTGTTTCCCCAGCTTGGTTTTCACCCCTTTGCTCATCTAGACTCTTATACCATCTTATACCTTCTCATACAATTATTAGGGATGGTTAAATCTGATCAATCACTTAAAACTGATCCAATCTTTAACTTCTTGAGTGTTCATTCACAAAGTTAAGTCTGTAAATTGGGGTTAATATTACTGTTGCCCAAATCATCTTGAAGATTTGATAATACCATTTATAAAATATGTTCTAACACATAGAACAGGTGAACATGTAGTGAATCAAAATGTTTCTCATTTTAAAAATATACTTATATTTATTTACAGGTGTGTGTGTGGGGGGGTCATGTGTGAATGTGCTGCCATGCATGCTGGAAAAGTGTATCAGATGCCCTGGAAGTAGAGCTTCCAGTGGTTGTAAGACACCCAAGACGAGTACTTTGGAGACTTGCTTATCATCTGAAGGCATGGCCAGTCTCTTAATATCTGAGCATTTTTCCAGCACTGAGAACATTTCTTTTAAAAGCTCTCCATATCCATCTTGAAGCCAGCATATGGCTGCTTATGTTCACCCCAAAGCATATTTAGTACTATTTACAATTATTCCGCCAAAATTGCATAATTTTTTAGAATTAAAACTATGTTTAGCATATTTGTGTAGCTAGGTGTTAGACACACAAATTAGATTTATTTTACATTAGTGGGGAGCATTATTCAATTTATAAGAAATGCTTGGATTTTGTTTTTTTTTCTATATTCAAATCTTCAATGCAGAATTTTATTCAGCTTGCCTAATTAGATGTCTCAAGGACAAAGGTATAGAATGTAGTAAAATTTTGCTTGCAACCATAAGTCCAGAATCAACAGAGGTGAGGAACCACAGACTGAAAACTCAGAAGTTTTGGGCCCTTTCCATCTCAATTGCTTTTTCTGGCATTTTGTTGAACTGCTCTAAAGCTAATGTACTTTAACCATTTCCAAGATATTAAACATTAGTTTTCAACTAGATTCTTTTTTTTTAATTTTTTGAAAAAAAAACTAAATTAGAAACAATCTTATTTTATATATAAATCCCAGTTCCCTCTCCTTCCCATCCTCCCATCTGCCCCCCCAATGACCTCCATCCCACCCCTCTTCTGCCTCATAGAAAGGGTGATACCTTCCATGGGGGGGAGCCATCAAAGTCCATCACATCATTTGGGGCAGGGCCTAGGCCCTCCCCCCTGTGTCTAGGCTGAAAAAGTATCCCTCTATGGGGAATGGGCTCCCAGTGTTCATTCCTACACTACGGATAAATACTGTTCCATTGCCAGAGGTACCATAGACTGCTCAGGCCTCCTGACTGACACCAAAGTTCAGGGGGCCTATTCAGTCCTATGCTGGTTTCCGAGCTGTCAGTCTGGGGACCATGAGCTCCCCCTTGTTTAAGTCAGCTGTTTCTGTGGGTTTCTCTAGCTTGGTCTTCACCCCTTTGCTCACCTAGATTCTTATACCATTGTATTTCTATTTCAAATGATGACTGTTAAGTGACCGTTTTCTTATTTACATTATGACCATTCTCAATATAAACTCTTAAGTAATAATACCGGATCAAACATCCTAAGATTTTCAGGAATTTTGAGGCAAGTCAGTTTTAGAATTTTTATTAACACTGCAGTCTGTCAACTGTGTTTTACTACATGCCAAGCCTGGATATGATTATGTGTTCTTGAGTCTTGTTCTCATCTGAAGTATTAAAAATTAAAATTTGATACTCTGCTCAAATATGTTTATTACACAAAGTTGTAAGCCTGGCATTAAGTATAACAATCAATAATGCAGCTCTCAGCTGGACTGGGCATAATGGGCAGTTAAGATGAACTGAAAGGGTATGTGGTTGTATGGTTAGTTTCCCCAATCACTGGAGAGGTAATAGCAGGAGTATTGCCTTGGAAATCAGAACCAGCAAAATGCCAATGTATCATTTGATAAGGGGAAACCAAATTCCATTCTCTTAGCATACATTAGAAACACATTCTAATAATGTGGTGTCTTCACCCATAATGAAATAAAGCCTCCTAGTGTGCAGGGATTGCAGGGATACAATTGAATTCTTTTGTTTTTGTTTTTTTCATTTTCTTGAGTCATCATTTATGACAAGGATGAGCTTCTCATTGATGTAGTTGCTCTTTTCACCCATACTCCTGTAAGTAATCTAAGTAAACCCATTGGTTCACCAAGACAGACTTGTGGAAATTGTTTCATTGGCCTGTGGTCAAGACAGGGTACCATACTGAATGAGCAAATATTTACAAATTTCCCAGGAAAAGTCAAGACAATCTTTGGTGAAGTCAGTTAAATTTGAATGAAATTCATAAAACATATGTTAGCAAATTAAAAGATGTTCTATGAGAAAATAGCACCTACAGTAATTTCAGATTCTTTGTCCAAAGACCTTCTAGAGGAAGAACAATAGGGTAATTGTGAAGTGGTGATTGTAACAGTAATATCTCATATATAACTAGAAAGGATTTCATAGATCATACTTCTTAAGTTTCTCAAATGAATGTAAAACTCCAGGGAGGAGACTTAAATGCTATTGAAAAAAGAAATTAATCTTTTAATCTATAAATATGGCACAACTCTTTGATCCATGACAGTGTGAAAGGTTTCTAAGTGACTAGGCTTAAACTCCTTGATTATAATAGAAAAGCTAAAAATATTTGTTTATAAAATATATTTTTGGTCTGACGTTGGTGGCTCATGCCTTTAATCCTAGCACTCAGGAGGCAGAGGCAGGAGGATCTCTGTGAGTTCGAAAGCAAGTGCTGGGATAGGCTCCAAAGCTACACAGAGAAACCCTGTCTCGAAAAATATATATATATATATTTGACACACATCTCATAACTGCACTGAAAGTGAAATATCATAATTATGGAAAATGTTGTATGGCTAAGAGGTAAAGAAACTACTGATTAATGAAGTGCATTAAATAAGGTTAAACATTAATTAAAAGTAATTACTTCCTAGTTTCAAAGATTAAAAAAATGAATAAAAAATGAATGCTATAGGTTAATGTAAAAGTAAACAAAAGGCAAAATGGTTGAATATTAGACATGGTATAAAATTTAGTATTAGACATATAAATTATAAAAAAGTATTATAGTACCTTTAATGGTGATATTATGAATCTTATATATGTTTGTAATATATGTTTATTATATATATTTTTAATAGAGAATCAAAATATCTTTTTTATTTAACTTAAATTCATTCCCTAATTAAGATTGTTGTATACATTCATATAGATATATATGTATATATACATATATATACATATATATATATATTGTATTGTATCATGAATTGTACTTTGTATTATTAATAAAAAACAGAGTCAGATATTAGGGGAGCAAATTAGAGAAGAATCAGAGAAGCACAGCAGCCAGCCACTAGCGAGCACTTACCTCTATCAATGCTCAGACAAAGGGGTGATATTGTCCTCAGACTACATCTTCAGGATGCACAAACTTCACTGCTCCTCAGACTGCCTCTGCCTAGACTATCCTGAGTTCCTGTCTCCTCTCACCTTATATTCTCTCTTCACATAACTATATGCCTTCTAGTCTCCACCTCCTTAGTGCTGGGATTAAAGGTGTATCACTCCAGGTGCTGCTATCACATTTGTGTGAGCTGTTTCACTTTTAGACAAATTCAATCCAATGTAGTACATGGTGGCCTTGAACTAACAGATGTGTCTTCTTCTGTCTCCCAAGTCCTGGGATTAAAGTTGTGTACCACAACTGCCTAGCCTCTATGGCAAACTAAGGTAGGCATTATTTGCTATATCATAAACAAAATATAATCACACTATATGCATATGGTATTACTTATTTGTGAAATGAATGAATAAATAACAATATTGAAAAATAATGTGTGGAGTTAAATGTCTTCATTTGAATTTCATTTGGATGATTGATGACTACCTTATAAGCCATTGTAGAGCCTTCATCCAGTAGCTGATGGAAGCAGAAGGAGACACCCACAGCTCAACACTGAGATCAACTCTGGAATGCAGTTGCAGAGAGGGAGGAGTGAGGAGCAAAGGGGTCAAGACCAGGCTGGAGAAACCCACAGAAACAGCTTACCTGAACAAGAGGGATATCATGACACTCAGACTGATAGCTGGGAAGCCAGCATAAGACTGTTCCAGACACCCTGAAGGAGTATGTCAGTTTGGAGGTCTGGGCAATCTATGGGGCCTCTGGTAGTGGATCATTATTTGTCCCTATTACAGGAATGGACTTTGGGATCCCACTGCACATAGAGGGATAATCCCTCAGTCTAGACACACAGTGGAGGGTCTAGGCCCTGCTCCAAATGATATGATAGACTTTATAGATCCCCCATGGAAGGCTCCACCCTCCCTTGGGAGCAGAAAGGGTTTGGGATAGGGGATGGGGTATAGGGGAGGAGGGGAGGGAGAGGGAACTGGGATTGACATGTTAAAAAGCTTTTTTCTAATTAAAAATTGGTGTAATTACAATTAAAACAAAGATAAATGAGCTGACTTCAAATTATGCCAATGTCATATTTTGTGATTTTGCTGCTATCCTGTGTCTTGTCATTGATGCTAAAGCTATACATTCTAGAAATAGAAAGAATGAATTAAATCTATATTGAATATCATCTCAGTAACTTGGGGTAATAAGTTAATATTTCTTAAAGATGACATTTAGATTTTCTCAGGGGAATGCTTACAATATTCAAGTGTAGATGAGAAAATGAATGTCAGAAAACTCAGTTTCCTCTGGGAACCAGTATTATACTTATAATGCTATTCTTCTTTGTATCTACTCAAAAGTCAGAAATAAGACAGATTTGGTGAAACTCACAAGCTTTACCTCTACAGTTCCATTTTTACAACAATACAAGGTGAATACAGGATAATGGATATATTCTGTTATCCCATTATAATTCCTGAATAAGCACTTAATAAACACAAATAAAATTGCCTCTGACCCAAGTGGTATGTAGTAACACCATTATCTCACTTCCTATGCTATGTTGCCCTAAAATGATTTTAGTCTATTCATGTACATTTTTAATCAAATTTATGTTTTGAATAAGTAGAACAATATTCTTAAATAATATTTTAGAGAACTGTGTTCTATGAAAACTCAATTTAAATTAAATAAAAAGTTTGTTAGAGGAGAAACTGTGTGTGTCTCTCATTAATCATTCAGAAAGTCATAATTTTGCTACTCTGCTAATAGACACAGTTCTCTTGGGCTGAACTGATGAGTGTTTGGTTGAGTATTAGGGTGGGAGTTTCTAAGGTACCATTTTGCCAAATCGGAAAGAATTGTGATGGGACAGTGTTGTTCATTTTACAAAATGTAAATTGCTGATATTTCATTGTGTTAAGTTAGAGCAATCAGTGTTAAACTCATCTCAAATTGGATACTCAAGTCTGCAAGTAGTAACTATGAGACTATTAGAGCAAACCATAAAATTTAAATGCTTGACTTTTCCTTTTCTATTTTAGAACCAAACCCCCAGTATAACTTGTTTACACATTTGTGCTGTCAGACATCCTAAGTCAGAAAAACACTAAATATTTAAAATAATATATTTCTAAGAAAGGCCCACATGTTTCTTTTCCCTTTTAATCTCTTTTATAAAACATGTTTTTATTCTCTCTCTCTCTCTCTCTCTCTCTCTCTCTCTCTCTCTCTCTCTTTCTCTCTCTGGCATGTGTGTGTGTGTGTGTGTGTGTGTGTGTGTGTGTGATTTTAACTGTGTTCCACATGTCTCTCACTCCATGAAAGTGAGAAAAGGAAGCTGGAGCTACAGTCTATTGTGAACTATCAGACATGGGTTCTGTGACCTGAAGTCTAGTCCTATGGAAGAGAAGAACACACTTTTTAATGTTGCATCACCTCTCTTTCTTTAATCCTTACTTTTTTTTGGTTTTGTCAAGACAGGGTTTCTCTGTGTTGCTTTGGAGCCTATCCTGGCACTTGCTCTGGAGACCAGGCTGGCCTTGAACTCACAGAGATCTGCCTGCCTCTGCCTCCCGAGTGCTGGGATTAAAGGTTTGGGCCACCAAAGCTCGGGGGGTGGGGTAATGGCTAATAATACTTTCATATATGTTAGGTAATACCTATTGTAAATACATTTTGCATGACTTCTGGTCTCAATTCCAAAGTCATTCTTCATGTATGTTTGTATATGACTTCTGAGGAACTTGAAAATCATCACTAATACTTTATTTTATTGACTAGCCAACCAACAAATAAGTGAAGGCTGTAAATTACAAAGGATGGAGCTTCAGTGAAAGAACAGAAAGAAAACAGAAAGAAAGCCGCCCAAAAAGAAACTGCCCAAATGTCTCTGCATCTTCAAGAGACAAAATATCAATATAAAACCACAGGCCCATTGACTCGTGAAGATTTCATAACAAAATGAGACATTATTTAATTCTACCATTTTTAATTGTACCCTAGTATGGTTGCTGCAATATGATGGACAATGGTAGCTGAAGCAACAGTAGAAGAACAAACACAGAAGCCATTAATCCAAGAGTAGGGGAATGAAGCAAAGACACAAGAGGAAACTCAAGCTTCTGAGATCCCACAAATACAGTAAACATGATGCACAATTTATGCTCAAGTTAGAACAGAAAAGGCCAAATAAATAATATCCTGAAGCTGAAGAATCAAATGAATAACAAAACAGAGCACTTTTGAATTTATATGTGTAAGGTTTGCTATGCTTACGAACTATAGCAATTAAATATATGCCTAGGGTAACATCTTCAAGTGACAAGAAATGTGGTATTTTCCTACGCTCTTTCTATATTTTCTTGGCCTTTGCTTCTATAAGTCTCTTATAAAGTAAATAATTGTTATATATATATATATATACATATATATGCATATATATTATATATATTACTAAAATTGGAAATGATCTATTTAGAAGTTGTGTTCACAATATGTCACCTATTTTTCTAGTTATACAAACATTCAATGATCCTTTATAATCAGCTGAAAGTACATCATTATTTTAATAACTTGAGGACACCTTTCAAAAAAATACATCTTATACCTGAATAGTATTTCTTTTAGGTAATGCTAGGGATATTTTTAAATGAAGGGAAATCTGATACAAGTGTCAAAACATGCTCAAGTTATTTATTGAATGATTAGTTTATACATTTGTCTCAAGTCAGAATCCAGGATTCTAAAAGTGTAAATTAGTCTTAATTCTTCATTTAAGATTTTCAAACTTGAATGCTTGACCTATTTATGTCTACCACTTATGGGCTATATTTGGAGAATAATGATGAAATATACATTACTCTACTTTGTAAAAAGAAACTATTTTATTAGTATTGATAAAGTTCAAGCGAATGTAAAAGGTTCCCTCTACAATTAATAAACTGAAAACCTAGTATGATATCAACTTGACCTCAGAGGGACGATTAGAAAGATTGTAGAACTATTTCATAGAGTGTAGTTTTCTTCTCACCACTTCTATAACAAAGATGACATTAAAAAGAATTTCCCACACTGTACAGTCACCCTAAGAAATGCTTCTACTATAAATGACAGGTGGAAGATTAGAAATGATGCTGAACTGAGTTTTACATTTCCCATGTTTCTTGGCCTTTGGCATTGTGGAGAAATGACATTCAAAATTTCCTGTACTGGTTTTTCACAGTAGCTGGTAAAATCCTGTTCTTACTTTGCCCTGACAATCTGTCAGAGCAGAATTAGTTTAAAATCCTCTTACCTCTCTTTTGATGCACAATTGAACTCAAATTATCTTTATACCCAGACAGTATGACTTTAAGAAAAGTTTGCTTCTTGACATATTAATATAAATATAGTAATGAAAAGTTAAGTGCTAAAGGCAATTGTTTATTCAGTGGGAGGTCTAATTTACAGATGTGTTTCTTTCCTAACGTAATTCATACTGGCATTCTATCACAGTTTATGAGACGATATGATAACGTGATACCATATGAAACATATCTCATTCAAAAATAAGCTTGAAATTGGGAAATATTGTTGATCAGTAATCTTGTGAAAGGGCAGTGGTAATTTAGGTGAAACACTTATCAAGAGGACATTTCAAAAGATCTTAATGGTCTACATGTAAAATAAGAGACACACATCATACATATATATGGTAGTCTTATATCATGCTTGCAGTGATTATCAGAGTTTAAAGTCTTCACTTTAATTGTGGAAATGTATTCACTTGGGAGCAAAGTGAGGAAGGCACAGATATCAAAATCTCAGTTGAAAGAAAACTCTAAGTAGCTTTAGATGCTCTGGAGATAATTGAAAAATTCACTGTGCCATAGGTTATTTTAGTGGATATTGAAGAACATGGACTAGAAGACAGAGAAAAATGATATATAAGTAACCAATCATGGAAGTGGATCTATTCTACTGTTAGACATCAAAAGCAATATGTAAAGCATAGGGCTACTACAGGAAGGCATCCCCGCCACTTGCAGAAGTTGAAATCACCATGCATATATCTGAACACTGGGTGATCACTGGCCTATTAAAAATCAATTAATTTTCTTTTGAACAATAGTACTGGTTAGGTGATTTAACAAAAAGTCAATGTCTTCATATGATTTTATTTAAAATATTTAACTAAATTATGACTCTACTGACTGACATGTTCATAAATGACAACACTGAGTTTCAGACAATAGGTCTAAGATAACATATTTGTCATGAGATTAAAACCTTGATCAACAGCTATGCTATGGGATATATATTTCAATGTCACTTAGGTTCATGGATTGAATACTCAGACTACCAAGTCTGTGACACTGCAAGGCAGCTTCACACTAAACATTTGAAGTCTATGATGGAAGTTAGGCCTTTGGAGATTCGCACTTGAAAAGCATTTGGAAAACTCTCTCTCCCTCTCCCTTCACTCCCCCTCTCTCTCCCTCTCTCTGTTTCCTGACTACTATGAGATGGATGCTCTTCCTGATATTTCCACAGTTCTGTATTGTGATATCATAACAAAATCATGGACTAAAAATGAGCCATGAGCCCAAATTAACATTCACTAATTATAAGTCAATTAGCCTTGGAATTTTGTTATAATACAGAAATCCAGAATACCATGTTCAAAATAGTATAGTTTGAATTAAGGGAATTTGAAATAAAATCACATTTTCCTTACTGTGAAGCTGTTTCTCAAAATGTTTCAGGAAAAGACCAGTAATGAATACTTCTCTGCCATAGAAAGATAATTCTCAAATCATGATAGTCAAACAGCTATAAATTCCAATGCTGATTTTGGTAGTCTGTAGACCTTTTCAAAAGTATAAAGGCAATTTCACACATATGCTCACTCTTTCTTTCTCTCTGTCTGTCTCTCTTTTTCTCTCTCTCACACACAAAACATGAAAATTTTAGTAATTAATCTAAGAAAACACAAAGTAGATATGATAATACATTTCAAACTACTACAATGTTTTATTCACATACACAGATACTACACAATAAGTAGGCATCTCATTTATTTTATTTTATTATTATTATTATTATTACTATTATTATTATTAATTCAAGTTAGGGAACAGGCATCTTATTTATAAAGACAATATTTAAGCAGGTGTTTATGTGGTCAAATAAATTTCAATTCTTAGATCTAACAACCTCAGTAAAAATTCACAAATTTTAAATTTGATAATTTTTAGAAAAATTGCTTTAGAGATTTTATATTTGGTTATCAAATAAAAAATAAAGAGTCTGTACGTTTCATTTTTTTTCATGACTATGAAAGACATGGGAAAGTTTTTTCTATATAAGTGAAGCTCAAGTGAGAATAAACTGACAAGGGAGATGCTATTCTTACAGCTAGTCACATGTATAAAAGCAAACTTTGTTTATTATGAAATATATGAGCATATGGATTGAATATGAGCTAGAAATGATTTTGTAGCACTTACCTCTCTTAACATTTCTGCCCATGTTTGTGGATTTATCAGAGGAACACGGACAACGTCCTTCACATCTGATAGAAATCTGTTTTTCTAAGACACATGCTTGATATTCTAGTTTGCACTGTGTAAATAAGAGAAAAAGAAACAAAATATTATCAAGTACATTTATATTTAATTATACCAATAGAAAGTCAAAGATGCTTAGGCATATTATTTGTACATATAAGTTCCAAGTGTTTTCATTCATATCTATAGTGCTATGGGACATCCTACACAATCTGTATAACTAAGTATTACATTGACAAAACAGTACAACAGTACTCAGGGAATCATTCAGGTTAGAAGACGTGGAATAGCACAACAGCACAGAAATTGTCAGATCACTTATTCTAGATTACAGAACTTTAAATTACAAAAGGACAGAAGAACAATGTAGAAACTGACAGTCCATCTCCTGAGTTGTGCTTTGGACACGTTTCTGTTCTGTTTTAGTTATTTGAGAATGCATGACATATGTCTCTTATTTCATTCTATGCTTGGTTCACTGACTTGCACACCCAAGTGGCATATCATACCTCATTAAGAAATTATTGAAGGCTTTGCATTTATTAATTGACAAACATGACACATATACAGACCAACTATGCATACTTATATACAAAATCAATATAGCTTATATCTTGCATCCATAATATGATACGTGTGCCTAAATTTTATATAGGTACATATATTGTGAATATACTCACAATAACTTACATGCATATGCATCCTTTTAAATCATAATTTATGAGCTTTTTTTAAGTAGAGTTTCTGTAAGTCACAAATTTTAATAAATGTGAGTTGCTCATATAACTTTACTACCCAGATTTTCTCATGGTAGTTAGCATAATACTAACATAATTGAAGGAAAACTATTAAAATATTATAAAGCAAGTTATTACATGCTTTAATGTAGTTTTGTTTGGGCCTGAATTTATTTTTCTACAAACATGACACGTTATAAAATGTTAAACATATGTCTTAAAATCCTTCTTATGATAATAGTTTATAGCTGAATACTTGATATGATGAAAAATTCTAATCCATATTTTAAGATGTGATGATTATCTTCCTACACAGAAGAACTGTCTGCTGATTCTGATGTAGCATGATTTCTTTATAAATCACTCCCATAATTTTCTCAGAGCCAATTATTTTTAAAATTAAATGAGATAGACATTTCGGCTCCAATGTAAAATCACAGGAGAGGAATTTCATGAGCTTACATCAGGAAGCAAAACATACACCCAGTTACTCATCATATCACTAACATCCTCGAACACTTCATGTTTCTTTGTTAAAAAACTCTTAGTGGACAAACAGAATGCTTAATTGTCCCTGCAACAAATGAATAAAAATTTGGACAGTTTTGAAGAAGTTTGCAATTGAGAAATGGTTCCTCACTATGACAGTATTTTCAAAACTAATCCAATGATTTAATAATTGTAAAATGATTTTGAATATGCTACAAAATGTTCAACATCTAATTAAAGTGGAAATAAGTTAATTACAAATGTTTCGATGAGAGCTAAATTAGGTATTTTTATATTTTATTGTAACTTTGGTAACTCATTACTGTAATATTCTTTGGACTTGATGGTATGAAAGCCATATTCATTACACAATTTATAAAATGTTCAAGTTTAATTTTGAGTGGCTCATTGACAAACCTATAATCTATATTAAGAATTTATTTTAGAATTTGTATTTCTTGTTACTTTCTTCAAAATTCTGTCATTTCACTTTTATGTCTTTTTTCGATGCAGTTAATTTTAGGAGTGAATTTTGTGTGTTTTTATGTAATGTGGTGAATGTTGGATTAGTAATATGATTTATTTGTTTAATAACATTTATTTCATTCCATCTAAGTCTCAAGTAATATTGTGGTAAAGGAGATGGGCAAAATATAAAACAATTTGAAGTTCTCTTTAAATTTTATATAATAGGATAAAATTATCTTTGCAAAAATATTTCTTCATAAAGGAAACAGTTTTCTTCTTAAAATGATCCAACGAAATGGCCTTTTTTCTATAAACTTCTGGAAAGAACATAAAAATCATATGTATAGGAAATATACTCTGTGGACATAACTATATGGATCTTATTCACTTTAACCAAGGAATCACTTAATATTGATATACTTTGATTACTTTTTGGGAAAAATGAAGAACTTTTAAAAAACAGTTTAAATAAAGGACATTAGAATATTAAAAATCTCTTTTTCAAGTAATCTCATCTGTATCCACTGACTGCATTTCTAATTAACAGTGCCCAATTTGCTTAATGAGCAAAGAGCTGAAATATATAGCAAGGTATAAATGAACCAAGTATCACAGAAAGGGCATGCTTGCTGATCCATAGTTAGCCATAATTCAAATAATACAGAGAAT
This sequence comes from Cricetulus griseus, assembly GCF_003668045.3. Classification (NCBI taxonomy): domain Eukaryota; kingdom Metazoa; phylum Chordata; class Mammalia; order Rodentia; family Cricetidae; genus Cricetulus; species Cricetulus griseus. The sequence continues at coordinate 240,808,961 of NW_023276806.1, read as the reverse complement.
GACATGATTGATGCATTCTGTATTACAAAGCTGATATCTTCCTTGGTGTTGGAAGATAGTTCAAGAATTAAGTTGTATGAGGAAATTTTTGACTGCTTGTGAGAAAACTCCAAGAAAATAAGACCTGAGTCTTGTGACCTCAGTATCTTGAAAACCTGGAATTGTTCTTACAATATGTTTTTATGTTTCTTCCACGAGTGGTGGATATTAGTGAATTTACTTCAACTGTTTTCATTCATAAACATGGTTTTGTTATGTGAGGCTCTACTTTGTGATCATATACTTTACTCAGATGACTTTCCTTAACCCTCAGACTAACTGATGCTCTTAATAAATTTGACTACTGCATGACACTTTAACCTGCCTCACCACCAACTAAAGAAAGCATAAAACTTGGAATGCTTAAGTTATGACAAATTGAGAAAAACTAAAGACAGAGAAGTTTTTTGATACTAGTCACAAGATAGTAAACTCACAGTCATTGTGTGTTAGGGTTGGAAGAGACAGATATAATTTCCTTTTCATCCTAGATGTGATCGGCAGATTTTTGTATCACTGCAAAGTGAATGCTAAAAACAGTTCACCAACCCTTGGCCAAAAATGTCTCCATCTGTTCCTATGCTACAGAAGAGAAGGTATTATCATTGAGAAACTCTATCCTAAGCCATCTGCTATGTCTCTTTTTGTTTCAATCTTTCTTGGACTAATATATCTCTTTAATAAACCCAGCACCAGCACTATAAACACAATAAGAACAAGCATGAGCAGGATTTCTCACTCTCACCTGGGACAAAGCCTTCTATAGAAAACCACCTCCACTTGTTCCCCGTGAAAGACAAAGATAAAAAAACAAGAACAGATTCAACTTTAAAACCATTCTTCCAACTGGGATACACAACTCACATAGAAATATTACAGCTGTGATATCTCAAGTCAGAAGTGAAATATAGAAACAAACACATTGCAACCATCTTCACCAAAGTGGACACTAAATTATCATTCTCTGTATATGACACCCTCTTGAAAGAATAACACATTATTTTAAGAAATGTTTATTGTTCTCACCAAAAGCTTTATTTAGGGGAATTTATTTTTACACTATAGAAGTTTATTAGTTCCCTCCTTATCAAAGCAGATGGCCTATACCAAGTGAGTGTATGACATCAAATCCATGTAGCAAATAAAGGTATAGAGAGTACCAGTTTGCTCCAAACTGGGACAACAATCCTTTGCTATCAAGCAAGACCAGGGTCCTTGGTTGTTGGACTTCTAGATCAAGAAAGGCTGATTAGCTCTACTAAATGTAGTCTTGTAGAAAGCTTCCTACAGTGAAATCAATCTCTGAACTTGGAAGAAAGCTCTCTCATGAAATCATTAAAAATGAAGCTTAGGTCTTTTAGGTATTTGAGAGTATAATGATGTGTCCTCACTTAGACATTCCAATTAATACTCAAGAATTACACTTGAAAGATATCCAACTAGCTTTTTCATAGTTTCCACCTTTGAGGCACCAAATGGTGAAATAATCTTTGAGCTCCAAATGTCTGTTGATACCTTTTTTCATATGTTACTACTCTATTTGGATAGCTGACTCAGACCCTGTTATTGTGTTATTTGAGATTAATATGTCTTCATTGGGCTGTGGGAGCTTTTGCAATTCAATGATACAGTACCTTTTTATTTTAACAAATAGGCTCAACAACAGAATTATCATAAAGATATTTCATGAGACTTCTTTGCAATCTACAAGAATCTGATATATTATGAATTGATATAATCTCTTTTGGTCAGTTTTGATGTGATGGCCAGACACTTTAGATACTATATTGTCACAATTTTTTTTTTAAATTATATGGAAGAATTGATGCAATCTTTTTTAACTGTCTACATGTGTGTAAAATTATTGTGCAATGCCAAGTAGAAAAGCCAAGTGAAAACCTACTCAGATTTCTAAAGTAAAATTTGATGGTTGATACAATTTGTTTAGCTTGTTGAATCTGTGAATTTGGAGAATTATAGGAAAATATATAATTTACTCCTGTAGTATATGCCAGTCAAATCCTACTGTGGCATTTCGACTCTAAAATTCATATTATTATGTCTATACAGAAATTTTCCAGCTTTAAAGTACAATTTTCCTCATAAGAACAACATTTTATATTATTTTGAACATTCACATTCTTATAATACTATTATTTTATTTATTAAGTATTACATGAATGTAACATCATGCTTAAATAAAATTATATTTGTTCTATATAATATCCATTTATTCATGGCAATATTGTATCTGAATACCTCTGCTGCTATCATCTGTGACCTTATTATAGAACTTAATATGTCTATGCTTCACATTATTTTTGAGGATTATTTATGAATTTTGTATATAGTATTAACCCTGCATATGTGCCTGCAATGCATAATAGAAGAAGGCAAAGGAACAAATTATAGATGGTTGTGAGCCACCATTATGTTACTCCTCTGGAAGAGGAGCCAGTGCTTTTAACCTCTGAGCCATTGCTCCAGCAACAAGATTATTTTTGAATGATGATGTTAACGTATATTACATACGTTGAACATTCCTATAAGGAATGCATTGCTGAATATGAAATTGATACCCTACTTTTACACTAACATTTCAATTTAAGTGACTGATTAATATCCATTAAGCATTTTAATATCCTTTTGTTTACATGCATGCATTATGTATCTTTGGCAAAGCAAATGATTTTTTTCTAGCTGACTTGTCAGTGGATTGACTTTTATCTTCGTAACGACATTTTGAATGCATAAGCTGGAATAATGCCTGCCAACAAGTTACAGTGCCAGGTGTTACAGCTACCTTTTAACTTGGACTAGCATAGTTTTCTGTCTAGAATATAAATTTTTGATGAGTTACATCATAGTTTGCATTTTCATATCTATCTTATAGTCTGCTATTGCTATAGTATTTTCTATAGGCTAACTGATGAATAATTGGTATTACAATGAGAACATCTATGTGAAATCCTCACACAGTAAATGTACCAGCCCTTCTGTTCCTAAAGACACCACATGGGTTAAGTATATGCATTTTCACTGGGCTCTAATTCCAGAAATTTTGCTTCTCAGTTTTAGTATAAAGTTTTAGTTAACATTATTGCAGAAAATGTTTATTTTTTTTTGAAAACTAAATTAAAACTACTTAAATTACTACCTGATATTATTGCTCAATTAATAGTAAGGTTATCAAATATAATTTCTTTTCATAGCAACTCAAGTAACTATTGTGCTTAGTATGAAGAAAGTATAAATTCTATCATGTTATAAAATGTTTAGAATTTGCAAAAAACTTGGTTTCTTACAAAATGTGGGTATTTGTAAAACAATACGATTTATTTTGAAATACAATGGTTTAATTAAGTAAGAAACATTATATAGGAACATAATATTATGTACTATATCAGAAAAACTATAATAGTTATAGTTACTCTTTAACACATTAACAAACATTATATAGACAATAGAATTACTCTAGGTTATGGAGGCTTTTGAATACCAGTTTAATATTATTTGACTCTTAGACATTTAAAAATTTCCCCTTTCACATAAAAACCACATAAGTAAATTTGTATAACTATAAAACATACTTAACAATTTTCACCTAAACTGTGACTCATACAAGTATGTGGAAGCAGCAATGTATTGTAAACCTTAACCAGAGTGAAGAGGCAAGAAAAAATAAATAAAGTCATAAAAACAGAGGGCATGAAGAATTTAGTCTATGTCTATAAGTAGAGGTTTATTATACAAGTATAAAACACGGAGATAAATAGAACTTTATTATATATAGTACCTGGCATTTCCACTAAATATTGTTAACTATTAGTGAAAATAGAAGTTTTTTGAAATCAATGGCAAAATGCCTCAGGTTTATTCCAGATGAATCATTCATTCATTCCAATAATATAATATCTGAACTATAAATTTATATGAGATCATGCTAAAACACTGGGGATAGCATCTCATAAAAATAAATGATTGCCTATCCTGAACTGATTTCAAATTGTGTTTTAGATTTTTGCTAAATTTCAAATAAAAAAATTAAGAAGTCAATTCTTTTTCTCATAAAAGTTTTAGAATTGTGATTCCTGATATATCTCAGGAGCTAAACTTAGGGTGTGTTGGATACTAAATCAATAAATCTAGAGGAGAACTTTCTTCCCAATTAAAATTCCCTCCAAAATAGCATTTTCATCACAGAACATATTTCAATAACTTAATGTCCTCAATGTTCTATAGAGTTTCTTTTAAAACAAACACAATAACCCTTATTTATAAGTGTCTGTTAGCCCCTGTCTTACCCCTCCTCCTCCCACTCTTCTTTGTGTAAAAAATCCTTCCCCTATGTTACATCACTTTGTTTAATTTTGTTGTGGCTTGGTTTTTGTTTGTTGGCTTTTTTTCATTTGTATATCTGTTTTAAAAAGTTAATTACAAAATCAAGCTGATATCGAATGAGAACAGTTCAAAGACAAACAGCACTTATGCTTTTCTGACTTTTGTTCACAACATAAAACAGTCTCTGCTAAAACAAAAAAATATTGCTGGATAAAGATAAATTTAAAATACCAACACATTGCTTAACAATGACAATTGTTAGGTGCCACAAATTTTCTATATTTCAAAATACATATACATATCTCAGTTAAGGAAAAAAGAAATGAAAGAAAGCATAAATCACTTTATTTTAATATTGACATTTATAGTAGAATATTGTCACAGGACAACATAAAATAAAATGCTTTTTATAATATTAATCCTATTGCCTACATAATCATATACATAAACATAAGAACCCAAACATATTATATGAAGAAATTTTATCATATTTCTCAACTATATTTGTACAAAAATGCATATGATGAGTCTGTAAATGTCTATTTATGGGACTCATCTCCACTAACTTCAGCAATATCTGCAGCAAAAGTTGGGAGTTCCAGGATGAAATAGATAACCTTTCTAGTTCCTTTCTCTCTCTCTCTTTACACACACACACACACACACACACACACACACACACACACACACACACAAATTTATAAGAAATGCCTATTCCTAAGTAATTCACCACTGTTTAATTCAACTGTCAAGTGTTACATTACTAAATATAATGGAAAAAGCTTAAAGAGTGATGCAATGTTATCTTTACAGGCTTTGTTTTCTTGATGCCATGCTAAATTCTAAAACATCAGTATTGTTTATTGATTTATTCTCAGAGCAAATGCAATGCACAGTTTATATAAACTGATGGATTTACCATTCATGGTCTAACAAAGATGTTGTATTGGAGAATAATTCCTAGATCACACTGAAAACTGAGAATAAAACTCATATTAGACTTTGCCTGAAGTAGAGAAGCAGACACCTTCATCTTTATGTCAATTTCAAGAATTATTGCCTCTTGGTCTAGTTTGAATAGAATGATATTTTCATTTTCTTTGGCATTGCTAGATTTGAAAGAATTCAGAAACCATTAGCTTTTTGTCAGGAAAGAAAAGATTAAATATGCTTCCACAAAGGTCAATTACTTCTCTTAATAACAAAAGGGAGGCAGTGTTATGGGAATATAATTTATGAAAATTACATATGCTCCATTTTTCAATAAAAATACATTTAAATTGTTGTAATCTACCCTTTCAGGTTTTATTTTTTGTATGTACAACATCAATGTCCCATTGGTGACTTTGTTAAAATTCCAACCTTCAGAATTTGAACTTCAATATTAGAATTATAATTAATACAATTAAATTATAATTAATCAAAATGGTCACTTTTATCAAACATCCTATATTTTAAATTTTTAAACTTATTTTATGTGTATGGGTTCTTGTCTGAATGCATGTCTATTGGCTACTTGAAATCCTAGCAGCTGTGGAGACTAGACAAGAATATCAGATACACTGCACTGGATTTATAGGAGTTACAGATGGTTCTAACCTGCCATGTGGATGCCAGAAATTAAACCCAGGTCCTCTAGAAGCACAAGTGCTCTTGACCATTGAGAAGTCTTTCCGGTCTAACCAAGTCATACATTCTTAAAGGATATCCCCATTGTATAATTTACCTAAAATTTTCTATTGGTTGCCCTGTGAAACCAGCTCTCTTATCCCATCCAGGTGCCAGATCCTGCCCCTAATATGACTTGGGTCTATTTAGAGTTAGTGATGGAAACATCATTTGTAAATTCATTTCTATTTGCTAAGCTAATCACAGCAAACAAACTTGACAGAACTAATTACATAATCTGAAAAGGAAACACCTGGATAACAGAACAAGAGCAGGGGAACACATGAAATTTATTCAAACTATTGTAGTGTTCACTCTGTATTCACAGTGTCTATGAACTGTAAGCCAGGGAAAAATAAAAAGACCCATAGCTCCTGCCTTCACCCATTTTCATCCTTTGCTTAGAAGATGTTGGAAAATAATAATGAAATGACTGACTATCTAGTTATTCGAGCATTGGACTGAACCAAGCCCTCTGAACGTGGGTGCCAGTTAGGAGGCCTGAGCAGTCTACAGGATCTCTGACAGTGGAACCAGTATTTATCCCTAGTGCATAAATGGACTTTGGGACCCCATTTCCCATGGAGGCATGCTATTGCAACTCAGATACATGAAAGAGGGCCTAGACCCTCCTCCAAATGATGTGACAGACTTTAATGATCCCCCATGGAAGGCCTCAAACCCCCTAAGGAGTTTATGAGGAGTGGGGTGTGGGAGTCAGTGGAGGGCATGGGAGGATGGGAGGGATAGGAAACTTTTTTTGATATGTATAATAAGATTGTTTCTAAATTAGATAATTAAAAAGAAAAAAAGCTATTCCCTTTACAATATTTTATCTTGGTATAGTATACAAATAGCCCAGGGTTATATTTTTTTCTCATAAGAAAAAATACTGAGTTTCATTTGCACTAAATTTTAAAGAGTGATTCATTAGAATACTTTAATATAAGTTTTTATGGAACTCTGATTCCTATTTAGTTCTTAGTGTTTCATGTGACTCAGCCTTAATGTTAGCAGTGCAAAATCTGAAGAATGAAAGGTCCAGATGTGCCAGGTCATGGAATATCTATATTCATTATAATTGACAGAGAGAAAGTCAGTACTGAAGACCAATATTCATTTGAAACATATTATTTTATATTTTCACATACAACTACAGCTCCCTTTGAAAGTTACATTCGTGCCCTTAATATGGATTAGGTTGCCCTGGATCCTAACGTCCTTTGACATACTTGCTGTATTTCCATTGTTGGAAATATATAGATTTATGTTATTTCTCTGCCTGAAAATATCCACTATCTCTCCTGCCTCAAGTTACACAATCATCAATGTTCTTAAATTACAATTAAGAATTAAGTTTATTTCCTATGTGTCTCTATCTGTTTGGATGTTTACATCTATAAGTTTATTGTAACTTTGTGAGTTGGAATAGTGATTTGTGTGCTCTTAATAAATCAGTGGGCTTTATCCATGACCTAATATATAATACTGAAGCTCAGTAAATTAATAAATACAATGAGACCAAAGTAATGTTGAGAGGACCCTAGACACTGAATCTAACATAATCAATGAAATCTACTTTATGTTACTTTTAAAACATCAGCAGACAAATCCATGACACCATCTCCACCAGACTACTTAATACATTCTATTGCTTAAATCAGTTTATTTTTTCTTATTCTAGTATTCTTAATAAGATTTATAATTGTGAAATGCAAGAGGAGGCTTTGGTGGAATATTTCTCAGACAATGTAGAGTTTATAATATTTCCCCAAAGCCAAAAGGTTCTGAAAGTAAAGAATTCCAGAGTTGAATTTCACAGTGAATTAAAAATTAACAGATATAAACAGTATAAATTAAGCTGAGTTGGTCTTGATGACCTCATATATACATTTTACAAAAAGAATACAATTAATTTTCAAGGATCTGTTACTGGGTTCATAATATAGAAATTGTGTGTTGTGCTGGCTACTTTATTGGAACACTGCTATAAAACAATAAATTCATGAATGATCTATGAGGAATTAACATTAACGTTGTAAATCACTTACTCCATAATCAAAGAACACACATCAATTTCTCATTTAAGCTAAGTTCTTAAACACTGCTGAATCTTATTGTGACATAGTGACTAGGAAGTCTGAATAATGTAGAAGAAAAACCTGGGACATTGATGAAGAGATGCTATCAAACCTGGCCTTAATAATAATCAGTCGTGTAAAATTGGCCACATTTCCGTTGTTATTTCCTTAACTTCAGTGTTTCCAAAGGGTTCTGGGAAACTTAAATGAGCTGATGTAGGAGATAAAGTTTGTTACTTTTAACAAAGTAATTGCAGTGACAAACTATAGTTGTTTTTGCTTTTACAGCTCTAATTGCTATTAAAGCTTATTTTTTCCCTTTTTGGTTTTATCCCTAGAAGGGAATGAAAGAAAAACATGGGTTTTCAGATTTAAAGGCTCAAAACCATCACATTATGATATGAGAGAACTAAACACACTTCAAAATATATTCCTAACTAATGAGATCGTAGCTATTTCTTTAAAGTTAATAAAGAAATTTCTAAAAGAACCACATAAATAGATGGTTGATTTGCTTTAGTTAATTACTGTATTAGTTACTTTTGTGTGGCTGTGTCTAAATGTCTGACAAGAGCCTCTGAAGGTGGTTTGGCTTTGGCAGCATACCATGAAGGGATGCAATCCACTAAGGCATGGGGTACGCATCATCACAAGCAAGGCAGCAGGTTATCTTATTTCCTGCTCTCAGGAAGGAATGGCAGATAGTAAAGGGTTCGGTCTATAAAATCTCCAGTCACATGCAGAATGGCATATTCCTTCGAGATGGCTCTATCTCCTAAAGATTCCAGAACCTTCTTGAACAAAGCTAATGGATAGGGACCAAACACTGCTAAGCACTGAGCAGAACTTCTGAAATCCAGCTGTAGAGAGGGAGAAGTGATGAGCAAAGGGGTCAATCATGCTGGGAAAACGCACATAAACAACTGACCTAAGCAACTGGGAACACACTCACTTCCACCTGACCTCTGCGGAACCTGCAAGAGACCGGAAGCCTCCTTAATGTGGCTGTCATTTGGGGACCTTGGGCAATTTGTGGGGATGCTGGCAGTGGAACCAATATTTATCCCTAGTGCACAAGTATGCTTTGAGAGCCCATTACCTATGGAGTGATACTCTCTCAGCCTAGATACATGGGGGAGGGCCTTGACCCTGCCCCAAATGATGTGAGAGTCTTTGATGATCCCCCATGGGAGATCTTACCCTCCCTGAGGAGTGGATGGGGATCTGAGGGGGAGATGGTGGGGGGAATTGAAGGATAGAAGGAAGGAGGAACTGGGATTGGTATTTAAAATACGTTTTTTAAAAATTTAAATAAAAATTAATTTAAAAAATGAACATGAGCCTACTGAATCACAACCCATTCAACCCACAGCACGGAATAACAGGCATTATAAATTTCGTACTGAATAAATAGAGCTGCCCTCACCTGGGAAGTGTAGGAATGCCCGTCGGAACCACAAACAGGGCTGGCATAGGCCACAGGGCATGGCTTACAGGTGGATGACAGGAGACCTCTCCACTGCTTATGGCTTCCTCCTACTTCTTTCATACTGTTCGCAAATAAAGACATGAAACAAAAAAAAGAAAAGAAAACAACCATACTTAGTGATTTGATTTTCAGAACTATGTTTATATGACACTGCCTTTTCAGGCCTGTCATGATGATGTTTGATAGTTGAGTTACAGTCTCTTTCACCACACATTTATCTCTGCAATCTGCCCTTCATGATCTATTTACTTTTTTAGGCTTCTACTTTGAGGTTGTACTTCTTAAATGTTTTGTGTTAGTCACAGAGTGTGGTGATATTTTTGTGCATATTCTTTAGTTTATAGACATGAAATAGGATCTTGATATCCCAGAATAAACACTTGGTAAAAATACAGAACTCAGATTTCTGGAACCTTCTTTAAGCTTGTATTCTCTTAGGAATGGAGAAAAGAGACACCCGATTTAATGGCTGCATAAAAAAAGAGGGAGCTTACTTTTACAAGAAACAGCTATAAAGTACCAGGAATTTATAGCGTCTAGCAGTGTTTAAAAAGCCAAATTACTAGGTTTATTGACATCTCCCATCCTTGATTGCTGTGAAGTGTCTCAAAATGGACTCCTTAGACTTTGATCTAAAATAACTCTAGAAAATCCATTCCCTTTTGCTAAGCATCACACAGAATCTTTCCTTTTGTTCGCACTACTCAACTCATTGCTTATTTGTGGGAACAGTTCACACAGAAACAGAGGACTAAGAAAAGAGTAAGAAAATGAGTGGGAATCTACACAAAGACACTTAGTATTTGACATCAATATGTGTTCATTGTCACTTTCTGTGCAGAGAATAATCTGATGTCTATATGATAACAAGACAAAATGTTGAGAATCACCATGCACTCCTTTTCATGATTTTATATAATTTTCCATAATTTTATTCCCTGAAAGCTTTGTATTGGGAAAACTAGCTTACAAAGTAGGGTACCTAGACAATACTAAAAATTACACCATAAAGAATCCTATCATAGGAGAAGACAATTGAGCTTTATATTGGATTTAGACATTAAAATCTCATATCTACCTATCATCCATAATCTATCTATCTAACATCCATCTATCTATCATCTACCTATCTATCTTCTACCTCATCAATCCTTGTCTTTTTCTCCCTTCTCCCTTCCTTCCTCTTTGATTTTACCCCTCCAAATCCTCCATGCCTCCCATTTCTTCTTCCTTTCTTCAGATTGTCTAATGTATACAAGAATTTCAAATATGCTATTTTCATGTCTCATATATAAATTATATGTAATGACCACATTATAAACTTACTTGACTACAGAATTCACCATAAAATACATTGGAGCAAAGTATTAGTATCAGATAAATATCCTAAATATGAATCAAAATAATGTCTGGAAACCCTAGCATGCTGTTCTAATCCTCATTGCTGATAAAAGTTGAGTAAGGTTTCCATATCAGGAGTACTTAATGCAGCTGCAAAGGATGTACAGAATTCAGACTCTGTATATTTCTATTATCAAAAAGTGTTTCATGTTTTTTCAATTTTATTTAGTAGCTATGTAAATCATGGAACATAGCTTTGACTTGTGTGTTTGTGTATTACTCTGTGAAGGTACATCTGTGTGTATGTATGTCTGCATGTGTGTATGTTTGTGTGCATTATGTTTGTATGTGTGCCTGTATACTAACCTGTGAAGGTGTGTCTGTGTGTACATATTTAGCTGTTAAGGTGCATTTGTGTTTGTAATTGTGTGGATGTGTGTGTTCACCTGTGAAGGTGTGTGTGTGGTGTGTGTGTGTGTGTGTGTGTGTGTGTGTGTGTGTGTGTATGAGATTGTGTGTATGTGTGTGTGCATCTGTTCACCAGTAAAGGTGCATCTGGAGGTCAGAGGTTGGCATTAATAAGGTTTCCTCTTTACAGTCCTTTGAGACAGAATTTCTCCCTGAATCTTTATCTTACAGTACCTGAAAACCAAGCCCTGGGAATCCATCTGTTTACAGCATCAAGTCCTGGGGCCACAGCCACATGAAAGCATATCTGGATTTTATGTAAGCTCTTTCATTCCAAAATCAGGTTCTGATGTTTGTGCAGCAGTTAACTCACTGTGTTTTCTCAGAAAATTGAAATAAAGTTCTGAAACTTGTAACTCTGTGTTTTTTCAGCATCAGACATACAGTTTACAGTGTTTCCAATGGAGATATTCAGTTCAAAGGAAAATGAGTTGAATAGAGGCAACAATAATGGACATTTACAGGCCTTAACATTAGTATTTTATGTAACACACACACACACACACACACACACACACACACGAATGGAGTTTTGTTGTTGTTGTTGTTGTTTGATTTTTAATTATACCTGAAGGCACTAGTTTAGGAAGAATGTGTGTTTCTGAGAGAAGTGAGGTCATGGTACTTAGTGCACAGGCCAACAGTGACACATTGATTTGATTGAGAAATGGCAAGCTGGCTCTTGCTGTCAGGATGGTCTCCTGGCAACAATAGTCATAGCAATGACAAGTGAAGCAGTCAGTCTTGAGAAAACAGTAGGGGACACATTAGACTGAATACTCAGGGTAAGAAGGACCTTTAATGTCAGAAGGTAAATCTAAACTTGATATCCTCTCTCTCTCTCTCTCTCTCTCTCTCTCTCTCTCTCTCTCTCTCTCTCTCTCTCTCCTCTTTGTGTGTGTGTGTATGTGTGTGTGTGTGTGTGTGTGTGTGTGTGTGTGTGTGTGTATGTGTTTGCTTGCATTTGCCATCCCATGTCCCATGTCCTATATATGGAGATTAAGAGACAAATATGGGAGTCAATTTTCTTCTTGATGATGTTAGTTCTGGGGGTGTAGAACTCTGGTCATTAGAACTGATGGATGCCCACTGAGCTGCCTCTCCATTCCTCAACTTTTTTTTGAGGATATTACTTCAGCTTTAGTATCACTGATATTACTCTAACATACTACCATTGGTGACAAAAAATTAGGATGAGCAAAGACTCTAAAAATATTTAAAAAGTAAAAAAATATATTTGGTAAAAGTGGTTTTCCAACAGCAACTTTGAAATGTCTACAGTTAAAGTTAGTAAATTTCAAACAAATATTTGAAGTTTTAAGACTTGATTTATTTTCAAATGGAAGTCTCTTTCTGCAGGAATACATCCTTTCCCAGTAGAGCAAAATGCTGTGTTCATGCCTTCAGGGAAATAAAGAGTCCAATGTTAATACATGACATCACAGTTTCTTTCCTTTCATATTTTTTCATTCTAAATCTCACCACACAAAGCAATAAGTGGGTTCCATAACAATATCAGCATTATTATGTGTCTAGTTGCTGCAAAATAAAAAAGACAAGGGGGAATTTTAGTATGGTAATAACTCTTCTCACATGTAGTCTGCACACACAGTTAAGTGAGACCAACTTGTTGGTTGTCTTTTACACTTCAGTTTCTTTTGTTCCTCTGCTGTTTAGTAAAAGGTATCAAGGAGAGTCTCCTATGAAAACTCAATAATCTTATTTCTCTAATAATGATGACATTCCTCATAGTTGCTTCTATAGACACAGTCATAGGTTATTTAGCTTTATGTTAGCTAAGCATGCTATGCATTTTACACTATACATTCAACCACTCTAGAAACAGGATAAAAAAAGTTTCCAACATGATTTACACTGAAAGAAAAGACCTCATTTCAAATTGATTTGCTTCATATTTGGTTACACAATTAATCATTTGTAAACAATATGAGAGGCTATGATTTTAATACAATTATTTACATGATACTCCATTAAAAAATAATGGCATGCACTATCTATGTACTATTTTTCTGGAATCTGATGTGTTTCCCACTAAAATGAATATAGCTTTGAGGAGTTAATATGACATGGAATGGACCTGAATATTGTTGTAGATGTTCTAATTAGAAATATAGCCATCTGAAGGTGGCCAGTGACAGACATGGAATGGCAATTAATAAACATAGGGAGATTAAATATGTTCACATTAAAGAGAAATAATTTGGTTTCAAAAAGTTACCAAGAAACAGGTAACAATTTGTATTAGTGTCAATGAAAACTGTAAACTGTAAAAATTATCACCAGAGAATGTAGTACAAGTTACTACAAATGAAAAATATTTTCTATGTCCTACATTCTTGAATCAGAATTCACCGCTTAGGAATTCTCAGTTCTGAAGAAGTACAAATGCAATCACCAGGTTATATAAGAGATATTGGAATTAAAAGAAGAAGCTATTGTAACTGATTTTTAATTTCACAATCACATTTTCTTCTTTATCTATGTGCCAATAGTATTTTTACTCTTACTGATAGTGAATGCAGGACAGGAACATGATCTTAAACATCAGAATTAAAATGGGTGTTTTATTCTGTGAATTCTCTGGCAAGGGCAGGTTGATATATTACTTGCCCGTTCAATAGATACAACAAACATTTTATTTCCCTTAGAAAGTGTATTTTTATCATTCTTCCAAAATAAAGAAGCATTGTTTCAAAAGGTAATCCTATCAAGCAACATCTTTAGAAAGCAAGGCTGCTGTTTTGACTTTATGTCAAGGATCTTGTAAGAGAGAATATGACATTACAGGCTACCATATTGTGAAATAATAGATGAAAAATTAGGTAAAACTTGGACAGCCTCATATGAAACATTTTGCAACTGCAGAATCTATTATTTGCATGATCTCTGTATTTTGTATATCAGTAATCTGAATTCCACAAAACACTAATTTTAACAAAATGGTTACTTTTTGAAAAAAATGCCTAATGAGCTTGCTATAAGACAACAAATATATGATAAATAAGTGAAATATATATGATAAATTAGTTAATTTATTCTTCAAAACAAAATTTAAAAAACTGAATATTGACTTGCTCAGCTACCTTTCTTATGTGGCCCATACCTATCTGCCAAGCGAAGGTATCACCCACAGTGGTCTAGCCTACCTACATTAGTTATTACTCAAAAATGCAACACAGACCAGCCCACAGGCTAATCTAATAGTAGTATTTCTCTTGATTGAAAGTCCATCTTTTTACTAATACCTAGGTTTGTGTCAAGTTGACAAATACTATGGCAATGCATTTATTGTCTGAGAATGACCACAAATATTCTTCCAGAAAAATCATATGGAGATATATTTAAAAATTATGATTCTATATATGACAAGCTATCCAAACAATTAATCACCACATGGTGCTCTACTATACTGAAGAGGTACAAGAATGGAATTTTTGTTTCAACAAATATAATTATAATTTCAATGCAAATATTGTATTAAGAAAGCAAGTAATTCCACAATTTTAAGACAGGTTTTATATATATTTATATTCAAAAGCTCCAATGTCACAGGTATATATAATATCACATTTTATTTTGTTATATCTGCATATTATTCACTATTTTTAAAATGTAAGACTGGGGAGAGAAAAATACACAGATTAATTATTTTAAAGCTTTTGTTATTTATGAGTTTAAGTCGGAAGTCATGTATTTTCCTTTGTATTTCACCATGTATAATCTTTGAATCACATAAGTTAATACAAAATTAATAATTCATCAAAAATTCCATGATAATGATATGGATTTATAATACATCAATTATATTTTAAGAAAAGTGAAGATGGATGTTAACCTATATTCCAAATTTCACTTAAAAATCAATCCACCATTGGTGCTGGTGACACTTTAATAGTTATGGACACATATTGCTCACACAGCAGATCAGAGTTTGTTTCCTACCATTCACCTGGGTAGGTCACAAGTTCTATAATTCATATTCTATGGGATTTGATATCGTCTTCTGACCTCCTTGGGCCTTCCACTCATTTTACACACACATGTACTCTCATGTACACACACACACACACACACACACACACACACACACACACACACACCTTCCACTCATTTTACACACACATGTACTCTCATGTACACACACACACACACACACACACACACACACACACACACACACACACGCAGGCACATAGTAAAGAACTAATCTTTTTTAAAAACTCTATATCCTGCATCTATTGTGTAGAGAAAATACCTTCCCAATTAAAATTTATATTAAGTAGCATAAATAATTCCTTTTATTTGATTCACACTAAGGAATGTATACAAGATTGATTAAGAGAATTACCTCATTTTCATTTTGATTTATGTATACATTTGCATCAGGTCTCTGTCTATACTAATAGTCACTAAGTCTAAATTTCTAATTTTCAAATACGCATGATGAACTCCTCGGCATTCCTGTAATAGTGAATGTTCCCAAGCAAAATGATTCTTCAAATGCTCACTACATGCTAGAGGAGTCCTGTATTGCCAGTGGTAAGCAAAGTATCAACTAAGATCTGCTAACAACCTTTGGTTTTTAACAGCAAAGGAAATTCTACATTCTACATAGGAGAATATATCTGCATTTGAAAATAGCAGATATACAATTTAAGAAGAAAAAAAGACTACCTCAAAGGAAATGGTTAACAGTATTGTATTTCCAAAAGACATAAGAAAACATTACATTTGATCATTGGAAGAATATTTTACACTTCAAACTGTGCCCTGATTATGAAAAATCCTTTTGATTTTTTTTCATTTAGACACAGAAGGCAACATTTTACCTGCTTTTCAAGAAACAGACTTGACAGCTTTAGCAGAAGCAGACAGTGAGTAATTGTTTCATGTTATTTAAGAAAACAGCCCATTAAAGGCCAGACAAAGTTCAGAGAAGAAAAACATAGCTTCACTTTCATGGAATATCTTCAGAGAAGTCATAGTTATTTGCTCCTCCTTTCTTCCTGCTTTATTGCAAATGGAAAGTTCTACACATACAAAGCAAAAAAGCTGCAACATTCTGACTTTGTTCGATGTGTACCTTGATTTATACTTCATTAATGTTCTTCATCTAAGAACATTAAACCTTTACTATACATTATGTCCACCAGTATTTTGCACACTTGGAAATAATTAATATAATTAAACAGAGAACCTAAATTTTTGCTAAGATACTTTTATTTCCTCCAGATGCTATTTATAAGATATTCCAAGGGAGCAGGTATTCAAATTTGCTCCTGCTAGTGCAGTAATCCTGGCTGATGTGCTAGACACAGAAAGATTCTTCAAGAAACAGTGTCTTAAACATGGTATGTACTCACTCATATATGAATTTTAGACATAGAGCAAAGGATTACCAGCCTATAATCCTCTTCACCAAGGACACTAGGAAACATGAAGGACTCTAAGGGATAAATGGTCCACAGGAATGGAAGTGGCATGAACTCCTGAACTAATTGGGAACATGAGGGTCGGGGGGGGGGATGCTACAATAAGAGCAAGAGAAGAGGATTAGAGGAGAGGAAATGGAGGGGCAGAAATATTGAGTTGGGGGAAGAATAGAGGAGAGAGCAGGATGAGAGATACCATATCAGAGGGAGCCATTGTAGGTCCGAGAAGAGATCTGAAACCAGGGAGATCTCCAGAGACCTACAAGGATGACATGATCTGTCAATCCAGGCAATGGTGGAGAGGATAACCTAAAAGCCCTTCCCCTAAAATGAGATTGATGATTTCTCTTTAAGCCATCGTAGAGCCTTCATCCAGTGGCTGATGGAAGCAGAGACAGACATCCACAGATATATACTGAGCTGAAATCGGGAATTTAGTTGAAGAGAGGGAGGAATGAAGAGCAAAGGGGTCTGTACCAGGTTGGAAACCCACAGGAACAATTGGCCTGAACAAGGGAGAGCACATCAACCCTAGATGCTGTCTGGGAGGCCAGTACAAGACTGATCCAGACCCCTAAACATGGATGTCAATAAGGAAGCCTCTGCACTCCAGGGAGCCTCTGGTGGTGGATTAGTATTTTTCCCTGGTGCAAGAAGGGACTTTGAAAAGGAGCCCATCCCATGTGAAGGGTTACACTCTGGCCCTGGACACATGGGGAAGGGCCCAGGACCAGGTCAGGAAGATTTGGTGGACTTTGCAGAGCCCTTGTTGAGGGCCCTATCCTGCCTGGGGAGTGGTGGGTGGATGGGGTGGGGGTAGGCTGGGGGTGGGGGAGGAGAGATGGGGGTGAGGGGAGGGAGAGGGAGAAGGGACTTACATGTGAAACAAGCTTGTTCCCTAACTAGAACTAATAAATAAATTTAAAAAAAGAAAGAAACTGTGTCTTTGCCACTTGTACCACAGCTAAAATGTCATCACAAAGCCTTTCAAAAACCATTTTGTCCTGTTTGGTTAGCAACTGTTGCAGGAACTTCTCACCTGCCAACCTAAATTATTAGCTTCTAAACTATAAAGTGCATTATTTCATTTATCTATGAGGTAACACTTTATGTACTAAATTAAATATAACAGAACAAAGACATCATTGAATTCATGGATCTAAGGGATTTTTTTTTTTCTGGATGGATATATGTCGAGTGAGGTATTCCTATTCCCAGGAAGAAAAGCAGTCTATTTGAGACTTAGCTGAACACCTGTTCTTCTCTAAGGCCCAATTTCTAATGCTGTTTCTTCTGTAGACTACATCTGACTGCTCAAATGGATCATATATTTATCCCTGACATAGGGTCACTTGTAGCCAGCTTGCAACTTATGTTTGCACATATCATTATTCCATTATAATGTCTTTACCATACATGATTGTGTCTGTCCACTCAACCCAAGCTATATTCTGCTGCATTTTCTTTAACATTTGCTGAATGATTCGTGCATATCTCTGAACCTCATATTCATGCCTTCCTTGCTTCTGGCATTTATCTGAGTTCTGAATCTAGTGATCATGGAGCTGCTAAAAGGAAAGGGCACTTTCTCAAGACTAAAAATATCTGTGGCCTCCCCAGTGAGCCTCTCCACTTGCAGAAAGCAGCTGGGCAGTGAAAGATGTCATTATAATCATAGCCTGGAATTGTACACAAATTGGATACAACCATAGCATCCTCTAGAGTGCCTGTACCATTTTAACATCTGTACAATTTGTCCAATCATATTCTTGTTTTTTTCTTTACTGAGATCACACTTCCAAAAATAGTACTAAGGATTCCTGGGAATAGAATATTTTTTTTGTCTTTTGACAGAAATAACTTTTGTATTTGAAATAATGTAAATTTGATCCCATAGTTACAATGGATAAATCTGAATCAGTACTTTATGACTGAAATCTAAGGGTGGGCAGAAACATAATCTCATGGTTCTCAGGTAACAATTTGACCCTTGCTTCCATCAACTGAGGGCAGCTTTGTACAGTACTTTGTTTAGGACTAAACCCTTCTCTGCTTCATATTCAGCCTTTTCCTCTTATGTCTGTCTCAAATTCCCTATAACTTTCTGGTAAGAACTGATGTGACAGTGTTTAGCATTCACAACAAGAACCTAAAACAAACTCATATCCTGAGAAATTTTCTCATTTTGTATTTTAAGGTAATATTTACTCTTATATCACATGAGATAATCCTCACTGACATTGACAGTGAGAAAGTAGAAATACTTGTGGAGCATTCTGTAATTGATGTCAGAGAGAATCCTAAAGTGTGAATTCAATTGTTTCACAACATAGCAATGTCAAGAATGGAGCCTGTGTTAGAAGATACCTTAATTAAAATTTACTATTAATATCACATTCTATATTTTCCTGATTGCCTACCCAATTGGTTCAACTCCCCCACATCTAAAAGAAAGTTATGTTATCTATGGTGAGATTGTGGAACTCAGATACTGTCCCCAAGGAGACACCATTCTGCAAAAATTGTTCACTGCATAACAGTGGCATCATGACCTTGCATTACATCTTCCTTTATCCGAAGCTTCTCCATCAGGGCACTCAATGTTCATGTCAATTTCAAGAAATTTTAGTACTACTATGAATATTTTGAGTCATCATTTTTAAGATATGTTTTAATAGGTATTTATATATTCTCCTGTGTCCCAAGGACACATATTCATATCTGAGTTATAATTGTGTAGAGATTAAACAGTGAAGTCACCATCTTCATGGATAAAGAATAAAAGTGCATTTAACTGGGGCATTTCTCTTCCAACTCTAAATTTTGTGGTTTGAAATCAGAGGATAGAGGCTTTGAGACTGGTTTTATTCATGTTTGTTGCATCCAACAGTGGTGCAATTCAAGGAAAACTGAATGGCTGTGGTAAATAGACTTCATTTTTTGGGGTAATAGAAAATATGTGTTCTGTGGCATGAAAGGCTAACGTGGAAAATAATTTTAAAGAATATATTTTTGGTTATATGGTACATTAGCTTTGCTCTCTGAACTATATACTCATTTGTTTCTGTATTTTACTGAATAATCTTTGCACCAGACTTCACATACTCTCCTTCCTCTATGCAATCTTATCTTATTTAATCACAGCCTAGGAATTTTTCTAATACATAAAAGACCCTGATAAAAAGTAAGTTCTTAATAAATTTTATTCGAATAAATAAGTGAATGAATAAAAAGAATTAACATAAAAGATTGGATAAAGGATGCAAGGTTAAAAGGAGGGGTTAAGTAATTTAACAAGATTCCTTAGGCTAAAATCACTAATGGTCACATCTAGTTTCCTAAGATACACCCTCTTAAGAAGAAATTACATAGCACATATTTCCCTTCTCTAGGAACATTTTTGTAAATAATATGTAAATCTTAATAAATTCTTTTCTCAGGTGACACTTTTATGATAACACAACACAATTTTTTTATGATATTAAAACTCTAACAGCTCATACGAATATTCTTTGGTAAAATACCATTGTTTGTCTGTCTTGTCATTTTTCTATATTCATATTCTCTTTGTTTCTCTATTTTTCTATTTCTTTCTCTTTGTGTGTGTGTGTGTGTGTGTGTGTGTGTGTGTGTGTGTTAATTCACCTGGAAGATATGTAATATGCTATTCAAGAGTTTTCAGCTCCCTCAGTTAGAACCCAGACATCCCACAAATGAAAAAGATGATATTGGCCTTTCATGCTTGCTGTTCTCCTGCTTGGAAGTCAAATTCATTCAAGTGAAATTTAGGAACAACATATAACTATTCCTCAGTGGATGAGATTCCCAAAGGTTAAACTAACCTGGCATAGAAAACATTCTATAAAAGGAGCTGACAAATGTGTTCTTACACTGAAGGCAAAACCCATTGAGTAATTTATTGCAAGTCGGTTATAGATTTGATACCAAATGCCATCACATCAGGGATTTCCTGACCATGCTCCTTTCTCATTTGTACGTTGCTCAAGATAAAATCAATACCTGTGTTACCTACTATTTATAGTAGAGAAGTCTAGAGAAGGCCTCTGGCTTATCTTCTTTCACCTTGCTATTTTCTTCCTATTGGTGTGTTATTTAGATGTAGTGGCTTTAGCTTGTGAGAAATGTTCACATTTGTTTATGTTTTGAAAGTGAAGAATTTCCTAAAAATTTGTTGAAGGGCTAGCTTGACTGTTGACATTCAGAGTAGAATCAATCATTAGGGCATTATTTTAATAAACAGCTTAACCCATTGATTCCTTCTCAACTACATGTAATACGGCAAAGTAGCTATGGTTTGAAGAAGGTCACTGGGGGCTTGATTTTGAAAGGCTGTCTTTTAAATGCCTAATCACTGTCTGTTTTCAAACAGCCATGATTTACTCTTTTCTCCATTACATCTCCACAGTGATATTCTCTCTTGTTTTAAGCTCAGAGCAACTCATCTCGGCAACCAGGAATTGACTCCTCTAAAACCACGAGCCAATAAATAAATAAATAAATAAATAAATAAATAAATATCTCCCAAATAAGTTGCTTCATTTCAAATAATCCAGCACAATAACAAAACAACCTATTAACAAGAGTTCCTTGTTCATGTTCCAGGGTAGCATAATTATATATGTCCTTACATTTATTTTTCTTTGTACAAATGTTTTAGCCTTTTCATACACAACTTAATTACTTATGTTTATTTAGGACAATCATTTCTTGACAATAGATGAAACAAAACCTCCTGGCTATCATCCATGTCCCAGAATGAACTAGGTCATTAGAGAAGGTGCAGGGCTTAAGAGAGGAGGACCAAGATAATCAAGGGACTTTATTTTTTATTCATCCTACTTTCATAACCGCTATCCTCCCCCTCCTGCTCCTCCTCCTCCTCCTCCTCCTCCTCCTCCTCCTCTCCTGCTTCTTCTTATGTTCCTCTTTCTCCTCCTCCTCTTCTTCCTGCTCCTCCTCCAGCTGTTTCTCCTTTTTTTTTTTTTTTACTGTAGTTTAATTGGTGACTCTGTCTTTTTCAGGGTAACCTTATCAGTTCAGATTGTACCTCCTCTCTTCTAGTATTTTCTGATGGGGGATGTCCTTCTATGTATGTTTGTCTTATTGGTTGATAAATAAAGCACTGTTAGATGGAAAGATTTATCCTTACAAAATGATGTAAAGACATGGTTTTAGGGACTTCTGCATAAAAACTTGAGAAAAGCTTTAAAAGGGATTTTAGAAGCAAAAAAACAGACAAGCATGACTTCTTGGTAGCAGCATTTTCTCAGGTGGTCTCTGCTTTGCTAGAGACAAGCAGAGACTTGAGCGGCTCCTTTAAGAGAGGCTTCCTAACTCAGCATAAGAGGAAAAAAACTGCAGGGCTCTTGCTAACATTTCAATGGTATGTACAAGGAGCTGCATCTCCAAGCCAGCAGCCTTGTTGCTTGATGGCAACATAGACCAAGGCAGTGAGCACAGCTCTCAGTGCTGGCGGTAAATATACTCCTGCCATCTTGGAAAGACAGTGGCTAAAACAGCCATGGCTTCAATTTTAGCAGTGTTGTTTAGCAGATAAAAGATTGCATGGCGTGAAAAAGGTAAAGATTTACAATAAAGACAGATTCAGATGAAGAAAAACCTCTAAATGTTTATGCTGTTTTTAAAAGTAGGCTTGTGAGAGAAAAGAAACTGGAGAAAGTAATTGAAAGAAAGAAAGAGAAGCTGGTGGTTGTGATGCACGCAGTTAGGATTTGCTGAAGGAAGCAGAGGCTTCCATGTCATGGTCATCACCCCCAACCATCAGGAAGCAATTTGTAATGAACAATGCCCAAATTCCCAAGTATTGTTTATAAATGTTTGTTTTCATTTAAATGGGATTGGCTATAAATGGTAATGGATAGGATAGGATAGATAGGATAGATGATAGAATATTTTCTTTAAATCTTGCTAAATGTTAATGAATTAATATTGTAACTATACTTCCTATTTAACAACTGTCTTGTTGTATATTTTATTATGTTTTTGTTAAAACCCTGATTTTTATTTAGACATAAAAGAGGAGATGATGGGAGGGTCCTTCTGTGTATATGTTTGTCTTATTGGTTGACAAATAAAGCACTGTTGGCCAATAGGGAAGCAAGATAGGTGGGAATAGGATTCAAGGAGAATTCTGGGAAATGTAATAAAGAGGAGTCTTGTAATCCAGGCAGGAAGTGACATAGCAGGCAGACTCAAAATATAAGCATTTACAAGCAGGAAATTGTACTTTTCCTTTTCCTCCTCCTCTGGAAACCACCATGTGAGCCTGACAAGAGAGGACAAATGCCGCTGGCATCCTCGATAAAATAAGTCTTTACAAAATATATAGATTAATAATTATGGTTGATACTTAGGACACAGATAGCAAATAAGAAATCCTAGTCATTGGCCAGCAGCATTTTAATTAATATAAGACTCTGTGTGTTATTTTGGTTGCCCACGTGGCAGCAGGGCTCAGGAAGTTTGACAGGAAGACTTATCTATATGGCTGTCTTTTCTTTTCATTTCATTTCTTTTCTTTTCTTTTCTTTTCTTTTCTTTTCATGTCTTCTTCCTCCTCCTCCTTTTTTTGTCTTGATTTGTGAAGCCTGTTTTGCCCAGGGATTTTCTTTTCTTTATCATTCAGATAGATTCCCTGAGTAAAATAATATGGATTGCCAACAGTGTTGCTTCAGAACTTAGTCCATTTTGCTCCAAACACTCTGGATTTTCAGTTTCCCTTGAGAGACTGGCTGCTACCCTATGGTGTTGCCTGTAATTGTGATTTAGTCCTATCACATAGCTTTCATTACCCTTTGTTCTCTATATTTAGTGTTTGCAAAATGGCTTGGCAATTTTCTTTCCTGGTTCTGTCTGTGTGGTGTTCTGCATGCCTCTTGTTCTTGTTTTGATATCTTTTCCACTAGAGTTACAAAATTTTTCTTTCATTATTTTACATTAGATGTTTTCTATGCTTTTGTCCTTCTGTGTCCATAATTCTTAGAATTGTCTTTTTGTGGTGTCCCAGACTATCTTTGTTTTCCATTCAAGATTTTTTTAAAAAAATCTTTTGTAGTTGAGTTATTCACTTCCTCTATTTTGTCTTCAAACCCTGTTTTCTGTCTTCCATGTGATCCATCCTGCCAGTAAGGCTTGTAACTGTATTTTTCTTAGCACAAAATGTCTCATATTTATAGCTTCATTTTAGTTTATGTTTTCTTCAATATTTCTCTGTTTATTTAATTCAGTATTTTTGTCCAGATTTTTCTCATTTCACTAAGCTTTGTGTTATGCTTTCTTGGACAGTCAACAATTTATCCATGTCTTCTTTAAAGTCATTGAGTTTCTTAAACTTTTGACCATGTTTATGATCATTCTTTTGAACTCTGTTTCTTCAAACTCAACTAATTTGTTGTCATTGTGAACAAATATTGTGGGGTTTGTCATCTCTGGGGAGAGATATCCCTCCCATATGGCCCAGTTCACTCTGCTGGCCATTTTCACTGTACTATTTGCTCTCCTGATGTGTGTACTCTTCCAGATGTGTCTAGCTGAACTCTTTCACATGTGTACAATATGTGGAAAAAACCTTCCCCTCAACCATAAAAAAAGAAAACTCAATAAAATGACAGGAATTAATACACATCTTTTTATAATCACCATGACTATTAAAGGGTCCAATTCATTAGTCAAAAAACATACTGTGTTTATGCATGCCTGGGCCTTTTAACAGGCAGGATTGACTGAAGAGCAACCAAAAGCCTCTTCTTCACACTGCTGATGTTTTTGCTGTTGAGGGATTCATGGAGAAGGGAATCATTAATTTCAGGTGTGCTCCCTCTATTGGCCGCACTAGGATCAGGTAGATGCTTCCAGTTCAGTGCTCACACAGATATCCTTGGCTAAACTAAATTGACTACAAAACAAAACCAAAGGTCAGAACATGGGAGCAGTAAAGGGTAGAAATGTGGGTGGTTGAGAGAGATAGGAGAAAGATAATAGACGTTGTGCTGAAATATTAATCAGAATAAATCATATACATGTATGAAATTGTTCCAAGTGAACAATTGTATGTATGTTTCTATGTATAAGAAAGAAATTCAACATAAATAAATGCTATGGTATAAGAGAATTATGTGCTACTGAAGGCCTAGGAGCTACTTCATACTGGGATAACAACATTTTAGGCCAAAGATTAATATGATAATGAAGGTAAACATTGTTTTACAATTCTGATAAATGTTATTCAAATTTTAAAATTATATGACAACATGACATGATCTTTTCTGTGTCTTCTTGGAAATCCTGGCTAATACAAAAGTATAATTAAACAAAATAAAATTCTCATTAGAAGAAATGAAACTACTTTTCACATGTTGCTAGGGTTGTCTACCAGAAGTCCAAAATAATCAACACAAACCACAAACTCTCCCTTTATTTTAGTGTCATGAGGATAAATAACATTTTCTGAAAATATCCTTAATAAATGCTTTGGATGGATCAACCTGGAATCTGTATTTCTGTCTTTGGAATATTAACTGGCCTCATAATGTTGTTGGAGGTTTTGTGGTTTCTTGCTTCACCATACCTGAAGAGTTTGCAGAAGTTTTTCTTGATAATCTAGTGGTACCATTTTAAAAAAGCATCCCATTTCAGTTGGGCATAATGAAATAAAAGCAAAGAATTTTGATGAAAGGAGTCAAACTCAATAAATGAAGAGGCAACATGGCCAGCCCAGGTCAGGAAAAGTCAGTATTGTCAAGATCTGTCTATTCACAAATTGGCCCATAGAAAAGAAAATCATTCTTTTAGGAATCCTTGCAGGCTACTCTTTGTACATTTAAAATCTATTTTTAAACTTTTGTGGAAACAAGAAAAACCCAACAATAGCATCAGAATAAAGTTGAATGAAAAGAACACATTTGAGGGCTGGTACTGACTGATATGGTACACATAACACATCATACCCACAGACTGACTCACACACACACACACACACACACACACACACACACACACACACACACTCATACACACACAGAGGGGTGAGAAGGACAGAGATGAGAAAGAACAATAACAAAAAAACTAATACTTGAAATGTTTATTTTCACCTAGTTCTCTCAGATTAAATAACAGAAGTGAACAAATGAAAACATTAACTCCTATAGAATACAGACAAAAATGTAAATGACTTTGGTTTCTACTATGAGTGTTTAGATACATTAAAAGTATAATAATCTGGTCTTCACTAAAGCTAAGATTTTCTATACATAGAGGACATAGAAGGACTAATGGTAAGATTAGTCACACAGAAGAAGAAAGTATTTGCCACCGGCATATCTGATAGATGACTATCCAAAATATGAAGAGATTTTTAGGGCCCAATAATACCCAATTTTAAAATAAAGACGTTAACAGTCAACTCATCAAAAGATTATATGTTACAAACAAGTCTATGGAGGAAGGCTTCACACCTTACCTGTTATAAGAAAATTGAATCAGAGGGTTTTTTTTTTTTTCCTGGAGATTTTCAGTAATGTTACCTCCAGGAGCAAGTGTATTTCAGTGGAGATCTTCAGTGAGCTGTTAATTTCAGGATTTTTTTGAAAGAATTATTTCAGGTTTTGGAGTTCTTAAACAAAACCAAAGTCCTATTATCAAGTTTATTTTTAGATTTGGAGTGGATTCTGTATGTGTTGCTTCATTTAAATGTAATAGCAGGATACACACTTGATTTTCACTCTTAATATAAAGTATTTACTAGAATCAGTTTTTATTATTAAGTAATTTAATTTCCTGAACACAGATGCAGTGATTAGTCTAAGCATTTATAAGTATAAAATGTTCAAAAAATATGAGTGTATTTGAAAAAGGTTACTATAAAAGGTAGTTAACAATACCAATTATATATAATACACATCATCAAGTGTTTTATTCAGTTTGCAACCTGTCTAAATAATATGTAGAAAATTATATACTTGAAAATTTTAGTGAAGTGTACAGATGTGCAGATGTTTTAGTCATCCATTTTTATTAATATTTTAAACAATTCTAATTATATAGTCTAGTTGTTATTTAATCTTATTGCTGCTAGGTATATTTAGTGATATCTTTTGAATGACATTTTGAAACATGTACACCTTCCAATTCAAAAGTAGCAGAACTATGATATTTATGAATGAAATACATAGTGGCCTATTGGGATGTCTGAACAGATTACAACACTTGCTGCTCAAGTCTGAGAAGCTTTCTTTAGTCGTTGAGCTGACATAAAGTTGGAAGAAGAGAACTGAGTACTACAAGTTGTCCACTGACCTCCATAGTCATTCTGGGACATGAGCATACTCCCCACAATGATAACAATGTAATTATTTCTAAAGTACTGGGTAATTACAACAGGGAGAGAATAGCAAATATTTAGCAATAAGTGAACGATAATAAAAATTAATTGTTAACAAATCTCTCTTACTGTTTGCAGCATACACTCATACATTATAAGTGATTTATTATGACATTTTGCTTTTTTATTGAAAGAAGCTCATATATGTAGACAGGAGCTCATCTTATGAAAACAATGTAAAACCTATTTATGAGAGTAAAAGAAAACAATAATACACCTTTTTGTTGAAAGGTCTTTAATAATTCTACTGGTAAAATAAAAACATAAAAAGCATATGAACAAAGGAAAATATAGAAATGAACAAAAAGAAAGTGTCTTCTTTATGGAGAGATCAGACATTTACTCTGTTAAATATGGCCATCTAAAAAACAGGGTCTCTAATCACCTAAGACACAAGCCTCCAGTCACTTCTGTGAATGATTAGTTTAACTTGGTTATCTTTGGTGTGTGTTTGTGGTGTGTTACTGTAATTAGGTTAATTGAGGTAAGAAAATCCATTGTAAATGAGGGCATATAGTTCCCTGGGTTGGGATTCTGAACTGTTTACAAATGAGAAGGAAAGGCAAGAACAGCATTCATTGCCCTCTGCTTCCAGGCTGTAGATTCCATATGGCCACATACCACACTCTCTTCCCACAATGTCTTCCCTGTTATAATGGAATATACCCTGGAACTGTGTGACTAATAATAATAATAATAATAATAATAATAATAATAATAATAATAACCTTCTTTCTACACTTGCTTCTCTGGCTTAGTGTTGTACTTGGCAAGAAAATGGTTGAATTTTCCTTTGATACAAACTATTATTTTGGAGGATCCCATGGAGGCTATGAGACAGGGCAACATTTACTTCATTCATTATTTCTTTTGAATATTCTATATACTTCACTTAGCATTCTCCTCTCAAAGTACAAGTTCCTTCAGAACAAATAGTAGGTGTATTAGATTTAGTGTGCCTTTATGATCAAAAATTCCTTAATATAGAAATAATAAAAAAAGCTTGATAATGTATCAAAATCTGGAAATTTTAGTATCTCTACTTATTTCTAAATTGACGAGGAAATTCATTCTATATTGTACTTTTATTTCATTTCATAATTTTATTTCACTTCATTCGTTGCCTATGATGCACATTGATGCAAATTTGGATTATGCGAGAAAATTCAGGGCTTTCAGTGTCAGTTTCTATATACCCATATAAAAATTTGGAGGAAAGTAAAGCACACTATTTATATTGTGGGATATTGTATATAAAATTCCCTGAGAAAACAAATTTTCTGTGTATTTAATGTTTTGTTTTATTATAATTTAATATATGAGATAATTTTTAAGTTTAAATATATTAATATTCTTGCCAACCTTCATGTCTTTCCAGATCATTGCCCAATCACTACCTACTCAATTTTAAGTTATTTCTCAGAAAACCAACAGAAAGCTAATACAACATCAAGCCAACCCAAACCAAGCAAACAAACAAAAAAACACCAATCTCTAACAATATAAAAGCACACAAAAATCTGTGGAGCCTACTATATGTGCGTCAACCACTCCTGAACATGAGGCCTGCCAAGAAGTGGCTGACTCACCTGACTGCTGCCTGTCTTCCCCACTCTCTTTTGCTCTCTTTCTTCATATATGTATATATCACTCCATTGGAGAAAACTGACTTTCTCTCTCCCAGCAGGTATAAATGGCAGTTCAGTTGTTAGCCTTTGACATAGTATCTAAATTTTCATTCTTTCATTCGTTATTTTAATATAAAATATAATAATACAATACAAACAAAACTATAACAAGAAGTTGGGTGAGACAAACTAACAGAAGCCAAAGAGCCCAAGAAGAATCAGTGACCCACTCATTCACACACTCAAGAATTACATAAGGACACTAAACTGAAAGGCATAATATATACTTAGAGGACCTGATGCAGACTTGTGCAGATCCTTACTCAAAGCAATTTCATGTACATGCATATTGGAAGAGTGTTATTTCCAAAGATGGCAGAAGAGATGCTGGCTAAAGAACTACTTCATTATTACGCAATGATCAATATTCCAGTATAAGACTGGAATATTTACAAGAGAAACAAAATAAAACTTCTTGAATTTTGCTGTTTGTGATTTTCTGCTTTAATTAGCAAAATGAACTTCACAAAAAGAATTATTTTACTAGCTCAAGGACCCAATTAGAAATATTAATGTGTCTTTCTAAATAGACACAATTTTAATTTGCTTTTTTTTGTGTTTTAGTCAATTTTCAAATTTATTATTCCAGTCATAGCCTGCAATAATAATAATAAAATACTACCAAGAATGTAAAACAATATAGTATGATCCTCATTAAATTTTTACATTTTAGGGGTAATTACTTCCAAAATGATCTCAATTATCTCTGGGTCTTAGTTCAAACCCTTAAATATAATGAATTCATGAACTTTGTTTTTACATGCAGGATATATTTATATCTATACAAGCAAAGATATAAATTATTACCCCCATGGTTGGCTTATAGGCAGAGCATCTGAGTGTTGCCTTGGATATTTTTTCTCTTGCTCTCTTTTCTGTCATTCATGCAGAGCGAGAATTCTCTCATTAAGAAAAGTCATCAGCATTTATCCCTAGCATATGAATGGAGTTTGGGAGCCCATTCCACATAGAGGGATCCTCTCAGCCTAGACACATGGGGGAGGGCTTAGGCCCTGCTCCAAATGATGTAACAGACTTTGAAGATTCCCCCATGGAAGGCCTCTTACTCCCTGGGGAGCAGAAAGGGGATAGAATAGGGGGTTAGTGTAGAGCAGGAGAGGAAGGGAGGGAAAGGGAACTGGGATTAACATGTAAAACAAGCTTGCTTCTAATTTAAATAAAAATTGAAAAAAGAAAAGAAAAGTTGTCAGTTGGGACTCCTATGGTATCATAGGAATCATGGTCTTAGATTTAATGGCAATGAAGAATTAGGGCTTTCACAAAGCCACTCAGATGAGTTTCAAAGAGGTTTCTGAAGCCCACTTTAGTCTTAAGATTTTCCAGCCAAGGCTACCATTTGTAATGAAACCTCACAAGTGAGTTTAAACCAGGGGAATCCAACAAGCTCCATCCAGGTTTCTGACCCACGGAAGCTGATAGATAATAAATGTTGTTGATTAATATCTATAAAGTTATAACAAGTTTCTTTGGTCTTTCCTACTACACAGAATTGTGTGTCTTATGAGATGCTAAATTCAAAGTTGATGGACTACCTAAGTAATCTGACAAGGGACATTTCAAAGCAAGGCAGGCTGTGACATGCATGTATGAATTACTTTTAAACAGATTTTTTATTGAGAAGAGGATGCAAAATTGAGATCAGAAAGTTTAATAAAAACATACATTTTGGTGCAAAAATAATCTCATTTAAAGTTAAAGGCAACAAGACAGTGTCACTGAAAAAATAAGACTATTTAAATGAAACTACTTTGTTTCTGGACAATAGAAAAGATGCCTTGAAGTCATTTCAGTAATTGGCCAGACATCACATTTAGCAGGTTCAATCTGACAAAAGAAGTTATGGCACTCTTTTTGCACAGAATCAACCAAGAAGTGTTTCTCCATCTACAGAAATTCAAGTGTCATATGGCACCCTATTCTTTAAGGACTCTTCACTAATACTGGAGATGGGATCAGACACTGGTACCACTTGCCTGATGCAGGTTTCACAAGCAGGAAAGAGTTCTTGTGCCTTAGAGATTTGCACTGATGTTTTAAAAGAAGGCATGTATTCTTGTTCTTGCTTATTCTTCTATTACAGGTTCATTTCTTTCCTTTGAGTGGTGTGGCGGACCAAAATATTTCCTCTATGGAATATTTTGAGATCCAGCCTTGGGTTTCACTAAACAGGAACACTGGAAAGCTCCGGCCCACTATTGTAGTTTTAATGCCAGTAAGGCTACTATTTTTTACCATGGCCTCAGGGTAATATGCCTCTTATTTGCATCTCTGTGGGCCTAAGCATCTGAATAGGCCCTCACCTGGGCAGAGGTGCGAGGTGTGTAAATGACCAGGGAAGACAGAAGTTAGGGGCCAGTGACCAGAGGAGAGGGGAGAACAAAGAGAGAAATGGTTCCCTCTTGGTATTGGCAGGATGGTTAAGAAATAGCAGAAAAGATGGCTAATAAAGAAATGACTCTAGTTCTACAACATGGAATTGAGAACTCTCTAAAGATGACAAGATGCCTGTGTTTGGTTTTTATTGCCGCTGGGTTGCTAGGAGCTTCCAGGTCCACACACCCCCACTCTGGCCGAACCTCATGGATTAAGGCTGAGACACGCTGGGTCATGACAGAGTGGGAATGATTGCTTTTTTGTCATGGTATGTTTTTTTTTTTTTTAAATTTTATTTGAATGACAAGAGTTTGCCTTGAATATCAGAAGTGGTCTTTGAACAATGATAGAATATATCTTTTGGGTGAATTTTAAAAATGGACTAAATGCATTTGGCTTGATTAGAACATCATGGGCCTCTGGCCGTACTGTGTTAAACACTTGTTTCAAAACTACTATTGTTATTTTGGGAAGTGTTAAAAATATAGAGAGTTGCCTAGCTGGAGTAAGTCTGCCAGTGGGTCATGCCTTTCATGTTTGAAACTTGTAACTGGTCCCTTCTTTGACTATTAGTCACCATTGTTGGGACATTGCCCTCCTCTATAGGATCTGCCACGAAGCCAAGACTCCCTCTAAGCTCAGAAACAAGGGAGCCAGGTAATATGGAATGAAATACTTCAATTAATTTGCCCAAAGACATCTGTCCACCTATAATTTTTATATGGGAGTTTTTGTAAACAATAAAGAAATCTAAAACAAAATCTGCTTCCTCAAATCAATCCTCAAAATGCAATTTGATTTATTAAAAAATGAATACCATTTTTCTTAGTCAAGGACTTAAAAATGGAAATAATCAGAACATTAAAATCTATATGGCATAAAAATCACACTAAGAATTCACCATGGAATTAAGCTCAATGCTTATAAATGTTCACAGGTGTTGATATTTGCATGATACATTCAAACAGAATTTATAGCAACTGAGCAGCTGTACGTAAATAGTGTCTTATAAAAAGTCTATTAAGCAATAATTGCTTTTCAATATTCATGTCTTAATAAACATGGCTTCTTGCAATTTTAAGCCACTTTAGAGCTATCATTATGTAAAACTGACTGTGAGAACTGTTTATAACAGTTAGGGAGAAAAGTTGAGCCCTAATTTACACCCTCATCTCAAGGAAATAGAAAATAATGAACCCCATTTAATTTTTGTATATCTGTTCACCATTTACACAAAACTTTAAAAAGGAGTTATATTTTATCTTCTAGATAGTTAGATACTGAAGATTGATATTGATAGTTTCATAATTTTACCATATTAACAACTGCAATAACACATTTGGAAACTATTTCATACATATAATTCTAGGACTTTTAATAGATAAATATGATAAAACTATAAATGATTTGCTAAAATTATAATCAAATGCCAATGTGTTCAAATCAAAGACATCTGCTTAAAGCCCATCAGTACCCTGATTCACTTCGGCCAATCATAGCTACTGGTCCAATTCACATCTCTGTGAAAATGTTCAGTGGGATACTGAGAAAATGCAAGGAGCCAGATACATCCTTCACAAGTACAAAGCAAGTCTTACAAAGTGGATTCTTCTAGGAAAATGTCATGGAATAATTTACTTTGAATCCAGTTTTCATGGAATATTGTGTTAAAATTTGGCAAGAAGACACACAATGTGATTATACTCACTTTGATCTTAGCTAGTCCTTCAGCTTTTTAGTTTGATGAACAAGATATTTAGTTTGATAAATACATGCAAGAGAAGTTCCTCTTGTTCTCCCAGAAGCTAGGGCATTTAATGTTAATAAAAAGTTATTTTTTTATTTCACATGTAATTTTGAAACTTATATACACTAATCAGTTTGAGCACAAATTGAACTTGCCTGTTTTTATATTATGGTCTTATACAAAGGTCAAGCTGTAACACATATAAATAAATGACCCAGAGATTGATATTGAATTTCAAGTTTCAAGCTGAAAGTCAGAAAAGCAAAGTAGCCAGCCACCATCTCTGATCTCTAGATCAGGCTGAGGCTTATCTACAAACAAGCTCTTCATCAAGTCTCAAACTGCTGCCTCTTCTCAGTGTGGCTGGGGAAGGAAAGCCTCTCTGTGACCTTGCTTCTCCTTTATATACTTCCCTAATGTTGGGATTAAAGGTGTGAGCTATAATTCTTTTTTTAGACTAATTCATTCTTGTGTAGATCTGGGTGCCCTTAGACTCACAGAGATCTTTCTACTCTTAATTCTGAGTCCGGTGATTAAAGTTGTGTACCACCACCTCCTAGCTTCTGGTTGCTGGGATTAAAGGTGTGTGCCTGGCTTCTATGGCCTATGCCTGACTTTGCTTTCTGAATCCTTAGTCAAGTTTTAATAAATCATAAGCAATATCTCACTACATCAAGTTATTTGAAGACTACAAGACAAGATGGTCTTAATAGTATGTGAACTGTGTGACTGTATTGGTGTTTTCTGCATAGGTACCTAGAACAGGAAGCCCTGCTCTCACTCATAGGAAAGTCATTTTAAAGAGACTCTACAAAAAGCAATGATCAGTGGCTCACATAGTATCTCTTCAGCCCCATGATTTCATCTTGTTAAAAAGACATTGTGCCTTACTTTTCTATCGTGACAAAATGCCATGATGAAGGCAACCTTTAAAAGACCCCACTTAATGGAGTTTATGGTATCACAATGTTAAAGTCCACTATGACAGAACAAAGGCTAAGCAGGAAAAGAGGAGAGCCTACATGTTGATCTGGAAAAACAGGAGGTAGAAGACACACTGGGAATGACACTAGCCTGTTGACAACCTCAAATCCCACTCCCAGTAACATATCCTTCAACTTCATTCTTCTAACACTTGTTCTAGCAACTGGTGACTAAGTATTTAAACATATGCCACACTGTCAAATAAAAACGCAGTCAGGTATGGGTTTCCTTTTCTTGATTAGTTCATTAGGGCCATGGGCAGTGGTGGTGGTGGGGTGTCTCATATGTTTTCTTCAGGAATTACAGGCTATTGCCACTGCTTTTGGTTACATTCCAGAACTTGAAGGTAAATTCCTATTGTTGAAAACAACATGTCTTTTGCTGAGTCAAAAGACATGAAGAAATTAAATTGATACCTTATGCTGCTTCATCTCTACTGGCTAACTTTCATAGTGCTGGAAGATTCTACTTACATGAAGCAACTTTAACCAGCTCTGTACCTTGTATGCTACAATGACGTATGACCTGTCAAGAAATGTTCATTGGTGCAATAATATCATGAACGTTATGAAAGTCACTAACTACTTCTTGGTTGGATTTAAAGCCTCATTTAAAAGATGGAACCAAGGTACTATTAACTGGATCAAAAACCTATAGGTTTAGGCCCAAGGGAAGACTAATCATATCATTCTGATAAATGGATATATCTATTAAACTGCAACCTAAGTTAATATAAATATATCCATAGATTAAAACACATATGTCTTTATTAGAGAAGCCTCTATTTTAGTGGATGGTAATAAATAAACTGACCTACCACTTATAAAAATAAATGATCATAGAATACTTAATTATAAATGAGGCATCTATGTTAAACCCATCATACCAATGATCAAGGTTCATTCTGGTCCTGGGTGGTAGCTGGCTTGGTCAGCCTGCCAGCTGTTTCACATACTCATGAGCAGGGAGAACTCTCAGACAGATCAAAACAGTCAAAATCCGAGCATGGGCAGCTAGTGGTTCAGGATGTCCCATCCTAGCTGAGCAATTGTGTGAGGGAAGAAGTGTAAGTATTCTTCAGAGATGTGGTCCCTCAGAGGCTCTCTATGCACCAGTCCTATATCCCTGAATGTAAAAGGAGGACTAAGTGGATTCAGCAAGAAGAAATAGAAATACTTAGGGGAACATGAAGTTGGGAGGAAATTGTGTGTGTGTGTGTGTGTGTTGGGGGGAGATACAGGAGACATTGTAGGAGAGCAAATAGGGACTATATTTAATTAAAACGTCCTATATAAGCATATAAAATTACCAATAAAATATAATTAGAAGTGGTTTTTACCTAGACAACTTATGCATGTCAAAATCCATAAGCAACTATAGGACTTAT
Organism: Cricetulus griseus; assembly: GCF_003668045.3. Classification (NCBI taxonomy): domain Eukaryota; kingdom Metazoa; phylum Chordata; class Mammalia; order Rodentia; family Cricetidae; genus Cricetulus; species Cricetulus griseus. Next base: position 240,773,461 of record NW_023276806.1, on the reverse strand, counting down.
CTTTGGGTATGTTTAATTTTCCTTCACTCATCATTCATTAGTTGCCTGTAGTTCTTTGTTTAAAGGTGGCTCCATGATATTTCACCATTCCATGTAAATGCCTGTTTTTCTTTTCATTCTTATATTTTATACACATACATGTAAGCAACACTAATTGAACACAGAATGTTGTGTTTATATATTTGAAAATAAATATGTGTAAACATTCATTATTTGTGTGCCAATAATAATCAAAGAAACAAAAGGAGCCCATAAATTTAAGTGGGAGTAAAAGGAGGCAGGGGATGAAGGAGAGATGGCATAAAAGGCTAAGAGCATGTGTTGCTCTTGCAGAGGACCTGAGTTCAATTCTCAGTACCCATATGGTAGTTTACAGTTACCCATAACTTTATTTCCAGAGGATATGATGCCTTCTTCTGACTTCTAGCATGCATGTCATATATATATATATATATAATATATATATATATATATATATTTTTTTTTTTTTCTTTTCTCTTATGTGATACACAAAATGATCTTAGACATAGGACACATGACTTTCCAGTTAAACATTCCTCCACACCACCTACTTCAATCTCAGGTAATCAACTTTTATTTATCCCCATGGATATTACACATATATGTACTGAGTAATCAGGGCACAGGATAATTATTATGTTATAATAATTATTTGTGCTCTTTATCCCTAGAAAACAAATGGACTTGAGAGCCCATTCCCTATGGAGGGATACTATTGCAGTCCAGACACAGCCAGGATGGTCTAGACCCTCCCCCAAACAATATGACAGACTTTGAAGGTCCTTGGGAGAGGACCTCACTATCCCTGGAGAGGAGTCAGGGGGTGGGTTGGGGTGGATTGGGTGGGGAACATAGGAGGAGGGGAGGGTGAGGGAATGGGGGGATGTATATGTAAATATGAGTAATTAAAAATAATAAAAAATTTTAAAAAGAAAAACATTAATAATTATTACTGTGTTTATTACTCCGCCTACATTCTTTCTTGTGTCACAGAATTCTTGTTTAATAACCCTGTAAATGAATCTTTCAAGGAAATAATGACATAGATAGCCTCCATCTAATATCAATTCATCAAATTCTGACTTCTTTAATATCCACAAAAATCATGTGGACCTTAAATCATAAATCAGTGTTGTACAAGAACATTTGATGTCCATACCCTCTTAAAGGAAACAATCCTAAACTACCACTTTCTCCAACCTGAACTGTGCCTTAATATTTAAAAGTGTTTGTCCTCAGTTTCCCCCAACTCAGTTACTTGCATGTCCATTATATGAGTCACAAAAACAAACGAACAAAAAGTCATGTCAAATGAGAACTGGAGAGATGACTTAGTGATTAAGAACACTGGCTATTGTTCGAGAAGACCAGAATTTGATTCCCACCACCCACATCACAGTTCACAATTAAAAATAAAATAAAGGTGTTATTTTTCCTTTTTTTTTATTTTCAAGGCAAGCTTTCTCTGTAGGTTTGGAGACTGTCCTGCAACTCTTTGAATACCAGGGTGGCCTCTAACTCACTGAGATCGGCCTGCCTCTGCCTCCCACATGCTGGGATTAAAGACTTTCATCACCACCTCCTGGCTAAGGGTGTTATGTTTCATTACTCTTCCCTAATTCTGAAACTAAAATGTGTGGTTCTTTCTATATAGCATATTGAGAATCCATCCAGTTTTACAGATCTGTTTGTCAGTCTTGAATGATGTCATCATCCTCTCTCTACAGGATTATGGCAGCAGGTTTCTAAATTCATATCCCAAGCCTCATAGATTGCCTCAGCATCATTGCACTGTCTCAAAAAGCAAATAATCTTTATTCTTCTTTTTTCTAATTGAAAAAGACATTGTGTGGAAGGTCAGAATGCACTATGTAGAGTAAGGAGTGAAGTGATAAGGCACAACAGGCAGGTTGCAACTAAGTTAACTTTGGAAGTTCAAACCTAGTAGGTGATAGTTACATGAAAGTGTAAATGCTTTTTCTGTTTTATTTCCTCTATTAATATTAATCATTGCTGTAGTTGAAAGAACTACACTCTTTCAACAAAGTTCCACAAGAGACAAATATATGGACTTAGGATAAGGATAGGAGAGACAAAAAACAATCTCTTTGAACATAAAATCATCCAATATATTGGGATAAGAGGAGACAATAGGCAAGTTTGAAAATGTCACACAAATGTATAATGTTTACATTTAACAATAACTAGATTCAAAGCAAATATTCATTTATAAGTTTTGAAAGAATCTAATTGATGTTTCAGGAATGGCACTAATTGCCTTCTAAAAGTTTTAGAATTGTTTATTGTAAAATGGCTCTGCTCTTTTAAAGCTGTTTATCTAGTCCCTAAAAATAAAGCAAGAAATATAGACAAAGAAATAATGGATGATCAACGATAATGGGAATAAATTAGAAAATAGAGCTTATGACTTTTTCCAATTAATTAATGGTTATGAGAGAAATGGAGGAAAATAGATTAACTATGGAAGTGAATTTTAAAAATATGCTCTCTTAAATAAGGAGAAAATATTAAAGAAACAATAAACAGAAAAATATGAAATAGCATATTTACTTTAAAATATAACATTAATGCTTATATTCCATTAAGATATAACTACAATATTATTCTTTATCATCATTATTGCTTTATGTATATTATTTATATTTATATACCATATATGATATATGAAATGACCATAAAAAAGCAATGAAAAAGCAAACAGTATTTAATTAAAGGAATTTGCACAAGAACATAAAAAGTTTCCATTTCCTGTTCATGGTAGTTTTCAAAATGAAGCACAATAAAAGAATATTAGGCTAATAATTGAAACATTTTAGTTCAATTATGTTTAATGGTCTTGGAACAATTTCATATTACTGCCCCTAGAGTAAAAACCTAATAACATATAAAAATTTTTATTCTTCTAGTTATGAAAGTAGAATGTACTCATTATAAAAACATCAAACAATGCAGAAATGTGTGATTTGAAAAGCAACAACATCCCTTGATAACTCAAGGATTATTGCTTTAACAATATTGTTTTTATTGGTTCATTTTTATTAGGCTTTAAGATCAAAGCAAGGCTTTTGTAGGTTGGCAGGAAGAATTCAATGGTAAAAAAGACAAAAGAGATTAATAGATCTTAGCAGATGGTAGCAACTTGATAATAAGAAGACAAGAGGGATATAATTTTCTATGAGACATAGAAGAAGGAAAAGCAGCTTCAGGTGGGAAATATCACAAAAATCCAGCTAATATAAAGAATTTGGAATTCATCCAATAGAATGGATGTATGTGTCTATGATCTCAGAATATTCATTGCCCTAGAAGATAAAATGTTAGCAGCTGTGACAGATCCTTGTAGGGGAAGCTGTAGCCACGCCCTCTTAGGGGCTGGCTACAGATATGCCTGACCAGGCTTGTGAGGGCGTGGTCAGAGTGACGTAGTGGGAGTGTGTATTTGTTTTCAGTCTCTCTTTGCTTCTTGCTGTACGGACCTCTACCACGCCAGCTGACTAGGTTGCTCTGTAAGTAAGGCTTTTCCCTATTAAATACCCTTATATTTCTACCTGACTCCGTATTGGTAATTTCCCACTATAGATTCTGATAGTGGAGTTATTCAAATAATGAAAGAGAAATAAAAGACCATCACTAGCAACTTAGACTCTTCATTGAATATAAAAATTATGTTGGGAGGGTAATGAAAAAAATTGGTCCCACATAGTCTAACCAGAGCAGGTAAAATGATGTCTGTGATGAGCATATGCCATGTTGTGTTTCTGTCCAGAACAAGATGAATAGAGATGATTGGAGAAAAGTGTGAGTCTGATGTCCAAGAGGTATGGAAATAAAACAATTAAAGTTAGCATGTGTAGAAGTTATCACATCTGAAGGAATCTGTTCTGACCAGTGTTGTAGAGGTAGAGCATGGAATAGTTGGGATGAAGTTGGCTATGTTATTTCAGAGAGACATAATGTGAGCTTTAGATTCAGCAAAGCTTGTAGAATTATGAAAGGGTTATTTAATTTCAAAAGAAGGAGTAGTTGAGTGATTACAGATGTAGAGTTGGACATTTGGTAAAGGAATTAAAGTATCCATAAAGTATAAAAACAGCAAATAGGGGAGAATAGGTAAGTTTTAGATTCATACAATAAAAGATCGAAACTGATTTACTTATAAATTTAACAATTGTGTAATCAAGTTAAGAGCATGTGTATAAAACCATTTGCAACCACACAAAATCTTAAGTGTGTCACTATTCTTAGAATTTCTGGGAACATTAGAGGAGTTGAAAATGAATGTACCCCTTAGCACTGCATTGTGGCTGATATCATTATTATAAAATTATTACCTCTAGTGACCTAGGATTTCCTTTTTAAAATGACAGAAATCCAGCTTTGTTTGATTATGTAACTCCTTAAATAACACACACACTCACACACACACACACACACACACACACACACACACACACACACACACACACATTTTGTACTTCTAGAGTCATGTCTTCTATATCAACCTCAAAAATTTCAGCAGTCTTGTATTAGACTCTTATTATACACAATCTGGTATGTAGTTCTAAAACAGGAATAAATATACATGCACACTTACAAGAATATATTAGACCAGCAAGCTTAGATGCATGGCTTGATGACACTAATCTGTTCAGGATATCAATATCATCCTCTTCTCCCAAGTCTCAGAGAACATTGATGAAGAAGAGCAAATAACTTTAAGAGCTAGAGGTCAAGGGGGACTTTGGGGATGGACCAGGCTGTCAGATTTACGAATGAACAATAGCTGTAGTTGCCTGCACAGGACCTGCACAAGGTCAAGCCACTAAAGAGTTTAGTATGAGTGTGGAGAGGCTCATGAGGCACCATGCCTAGGGGAGGAGGTATTGAAAACTGATGGCTACAGAGGGAGGGATAGTCAGTTTTCTTCAGTGCTGTGGCCATTAATGGATCTAACATATACTAATGTATGACACTACACACATGCACACATGGGAACGCTAATTGTTCTTACTGTATTATAAAAATAAAATTAAACTCAAATATCAATCATTTTTCACTGTTTATCATCTTGCATAGGTTTATATTCCACACTTTTTAAAATTATTTTTTTCTCCATTTCTATTGGAATTAGAAACAAGATTTTTTCACATGTTAATCTCAGTTCCTTCTTCTTCTGTCCTCCCCTACCCCCCCCCCCAAATAACACCCTACCTATCCCATACACTTTCTGCTCCCCAGGGAGGGTGAGGCCTTCCATAGGGGTCTTCAAAGTCTTTCATACCCTTTGGGATAGGGCCTGAGCCTATCCCAGTGTGTCTAGGGTCAGGAAGTATCCCTCTATGTGTAATTGTCTCCCAAAGTCCATTTCTATGCTAGGAATAAGTACTGATCTACAAGAGCCCACATGGATTTCTAAGGTCTCCTCACTGACACCCATGTCCATGGGGTCTGGAACAGTCCCATGCTGGTTTCCCAGCTATCAGTCTGGGGACCAAGAGCTCCCCCTTGTTTAAGTCACCTGTTTCTGTGGGTTTCAGCACCTTGGTCATGACCCCTTTGCTTATCATTCCTCCTTCTGTGCAACTGGATTCCAGTTTGGTTCAGTGCTTAGTTGTAGGTGTTTTCTTCTACTTCCACTAGCTGCTGGATGAAGGCTATAGGATGGCATATGAATTAGTCATCAATCTCATTATCAGGGGATGGCATTTAAGGTAGCCTCTCCTCTGTTGCTTAGATTGTTAGTTGATGACATCTTTGTAGATCTACAGATATTTCCCTAGTGCCTGATTTCTCTTTAAACCTGCAATGGCTCCCTCTATTATGGTATCCCTTATCTTGCTTTCCTCTATTCTTCCCCCAACTCAACCTTCCTGGTCCCTCATGTCCTCCTCACCCATTTCTCCCCTTCTCATTCTGCTAGCTCCCTCACCCTCCCCCATGCTCCCAATTTGCTCAGGATATCTTGATTTAAACATAAAGCAAAGGATTACCAGCTTACAATCCACACTGCCAGAGAAGCTTGGAAACAAGGAGGACTCTGAGAGAGACATACACGGTCCACCGGAGAAGGGGAAAGGGACAAGAGATCTTTTAATTTCTATTATTGGAAAGTAAGATACATTCAACATTTGTGAATAGTGTTTTCTGCTCCTTTTAAGAAAGACTTTAGCCTTTAGTCCAGCACTCAAGAGGCAGAGGCAGAATGATCTCTGTGAGTTTGAGACCTTCCTGGACAGCCTCCAAAGCCACACAGAAACCCTGTTTCGAAAAACCACAAATGAAAGAAAGGAAGGAAGGAAAGAAGGAAGGAAGGAAGGAAGGAAGAAGAAAGAAAGAAAGAAAGAAAAATAAAAGAAAGAAAGAAATATAGAAAGACTTTGTGTATTATCACCATTGTGATCTGAATGTCTGGATGGGTTTTTGCAGAATGTGTTTACTGTTTCCCAATAACCAAGAGAGCAGGGACATTATTCTGGTATTCTGGGGGGCAATGAGGCATATAGACAGAGGTAGAGAGAAAGAGAAAAAAAAACTAAAGCATTTCTCAATTTCTTACATCTCAATTTCTTCCTTAACATAAGAAAAACTTCAGAAAACCACTCATATATAATTGATAAATGAAAAATCAACCATAATCAAAGTAAAATAGTTATATACCATAGACTCTAAAATCAAATCTCAAACTATGTGTCATAGTTTCTGTATCCTAAGATTCTGAAATATAAATACTAATTAACATAACAAAAGAAATGTTATCAATGGAGGCTCTAGCTTCTAAAAAGAGCTATAACACTTTTCACCAAAGAACTAAAGCTAAATTTTTATATAAGATTTGGAGGAGTGGCCCAATCAAACTTCTGGATTTTCAGATGAAGTATCTCATCTCAGGCCACTAAAGATAAAATTTCCTCTCCTATTTCATATATCTTTGAAAAGATCTTTCCCCATCCGTCATTCATATCTTTGGACAACTTCTACACAAATATATTGGATAGTTTCAGTTCCACATAATATCTAAAAGGAGCTTAGGCAGCAGATGTTGACAAGGAGATAATGTAGTAGTCTTTGAGAAAGAATGGAAGTTATGTGTCTTGACTCTAGCAATTATGCTGTTTCCTTCCAAGGAATTATTTGAAAATTCCTGTTTACAACATCTACATATGTTTCTGTTTATCAAGTTGCTTAATACAACACAAATTTACCATGTTAAAATTGCAGCACTGTGAAAACGACAATGAGTCACCCTTGAATACAGCTAGAATCATCACACTCTTCTTTGGTATGCTATAGAAAAGGGTTTTTCTTTCTGTATTTTTCTCTGTCTCCCAAACACTGTGTCCATTTTGGGGCTCTTGTCACTGGTACCCTTATTTCTTCAGAAAAACAAATGTAGATAATTTCACATATTTCATCAATGTTACCCATCCTCCTCTGCCTATGCACTCTGTGACTCAAGCCAGTAATGGTAGCACATATTTAGAACATCAACACTTGGGAAAAAGAAGAGACAGGAGGGAAGGAAGGATCAGGGGTTCAAAGATCATCTGTAATCAGTTATTCCAAAGCCACCTTGGATTATGTGAGGCTCTGTATCAACATCTATACGCCCCCCAAAAAGAAAAACACAACTGTGATTACTTTGAGACTCCCTCAATACTTTCTGAAATTTATCCCTATCACAAGATCAACTGATTAAATATTTTTCATTCCATCTCATTTCCTAATCCTTTGGCATGTAAGATACATGCAGACGAAGGCAGCAGCATTTTGTGAAGTTCTACCTCTGTTGAGGATGCTTTTAATGTTTAATAAAGATTGACACATATGTGAAGTTATCTTATATCCCTTTTGACCCATATAGAAAGTGAGGTTCAGGAAACTTAACAATGCAATGAGTCATTTTATTTTTTCCCCTCAGCCATAAATTTTATATCTTCTTTCATACTCTATAAAATCACAATAAGATAAACTGGTGGCTTTTAATTAGTATAAACTAACATATAGATTTACTTCCCATCAACAGCTACTGACTTACCACAAACATTCACTAGGTTTAGGAACTGTATCCTTGTTCTTAGGAATATCAGAGAAATTCTTGAAGCTATCAAAACTGTCACTTTAAAAGTGGGCAGGACAGACACTAGACAACTACTCTATCAACTGAATTATACAACCCAACTCTATTTCCTTTTAAAATAAAGGCATTTGGTCATTAATTCATGAGATCCTAACATTCCAGAATAGTAAAGTGGTTAGTTTCAAAGTGTGCTAAGTTAGTCTGTGCAGATACCTAGCTAAATAAAAGACATATTTTTAGTGATCCATTTCACCCTATTGAGTGGTAGTTATTTCTTTATTACATTTGAAAGACCTTTAATATGTAGCTATACTATTTCCCTTTGAACTTAGGTTGTCAAATTTCATTTCCTGGCTTCCTAAACTTTGCAATGCCTGTGCAGCTCAAAATCATGATTAGCTACTCAATGAGATTTCCCCCACTTCATGTTATATTACTAAAGACTGCTATCTAGGATGTCCAAGACTAAGGATTGCTATCTAGGATCTAGGATTTGGGCAGTGTTAAAATTCTGCATTTTGAGGCAATAAAACATGAATGAACAGATATATTGATCTTAATTTTTGATTTAAATATTTTGAAATTTAAACCTCCATATCACCAAAATGGCATACATGGATTTTTGTTCATTCTGTGAGGCTAACATTGTTTTCTACAGGTTCACATTTTTTTCTTGACTAATGCCTATTAGTAATGAAACAAATTAAATGAATTTTGTGTTACCACCATATCAATAAGATATTTTTAAGGCCTTGAAGTAGGCAAGTAGCTCAGTATTAAAATTCATTAACTTATGCCCCAGGTGATGATTCTAAGTAGCCAAGATTTATGTAAAACTGACACCTTCATTCTTTTTATTCAATTTTAAACACCAAATTAAAATGTGTTCTTCAATATTCTGCACACGAGGTGTTGGTTTTGTTTTTATGTGAGGCCCTTGGCTCAGAGTCTTCAGTTTTCAATGGAAGGACAGAAATAAGAATGCCCTGGTGGCACAATTTTCAGGTTGTTTTGTATCCCAATGTCAGATTTTATGTTGCCAGACTTGAGAAACATAAATGAGAAATAGTTTCTTATTGTATTAAATGTTATGAGTTGAGGAGCAAAACACCTTTGTTAGCGACCTTAGTTAAAATATGAATCAATGACTGTGCCATGAGAATCAGGATGGAGACCGTTTATGTTTTGTTTATTTCCACATAAAAATTTCCAGAATTTTCATAACAATAAGCTGCAACCTTCTTGTTTTCTATACTCTTTATTAACTTGGCTTCTTTTTGAGATCAGAATTGCTTTGAGTAGTGGTTGTTTTAAATAAGATCATCAATATATTTTGCAGGAATAAACAAATAGAGGAATGAACATAGGATCTTTTAATCGAACTTTTTATGTTAAAAATAAGTGAACTCTTGCCGACTTGTCTGCACATAAACTTTTTAAATCAATATTCTTTATTTTATGCTTTCAGGAAAAATATATGTAGCTGAAATTTATCAATAAACTATTTGTTGCTATGCAATTTAAATGTACTTGGACAACAGAATTGTATACCCTTGAAAGTGTCAGCTATGTAATTGTACTGTATATCAAATCCTGAATGCTTATAACAATTAAAACTTGAACTGTGTACCTAATGCCAACAGCCTAAAGCAGCTGTGGCACTAAAAATTCTATGTATATCTTTATCATATATTTATACTTTCCCTTCAAATAGTATACACAAGATAGAGTTTGAATAGGAATACTGTATAAATAAGTACACATTTAAATTTATACAGTCAAAATTATATGATAAAATTATCCATGGGAAACCAAAAAATGTAGTTGTCAGTATATTCTATTTGTAAAAGAAAATAGGGCAGGTTACAGGAAATGAAAGAAACAACAAAAATTAATATAATAACTAAAATTAAGCAATTATCTAATATATTGGAATTTTCTATTAGAAGGGTATTTTGTTCTTCAGGATTTGCATTATAATATTTCATTATTAAGTGCAGTCTGGCACCCAAGTCCTAATCTTCATGCTATGGCCTATCAAAAGCTGAGTTTGAAGGCCTGAGGAATTACATTTGACTTTATACTATTTTCATTGACACTTTTAAGGTATCATTAGTAATCAACATATTTATTAAAATACTTTACCCACTGATATTTTTCAAATCATGATGGTTATGTGAGGAGCTATAAAATATGAATGGTAAACTCCTTCCTTCCTGAACTTTCAGATTTATCTATAACAATGCAGGAATACTATAGAGCAAAGTTGTTTCAGCCATAATAGTTTTATTGTAGAAACAATATTGAATTTAAGTGGACTAATCAACTATTTTGCATTGTTCTTTTAGGTAGTGCTCTTAAATGCTGTCCTCTGAACATGACATGATGTGGTGGCTTGAATAAGAACAGCTTCAATATGATCATATGTTTAAATGGTTGGTCCCAAGTTAGTGGAATTGTTTGGGAACAATGAGAAGGCAATGCCTTGCTGGAGTAGATGTGGCCTTGGGGGAGGTGAGTCATTGGGATGTGCTTTGAAGTTTCCAACATCGATGTCATGATCAGCTCCCCACCCCCATGTGTATTGTATCTCTCTCTCTCTCTCTCCCTACTTCCTGCTAATGTTCCACTGCTCTGTCTGTTTGCTTCCCACCATGATAAGGACTCACCATGTAAAACTGTAAGTGAGCCCACAATGAAATGCTTTCCAGGAGTTGCTTTGGTCACAGTGTCTCTTCACAGCAATAGCACAGTGAGGAAGACACATGGTTATCACAATTATGAACTCACAGCCATGGTAGTGATCTACAGATCTACATAAGATCAAGTGAGCCAACATTTCCAAGCAAACTTATATAGAATCTCCAGGCTCCATTTCTCCTTAGGGGGTTATTGACAGTTACCTACTGCTGGGGAAAAGAGAATCATTTTCATCTGAGGATGTGGTCATGAGTAGTTTCTCATGCCCCAGTGGATTGCCCCACATCCATATATGTTTCAGGCAACAGTAATTGGAGTTAATGATTGGTTTAAAAAATGTTGATCTGAATTTACCAAAGAAAGTTATAAAGGGGTGTAGCAGCAGTTGAAAGGGAAAAACATGGGTGTTATATGACCACATTCCATTGTATACATGCATGAAGTTTACAAAAAATAAAAGTAAGAGAAATGAAAAATTAGTTACTTATTTGAAATAATATTTTTGCCATGAATTATTAGTAATACCTTGAATACTACAAGACTACTTAGGAGTTGCTGTTGGGCTGACATTCATGGAAGGGCAACCTACAAAACAGCAATTACCAGTTACCACAACTCAGTCTTTCATTTTTGTTCTTGTGTCTTTGTCTGTTCCCAATTCAAGTGAAAGCATTGATAGGGAATTTTTATTCTATTTCGTCTAAAACTGACTCTGCTTTGCCTTAAACTCTGAAGATTAATTTCCCCACCATTCTGGTTTGAAATATTGGTTTTCCCCTGAGAATTCCTAGTATATCTTTATGCTGCCATTTTTAACGACAACTTAAACATTTTGTATTATTGTTCTATTTTGTAGGACACATAGTATATTTGGACACTAATTTGTTTGTAAATTGTATCTCACCAAGTTTGTAAAATTGTTGACAGTATTAATTTAAACTTTTGAAAGTCACTTTGTATTCTGAATAGATTTTATTTATTAAGTATATATCCACACCAATACTGAGCAGGATATACAGATTTCTCATATCACTCTACACATATGTAGCCTCTCCTTAATCACTGTTTTCACTAGGCTGGTGAATTTGCTTTTAAGGATAACCATACTTCAGTGCATCACAATCAGCTAAGCTCCAGGAGTTCTATTAAGGATCTTTCACTGTTACTGTCCATAATCCTGTGGAATTTAGACAAATGCACACTGGAATTAATGTGATATTAGGTTTTTGCTTCTCTGAACTTCCCCAGCCTTCCAACTGCCAATTTTACTATCAGTGCAGTTCTGCATTTTCCAGTTTGTCTTATAATTGAATTATACACAATGTACTTTCAGAGACTGGTTGATACACAATGTACTTTCAGAGATGTGTTTCCTTATTGTCCATTTAATTTTTCATTGTGTCCCTTTTTGGTTTCATAACTCTCTGTTTGTGTCTCTGTGTCTGTGTGCCTTTCTGCCTCTCTCTCTCTCTCTCTCTCTCTCTCTCTCTCTCTCTCTCTCACTCTCTCTCTCTCTCTCATGTCTCTCTCTAATATGTCAGGTTTTGCTGTAAAGATTTTTGAAGAGACAGATTCATGTTATTTGTTACTGAGAACATGTTCCCCAAGTGTCCAAGTTCATGTAACCAGATTTTAATTTGGTTAATCACCAGTTCAAACAAGGTGTTATTCTGTGCAGGTAAACAGCTCATCTTGTGACTTGAGCATTCAGAAACTTTTTATTATGACAGCCATTTGTATCATGTTTCCTTAAGAACTTCTGAGGAAATCTTTCTGATTTTTTCACATAGATTATCTTAAGACATACAAAAGAGTTGGAGCAATAAATAGCATATTTTCATATTTTGGTATCTTTTCTTAAGTGAAATTTATTTTATCCTGGAATTTCCCTAAAGTAAGTGATAAAATAGCTGCAGAAGTGGTTTGTTTCACTTTATGTTTTTGTGCTAAAGTGCTAAAAGACTAAGTCACCACTCCTTGGAACATCATTATAAATTATAAAACACTGAAAGCATGGATACACAATTTTTAATATAACTATTTCTACTGAATAGTTATAACTTTTCTAGTATCCTCAAAAATTCCTTAAGAGATCAAGGAAATGATGGATCATACTTTATGAATATTGTCAACATGATAAATTTAGCCATTATTCCCTTTGACGTTAGAATTGGAGTTACTGGATTTTGAGTTTGCATTCCTATATTTTGGGTAAAGCTTTGGTCCTGTATTTCCTCATTATGCTCCTATTACTCCCATTTGGAATGGCATTGTGTATTCTGTGTCATTGTATGCTATATGCCTTCAGTCTCAGGAGAGATTCAGACTTTTAAACAGGCTTGAGACTGTTTAAAATTGAAATTGGATTAAATGCATTTTACATGATGATAAAGCTAAAAAAATATGGTTGCCATGGAGTGGAATGTGGTCTGAATGAGAATGGATTCCATTGGCTCATGTATCTTATTCTTTGGTCCTCAGACAGTGAAATTATTTGGGAAGGATTAAGTAGTATGGCCTTGTTGCAGAAGGCATGCTACTAAGAGTAGGCTTTGAGATTTCAAAAGTTCTTGCCATTCCCACTTAATTCTTTCTTTATCTAGTGCTTGCAGACAAGGATGTAAATTCTCAACTACTGACAGTGTCTGCCATCCTAGTATCATGTTGTCTGTCATGATACCAAGGATTCTAACTCCTAGAAATGTAAGTTCCAATAAACTATTTCTTTTATGAGTTGCTTTGGTAATCATGTGTTTACAACAATAGAAAAGTTGACTATGGATAGTTCATATGCAAAGATTGATGTTGACACGTTATATTAATAAGAACACACCAAGACTTAAAGCAAGTTCAACATGCTTTAAGTAGAAGAAAAAAAGGAAGGCTCAAAGCAAATTTCATATGTGCCTCATAAGAAAACAAGTGATTACTGGTGATCATTTGTTATATATGCACTTGGCATGGTATAATTATGCCTGGATTATGCCTGGATTAATTGTGCTAATAATATCATGGAGGAAAACATATGTGCTAGCCCATTGCAAAGCACCATTATAAACTCATTATTTTTATATCAACTTTCATTTGGATAAAACATTGGTAATGCAAGCTGGAAATTTTACCACACTAGAAGATTGGTGAAAGAAATTACTCATCAAGGAAGAAAGCCTTTAGTAGTGTCTGAAGCATAAGAATGATTAAAAGTTTCATAGAAGATGACAAGTTACAATAATGAATCAGATGAAAATCTCCAATAAGATACTGAAAGCCTCATTGGGTCATTAACACAATGGGGTTACAATGTTGAATGATGACATTATAAATAGCCTATGATGGCAGCTTCAATAAACATCAATAAAAAGGAAGCTCAATATTGACTAGTGCACCAGAAAAAGAAATTGACAAGTCAAAATACTAACAGCCACCACTTAAACACTCCAAGGAGAAAACAGTGGAAGTGGATATTTGACTTTGATAGCCCTAAGATTGTTCATAAAGAAACATAGCCCTAAGATTGTTCATAAAGAAACAGATTTTTAACTTAGCATATTTTAATATTTATGTAATTTAAGCTAAAGTTACAACTGAAGAATGGATAGAGAAAATGTGGTACATTTATATAATGGAGTAATACTCAGCAGAAAAAGCAAGGGAAAGGTGAAATTCACAGGCAAATGGATGGAACTAGAAGAAACCATCCTGAGTGAGGTAACCCAGTCACAAAAAGACAAACATGGTATGTACTCACTCATATATGAATTTTAGACCTAGAGCAAAGGATTACCAGCCTACAATCCTCTTCACCAAAGAAATTAGGAAACAAGAAGGATTCTAAGAGAAAAATGCATGGACCCCAGAGAATGAGTAGGGGCAGGATCTCATGAGATAATTGGGAGCATGAGGGTAGGGGACAGGGAGGTGCCAGAACCTTGAAAGTATTTATTTTGAAGTCATTACTTTTGTTTATTTTTTTATTTATCTATCATCTAACATCAATGGAACTAATCCTACTACAGGAGTTATATTGCACCTTGAATTTATTATAATAACATACAGAATAGCTATAACAATATTAGTAATATTAGTGACATATTAATAAATGAATCAAAATATATATTTTATTTAAATCACAATACAAGTATCATTACTTGTATTGATACTAGGTACTCAAGAACCTAGGTCAATCCTCTTTTAAAGATTATGGTCTTCTTATTTTAAAGTATATATAGTGGCTCATATATTGTCATAAAATCACATTATTAATTACATGGTGAAAATATGACCAATAAAAATTATCTTCAAAGTATTTTCCACAACATGATACTGCAAAAGAAAGGATTTGTTAATATGGGAACAACCGACATTAAGTAGAAGGTAATAATCTGATCATTATATGTTGTTGCCAGTGAACAATGTATGTATTCTCATTTGTATTTGTAAACAATATTCAATAATTTGAGGAAGTAAAATATTATTGTCTTGAAAAACGCTGAAAATTTCTATCTTCACTTCCTAGATGGGATGTCATTCAAAATAGTTTTATCCTAAGTAAACTATTGGAATTACATGGTTTTGTCATTTATTCATTTAATTATCACTAAATATTATGGATACATGAAAGAAAAAAATTATACTACAAAGGAAATACAAAGTATTTTTAAATGGTTGAGAAACACCTTTATAAGATACATTTTAATGTTACTTTTTAATGTGTATGTGTGTTGCTTGTGTGTGTCCATACATGTATCATGATATATTTGTGGAGGTTAAAGGAAAACTTTCAGGAATTGGTAATCTTTCTACCATGCCAGTTCCTGGAATTGGACCCAGGTCATCATGATTGGTAGCAAGTACACTTAGCAGCTGTACAAACTCGCCAACCCCCAAGAAAAAAATTGATATAAGCCTTTAGATTACATAAAATGTGCATGTTTTTAAATTAGGTTTTTAATTTTCCATATATGCATTATTCCCCCTATGTCTCCCACACTCTTCAATTTCTGAACTTTTTCTCCTTAAATTATTTCAGGATATTGTTCTTATTATATAGCTCCATGTTTACATTTGTATTTGGGAATGTAAGATTGCATGGTTGGCCTTGATGCTAAAAGACAGAATTTAGCCCACCGATATGGATATCTCAATCTTAATACATCTCCATATGAACTTCAGTTTAGCCTTCACATGAAATACTTGCATTTTTCCAGGAAAGAACCAATTAACTAGTCATAAGAAACAATAAAATTATAATTTTCCTTGTATATTATTCAAAGTTCACTGAGTAGTAATTTTGATATTCTAATTGAATATTTAGAGCAAAATTTTTGGCCTGTCTTTCAGAAAATTCTGCTAAGTTTATGAAAAATATATTTTCAGGGTGCATCTACTTTTCCCTGTTTGTGCTATTTTCGCCAGAAAGCTATTTTTACAAAGGTCATTGTGGTAAGTTTCTATGCTCTCATACTTGCCTATCCTAGGCAGTCTTATCAGATTTCAGGCTTCCATGCTTAGTCCCAGTGAGTGTGGCTATATTGGGAGACCTCCACCGTGAGTCTTAGAAATTTCTATTTAGCTTCCCATAGTGTCTGGGACTTGACTTTGCTTGCCTAGCTGTCTCTATTTACCCTAACTGGACTTGGCACATCTGTTCCCTTCCCAGGCTAACAGTGCTATCTCCTTTCCTTATTTTATTTTCCATTGTAAAACCCAAGCTTTTGTTCTTTTATTGTCTAGAATTATTCAGGAAAAAATATTTGCTCAGTAAGTGGTCACTATGGAAATGGATTAGTGAGTTGTTTCTAAGTTTAGATGTTAAACCTATCCATATGAGTCAAATCATTCATCGATTTTTTTTCTATTTCATTATTTGCAATATTGTAAATTGACATGTACCAAATTTGGCTGTTTGGCATTTATACCATTTAAATATATCGATTGTGTATTCTTTGATCATTATAACTTAATTTTGAACACTTATTTACATATTTTGGCATTTTTGTATGAGAAAATGAAAATCAAAAATAGGAATGTATCTATATGAAAGAACTTAAGAAGTAGAACAAAATTTAAGCAAAATCTTATTTTAGTTTTTCAATTCTCAACATAGCAAGATATAAAAGGATTACTTCCTGTTGTTCTATCAGGTTTATATTATGAAGCTTTATTTTTTTTAATTATCTTCTTAGTAGATATCAACATTTAAGACTATCATTAACTCATTTTGAAGAACTTTAGATGAAATAAAAAATCAGTTAAAATAAGTCATTTTGATATCAAGTGCGAAAATTAGATAAAATTATGCAGATGATTAAGTAAATGTGAGCCAGGAAAGGTCAACAATAATAGACACACTAAAGTGGACAGGGAAAGCCCACAAGGTCTCAACACCATGCACAACGTACAGGCACCTAAGGAATGTCGAGAGTGGGAGAAATATTCATCCCCAGGGAAGAGCACACCAATTGATTGTCTAATAGCAAATGGTCAGCCCTGAAAGCACACATACAATCTACATTATACAGATTCAGCAGGTTATATTTAGGAATACAATATAATAGCATATATAATAGCAGTTAATAAAAAAGGTCATGAATTTGAAAGACAGAATGAGCTTGAAAGGTATAGAGGAAGAAAAAGGATGGAGAAAATGATGTAATCATTTCATAAACCTCAAAATAAAAGCATTAATAAAAAATATTTAAGAAAATATTAATTGATGCTTTAAAGCCTCCCCAACAGTTACTAAATGGGAAATATGAAACTTACAATAAAATTCACATTTCAAGTATCACTAAGGTCACAGTGGTTTTTGTGTCAATCTTTAAAATTAAAATCACTTAAAAAAACATGCCAGTGATGTTTTTATCTATTGCTTCCATAATTACATATAACATGATTTAATAATGAATACTCATGTTGTCAAGTTGAAAAAACTATTTCCAAGGACTTCTGAATGGATTTGGAATCAGAAGGGTATGAATGTACACTCTAGAGTAAGTTATTTAAACTTACTTCTGAAGTGATTGTCCCATTGATAAGAAATCTGGAGTCCAACAGTCATTGACTTTTCTCTGGAAAGCATCCATTAGTTGGGAAGGCTGCCAACACTTTCATTTTTAAGCAGGATGTAAAAGAGAAGAATCTCAATAGCATTAACATCAATTTTCTCTTTTTTGGCAAAAGATCAAATGCATGTACACACAGATTTTAGATTTCTATTAGTAATATAGGCTTTTAAGTATTGCCCACCCATAATTCAAAGGGCTTAGAAGGATCCGTTGACTCTTTTTAAACACAGGGCACATCATTTATGAAAATAAAGGAAGTAAACATTGATAAAAGTTTCAACTTTTAGTCTGCTATCAAATATATCATAAAGAAGTTTTAACTAATATGGGTTCAAGAAACATTTCTTATACCTTCTATGGTTATATAGCATAAATGAAGACAACTGAGCTATTATATTCTGAAATATTTTAATTCTACTCTATTATTTAATTATTTATTTTGTTTCTATGTGTTAAATGGAGGATTTTGGAGATTTCTCTCACCCCAGAAGAGCTTGCTCTTACATAGGAGACTGAAACTTCAGAATCAGAGATCCATTATATCTGACAAAACTGTAATAGTGATAAAATTAACATCTTATGAGAAAAATATGATACAGCCTATACAAGCTGGACAATGTGTGATATTGAGAAAAGCACCAAAAACTCAGTTGTACAGTAACATTTTGTTCAGTTATCAATTTATCACTTAGATAAATGTATGACTGTTCATGTTTTGAACTAAAATCCCTTCATACTCAAAACAGAAGCAACTACACTTGAACTTATCAATGCACACACCTTATGAAGCATCCAGAATGATGTGATGAACACAAATTATTCAGTGTACCAAGAACTGGGTAATACTGACCGTGCCTACAGAATGCCCATGAAACTGGGAAGGAGAAAAGTTCTACTTGGTGAGAATGATTTCACAATATGTATAGACTAAACACATATGCATACACAATGAACTTTGGGAAAATGAAAATAATAAAAACTACCTATGTATGTGAATAAAATATTCTGGAAATACTCTGAAGTTTCATTCTTCATAAAAATTTTGTTTACAACCAGGAAGGGGAATTAAGTTTTGGGGGACATAGTAAGAAGAATTTTTTTCTATGTTTTTGAAAATTGTGAATTTTTTAATATCTGAATGTCTTTGTATTAAAACAATAGAAACACCGGGCATTGGTGGCACACGCCTTTAATTCCAGCACTCAGGAGGCAGAGGAAGGTGGATCTCTGTGAGTTCGAGACCAGCCTGGTCTACAAGAGCTAGTTCCAGGACAGCCTACAAAGCCACAGAGAAACCCTGTCTTAAAAAAAAAAAAAAATAAAATAATAATAATAATAATAATAATAATAATAATAATAATAAATAATAATAAAAATAAAATAAAAATAGAAAAATAAAAATAAAACAATAGAAACTATGGTGATGTCTTTCTTCTACAAATAAAGCCTGTCTAGAGGTCAGAGAATGGAGCTTGCCACTAGCTAACCATAGAGCTCTCTGGAGGTCTGTACAGCCCACAAGTGTGGTGCCAACCCTACATAGGAAGTCGTGGATTGTGTGAGATACATGGCTAGGCAAGTCAGAAGAGGTAGAATGTAAACAGTATCCACATGGTCTCCATGTGTTCCTGCCTTCAGATTATGGCCTTGAGCTGAGCCTTGGGTAAACAAAGAATTGTAATTGCAGTCACAAAAATGTAGTCTCCTGTGTTTCTTTTGGTCTTTATGTTTATCATAGCAACAAAAAGAAAACTAGGGCAGTCATGTTCCTTGATTTCTTTTCCCGATAACACCAATTCCTCTTGTTCAAATTACTTAAAAAACCAAGCAGTAAACTGTAGCCAAATACAACACTAAAGCAAAGCCTAATAAAGTGTGAAAACTCATTTATTGTAATGTACCTCATGCCCAACTATTTCCCCCTTAGATCATTTTCATTTCCTATTTTTTTTTACTCACATCCATTCAACTCTGAATACGAATATAAGAATGGATGTTTCCCACTGATGCACTATGTGTTTCTTCTGTGTAGGATCTCCTCAAGAGTTTTCATATTTCTTATGAATTTCACTGTCTTCTATGAGTTTTACTACCATGAATATATCATGAACTATACTATAGATACTGAATGCTATCTATATGTCAAATTTCACTGACAGTTATAAGGCACCCCCATCTCACATGACTCTTTAGTGGACTGTGACCATATGATGCTATGGAAACTCCTTTGTCTCATCAGTTTGTGAGTTTGACACATCCCTTTCTTCATTTAAGTCTTTGAATGTTTTCTCTTACTCAAAAGTAATTCTTGTTATTATTGAACAACAGTTTATACCTGCATTTTAATGGTTTTTATCATGCTTTTAAAGAGAATTGCTGCTTCTAGAAAAGCATTATATCCATTGCCTTTCTTTCTCTTTTTTGTTTTAATTTCTTAGTTTTACTTTTTGTTTTTTTGTTTGTTTTTTGGTTTTTTTGTTTTTTTTGTTTTTGAGACAGGGTTTCTCTGTGTAGCTTTGGCGACTACCTTGGCACTTGCTCTGGAGACCAGGCTGACCTCAACCTCACAGCCATCCACCTGCCTCTGCCTCCTGAGTGCTGGGATTATTTTTAAAATTAGAAACAAGATTGTTTTACATGTCAATTACAGTTCCCTCTCCCTCCTCCTTTGCCCCCCATTAACACCCTAACTATCCAATACCATTTCTGCTCCCCAAGGAGAGTGAGCCCTTCTATGGGTGTCTTCAGGATCTGTCATATCATTTGGGATAGGGCCTAGGCCCTCCCCCATGTGTCTAGGCTGAGGGAGTATACCTCTATGTGAAATGGGATCCCAAAATCCATTCCTATGCTAGGAATAAGTACTGATCTACTACAAGAGGCCCCATAGATTTCCGAGGCCTCCTCACTGACACCCATGTTTATGGGGTCTGGATCAGTTCCTTGCTGGTTTCTTAGTGATCAGTCTGGGAGCCAAAAGCTCCCTCTTGTACAGGAGAGATGTCTCTTTGGGTTTCACCAGCCTGGTCTTGACCCCTTTGCTCATCAGTCTTCCTTCTCTGCATCTGGATTCAGTTCAGTTTTTAGCTGTGGGTATCTGCTTCTACTTCCACCAGCTGCTGGATGAAGACTCTAGGATGGTATATAAGTTAATCATGTTGTCAATCATGTTATCAGGGGAGGGTATTTAAGGTATCCTCTCCACTGTTGCTTAGATGATTAGTTGGTGTCATCTTTGTAGATCTCTGGATATTTCCCTAGTGCCTTATTTCTCTTTAAACCTATACTGGCTCCCTCTTTGATGGTATCTATTATTTTGCTCTCCTCTATTCTTCCCACTACACAACCTTCATGCTCCCTTATGTCCTCCTCACCCCTCCTCTTCTCTCCTCATTCTCCTAGCTCACTCTCCTCTTCCCCCATTCTCCCAATTTTCTCAGGAGATCTTGTCCCTTTCCCCTTCTCTGGGCGACCATGACGTCTCTTTCAGACAGGGAGAGCTACACAGAGAAACCCTATCTTGGAAAACAAACAAACAAACAAACAAAAAGCATTACCAGTTTCATTTCAATGTTATTCTCAGCACACTAATCTCATGCTGAGTTGGTATTTCCATTATTCATTTAAAATTAGCGTTAGAGAGCAGATGAGATGGCTCAGTGAATAAAGTGTATTATTCCAAGCTTGATAACCTCAGGGAAATTCCCACAGGCTGGAACACAAGACATAAATATATCAGAAATGCACACATATGATATGGCATGTGCATTCCCACAAACACATACAGAACACCCACAGACAGCAGATAAAAGAGAACTTAAAATTTTCAATTCATGTTAGATCTTGCCCTCTTTAAGAGCCATATGTCTGCTCCTTGTATTCAGTAATGTTTATATTTTGTTGTAGGAGTACCTAATAATGGCAGACAATATATACTTTGAGAATGAATGCTTGTGTGAACTAGTTAATAGATTGAGTTATGTCTTCATTGGACTTCCTTTGTTATACAACCAAGGATGTGCTTGATTGTATCAACAAAGAGATGACTGTGCTAGAAAATTTTCTATGCCATTAATCTAGCATTTACTGTTAATATAATAAATGTCATGTGATTTTTGTATGCAAACTTTCTACATGATTTTATGGAAAAATAAAATGACTTTACTCATTTATTAGATATGCTTTTTCAATATTTTAACTATGAGCTCTCTGAAAGGAGAGGTACCCTAGCAAATTTTGAAGACTTTGAAGATTATTTATATACATATTTATGTATGTGTGTGAGTGCAATGCTTTGGGGAGGTGAGAAGAGGGAGTGGAAACCCTGCAGCTGCCCCACGCAGGGAACTGCACTCTGGTTTTCAGAAAGAACAGTATGAACTCTTAACCACTGAAGTGTCTCTCCAGCTGCTAAAATACTTTTTGAAGTTTTTTATAATAATAAATTTAAGTAATAGTAACCATGTTATGAAAGAATAATTATTTGAAATGTAAAGGCATAAACAAACTTAAACCAATTGTAATGCTACAAATTATGAAAATACAGTTTAGAATTTTACATTGTTTACATATTCATAGGCCACCTGGAAAACTATAAATTGGTTGTATTAATTGGATAAATTTGAAACTAGTTGGAATTCAAAATAGAGAACACAATTCAATTATTTCTAACATATTTCTTAAGAAAGCATTGACCCTAACAGTGAGACTAGGACCTGTACCTAGGTATGAACTTGATTTTTGGAGCCCATTCCCTATGGTGGGATTTCTTGGTCAGCCTTGATGCAGAGAGGAGTGTTATGATAAATCTTTCTGCCAAAAGCCGCCTGAGCCCCACCGCCATGTGTGAGCTTTACGCCAGCCGCCTGCCTGAGTCAGGCCCAAATGAATACACAGAGAGACTTGTATTAGTTACAAAGCTGCTTGGCCAATGACTAGGATTCTCATCTGTTAGCTCAGTCTCAATTATTATAAATCTATATATTTTACAAAACTTATCTTATTGGATGCCTTATTGGCATCCCTCCTTGCCGGTGGCTCACATCCTGCCACTGGAGGATGCGAATGGGAAAAGGGGATCTTCCTGTTTCTCCTTCACTTAAATATGAGTCTCCTTGCTATGTCATTTCCTGTCTGGATCATCACTTCTCTACTACATTTCCCAGAATCCTCTTTGACTCCTAGTCCCATCTACTTGCTGTCTCATTGGCCAAACAGTATTTTATTTAACAATCAATAAGATAAACATACACAGTACATTCTCCATCAGAGGAGGAGCCTAGTATTGCCTCAACTTGATATGCCAAGCTTCATTGACTCCCCATGGGAGCCCTTACCCTTTCTGAGGAATGGATGGGGTGGGTAGAAAGGAGTTGGGGGAAGGGAATGGGATGGGAGGAGAGGAGAAAGGGGATACTGTGTCATGTAAAATAAAAGATCTAGTAATTCCAGTCTCAGGCATATACCCAAAGGATGCACATTCATACAACAAGGACATCTGTTCAACTATGCTTATAGCAGCATTATTTGTAATAGCCAGAACTTGGAAAAAACCCAGATGCCCCTCAACCAAAGAATGGATACAGAAAACGTGGTACATTTACACAATGGAATACTACTCACTGGAGAAAACAGAACAAAACAATGGAATCTTGAAATTCCCGGGAAATTGGATGGAACTAGAAGAAACCATCCTACATCAGGTAAGCTAACCCAGTCATCGAAAGACAAACATGGGATGTTCTCACTCATATATGGATATTAGACATAAAGCAAATAATTACCAGCCTACAATCCACACCTCCATAGAAGCTAGCAAACAAGGACCTTAAGAGAGACATCCCCAGTGAAGGGGAAAGGGACAAGAGCCCCTGAATAAATTGGGAGCATGAGGGAGGGGAGTAGAGAGATTGGAGCAAAAGGAGGGGAGAAGAAAGTGGAGGAGAACTTAAGGTTCGGGAAGATTGAGTCAGGAGAAGAATAGAGGAGAGCAAGAAAAGAGAAACATCAATAGAGGGAGCCACTATAGGTTTAAAGAGAAATCTCCATTAGGGAAATGTACAGAGATCCACAAGGATGACCCCAGCTAGGAATCTAAGCAATAGTGGAGAGGCTGCCTTAAATACAATTCCCCTATAATAAGAATGATGACTACCTTAAATGCCATCCTAGAGCCTTTATCCAGTAGCTGATGGAAGCAGAAACAGAGATTCACAGCTAAGCATTGAGCCAAACTCCTGGAATACAGTTTAAGAGAGGGAGGAGTGATGAACAAAGGGGTCAAGACCATGCTGGGAAAACCCACAGAACAGCTGACCTGAACAAGTGGGAAGTCATGGATACCAGTCTGACGGCTGGGGAACCAACATAGGACCAAACCATGTCCCCTGAGTGTGAGTGACAGATAGAAGCATTGGGCAGTCTAAGGAGCCTCTGGCACTGGAATCTGGATGTTTATACCTAGTGTAGGAATAGACATCAGGAGCCCATTTCCCATGGAGGGATACTCTCTTAGTCCAGATACACAGGGGATGGCCTAGGCCCTGCCCCAAATGACTTGACAGATTTTTGATGATCCCTCATGAAAGGCCTCACCCTCCCTGGGAAGCGGATGGGGGATGTCATTGAGGGATAGGTGGGGGGTATGGGAGGATGGGAGGGAGATGGAATTGGGATTGATATGTAAAATAAGATTGTTTCTAATTAAAATAAAATTTATATAATAATAATAATAATAATAATAATAATAATAATAATAATAATAATAATAAATGCAATGACCCTGTGTTTGCAGAAGTCATATTTGTACTCAATTGCCACAGCATCGGAGTTAGGCTTGTAGCTCATTGTACAAAATGATGACTGGAGGTATTGCCGTATCTTTGCCATGTTACCCAAGTTCTTTCCTGAGACATGTTTCAAGCAAATATAAGCTGTGAGAAGGCAGAGTTTGATAACAGTGTGAGATGAGTTTATATTCTAATAAGGCAATTTTAATGTCCAGGTGTTTTATATCTTGAAAGGAGTCAATATTCTCAGGGAAGTAAAATTTGTACTGACACATGGTCAAAACAGTCACTTTTAGTAGCTGCTTAGGCTGTATTTCAGTATCTATTTTATATCCTTTCTATGTTGTTCTTATATATTACACAGGACTGGCCCTCGTGAATTTAAAATATATATTCTATGTCTCAATAAAGATTTTGTGTTTATATAAATATAATTCAATACTATAAAATTATATATTCATGCTGAACTAGTATTGCTGAAAGTTAAAACTATATTATATTTCAGTAAGAGTTTCTATTTCCACCATGACTTGCAGCATTTGCACATATTGTTGGATGCTTATCAAATATGATCCCAAGTGCAAAATCTCCCCCACTTCTTTGAGCATTAAAAGGACAAGAGGAAAATAAAACATTCTAGAGGAGTGTGTTAAATGAAGTGGTGGTCTCCCTTATAAAAAAAACTGTAGAAAGTATGTGGACTAATCTTATAGCAATATGATCATCATTCTTTAAACAATTATATTTAAAACAATAATTCAAGATAACTGAAGCTATGTTATTTCTACATAGAAAATTATTTATATGATACTAGTTTTATACATGCATTCAAAGTATCTTTAAATGTATGCTGAGGTCATATTCTCTAACAGAACACATTTTCTCTAAATGTAAAATACGTTGTACTAAATAGTATTTAAAAAGTATTTGTTTTTTGTTTATTCACTTGTTTCACCTTTAAAGAGTGATAATGAGATCAACAAGTATCACTCAATAATAAAGACATACTCCTACTATGACAATAACAAAAGCTGCATTTGAAGGGAAAACAAGGATCATTTTATATCATTACAAAGACTTGTGCATTCTATAAAATCTTTTTTTCTTCTAAAATAGTATACAATTCTTTGTTTCTTCCACTTAATCAGCAAGGTTTTCTTTTGTACATAATAAACTACTAATTGTGAAGCACAAGCAATATTCTTGCTAAGGCGACATTAAAATTAACCATTGTATGAATAATTGTGTGCCAGAAGATAATTATTTATTTTTGCAATTAATGATAAACTTTTCAGTTCATGATTTGACCTTTATAACTGAAGTGAATTTTATTGTAAGAAAAAGCAGATAATTTGTCTTTAGGAGACATTCAGAATACAGCCTGTGGAATGTTCGCATAATCAATAAGATATTCCTTTGCTTCTGGAGTAGCCTATGGGATAACATTTATTGTGATTGACAATTTCATTATTATGTCCATGTATTACAATTTACATAATATGAAAAATGCTGCCTGTAACCCAAACTACCTTCTAACAAGGTAGTTTTGAAGACTTCTTGGAATGAAGAATCCAATAATGCCCTCAAAAGAAGACTTGAACATAGAAGCAAACAGCAAATTACATATCCTTTCAAAATGTTTGCAAAACTAATGTGTTTACTATGATGTGAATTAATCTGACCAGAAAAGGAGGAAAAAAGTTCCTCTTTCAACATACCTGTGGTGGACTGAAAGAAAATGGTGCTAATAGGCTCATAGGGAATGGCATTATTAGGAGGTGTGGCCTTCTTGAAGGAAGTATGCCACTAAGGGTGGCTTTGAGGTCTCAGATGTTAAAGCCAGGTCAAGCAAATAAGTCTCTTTCTTCAGCCTGTCAATCCATATGTAGAATTAGCTCCTTCTTCAGTATTTGTCCACCTGTATGCTAATATGCTTCCTGCCATGATGATAATGGACTAAACCTCTGAACTACTCTAAGCCAGGCCCAATTAATCTTTTTCTTTATGAGAGTTGCTATGATAATAGTCTCTTTACTACAATATAAGCCCCATGTAAGACACGGGCTTCAACTTTTTTTTAATTTAATGACATATATTCAAATTGTATTTCTTTTCTTCCTCATCCTTCTTCTCCTCTCTTTCTCCTTCACCCTCTCTTCCTGTTTATTCTTCCTTTCCTCCTCTTCTGCTTCATCTCTCCTCATCATCTCTTTGACATTTTTATATAAGAGTTAACTTCTCTCCAACTTGCAGTTTTCTTGCTTCTTCATTCAAAGTTCTTAGAATACATCTATGTGACACCAAGTACACCTGGATCTTAAACATGAATGGGGAAAAAGTTGCCATGCTCACCTTCAATGTGGATACTGGTAAGCTGCCTTCACTCCAGTAAATAACTTTTCAGCTAAGTATGAGCTAAAAAGTCTAATAAAACTCAATGATCTCAAGCCACAGGTAGACATTAAGTAGGATTAGGATGGGTTTTTGGGAAGATGGCTTTCAGTGGGAGAAGGAGGAGAAGAGAGGGGGAATTAAGGATATAATAACTAAAAATGTATAAATTCATGGAATGTCTAAACAACAAAAAAGTACTTCAAAAAAATTCAAATCTCAGGTGTTGTCATTATTAGAAATTATTGAATTTAAATTCACTTAGGATGATTAGAATTCTTATAAACCAGTTTATAAATTCACACAGTTTAAATAATATCCAAAGATTAATGCAACAGACTTCCCCGGATTTAGGTTATATTAAACTGTAAGGGTTTTGAGGTTCATTATATTTTCATGGTAAAATATTAAGACTATATTTTGTTATGTGGCTTATTTTATTTAATGATGCTAAATAGGATAAGGAGATACTTCAAAACTATTAATGAAAAACTATACTTTAAAAATACTTTGATACTTGAGTATCAAAATATCTATCTTAGTTTAGTAGAACCATGAAATGAACAAAATTTAGGCTGGTATTAAATTTTTGTTGCCTGAGTTCTAAAATAACATCTTTTCTATTTTTTCTGATGCAAGGAAAGGTGTCTTATAATGAAATATGAACAAAGTTTCAGTTCCTGAAGACTTTCATTTTGTTATGCTTGTCATCGATTCTTTAGCTCAATAGTAAAGATGCTGAGTATTTATTTATTCAACACTATATAGAGCTTTTCTAACATGGTCTCTCTTTTAAATTTCCTTTATTTCAAAAGAGAGAGGGAAAGGAAGAGAGACAGAAGACAAGTGTAAGGAGATTACAAGTTACTTATTCTAATTTAATGAAAAGGGTGATTGCAAACAAAGGATACCATTATTTCCATTTTTCTAATGTATCTGATCTGGAAGATTCTTTGTTTCTGTTGTTCTTTTGTTTAAATTACAAATGTGTGATGGGGGAGTGCAAGAGGGGGCAAAGAGAAGGGAGAGAGAGCAAGAACAGAGAGAATAGTAAGAGTGAGAGAGAGTAAGAGGAGAGAAAGAGCAGCAAAAGAATGAGAGAGTAAAACAAGAGTCAAAGAGGGTAAGAGAGCATAAGTGGGCAGGGGTTTGTCATTTAAAGGGGTCCTTTGCTCCTGTATGCAGACTAACACTCAGGGAACCCTGGACTGACCAGAGTACTGCCTGAGTGCATTCTTCTAGGTAACAGGGGCAGACCAGCATATGCCTGAATTCTTACAGTTTCCTTTTGCCTGGCCAGATATTCCAGTCACACAGTCCCATAGTCTATTTACTCAGGTTAGATTCAAAATCTGCAACTTTTCTACAATCATGTTTGAATGTCTTCAAGTAGTGTTATAATTTCAAGTAGCATTTAATTTTATGAAGCCTGTGATATTTTATCATTATAAAGTTGTGCATAATTAAGACCCATCAGTAAGAATAGAGATGGAGAAACTATTCCATCAGTTAAGAGAGTTCTTATAGCCAGGAAGACAACGATCAGAAGTTGTCTTGACTGATAAAGTATACAATATTACTTTAACCCAGAAAATCAGCCTTCACTTGTGTATTATAGATTCACAACTCCTGACATAATATCCATACTATCTTTGTCTCTGGATTTATTTATCTACTTATCTAACTCTACCATCTATTCTCTCTCTCTCCTTCTCCCTCCCTCTCTTCCTCCTCTCTCTCTCTCTCTCTCTCTCTCTCTCTCTCTCTCTCTCTCTCTCTCTCTCCTTTTCTCCAAAACAATGCATCTGACTTACCCTGTAGACAGTGCACTTCACTTTCCAGATACATTCTCTGTCATGCTGAACCTTTGCATTCCCCTGCACCAACCAGTCTTTGGTTTGTACCCAAGAGTTCCTGTGTCCACTTTCCTCACTGACCCACTTTCAATGGCCTCATTGATATTTTCACTCTTGTTCCTCAATTTGAAGTGAAATTTCAAAATAAAACTCATTTCCATTCCACTTTGAACAGCACCCCCCTCACAATTAATCTTAGCCAAAAATAAAGCCCTTATGTGACTTATAGATTATAAAATCTGACCAATGCACAGGTTTTAGACTTAATATCCTTGTCTCTGTCACTGCGCTTTTTTATTTGTTTCTTTTATTGTCACGGTCCAAATTTCTCTCTTTGGTTTTATTATGTTTCCTGTGCTTGATTCATATATCTCCTAGTATTTAACAATAATTCTTTTCACTCAGGGAATTTTTCCCATAGTATAGACTATGAGAAAGCTTCCTCAAACATTCTGGTACTATTTTCATCAGGTGGATGCACACTTGCTTGCTAGTTATTGCTCTTAAATTCCTACCTTCTTTGTTCTGTATTTCATTTATTTATTTGTTTTACATAAAATGATAGAATTGGGAGTAATTTTCATATAACTCTAAACTGTGTGATTTTATGAGTGATTGGCTCATTTTAAGTATTTAAGTTGTCTTTGTTGATGAATGATTTATGAATCAATGAATATAGTAGAAAGCTAAAGTAAGAAAAGAACCAAAGACCAGGTGATGAACTTGCCAACACAAAATCATGAAAACCCTATGCAAAAATAACCATCTCTGCAAAATACCCAAGTGCTGCTGTATGAATTCAGTGTAATTAGTAAAGCAAAGTCTTGACTCATGGAATGATGTGGATAACATCTAGTATTTTTGTGTGTGGGATGCATGGTTAGAAAACTAGAAGTAAATGTAAACGCTTTAAATAGATATGCCTACAAATAGCAGTGGAATCATTCAACATGAGTTTCCAGGGCACCAATGGAGAGGAGAAGACATATACAAAGTTGTATTTTAAAATCAAATAAAACTATTTTATAAAGAAGTAGAAAATTTAAAAAAATCATAATGTTAGATGTAGTCAAAGAAGCATGTGACAGATCAAAAGCCACATATTTCATTGGACTCTTATACACCTAGAAGGGTCATTCTAAATGCCTGGGGATTTGCTTTGAGTTTTATAATTTCACTGTTAATTTTTATACATATGAAAGTACAGAGTTTATGTGCTTGTTTTAAAATACCATTTTGGACATGAATTTACTTATAGATTTAATGAAAATAAGTAGCATAAACAGAGACCTGAAAATATTGGCCAAAACAACAATTCTTAAGTCAAGGGTTATATAAAGAAAACATGATGTGCTTAAAGTCCAGAGCATAAAATAGGGACTAGAATATATATAGGGAAAATGATGAAGACTATTGGTGGTATTGTTAATATTAAAATCATGCTAGCATAAAAGAGCAGATGCTGATGCCTTTCTTGTCTATGAATTAAGCAGATAACTCTATAAACTACTGAATGCAACTAGAGGAAACAGCTAAATAGCATCTGTTTTCTTAGAGAACACACAGATGAATTCATCCCACACAAAAAGGAAGACGATAATTTATGAATCTTAAAACTTGAGACTTATACAGGAGCATATTGCAGAACTAGAGAGGACAGCTGACTCAGCAGCACAGACAAGACAGTGTGGGTGATCTAGATAGGGTTAGGAGAATTTTCATGCCAGCATTTGGTCCTTACAGATAAAACAAGATCTTGGTTATGTAAGAACTGGTTTTAGTTTTGAATACATTAGTAAATGCAGAGTTGTGTGTCTCTGAATAAAACAGTAATTAGTTATGGTGATGTATAATGGGGTTTAAATTCCAGAGGTCTAAACTTAAAGCCCCCTCACTTACTTAATATTTGGATTCCTTATATAATCTGTAAAATGAAGATCTAGTAAGTAACTTATGTAAGCATAAAGTACCTACATATTTCTAAGTAAATGATCTGTGGTAAGTACTTAGATACTGGTATTCATGACTTTTAGTCTTAGTATCCTTATTGTTAAAACACTGTTCATTCCTTTATATTTACAATGTATACAAAAATCTCTCTGAAGAATACAGAACATTTATTTTATACTAGCACTGGTTAATTTACTGCTAAGGCAGGACAAAGGAAGTGATATCAAAGATATATACCTGAAAATATATAGGTAATTTGTATCTTATCAATATTAAGTAAAAACATGTTCAAAGTTCAAAGTGTTTGAACTTATATTAATTGATTGATTGATTGATTGATTGTTGTAGAACTCATGTAGAGGTTTAAGTAAAGCTTTTATAACAGTTAAACTAACACTAAGGTTTGTAGAATTCCATTACTGGAATCACTTTCTATAAATATCTAGAAACTCATCTGTGGCTCTTGTGTCTGGTGTACTGTAATTTTACAACAGAGAAAAGTGAAGGCATTTTAGAATAAGCATATGGCTTCTGGTCCCTGGCATGTTTTGGAATGACAATCATAGAAAACATTCTCTCATATTTATATCAGGCCCCAAGATTTTCTGTCACCTATCTGTCTCCTACATTTTTAGCAAGATAATATTTTGCAAGAAGTTAACTACACCTCCATCACATGCCTTAGTCATCTTTCTACCATTAATGCAATTCTTATAATAATTGATAGATCAAAAGCTATTTTGTTAGAAAGGAAAACTAATGCTAGTACCTCATGTTTAAATATTTCACTTTCTTAACAGAAGCATGTTTACTTTCATATAATGCATTGCTGTTGCTGTCCATAGGATGAGTTTACATGATAATTCCAGTAATCAATTTTCTGTTTTAAGATTTATTTTTCTATACTTTTTCTTGGACTTTGGAAGCCCACTCTAAATAGAGGGATGCTCTCTCAGCCTAGATACATAGGAGAGGGTCTAGGCCCTGCTCCAAATGATATGACAGACTTTGTTGATCCCCCATGGAAGGCCTCACCCTTCCTGGGGAGCAGAAGGGGATGGGATAGGGGGATGGTGGGAAGCAGGAGAGGAGGGGAGGGAGAGGGAACTTCGATTGACATGTAAAACAACCTAGTTTGTAATTTAAATAAAAAAGAAAAAAAAGATTTATTGTTATCTTTATATGTACATGTGGGTATCTGAATGTAGACATGCACATGGAAATTCAGGTAGCTGCAAAGTCCAAAAAGGGATGTCCAATTGCATAGAGCAAGAGTTGCAGGCAGTTATAAACTACCCAACAGAAGGTGAGTGCTGGGAATTTAACTTAGATAATATTGAATAGCAGCATGTGCTTTTAAGTGCTTAGCCATATTTCCTGCCCTCATAAACTTAGTTCTTATGTCCTACAGTTATACCTTTCTCTAGGACATCACAATCACTTTCTCTCTGAATATTATCTCATAGGGAGAAACTGAGGGAAATACCACTGAAACACATTTTTTCTTGCACTCCTTTTTTATTTTGACAGTTTCATAAGTATGCAGAAAAGTCTGTGACCATACACATCTTCCTCCTTCTCCAGATGACTCACTGTTATTGCTAGCTAGTCGTTTTGTTTTGTTTTGTTTTCCTTGTCTTCACATGTGTTTACAAACCAATTGCAGGTAACCATAGCTGCTGTGTGATCCTGTTTGCAATGGTCCTGTCATATCCTGACAGCTTTGTAGAATTCCTTTCCATCCTCTGCCTTTTTAATCTTTTCTTCGACACTTTCATGCTTTTTGTTCATAAGTGATATAAATGTTTCATTTAGAACTAAGCAGTCAATGGTCCCTTAGTCTCTACAGTTGGATCAATTATGATTCTTTGCATTAAATGTTATTTATGGGCAAGAAGAAGAGCTCCTCTGTCCAAGCCTGAGAACAGCTCTAGTCTTTGCATTGAAACATAAAAACTCAGAAGGAAGTTTGACTAATTCACCATTTAGTAAAACTTCCGCTTTGAGTCTTATGGTCTCTCCAGCTGTAGGATTTTGACAAGGCTTATATTATCAGACATTATTCCCTCCCAGGGAGCAGGCCTCAAACACAGTTCTATCTAATCTATCTATCTATCTATCTATCTATCTATCTATCTATCATCTATCTATCATCTATCTATCTACCTACCTACCTACCTACCTATCTAACAGTTGGTTACCTAAGAATATTGATAGATTTTCTTTATTATTTTCTTTCCTCCAGATACTTGTACAGACTTTTCTAACACAATATTCTTCAGTACATGGTAAACTTCTACTGTGTTTGCATTTAAATGTACTATGTCTTGTATCCAAAATCATATTCATAGCTTATGCATATGGACTCTTTAAGTGAGAAAGGTCCTCTTATTTTAATTTGATGTTTAAAATCTTATCACATGACCTCATGAAGATGCCACAGTTATTATTTCTCAGATTTGTGGCTAAACATGAAGAATTTAGTAGGCAAAAGAGGCTAAAATATAAAGAATTTGGCTGACAAAAGCCTGGGGGAACAAGTCGCTCCTCCTGAACAAGGTTGATATCTTTTATTTGACAGCTAGTTGTGTTTGTCCATAGGAAACTGTTGATGCATTGAATTAAATATATTAGAATCACAGCCTGAGTACAAACTAAAATAATAAGCAAAATCACATTCATATTTTGAAATGAAGTAAGCCCAATATAAAAATATGTTTTTGATGGTATTTAAAAGAATTACAAAGAAAATAAGAAAGACAAAATAGTAAAGTTGGAATAGAAAGATTATTCAGAAAAATATAACTGCATATCACTCTATATTTCCCAGTTATTCCTCTCCATTAATCATATGTGAAAAAAGAGGTATTCTAGAGGCTTTAAAAATTAATATACTCCAACCATAAATACCTGTTTCCAGAAATTTTACTGTATTTTAATGAACACAGAACTAGCAGGCAGTTTAACTTTAATTTTGCCAAGATATATTATAGTAAAAATTACTTTTAAAATAGATATGGTAGATTTAAATAATTAAAGCCATGATTAAAGCAAATGATTTCATTAACTGAATTACAGTAGTGATCCTTTCAATTGCTTTTAGGAAATCAGAGTACTAAAAATAATAATACTAAATTTCCCAGTGTGATAAGCAATGTAATTTATTACCTGGAGAGAAAAGAATAAGAAATATTCACTGGATGAAGAGATTAACCAGAAACAGAAATATGTAAATTGCTAATTAGTTTCTTTGCTAGAACTCTCCATTAAATATCAACTGGTTTACAAATAATGGATTAAAAGAATGAGAATGAGGAAATTATGCACATTTTGTTACAGGTTGAAGATCCAACAATCTTTTTCCACAGTTGGGGACTGTTATTAAATCTTCTTATCTTGTGCTAATAATCCTCTTTTCTACAAAGAATTGTTGTAGCTTCAGAAATGTTCAGATAAAATAGTCTACTTTTTAAAAGTTTTTATGTATCATGATATATTTTGAGATTAGGGTTGATATCAAAACTCAGAACTATTTTTCTGCTTGTCAGCAATGGACACATGTATAGAAACACACAGATATTCTTCAAGTGGAGAATTAATGATATGACTCTATCCAGAACCATAAGAATCAAAGGCAATTATAAGAATCAAATCAAATACAAATACTGAGCCACAGTGATGCTTACTGAAAGTAGTACAGACACAGGCTACTTGAAATAGAGGAACTGATCCTATCTCCTTGGAAAATCTTTGGCATTATCAATCAAAAATACTCATATTTATGTTTTAACTAACTAATCCCTCCTCTAGTGATTTATAGAAAAATATGCACTTATACAAATTAACACAATGAAGATTGTTAGAAGTACTAATATCCACCAATAGGATATTTGACAACACAATCATTAGTTAAAAATATGTAATGAATGGATATGGAGACTTATCTCAGTGGTACAACACTTATCTAGCAAGCACAAGACCCTGGGTTTGTTCCTCTGCTCCAGAAAATATAATGTGATTAATTTATTTCTGGACCTTCAAAGACTATTTAGTTAACAAAGCACAACAATGTGCAGGAAGTATTCCTATTTAATTTTTTGTTAGTATGCAAGTATTTGTATTTATCTGCCATATTGTATAGTATATATCTTCCATAAATCACTGTAAGTGTATGATTGGCATTCACTGATCTAGGGAGAGAGGAATAGCATACATGGTTCCTGATCTATAATGAAGAGCTGTGTACTTATCCACTTGTGTTTACAAGGGTTTAAACTTTAAAAGCCTGCCAGCTTAATGAGTAGTTTATATTTAGAGACATATGCATAAAGATATATACATGTAACAACAATTAATGAGAAAGGAAATTATGAATTTGAAATAGAGCAAGAAGGGGAAGATGAGAGATTTTGGAAGAAGGAAAAGTGAGTGAGAAATGTAATTATATTATAATCTAAAAATAAAATGGAATAACAAATTGATTTCACTTATAATCTTTCTGTAATAGTTTTCAACCTTTTATGGTTTGTTAATAAGAAAGCACATTTGTTCCTATGTTTCTTCAAAATAGTAACCTAGAATATTGTGCTGGTTACATATTTTTCAGGTGGACAAACTCAGGTCATCTGGAAGGAAAGAACCTCAATTGAGAAGATTTAACTATCTGATTGG
The DNA here is from genome assembly GCF_003668045.3 of Cricetulus griseus. NCBI lineage: Eukaryota > Metazoa > Chordata > Mammalia > Rodentia > Cricetidae > Cricetulus > Cricetulus griseus. The sequence continues at coordinate 240,737,919 of NW_023276806.1, read as the reverse complement.
CTTGAGGGTATTGACTGTGGAATATTTATTTGAGTAATAATTGATGTGGGAGGGCCCAGGCCACTGTAAGCAATGGCATCCTTGGGCAGGAGGGAATTTGGAACATGTTTTATCTTCCTAATCTTACAGTTGTGCATAATGATTTCTGATTTTATGTTTCATATGTCATATGTATATGTGCCTGTGTTGGTGTTTCTTATGGTTTTTATCTGTTTTAGATTTTATTGGCATATTTGTTTTCTAAAGGAAGAGAGAAATAAGTCATGAGGTTGGACAGGGAGGTGGGTAGGGTCTGAGACAGGTGAGGGGAAACCATGATGAAACTATACTGTAAGAAAGCACATTTTCAACTTTTTATAAAAAGAAACTATAATATAGAGGATAGCCATATAAACTTGACTTTTTAATATGTAAAAATTAAACAGATTATAAAGCCATATACATTCAATATGGCAGAATCGAAAATATATAAATTTAAATGAGACTATTGGAGGATACTTTGGATTGACTGGCTATAGAAACACAAAGATTGATAAAAACAAAACACATTTCTGGGTGTTTCTACAGACAATTACATCATGGAGACTCTGTGTGGTAGCACTGTTCAGAGGTTTAGAAAAGGAGGAGGCAGAAGAGAAGTTGGAGAAAGATGAGGAGGAAATAGGTTACAGGGGTGTGCCCAAAGGAGCTATATCCTTCCCTAGTCTCTCCTTATTGCCCTGATTTCTGCTTTCCACCTACCCAGAAATAAAAAACAACTTTTGATTCTCCCACACTGTGTCAGCATGATTCAGTGTCAGATGCATGGAGACAAACAACCATGACTCACACCTCTGAAATGATGAGACAAAATAAATCATTTTCTTAACATGCTTCTGTTGGAATCTTATCACATCAGTAATAAAATTGAGTCAAAATAAAAATTAAGGCTCAGAGAAGAAAATGAAAACTAAGTCAAAACAATATGTGCTACCCAGAGATCAGTACTGTCAACATTGATCACACACACACAAGTTCGACCAAATCAAACTGGGTATTGTGTATATTAATGCTATTTTCTTTTATTGGATGCAACAAACACTTCCTACATTATTATTTTAATATACTTCTCTGGTTAAACATTTTCATGTAATTATTGATCACCCATACATTTCTGTGTGACAGCTGGCAACATAAAAGTGCAAAATTATTCTTTATGAGAATAATGTAATAGAGATGTAAAAATTGGGACTGGAGACATGGCTGAGAGTTTAGGAACACTGGTTGCTCTTGCAAAGGACTGAGCTTCAATTTTCAGTACCCATATAGTGTCTCATAGCTGTTTTATTGCTTGCTCTAGGGAATCTGATGCCCTCTTGTGACCTCCACAGGGACCAGATACACAAGTGGCAAACAGAAATTCATGCAGCCAAAACTTTCATATAATAAAAAATAAACATGTAACCTTAAAAAATATAAAATAAAAAGGAATACTGTAGAAGGAAAACACACAATTCAAACCATGATATCAGCCATGACTATTGAGTCTCACTTTTCTTTGTATAGTGGCTCAAACTGGTTGGAGTGTATGTTTTCTCATCATCATTGTTGTAGCTTCACCTTGCTTGCTTACTTTTGTTAGGTGTGTAGATTTACCAAATTTATAAATCACCTCTAAACAGCCAAACATATTTGCTTTTTTTTCTTTCTTTATAGGTTCAGGACCCTTATAAACTGGGGAAATAATGAATTAAAAACAATGAGGTTTCATCTTACCTTGGTGGTAATGGCCTCGATTAAGAACATAAAGATAGTAAAGCATTTCAGAGGCTGTGAAAAGAGGAACCCTTAACCCTTGCTTATGGTTGCATAAACTAGTGTAGCTATTGTGTATTTGATCATGGCCCTTCCCCAAAATTTCAGGCCAGATCTACCATAAGACTCAGCTATAGCTTTCTTAGCAGAGAGACACACATCTATGGTTATTGCTGCACTATTCAAAATAACAAGGACATGGATCCTGGCACAGTGTCCAGTAGCAGAAGATTGGATAATGAAAATGTGAAAGCATCATGGTATGTGGGATTTTACTCAGCTGTCAAGAAAAATGAAATTGGGAAACAGAGGGAATCTGGAAAACGTTATTTAGTGTAGTGACTTGGTCTCAGAAAGACAAATAGCATATTCTCTCTCATATGCAGAGCCAAGAATTCAATGCTTGTATGACTGCAAATGAAGGGGATTTGGGAGTCAGTATTAACTTTGAAACTACTGGAGGAAAGAGGAGCTTTGAAGGAAGGAGGGGAAGAAAAGAAGGCTATGTATAACAAGAGATAAAAAGGGGATCTCCGGGACTGGTTGGACTCTGAGATGATGGGGAACTGAGGAAGAAAGAAGGACAGAAATAATAAAAAATAAATTGTGATTGAGAGGATTTAAAAAATAAAACAAAAGCAATTAGAGGAAAGAAAAATAGATATATGCTGTATTTAGGAGAAATAGATTAAGTACTAATTATGAAAAATAACACTTTTAGAAATGATGAAATATTTCTTTTGGTGAAAGACCATTTCAATTTAATTAAATTCTGAATTAATTTACTTTTTATACCTCATGAACCTAAATAATGCAGTGGACTTTCATCTCTTTTCTATCTTCATCTCTGAAGCATACTTGGTGAAGTTGTCTTCTGAGCCATCTGAAATGCAAAGCTAGCCCTCTTCACTTATGTTCTCTTTGACTCTCTTTAAAGTCTTTACTAGATCACCCATGAAGTAGTTTGTTACATTCCTGTTATGTGCTTCCCCCTCCAATTCATGTGTTTTTCCCATATAAGACAAAGTGCTATATACTCTTTTACCTGGGTCTATGTAAATATACTGATCATCAGAAGGCTTCATTTTTTGTTACACATTGTGGAGAAATATGCTGAAATAGATAGGTTATGAATGTTCAGCTGAAATGAATTGTTGCTAGAGTGAGCGAGGATATTGCCTCTGACCTCCTGCTGTTAAACATTCCCCTGTGGAAATAATATTTTGCTAGGATGTGCTAATGCAGGAAAGGTGCAGAGACAGCTAAATGTGTTACCATGGCCTCTCTAGGAAGGACCATGTGGAAGATCTGCAACTCTGATGAGTGGTTTCTGGCTGTCAAATAATGGGAAACTATACCATAAGGATATTAAGTTTTACAGGTTAAGAAGTTAAGTCAATAGAGCAACTTGTTTTTGATATGGGAATCTAATTTTTTAATTTCTAAATTATCCTAATCTAAACTAAAAAAATCATATTCATTATTGAAATTACATTGTCTAATTAATTAAATTTTCTTCTAAAAATTTCTCAATTTGGGAGATATTATACCCTTTTGAGAGTGTCAGTAAAATATAATTGCTTATTCAACTAAAATTAAATAGGTGTTTAAATATTTTTGAGGAGCTATACTCTAGATGATAGCTATTCAGGGATTACTTTTAAAAAGAAATAGATCATCACTATAAAACACTATGAATTAATGATTCTAAGTATTAAATAATGTCTCAATCAATATAGGGAACCACATGATTAAAAATTATCAAACCATAGTGCCCAGTTTTAGTGTCTAAACTTGTCACATAAATGCTGGAAATTCTTTGTCCCAGATTTTGTTGTAGGTATAATGGGAGTAAGATGTATAGCCCAATTCATCATCTGTGATTAGTGTGAGACTGTACTTTGTGGGGATGCTGTAGCCATGCCTGCTTAGGGGCTAGCTTCAGGTGTGCCTGACCACGCCTATGAGGGCATGGTCAGGGTGACATAGAGTTTCCTTTCACTTTTGGCTTGCTGTACAGAAGGTTGCAATGTAGGCTGGCGAGGTTGTGCTGTAAGTAAGGCTTTTTCCCCATTAAAATCCCTTGTATTTTTATCTGGCTCTGTATTGGTAATTTTCCCATATTATCTGGTGTCATGAGCGGGATATTGTAAACCTAGGTCCATTTGGGACAGCCTGCAGTTCCCACCAGGACTTCGGCCTAAGCCAGGTAAGTGCCCTCTTTCCACAGGTGCTCCAGGCTTGCAGACAACCTGATGCCCCACACAAGCATATTCCCATGGCTGCTGAGCTGCTCAGAACAGTCTGTCCAGCTGGGAAATTTCCACCAACCTCCCTATGGTTACTGTCACAGTTTCTAGCTTCAGGCACAAGACCGGCTCAGACTGCAGCCTGCCTGTGCCTGGAGGCCTCCTGCCCTTGGCAGAGAGGCCTAGGAAGTATGTCTTTGCTTTCAGCAGGGTCTGCTGATTCCCCTGGCCACTGCAGATGTAAAGCCACACCTTTTTCAGTGGTTGCGCCACAAGGCCGTATACTCTCTAAGATAAGCACAACTGCTTATGTGACCACTCGCCACCACTGCCACCATCTATCTACCTTGACTGACAACTGCCAAAGACTGTGCTGAGTAGCTGAACGCCTGCGCCACATGCTGGTCAAAGATAGTTACTGCATCTGGGGTAGAAATCAGCTAAAATTATGGCAGAATATTTATCATTTGCTAAAATTGTTAAATTTTTGCTTATTAAGTGAATTCAATGTTGGAGTAGGATGCTAACCTGACAATTACCGGCTTATATGACATAATGGCAGTTAGCTTGCTGGTACAAATAATACTACTAGCCAGAGTGCTCAGGAACAGAGACAAAGATAACTTCACCACCTGCTTGCAGGAAATAACAGGTTTAAGCAATGAGGTTTTGGAGAACAGAATGCATCAGACCACAATTGTGCAGCAAGTGGAACAGAAATTGGATGATAAGCTTGGCTCCATGTCCAATATAATAAACACAGAGCTGTCTGTTACCCATGATGAGATGCAGCATATTTATGATAAGATAAACACAGAGAGATCCTCCATGTCTGAGGCGTTAGAGGCTAGGTTGTCAGAGGACTGTGATGAGCTAAAAAGTATCTGTGGCCAGCTAGAAACTCAGATAGGCACTGTTACCCAGAAACTAGATGCAAAGATGCAAAATACCCAGGATAGGGTTGAAGAATTGGACAATACCATTCAATCAATTATTGAAGCATCTAAGGTAGCAGATCACAAATTTGAGTTTCAAATGTTTGGAAGATAATTTACAGTACAGGGCTGACAGATTAGATAGGTCCAAATGGTCGATTGCTGAGAACTCAAAATCAGCAAATCATGACCTTGAATCTAGACTCCAATAACTAGGCAGCTTCCATACCATCCAGGTGCTGCCTAAGGAAGACCTAGAAAAATGTTTAGAGGAGTAGGTAGAGAAATTTACAGATTCACTAACATGCTTGGAATCTTTTATGATTAAGGAGATTGAAACTTTTCATAAGGATATCATTACTAAGATTAAAGATCATTGGGATGCCTCAGAGGCAGAATCATTCCAATCCGAGGTACCTACTCCACCCAGGTATCATGACTATTCCTCTAAAGTTGTTACTCGTACACCATTAGTCTATACAGCTACCATGGTAGAAAAGTCAGCTTCTAAGAAACACCCTCAGGGATAGATGGCTTATGTATGGCAACCTATAGAGCTGAAGGATCTTAAGAATATTAAGGAATCAGTTGTTTCATATGGTCTCCATAGCCCATACGTAAAACAGCTATTACACTCATGGGCAACATTTAACAGGGTGACACCCACAGATTGAGAAGATTGGTAGCAGCTGTACTTGAGAATTCATACCAAATCCAGTGGAGGGCATTGGTCAAGGAAGAAGCGAAGCTCCTAGAGCGTCAATGCATAACCAAGGTTATTAAGCCCCCATAGATAAGATTCTTTGTGAGGGTATTTATGCTAACCCACAGGTTCAGGTTGAATATGACAATTATATACTGTGCCTATGCAGGAAAGCATCATTAAATGCCTGGGATAAGGTTCGTGAGCCAGGAGAACACCTAGAAGCTTATACCAGAATAGAACAGGGACCTACAGAACAGTTCCAGGACTTCTTACAAATGTTAACTAGGGCAGTGAAATTACAGGTAACAGATCTAGAAACAAGACAATCAATTATACATACAATAGTTTATGTAAATGCAAACCCAATATGCAAAAGAATACTTTTGCCTTTAAAGATCAGATAAGCTCCGCTAGAAGAATGGGTTTTGCATGTAGCCAACATTGACTATAATGTGCAAGATACTGCAGCTTGGGTAGGAGAAGCCATCTTGAAATGTTTAAAAAGGCAATAGGAAACTAAAAGTCCTAGAGATGAGGATGCAAGGGCTTGGGAAGGAGAAACACCTTACAGAGATCAACATAGGTGCCAAGAGGCTAGAGGTTACTACTACTATGAACCAGAAACTTGGGTAGGAAGAGCCTTCCCCAGGAGACCATGAAGGCACCAGGAACCTAGATGTTTCAGCTGTGGTAGAATAGGACATACCAAAAGAAATTGTAGACAAACAAATTCTAACAATGTCTCATAGAGAAGGCATTGTGTATAAGATGTGGTAAAGACAAGCACTGGACCAATGAATGTTGGTCAACAAGGGACATGCAAGGAAACCCGTTAAGGTTGGGAAACCCTGAGGGCGGACTCAAGAAGGCCTCCACATTGAGAAAGGTCTGGTCATTCCCAGTATCATTAGAAGACAGGAGGAATAGATAGTTCTTTGCCTATTGTGAAAAATGATACTGATCTAGATGGTAGTTTGAAAAGTGATGAAGAATCAAATGTGACTGGACAAAATGAGAAACACATATTTTGGCAAATTTCTATTAATGATAAAAGGCCTCAGTTGAAAGTGAAAATTAATAATAAAGTTATTACTGGCTTAGTAGACACTGGGGCAGATGTGACTATTATTACCCAAAAGTCTTGGTCTCAGAAATGACCTCTTAGAGAGGTGGATGTACAATTTTTAGAAATTAGAACTCTATCTAGAGTTCGACAGTGTTAACTCAGTGGTCTGTGGTGGACCGGAAGGACAGAAAGGGAGACTGAAACCATATGTGACAAGTATGGCTATAAATCTCTGGGGCTGTTATCTTTTACAGCAATGGAATACTCAGATTAACATTCCTCCAGTGTCAGATACAAGTTATGTACAGTCTTTAGATAGTAGAAAAGATCTGGTAATATGGTATGGAAAACACTTACCAACCATAAAGGCTGTACAGAAACTAGTTACAAATGATGGACCTTCAGAGGAACCAAATGCCCTGCCATTGAAGTGGCTTACAGATGAACCTCTTTGGGTAGGACAATGGCCTATGACTTTTGAGAAGCTAGAAGCTTTAGAAAAGCTTGTACAGCAGCCTTTGAAAATTTCATAAGAAGTTTTCACAATCTCTTGTTTATCATTATATGGATGATATTCTTTTATCAGACTCAAAGAAACTTTGGAACGTATGTTTGAAATGGTCAAAGAAGTTCTGCCTTGTTGGGGATTACGGATTGCCCCAGAAAAGATACAAAGAGGAGATTCTATTATATATTTAAATTACAAGATAGACTTACAAAGAATCAGAACTGAAAAGGTACAAATTAGAAGGGATTGTTGTCAAACTCTTAATTCTCTTCAGAAATTAATATGGGAAATTTTTCAATGCCAGATGATCATTGGGATAGAAGGACATGACTTAAAGCATTTAAAAATGGCCCATAAAGATGATAAAGACCTAAACAGTCCACGAATATTATCTGCCGAGGCAGAAAGAGTTACAATGGGTAGAAAACAGAATATTGGATGTGCATGTAGATTGAATAAACCTTAATTTAGACTCTATTCTGGTTATTTTGCCATCCAGAGAATACCCTTCTGGGATTCTGATGCAGAGGGAAGACACTATATTGGAATGGATATTTCTGCCACATAAACAGAATAAAAAGTTAAAGACATATATAGAAAATATTTCTGATTTGATTTTTAAGGGCAAATTAAGGCTCCATCAACTGACTGGAAAAGATCCAGCAGAAATTATATTACCTTTAACTAATGAAGAAATTTCTTCATTGTGGAAGGATAATGAATATTGGCAAATAGTTCTTACTGACTTTTTGAGAACAATTAGCAACAACTATCCCAAAACTGACAGAATTAAATTCATACAAAAGACAGTCTGGATTCTTCCATGTATTGTAAGACAAACTCCCATTTCTGGAGTTCTTACTTTCTACACTGATGCCAACAAGTCTGGTAAGGCAGGTAATAAAGCAGGTGAGGTAAGTAAAGTAGTTCAAAGTCCATATACATCTTACAGAAGGCAGAATTATATGCAATTCTCATGGTGCTTATGGATCTTACAGAACCTCTTAATATAGTTACTGATTCTCAATATGCAGAGAGAGTCATGTTATACATTGAGACTTCAGAGGTTATTCCTGATAATACAGAATTAACATCACTGTTTTTACAATTACAGGAAACAATCAGAAACAGAAGTAATCCTATATACATTACACATATCAGATCCCATATGGGTCTGCCAGTCCCACTAGCACAAGGCAATGGTGAGATTGATCATTTATTAATTGGAAGTGTGCTAGGAGCCTCAGAATTTCATTAGAAACATCATGTAAATAGCAAAGGTTTGAAAAAGGACTTCTCCATCTCTTGGCAATAAGCCAAGGAGATAGTGAGAAACTGTCATACTTGTTCCAACTCCATTGCCAGCAGGTTGTAATCCTAAGGGCATTTGGAGAAATGAGGTTTGGCAGATGGATGTCTTTCACTTTTCAGAATTTGGAAATTTGAAATAAGTGCATTATATTATAGACACATTCTCAGGGTTTCAATGGGCTACTGCTCTTATCTCTGAAAAAGCTGATTCTTTTATTAAACACCTGGTAGAGGTGATGGCACTTATGGTTATAACTGCACAAATAAACACTGACAATGCTCCAGCATACGTCTCCCCAAAATTGGAACAGTTTTTCAAATATTATAACATAAATCATATCACCAGTATACCACACAATCCTACTAGACAATCAGTGGTTGAGAGATCTAATAGGACACTAAAGGAGATGCTGAATAGACAGGTTTGGAAGTGTAAACCCCCCAAACATAGGTTGCATAATGCTTTATTAACAGTAAACTTTCTTAATGCCAATGAGAAAGGACAAACAGCTGCTGAAAGACACTGGACTATGGAAAAAACTGCTGAACTGAATCTGCCGGTATATTTCAAGGATGTACTGACCTCTGCATGGAAACCAGGACATGTGTTATGATGGGGTAGGGGTTTTGCATTGGTTTCCACAGGAGAAGAAAAACTTTGGATACCATCAAAGTTGATCAAGATTCGAGTTGAAAAGGAAAATCCACTCGACAAGGAGAAATGAGAGGTATTCCACTAAGGTATATCTCATAAAGTAAATATAAACCTCCCAAAGGAAAGGGAAGTGTTTTGCTTTTATCTTCACAGGAAAACTCATCTCCAGAAGTCAAAGGACACTGCATGGGTAGATACATAACAATTGAAGGTAACTATAACCATCAAACAAATAAATGTGACATATGGTAAACTTTACAGCTGTCTCTCAGAGAACTCCATTTCTGTTTATTTCCTAGTCCCTATTCAATTAAACCAACGCTGGATTTAGAGGTGGATTTGGCTTTCCTCCTCTGAAATCCAAGCACGTTGTTTAACTAAACTTTAGAGTTTCTGTATTGTATCAAGAAGTCAATTGATGTAATAGAGAATAAGAGAAATATTTGGGGACTGTTTTTGTCTTTTCTTGGCTCTTTCTTTCAAAATGTATACCCTCTCATAATCGTTATTCCTCCATGGTTGCCTTTCCCAGCACACATACATACACAAGCAATGATTTCTCTGCTGTTTATGTTTGAGTCCCACACAGCCAAAGAAGACCTGCCTGACAGCAATGCCTGGACACCCTGGAAAGAAAATGGGCCACACCTCCTCGACTGCACTGGATCCAACTTGTTCCATTTCAAAGGACACTCCGGCCAGAGCTTTGGATACTGACTTCAATCAAGTTGATGATTTCATCTGAGATCTTCAATCAAGTGAATCCCATCTAACATGGACTGGATACAATCCATTCAAGACTTTTACCATACTAACATTTTCTTCCTACAGGACCCCCCCAAGGATGTCGTCATCCCATTTCAGCAGGAAGTAACTTGGAGAATGCTACATCCCCTTTCCCCCATTGTTGTCACTTAGGATAGTATATATACCTACTTAGGGATAGCTTGCTATTATTTATGGTTAGGATTGGAAGGAGGTGTTCAGGCATAGACACCTCTTTCAGATGACTTTAGGGTTTAGTTAAAATAGATAGTTAGGATGTGACATAAGCAGATTGTTGTATCTTCTTATATTTCACCTTTATGATTGCTAATTTTATATACTTTACACTGTTAAGTTTTAATTCTCTTTTCGACTAAAAGGGGAATAATAAGGGATGCTATATTCATGCCTGCTTAGGGGCTGGCTACAGGTGTGCCTGATAATGCCTGTGAGGGCATGGTCAGAGTGATGTAATGTGAGAGGCATTCAGCTGGCTGGTTTCGGTTTCGTTTCACTTTCGGCTTGTTGTTCAGACTGCTGCAATGCTGGCTGGCTAGGTTGCTTTGTAAGTAAGGCTTTTTCCCCATTAAAATCCCTTGTAATTTTATCTTGCTCTGTATTGGTATTTTTCCCACATTAGTACTTGATCAGACTCTATGTACATTCTCAGATTTTTGGGTCTTAATTGGTAAACTGGCCATAACTGCCATCCATTTCAACTTCTATGATATCTGTGAGATTTAATGTATTATGCACACTATGCATGGAACTGTGCTTGTGTATTTATGCAGACCCTCAGAAGACAAGATATAGGTACTGGGATGCTTATCAATAATTATAATTTTAAGACTAAGAATCAGTAACCTTTATGCCTATTATCAAATTTCTATGATCACATTTTAATATAATTAATCTTAAAACATTATGAGCCATTAATAATTTAACCATAAGAAGTGAGAGATGAATATTTAAAGAAATATTTAACAAAGCCGGATACTGGTGGCACACACTTGAGAGGCAGAGGCAGGAGGATCTCTGTGAGTTTGAGACCAGCCTGGTCTACAAGATCTAGTTCCAGGACAAACTCCAAAGTCACAGAGAAACCTTGTCTTGAAAAACAAAACAAAAGAAAACAAAAAACAAAAAACAAAAAAAAGAAATATTTAACCAAATAGACAAAGTTAATTTTTAAGTGTAAAATCAAATGAATATATAAATAACATATACATGTTTCAAATCTTATGTCCACCCATCTTTCTTTCTTTTCTTTCTTTCTTTCTTTTTTTTTTTGTTTTTTGGTTTTTCGAGACAGGGTTTACCTGTGTAGCTTTGTAGCCTATCCTGGCACTCACTCTGGAGACCAGGCTGGTCTCGAACTCACAGAGAACCACCTCCCTCTGCCTCCTGAGTGCTGAGATTAACGGTGTGCACACCAACTCCTGGCCCATCTTTCTATAAATCCATCATCTATATACATATAATTAACCATCTCTTTAATTTTGAGTAAAACTCCCAGAAACATCTGAATTTTGTCTCTGCTTTTGTAAAGTAGACATAATATAAAGAAATTGTTTTTTTATTTAATCAGTGTAAGAGCATTTGAAATGGTTTTTCACATATTAAATAAGAAATAAATATTGGACATCAATTTCTTGTGTGGCATTTTTCAATGTAATTAGTTATCAGAAAGGGTACATTTTATTTAAGCACTAGGTGAAATGTTTTTAAACAGTTATATTTATGCTTCATTCATTTGAACAAATCTCTTATAACTCTACTATAACATGGATCCTGTGGCTGATTGTTCCTATCTAAAATATTACCATAGTATAATAATAGGAATAAAAAAAAATCCCAACATGCAATTACAGGTGTTTTGAAGGTAAGTGTCCCAATGTAAATATAGACATTACAAAAAAAAAATCTCCAAAGTGAATCATTAACATCAAAGAGTTTTAAGGCTTGTATTCTTTTTATATCTATTTTGATAACCAACATTTTGAATGGGTTTTATAATTTTCTGTGTAAAGACTTTTAAGAGGCTAAAAGCATTTAGTTATTGATTTGTTTTTATCTTGTGTTGAAATGAAGCAGAAATTAACATGACTAACTCTGTCCTACACTGGCTGCATCTTTTGTTTGACTTGTTAATGTCAGCCTTTTTCTTTTAATATTGGCTGTATTGATTGGTGCTCAAAACACTTACCTAGAGAGATTGTTAATTATATGTTATTACACAGGGATCTCAGGAGCATGGAATACTAAGTTTTGTAATACATGAAAACAAAGAGCCCTTGGCACTCATGGTCAGCAAAACCATGACTCTAATTTAACAAGATAAAAACTGGATAATAAAATGTGTAACAGTTGGGATTGTGAATTCAGCTCAGTGGTATAGTGCTTGCCTAGCAAGTGCAAGGCCCTGGGTTCAGTCCTCAGTTTTGAAAAAAAAAAAAAGACAAAATAAAATGTGTAATAGTGAAGCTCTAAGAAAACCATCAAAGACTGTATTAAACCACTAAAATACTTGGAAAGTTGTTATAATTAGTGTTTTTCCTAATTACTAAAAAACTATGTGCTTTAATTTCTGATGATAATGGTAATGGAAAGTTTGCAAGAAAACTCTAAAGTTATGATGATTTGAGAATTGTTTACCACAGAATATTCTAGTTGAAATAACATCCAAATAATATTACTTGTATCCTGGCGTATTTAGACATTTTACCTCATACCCTGTACTAGCAAATTAGGTTAAGGCTACTGTTAAATATATAGTAACTTATGCCAACAATAGAGTCTCTCTGTTTTAAGTTTTTTTTATATCAGTGAGACAGAAAAAATGTATTGTTTTATGTACTTTCAAATGCAAGTCATGAATTTAAAACTTAAAAATAAGAGCACAGACCCCATCCAGTTTGTGTATTTACAATCTGTTTTGGTTAAATCATGCATATATATTTTTTCCCAATATTTTAAAAAGTTAATGTTGATTGCGCTCCATGCACATCCAGAACTTACTTTTAGAGAACATGCATGAATCACATAGGCACAATATGCCTCAAATATTGGCTGTTTGATTTGATAAAACTACAACAGAGAGTGAACTATAAATAACAGCCATTACACTACATTTAAAGGAAATGTTTAGTGACAGTCCATATGATTTGATTCTAAAATATTGGAGGAGCAAAGAGGACAGCTTCATGAAATGTCCAGTTACCTAATGAATGTATGAAAGAGATAATTTATTGTGAATGCAATGAATGTTATAATACTAGAGGTTCAAGGTTCTAAGGAAAAGGAGAAGAGGTTGTATTTTCTAGTTTATGGAGGAGGATTTAGGAAAGTATCTTTGAGTTACAAGACTCTCTCAGCTCTTGAGACTGCAGACAGTGGGATCCATTTCTTTTTAGTGTTCTGATATAAGTATATCTATATAAAAATCCAATTAGTTTCTATTTCTTCTAAACCCAACATGCTAACATGCCTCCAAATGTTAGAGCTGTGTCTGACACTAGTTATTGTTGTAGATCACATTGCAATCCCAAGTTTTACTTCCTACAGGGCTGTGTAAGTTTACAACTCATACTGACTTCTCAAAGCAAACAAAGCATGTAAAATATTAATATCTACATATTTATTTATTGTATATGGATTGTATTTAGTGAACAATTTTGTGTAGTTGCTGTCAGTAACAAAACAGAGCCAAATACAGTTTACATAAATCATTAAAACTTGCTAACTTACAACCTAGTGATTTTTGTCATTCCACTGCTCACTAACAGAATCGCCACTGCTATTTCCATGTGATTTGGATCCACAATATTGGAGGGGCATCTAGGCAACATTTTTATGACCATCCTTACCATGGACAATTGGACAGAAATTTTCTTTTTGTCTGTAGCCCTTTATAACTATTTTTATGTATGTATTTATTTATTTTGTAGGGGTTTACGTACACGCCGTGGAGCATACGTGAATGTCAGAAGACAACTTACAAAACTCAGTTCTATCTTCCCATACACTTGTTTCTGAGAAACCAGCTCAATTCCTTGGGCTTAGTGATAAGTGCCTTTACTTGGTGAGTTATGTTCCTGAGCCTGTGTCTGGGTCTTCAGAGTATGGGATCATGCCTACTGATAAGCTTAGACACTGACCTCAGCAACTACTTATCAGGAATTCACAGAGGTAGATGAAGTCAGGAAGAAAGAGCAGATGAGCCCTTTCAAAAGTCTGAGCTGCATGGCTGGAAATGTATAATACTGTGAAACTTTTGAAGACCATCTAATTGAATCATGTCTTGTGTATTATTGTGTGCCTTATTTTTTTGTGTAATGTACACCATGTGAATTCAGTGCCTTCCCTGACCATAAATGGCTATTAAACCCTTAGAAATGCAGTTACATGTGTCATCTGCCCCATGAGGGTGCTGAGAACAAAACCGAAGCCCACTGAAACAGCAGCACAAACTCTTAATCACTGAAGAGTCTCCCACCCACATTTTTGCTTTTAAGTAGCATATATGCTGAATATCATTTGAAAGCATTTTTACACCACTTGCTTACTGATTCCTTTACTCCCAATTTCACACATCAAATACTGGTATTTAAATTTTGAAAATTAAGTATAAATGCTTCAGAAAATTCAGGATTACTTTAGGATCGTAATGAAATAGGTCAATAAGAAAATGTCTAGCCTAGAGGATTGCCTTCCTTTATTGATAAAACACAAAAGTCTTGGTTGACAGGCAATATGTTATTGGTAAGTCTTTTGAATCACTCTGTGAATTTCCCTAGCACACTGATGTCATACTCATATGATTTCACAATTTTAAAATCTCTCATAAATTTCTGCAGCCACTCCACCGAAATGACATGTATAAGTCTCAAGGCATACTCTGAGGTTTACAAATATTTTTGTTTCCATATGTTTTGGTTCCAAGTTTCTGGCACTACAGATTTGCATAATAAAAATTTCTAATCCATTCAGTGTATAAAAGATGTTATATATTTATATGCTTACATTATTGACAACCATAGCTTAAACATTGCTGTTAGATTGGACACATAACTCATTTTTATCCTCTAATGTTCTCTTTTCTCCATCTCTCAGTATCTTTTTATTGTTGTTGTATTTCATGCTGTGTAGTTATACACCCTCCCAATAATCTCACCCTTGTATGTTTTTATTTTTATTTTTTGGAATCTGTATGGCCTTTTAGTAAGTTCTCTAGGCTAGAACGGAACTTTGCTTTTTGCCCTCGTCAAGTATACAACTTATATTCCTTCTACTCCACCTCTGTAGAAGCTGGGGTAAGAAGCCTCTATCTTTAATATATTTGTTTGTATGGAAGTTTACTAGAGCCAAACATTTCAACTACCATCAGAGAATATGCTAGTAGCAATGTTCCTTTATTAATTTGATTTAAAGGCAATACATAAATTATTTCACTTTTACAATAGAAGAACATCACTAGGATTCATTGGATGTAATAGGGGTAATACGAGTCTTTTCCTTGACTTGTTCCTTTGGAATTATGGTGACTTCCTTTCATTAAGTCTTTGGCACCAAGCTGCATAAGCTATTTGTAAATTAATGACTCTTCAAAGTAGATCCCACTCTACAGAAATAATGGGAACTGTGATAAAAGTATGTCTATAATCCCATCTGTGTCTAGGAATATTTGCCTCCTAGAGGGTACAGCTCCAAAGACACCATCAGTAGGAATGTTTGTTTAAAAAAATGTTCCTTAGTAGTCTCCAAAATCTCCATATTATTATTTTAAACTTTTTATATTAATGAACTCTTTTTTCCTTTAAACTTAACATTACCATAAACTAAGATGTATACATATTTATATGAAAGAATAGTAGAGGAATTTAGGCCCCAAAATGACAGTGCTGCTGATAATGAGCTACTTGATAGCCTAGGCCAAAACCAGATAGAAGTCTGACTGGGAAACAGAGTATTGTTATGGGTTAAACAAAACCTTAACTCAGCATTCCACAGGAATCACACGGGGCCAGATTCTGTTTATCATGGAAGCCATTACTTACCTTATCCACCCCCAATGGTCAACTAGGCAAAGGGCACCTGGTTCCTGATAATCAGGAACCCTAACTGCCTGCAATAGATCAAAGTCTCCCTGCTAACTCTCAGGCTGCTGTGGTTCCCTTGTCCTCTACCATTACTACCTTACCAATAAAACAGGCAAGGCTTTTTTACCACAAAGTACTGGTCTCTATTCTCTGAATTAGCTCAAGTAGTCATCCCTTGCCCCAAAAGCCAAGAAACTGTGCTTCCATAGGCAGAAAGCTTTACTTTGGAGGTTTCAATCCACCCCACTTATAGAGGTATGCATATTGCAATTACTCTTTAAATTGGAAAAGCATATCTACTCAGATAACATACTTTAACTCAAACTTTACACAGTATAGTTTGTATAATATAGACTGAAAACTACCTAATCACTAGGGATTCTGATTGACATGCATGCTTAACCCATTTTTATCATGACTATATTACTTAAACTTCTGAAGCCATTTAGACAAATATCTTTATCAAATATCAAGATGTTGACAAATATTTATACTGTGGCAAGTAATGTGAGTCCATTAATTGGAATTAGTTTCAGAGTGTTTACCTGTGTGTGAGCCTCCTGTGACTGATGCAGAGTGCGGTCTGGGCATCACGAGTAATGCAGACTTTGTGGTGGCTGCATTTGGTTTTTAAGCATGGGTCCTTAGCTGGATCTAAAACTAGAGAGAAGATAGAAAGATAGAGGAAGAGACAGAGATAGAGATACAAAGACAGAGAGAAAAAGGAGAAAAATAGAATTTAAATGTTTCTGCATATGGAGGTACTATGCACTATATCTCATCAGACATAATTAATTAGATTTTGGAATTTTTATTTCATTTT
This sequence comes from Cricetulus griseus, assembly GCF_003668045.3. Taxonomy (NCBI): domain Eukaryota; kingdom Metazoa; phylum Chordata; class Mammalia; order Rodentia; family Cricetidae; genus Cricetulus; species Cricetulus griseus. Next base: position 240,721,009 of record NW_023276806.1, on the reverse strand, counting down.
ATTGTATTCCTTTTTTCAATGTTGACAATTTTATACATGTAAATAATGTTTTGTGATCAATTCACACCTTCACTGTCTCTTGTCTACTCTGGTTTCATCATGATCTTTGAATTTTATTGAATTCATCTGCAAGCCTCCCTGATGTTTTTACCCTACTGAAAGATGTGTCCAGTTTTAACCATATAACTCAGAGTAATTTCACAGCTGAGGTCAGTTCAAGTAATCATCTCAGAAGTTAACATTCATAAGGTTCTATATGTGAAAAGTGTCGAAGAATGTTGAAGCAAAAAGCATAACTCTCATTTGAAAGGGGAAAAAAAGTTTATCGTGGGAACCATTTTGAGTGAGCATAGCCTAAGAACACAGAACATTACTTTTCTAAATCACATGTTCCAACATGGAAGTAGTTTCATAAAGTATTATAGTTTTATAGAATAGGAAAAGTCAGGAACTGAGGCAAAGTTTATAACACATTATTTACACCAGAGAGGTGGTTAGAGCAAAAAGTATAAACTTTTCCATAGGCCTATGATGCTGTCTGATGACCTTCTTAGCTTGTGCAGCAAGCTAGTGGCCTGCAGAAGTAAATTGATTTCAAAATATGTTATTTCAAAGATGTTATTTCTGAGAGAGGTGGGCAATCAAGCCTAAGGTAATTAGTTTGTGTACCTGCAACATTCCAACCCCCCACATCACTGTAGTTTTAATTACCCAATTGATCTTTGCAGACACAAATAATTTCCAGGAATTCAGGGTCATAAATAAAGCACAAATGTAAAGATTAAAACTGTTCTTAAGTATAGAAAAGATAGAAGTAAGCAGTGGTGCCATAAAACCATGACAGCTACTAACTTTGTTTACATTTCATAGATGCTGGTTGCTATAGTAAGAGGATAAACTCATAGATTGGCAGTAGCACTGGTAACTCATTGGATACTAAAAATGTCTAGATTGTCACTACTGTGTGAGCTGAGTGCATCATAGAGAAACTTACATGCAGTGTTTTCACCTATGGAGTATTTCTGCCACACCACTGGATGCAATATGTTTACATTGTCTCTAGGTGATTTCAACACAAATACTATATACTATAGTGACTTCTAAAGGAAAAAAAAATCATTCATACATAATGATATGGATATACATACAGAAATACTGTATTTAAAGTTTATAATCAATCAGTTGCAGTGCATTTAAAAAGTGCTAGTGCCACAGCAATTTTAAACTCCTGAATATCTTCTATTTATGACCTCTTTCAGTATTTGTCTACAGGAAATTAGAACTTAGATTATTACATTCTAATCTAGTACTGTTTTGCTTCCTGATGATTCTCTAAAGTAGAACACGTATTCCTCAAGCCTTGTAATTAAATATGACATTTCATATCTCCCACAAAAGTGAATGTAGACTGAGAACATCCTTTTTCTGGTGTACCCTCATTGTTAGGTATTCAGGACAATTTTTTTCTTCATGGACATTTTTCTGGATGAGACATTGTTCATAAATTGTGATCATGGTGACAGAATCACTTATATAATTTTGGTTCTTGGTAACTCAACACTCCATTTTCTCCTAGTCTATCACCACATGTCCATGCTGCAGCATTGCTTGGATGTATTTTTACTATTCCATTCTACACAGATTGCTTTTCATTGAGAGGCATTTATGGGCCATTCCCATGTTTGTCTGTAGAGAGCTGCGACTAAGGCGCTGGTTTCCGCCTTTCACCCTCCTGACGGTGAGTGCTCTCTGTAATAAACAACTCCACATTTGGCTAAGGCTGAGATCTAGGCTTTCTTCCGCATATGTGAACCTATCTGAAGTCACCACGTGGCATGCCGGGGTTGGCTACTCCTAGGCTTTATAAGCAGTGGGTTGGCTTTCCCCGGGGTCAGAAGATTGTTCAAGGTTCCTGAATAAACTGCTTAAAGAAGAGTTTGTGTGTTGCGTCTCCCTTGCTGGTCGAGGCTGATGAGACATTTGTCACTAGAATTTGTAAGCACATTCTATATCAGCAGCTCCTTCTTCAAACAGTGTCTGTACTTCTGCCTTCAACGTTTAGCATATTTTATCACTTCTCAGAAAATAGATATGCAATAAATATCAAGGAGACTGTAGCACCCTGATTGTTGTTCCCATTCATGTATGACTCAAGAGAACAGAACACTCAATGTTATTTGAATAAGGTCAGCCCTTAATATAACAACTGTAAGAGATATAAACAACAGCCTACTGGTTACAATAAACAGACACAGTACTATGAAAATCTATAAAGTCAATTGCTATCATTTTGAAGATTCTTCTTTCCCCACAGTGTAAGATTACATTTGTATGATTAAATTTTGTAATTAACTTAAAGAATATATTTACATAAAACATATCTAGCCCAGTGATGTTTTTGTCGACAGCTTTGTCTCTTAGCAAGAAAAGGTTGATAATAACTTTGTATATTGACTTTAGACAAATCTAATGGCTATTGTGCATGAGATCATGAAAATATAAAATTAGCAACCGCTTTATGATTTCAGTTTCTGTAGCACTCTTAACAGAGCTGGGGAGATGGCTCAGTGGAGTGGATAAGAACACTTACTGAAGAAGTGTGAAAAATTGAGTTTGTATCAACAGCACCCACATAAAAAAGCCAGGGATGGCTGTGCTTGCTAGTAATTCAGCATTGGGGGGCAGAATACTCAGATGGACACACACAACTCACTGGACAGCCAGTCCAGACAAAATGGAAAGTAAGTTTCAAGTTCAAGGAGAGACCAAATTCTTGGCAATAAGGCATAGAAGATAGATGAAGATACCCAATGACCTACTCTAGGCTCTGTAAGCTTGTACATATGTTTCCATACATTTTCACTCAAGTGTGTGACCTGTACACACACACACACACACACACACACACACACACACACACACACACACACATTTCTACACATGAGTAAACAAAAAATGAGAATAACTGAATGAAATCAAGTTTTTGTAATGATATGTTGAAAGAGAAAAAAGAAAGGGAGATACCAATGCTTACTAATACTAGGTGAATGCAAATTCCTTAGGCTATGGAAATTGAAACACATTCAGCAAAGAAAAATTCTAACAATGGAGCTATATTAATTTTGACTCTTTGCAGTAGCAATAGAAGTTATAATTCTAATTGAATGTCTATTTCTTACCTAAAAATAGGGTTGAAATGACCCAATTTAAAGTTGAAAAAATGAACATTTTAAAATGACCAAGTGTTTTCTTAAGTTTAATATATTATAAACAACTTCAAGAAGATTACTATTTCAAGATAGTTCTTCATCTGTAATTTTGGAGTATTTCATCTTATTGTAAATTTATACACAATAATCAACATAAAATATCAATATTTCCTTTTAGCATCTTTTAGAATTATGTTAATAAATGTAATATTTGCAAAAACCAGTAAAAGTAAAATAAAATTGTATATTATAGAGTTTGAATATATTTATTTTTATTTGGAGATGTGCAGTGTTATTATACAAATTTAGCTTCTTTTGTTTTTATTTTTATTCATTTTTTTGAAAATTTCCTAAAATGGATTTTGTAATAGTCACTGTACTTTCCCCAACTTTCCCCAGAACCACCAAATAATACAAAAATACAGTATCAAAAAATAAAAGGAAATGTTTTAACAATAGGAAAACATGCTTAAGGATGCCCTTAATTTCCTAAAGAAATGTTTGCTCAAAGGTAGAAAATGTATAAGTGCGAGATTAAAAGATATACATAAAATATTAAAATAGAACTTTTAATATTCAAAAGAAATTTAAGATTTAGTTAGTATATTAATAAAAAACACTGGTTTTCAATGAATGTAGTAATAAGTAGTGGAAAATTATTAAAAATAAATTCAGTGACCAATCACATGTGAAACTGAAAACAATAAAAGATAAAAGAACTGTGTTGATAGTAACCAAATACTGGGTGCAGACCTGACAGTTAATGACAATTTTATCCTTAATGTACATAGAAAAAAAGAATAATTCAATAAGAACTGAAGGTGCATGAAAATTATACATTTTAGAATAGTGGAGACAGAAACTTGTAACAAAATACACACCCCAAAGGGAATTCTATTCTATTTCCATGTGTGAAACGAATTACAGATATTGCAAAAAAAAAAATGCAAGAGATCACAGAAGGAAGAGTAAAAAGCAAAAGTTAACAATGGATGCACAGGGCTGCTATTTTTATTAGCTATGTCAGGAACAATAGAAATGATGACAATTCTCTTATAATGTGTGATTTATGGTAAAGTTAATATAGCTGGTCTAAGGTCCTACATTATACTCTAGAAGACCTCAATGAGGTACTTATGAAATGGTCACTGTGCATATAAACATATAATCACTGAAAGGAGAGACATTTTAATTTTAAAGCTCTTCAAAAATAATGAATAAAACATATAATTAACCAATGGACCTGAAGAGGCAATGAAAGTCAAAGAAAAGGAGTTAAAACTGGAAACTGCACTGGCAAAAATTATGAGCTCATTTCAGTAAAATTCTGTTCTTTGAAGGAAAAGGAATATACGATTTCCAAAGAACTTCCAAAAACTTGCCTAATGCTCTAATGGCAGGCAATGCAGGTAAAGAGCATAGAAAAGAGAGCAAACACCTGACAGTTAGGTTCTTGTCAACCAGTTGTGCAGTAGTAAATACAATTAAATGTAGTCACAAGGCTTTGGAGTGACTTTCTTAGTTTTAAACTTTAATGCCCCCTCAGTTATATAAGACTGATCTTAACTCACTTTGACTTCCCCATTTAAAAAGAATGCATAGAAATCTACTGTGGGGAACAGATCAAATCCTGAGCCAATGTGTATTGTAAACATGAGCAGTCATGTTAAGGACCCCAGTGCCTCAGACACATAGGAACAGCAAGACCTTCCCCAGGTCCCGGGGGATAACAAGGCCATCTCCTGTTCTACTTATGGAGATTGACCATGTATGCAGAAAGTATCAAGCACAGCTTCCTCCTCCTACATTGATGGCTGCCGTCTGACACCCATCCACTGAAGAGATGCCCTGCAGAGATTCATAAATGTGTTTCCTCCTTGACTTGCATAAAATAAATGTGCAGACTTCCTGTGCTGCTGGTGCATCTCCATTATAGTTCACAGCCCACCCAAATCCGGTGTTTCTGTATGTGCATCTGTCACTCCCTGTGGTGCAAGTCAAGTTCATTCCAAAACCATGCTGGTTGTGACAATCAATACTATTAGTCAATTAAGATGTTATTCTGCACTATTTGGTGAGAAATAAGAATCAAATTATTATTATTTCCATAATTTCCTTTCTTATAAATGTTAAAGATAAATAATTGATTACTGGCATAACTGTTACTGAAAGCTCCATATGCTATTTTAAGTTAGAATTTTATTCTACTGTTTTTCTACTTGAGTTGATGATTAATGGAAATGTTAGTATATTGTTGTATTTAATTCCTTATTATTCTTTATCTTTTTCAATATTTATGTAATTTACAAAATTTGTAATGTGATAAATATTAATAGAATGTCTTTTGTAAAATAAATTCCTGCTGATGAAACTGATTATGAGTAGAAATGTATAATCTTCATTGGTCTAGATACTAGTCTACTATTTAATACACAGATAATGCCAAATTTGCATCATCAGTATTTACATTTATTTCTGTTGTTAAAACTGAATATGCCAATGGTGTGTTACCACTAAAATACTGCTTCAAATAATAACATTATGTACAATTCTACATAATATACCAATTCTAGAACTGGATAAGTGAAAATAATTTTACCACTAGTTTTAGAAATTAGTGTTTCTACCCCATGCATCAAATAAATTTGGCCATTATTTCTACAATATAAAACAATAGATTATATTTTTTGTAGTTTAATTAACCAGAAAGATACCACATTAAAACTGAATAAATTTTCTGACTGGTGCTGGTACATGCCTTTAGTCTTAGCACCCAGGAGGCAGAGGAAGGCAGATCTCTGTGAGTTTGAGGCCACCTTGGTCTACAAAGAGAGACCCAGGAGACCCAAAGCTGTAAACACAGAAAACTTGTTTCCAAAATAAGCAAGCAAGCTAATAAATAAAACTGAGGAAATTTATTCCATGCAGAATATATGTTTATTTAACAATGAATGGTAAGTGTCTAGAGTATTTATTGACATGTATGAAGTACTATATTTGGCTACTAGATTTTATAACATAATGGTAGCTTCCGTGGTCCTAAACCTTCTATTTTTATTATGCTGTGCAACTGTTCCAGCTACCTTCTATAAGACCTCTGGCCAAGTCTCATTAATATTTTTCCTTCCTTAGACTTTATTGCCATGAAAAAATCCTTTGACTCAAAACTCACCACATTTTCAAATAAAATCTGCTTGTTGAAGATTTTTATTTGGTTCATGTTTTGGGTAACCATCCATCATTGTCTCCAGTCTTATCCCTTCTAATCATACATACCACAGTGTTTCTGCCATCCTGCCAACTTCATAAGTTACTTCCCAATCACAACCATCCCATTTCCCTATTATAACCATTCTTTCTCTAGTCCTTCATGCCATGGCTTTCACTGATGGTCCATCTAAACTCATTCATGTAAGTGACTTAGTTTCTATCCTGCTTCCTCTTTGTTTCCTCCTTAAGTCCCACCCTTCATGGCATGATTTCTGCATCCATCTCTACAGACACCATGGATTCTCTCTGCCACCCCTCCACACTACAGGTTTGCCTCTTAGCATTGGCTTACGTCTCTGTTTCTTCCCAAAGCCAATCAGGCAGGGACCCTGTCTTAGTACTCCACCCTGGAAAGGCAGTATGAATGGACTTTGGGAGCCCTTTCCTCATAGAGGGATACTGCCTCAGCCTAGACACATGGAGAAGGGCCCAGGTCCTGCCCCAAATGATGTGACAGACTCTGTTGATCTTCCATGGATGGTCTCACCTTCCCTGGGAGCAGAAGGGGAATGGGATGGGAGTTGTTGGGGGGGCATGGTAGGATGGGAGGGAGAGGGAACTGGGATTGATATGTAAAATCAGATTGTTTCCAATTTAAATTTAAAAAATCTAGAGAAAACCAAAACCAAAAACTCATTACAATGTATAAAACTCCTAAATCCAATTGCCCAGTATCCATCACAAAAGCATGAACAAGATGATAAGCCAAGATCATACAGTTCCCTGACAAATATCTAGCTTCATAGTAATATACTCTAAGAATAACTTATACAAAATTCAAGAGATTCGCTCAACAAAACAGTTTTAAAACAGCTTAGCAAATTCAGAACATATGAATGGGATCCAAATAAACACAAGAACAAACAGAGAGAACAGTACTAAACTAAGCGAATTAGAATAAAACACAAGAATCCAAATGAAATAGTTAGAACAACTCAGGGTAGGAAAATAGAATTCAATAATGGGAAAGACATACTAAAAATAACCTAATCTGAAATAAAACAGGAAAGGAAAGAATCAATGAGGCTAATAAACACCAATGGAAAGCCTCACAGGCAGAATAGGTCTCATAGGAGCCATATTAACAGGGACAGGGAAAAGCATAGAAGAACTAGATCATGCAATCAAAGAATAGGTAAATGTTATAAACAAACCAACAAAAAAGCTGAGCCAGCAGTGGTGGTACATGCCTTGAATCCCAGCACACTTCTGTGATTTTGAGGCCAGCCTGGTCTACAAAGTGAGTTCCAGGGCAGACAGGGCTAAACAGAGAAACCGTGTCTAGAAAACCAAATTTCATCATCAACAACAAAAAGGAAACAAACAAAAAAGGCTAGAACTGTATAAGACAACAGTCACCATACCAACATAGAGGGGGAAATTTTCCTAAAGCATTTTCCCAGAAAAATTCATAGGCGATTGATAGCTGTTGGGGGAGGGAGAATTAGTCTTGTTCAGGGATAAGTGTAGTTGGTAATTTCCCACATTATTTTTGTGTCAGGAGTGTGATCTTGCAAACCTAGGTCCTGTTTGGGAGTGCTGGCACGTCCCATAGGGGCATCAGGCTAGCTCACAGGGAAAGACACTCCCTCCACAGGTGCTCCTGGTTCTGCAGCTGACCCGCTTTGCAACACAAATGTGTTCACACTGATGCTGAGCCACTCAGAACAGTCTGCCCAGCTGGGAGACTTCTACAGACCTCCCCACTCTTTTACCACCACAGTTTCTAGCTGTGCATGCATGGGACCCACCCAGATTGTGGCCTGCTGATGCCTGGAAGCCTCCTGCCCTTGGCGCAAGCTCTGGGGCCTGCAGCATAAGACCTTGAGCCAAGTAAGCCTTGGTTTTCAGCAGGATCCACGGCTTCCCCTGTCCCCAGTGGCCATAAAGCTGCACCTCTCTCAGCAGTTACAACCTCAAGACCATACACTCTTCCAGCTAAGCACAGCTACCTGTGTGACCTCAGCCCCACTGCCGCCATCTTGCCTGACTAGTCACTGCCAAAAGCTGCATGCACTAGCTGAACTTCTATGTCACCAGCTAGTCAAAGATAGTTACTGCATCTGGAGTAGAAGCCACCAGGAAAAATCATGGCAGAATATTTATCATTTTCTTCAATTGGTAATATCTTTGCTTCTTACGTGAATTCAATGTTCGATGAGGACGCTAATCTGCTAATTACCAGCCTATATGCAGTAATGGCAGTTAGCTTGCGGGAACTAATAATATTACTAGCCAGAGGTCTCAGGAACAGGGACAAAGATAACCTCACCACCTGCTTGCAGGAAATAACAGCTTTACGAAATAAGGTTTTGGAGAATAGATTAGGTCATGCCACATCTGTGCAGCATGTGGAACAGAAGTTGGATGATAAGCATGGCTGTATGTCCAATATGCTAAAGACAGAGCTGTCTGTTACCCAAGATGATATTCAGCTTGTTTATGATAAGGCAAAAACAAAGAGATGATCCATGTCCAAGGCGTTAGAGGCTAGGCTGTCAGGGGACCATGATGAACTAAAAAATATCTGTAGTCAACTAGTAACTCAGATAGGCTCTGTGTCCCAGAAATTCCAGGATAGGGTTGAAGAATTGGATAATGCCATTCAATCAATTGTGGAAGCATCTAAGGAAGCAGATCACAAATTTGAGTCTAGGTTTGAATGTATGGAAGACAATTTACAGAACAGGGCTGGCAGATTATTAGGTCCATTCTGTTGATTGCTGAGGCCTACACCTCAACAAATCACCATTTTGAGTCCTGGCTCCAATATTTAGACGGCAATTTCCATGCCAACCAGATGCTGTCTAAGGGCAAGTGTATTAAAGACCTAGAAAAACGTTTAGAGGAGCAGATAGAGCAATTTACAGATTCGCTAACATGTTTGGAATCCTTTATGATGCTGAGGCAATAAAAGAATTACAATGGGTAGAAAACAGAATATTGGATGCACATGTAGATTGAATAAACCTTGATTTAGGCTGTATTCTGGTGATCTTGCCATCCAGAGAATACCCTTCTGGGATTCACAGGAAGAGGGAAGACACCATATTGGAGAGGATATTTCTGCAACTTAAACAGAATAAAAAGTTAAAGACATATATAGAAAAGATTTCTAATTTGATTCTAGGGCAAATTAAGACTCTCAACTGACTGGAAAAGATCCAGCAGAAATTATAGTACCTTTAACTAATGAGGAAAATTCCACCTTGTGGAACAATAATGAATACTGGCAAATATCTCTTACTGACTTTTTGGGAACAATTAGCAACAATTATGCCTAAACTGACAGAATTAAATTCATAAAAAAGACAGTCTAGATTGTTCCACGTGTTAGACAAACTCCCATTTCTGGAGTTCTTACCTTCTACACTGATGCAAACAACTCAGATAAGGCAGGTTATAAATCAGGAGAGGTAAGTAAAGTAGTTCAAAGTCTGCATACATCTTTTACAGAAGGCAGAATTATATGCAATTCTCATGGCACTCATAGATTTTTCAGAGCCTCTTAATATAGTTACTGATTCTCAGTATGCAGAGAGAGTCATATTACACATTGAGACTGCAGAATTTGTTCCTGATAATACAGAATTAACTTCACTGCTTACACAATTACAGGAAACAAACAGAAACAGAATTAATCATATATACTATATATCTATATCTCTATATCTCTATATCTCTATATCTCTATATCTCTATATCTCTATATCTATATATCTATATCTATATCTATATCTATATCTATATCTATATCTATATCTATATCTATATATATCAGATCCCATACGGGTCTGCCAGGGCCACTAGCACAAGGCAATGAGAAGATTGATTGTTTATTAATAGGAAGTGTGCTAGAAGCCTGAGAATTTCATAAGAAACACATCATGTAAATAGCAAAGGTTTGAAAAAGGACTTCACCATCATTTGATAACAAGCCAACAAGATAGTGATAATCTGTCCTACTTATTCCTTTTATAATCAAGCTCCATTGCAAGCAGGCTGTAATCCTAAGGGCATTCAGATAAATGAGATTTGGCGGGCAGATGTCTTTCAGTTTTTAGAATTTGGAAATTTGAAATATGTGCATCATACTATAGACACATTCTCAGGGTTCCAAAGGGCTACTGCTCTTAACTCTGACAAAGCCAATTCTGTTATTACACACCTGCTAGAGGTAATGGCAGTTATGGGTATACCTGCGCAAATAAAAATGTACAATGCTGCAGTATATGTCTCCACAAAATTGGAACAGTTTTATTTAATATTATAACATAAAGCATGTCACCGGTATACCACACAATCCTACAGGATAAGCAGTGGTTGAGAGATCTAATAGGACACTAAAGGAGAAACTCCATAAACAGGCTTGGAAGTCTAAACCCCCAAACATAGGTTGAATAATGCTTCATTAACACTAAACTTTCTTAATGCCAATGGGAAAGGAAAAACAGTTTCAGAAAGACACAGAACTATAGAAAAAACTACTAAACTGAATCAGCCGGTATACTTCAAAGATGTGCTAACCTATGTAAGGAAACCAGGACATGTGTTACATTGTGGAAGGGGTTTTGCATTGGTTTCCACAGGAGAAAAAACTTTGGATACCATCAAAGTTGATCAAGATTCGAGTTGAAAAGGAAAAACATCTCGATGAGGAGAAATAACAGGTAGTCTACTAAGGTATATCTCATAAACTAAATAGAAACCTCCCAAAGGAAAGGGAAGTGTTTTGCTTTTATCTTTACAGGAACACACATCTCCAGAAGTCAAAGGACACTGCATGGGTAGATACTTAAGAAGAGAAGGTAGCTATAACTATCAAAGGAAAGTGCCATACAGTTAAATTTACAGCTGTCTCTCAAAAAATTGTATTTCTCTTTATTTCCTAGTCCCTATTCAATTAAACCAATGCTGTCTTTAGAGGTGGATTTTGCTCTCCTCCTCTAAATCCAAGCACATTGTTTAAATAAACTTCAGAGTTTCTATATCATATCAAGAAGCCAATTGATGTAATACAGAATAAGAGAAGAATTTGGGGACTATCTTTCTCTTTTCTTGACTTTTTCTTTCAAGTGTTCACCATCTCATAATTGTTATTCTCCCATGGTTGCCTTTCCCAGTATGCATATTTACACAAGCAAACATTTCTCCACTAACATTTATTTTTTAGTCCCACACAGCCAATGAAGACCTGCCTGACAGCAATCCCTGGATGCCCTGGAAAGAATAGGGGCCAAACCTCCTTGATTGCACTGGATCTAACTTGCTTCATTTCAACTGACACTCAGGCCAGAATTTTGGTACTGATATCAATCAACACAAGAACTTCAATCAAAATAAGGACTTCAACCTGGATCTTCAATCAAGCTAATCCCAAATAACACGGACTGGACACAACACATTTGAGAGTTTCACTATACTAACATTTTCTTCCTACAGGACCCAATGAGGTTATTGCCATCCCTTTTCCACTGGAAGTAACATGGAGGATGCTATGCCCCCTTTCCCGAATTGTTGTCACTAAGGATAGTGTATACCTAGTTAGGGATAGCTTCCTATTGTTTATGGTTGGGATTGGAAGGAGGTGTTCAGGCCTGCATACCTCTTTCAGATGACCTTAGAATTTAGTTAAAATAGACATAGTTAGGATGTGACATAAGCAGATTGTTGTATCTTCTTATATTTCATCTTTATGATTGTTAATTTTGGGTACTTTACACTGTTAAGATTTAATCCTCTTTTAGACTAAAAGGGGAATTGTAGGGGACACCTTACCACACCTGCTAGGGGTTGGCTACAGGTGTGCCTGACCATGCCTGAGAGGGCATAGTCAGGGTGGATGTAGGGAAGGTTTAAGAGTGAGGAGTGTGCACATGGGCAGCTCTTCTTCCATTTTATCTTGGGCTTGCTGTACTTACTGCTGCCCTACCAGCTGGCTAGGTTGCTCGGTAAGTAAGCCTTTTCCCTAACAAATACGCTTATATTTTTATCTGACTCCATATTGGTAATTTCCCACATTAACAGGTTATACAGTCCTGCATGGTCAACCTTAAACACATATAGATGAGGTGTGTGTGTGTGTGTGTGTGTGTGTGTGTGTGTGTGTGTGTGTGTAATAATAATTATAGAAGTCAGTGATTTAAGGGGAAGTTCTGGGTTACAGGAGGAGTTGGAGGGGAGGGGAATTATGTAAATATTAAGGTTTGATATTCTCAATAATTAGTTAGACTGCCACGGCCCCAGTAACAGTCCACCTCCATCCACTGGCCCAGGTAGGACAGCAGCTGCTTCCAGGTTGGGTTCTACTGCCCTAGTAGGGGGGAACTGACACATAAGAATCAAAACCCCAAACATACAGAATAAAGAGAAAATATTAAGAGCAGCAAAGGAAAAAGGTCAAGTAACATATAATGGGAAACTTATCAGAATTACACCTGACTTTTTCATGGAAACTCTGAAAGCCAGAATGTCCTGGATAGATATTCTACCTACAATAAGATACCATGGATGCCAGCCAAGACTTCAATACTCAGCAAAGCTTTAAATCAATATAGATGGAGGAAACAAGATATTCCATGACAAAACTAAATTCAAACAATACATATCTACCAATACAGCCCTATAGAAAGTTCTGGAAAGAAAACTGCAACCCAAGGAATTTAACTACAACCAGAAAAATAGTAATATCCAACAAATTGGACTTCAAACTAAAATCAATCAAAAAAGATGTAGGAGGTCACTTCCTACTCATCACAGGAGAAATCCATCAGTATGAAGCCTCAATTCTGAACATTTATGTCCCAAATATTAAGACATCTATGATTGTAAAAGAAATATTACTAAAACTCAAATCACACATAAACCTGCACACACTTATTGTTGGAGACTTCACCACCCCAATCTCAACACTGGACAGGAACACCAGACAGAAACTTAAAAAAGAAACAAAGGAACTAATAAAAGTTATGGCCCAATTGGGCTTAACAGACATCTATAGAACATTCACCCAAACACAAAAAATAATACCTTCTCTGAGACACATGGAACCTTCTCTAAAATCTACCACATATTTGGCCACATAGCAAACATCAATAGGTACAAAAAATTGAAATAACCCCCTGTATCTTATCAGACCACCATGCTTTAAAGTTAGAATTCAACAACAACACAATTACAAAAAACCTAAAAATTAATGGAAATTAAGTAAGGCCCAATTGCACAGTTCCTGGGTCAAGGAAGAAATAAAGAAAGAAATTAAAGATTTCCTAGAATTCAATGAGAAAATGAGGACACAACATACCCAAACTTATGGGACACTTGGAAAGCAGTGCTAAGAGGAAAGTTCATAGCACTAAGTGCCCACATGAAGAAACAGGAGAAAAATCACACTAGAGAATGAACAGCACAAATAAAAGCTCTAGAACACAAAGAAGTCAATAAAACCCGGAGGAGTAGATGCCAGGAAATGATAAATTGAAGGCTGAAATCAATAAAATGGAAACTAGGAGAACAATACAAAGAATCAATAAAACAAAGAGTTGGATCTTTGAGAAGATGAACAAAATAGACAAACCTTTATCCAAATTTACCAAATGGCAGAGAGTGAACATGCAAATTAATAAAATCAGGAATGAAAAGGGGGACATATAAACACACACAGAGAAAATCCAGAGAATCATCAGGTCATACTTCGAAAAACTGTATTCCTCAAGGTTTGAAAATCTAAAGGAAATGGACTATTTTCTGGACAGATTTCACCTTCCAAGATTCAATCAAGATCAGACAAGCAACTTAAAAAGTCCTATAACCCCTAATAAAATAGAAGCAGTCATCAAAAGTCTCCCAACCAAAAAAAGCCCAGGACCAGATGGCTTCAGTGCAGAATTCTTCCAGATATACAAGGAACAGCTAACACCAATTCTCCTCAAAGTATTCCACACAGTAGAAGCAGTAGGGTCATTGCCAAACTCTTTTTGTGAGGCTTCAATAACCTTGATACCCAAGCCACACAAAGACACAACAATGAAAGAGAACTACAGATCAATATCCCTCATGAACGTTGATGGAAAAATATTCAATAAAATACTGGCAAATGGAATCCAAGAACATATCAGAGAAATCATCCACCATGAGTAGGCTTCATCCCAGAGATGCAAGGATAGTTCAACATATGAAAATCCATCAATGTAATCCACCATATAAACATACTGAGGAAAAAAAACACAAGATCATCTCACTAGATGCCAAAAAAGCCTGTGACAAAATCCAACACCCCTTCATGATAAAGGTCTTGGAGAAATCAATGATAACAGGAACATACCTTAACATAATAAAAGCAATATACAGCAAGCCAACAGCCAACATCAAATTAAATGGAGAAAAAACTCAATGCAATTCCTCTAAAATTGTGGACAAGACAAGGCTGTCCACTCTCTCCATACCTTTTCAATATTGTCCTTGAAGTTATGGCTAGAACAATAAGACAACAAAAGGCGATCAAGTTGATACAATTTAGAAATGGAGAAGTCAAATTTCAGTATTTGCAAATGATATGACAGTCTATATAAGTGACCCAAAAAACTCTACTAGAGAATTTCTACAGCTGATAAATACCTTCAGCAAGTGGCAGGATACAAAATTAACTCAAAAAAATCTGTAGCCCTACTATATACAGATGATACATTCCTGGAGAAAAAAAATCAGAGAAACATCACCATTTGCAATTGCCACAAGCAACATAAAATACCTTAGGGTTACACTAACCAAAAAAGTGAAACACCTGTACCATAAGAATTTTGAGTCTCTAAAGAAAGAAATTAAAGCAGAAACTAGAAAATGGAAGGATCTCCCATGTTCTTGGCTTGGTAGGATCAACATAATAAAAATGGCAATATTGCCAAAAGCAATCTACAGATTCAATGCAATCCCCATCAAAATCCCAACACAATTCTTCACAGACCTGAAAGAACAATTGTCAACTTCATATGGAGAAATAAAAGACCCAGGATAGCCAAAACATCCCTGTCCAATAAAGGAACATCTGGAGGCATCACCATCCCTGACTTCAAGCTCTATTATGGAGCTATAGTCCTAAAAACAGCTTGGTTTTGGCACAAAAATAGACAGGTAGGCCAATGGAATAGAGATGAAAACCCTGATATTATCGCTCACACCTACGAATTCTTGATTTTTTACAAAGAAGATAATTTATACGATGGGATAAAGAAAGCATCTTCAACAAATCGTGCTGGCATAACTGGAGGCTGGAATATAGAAGACTGCAGATAGATCCATGTCTATCTACATGCACAAAACTTAAGTCCAAATTGATCAAAGACCTCAACATCAATCCAGCCACACTGACCATAACAGAAGGCAAAGTGGGAAATACCCTTGAATTAATTGGTACAGGAGACCACTTCCTGAACATCACACTAGTAACACAGACACTGAGATCAACAGTTGATAAATGAAACTGAGCAGCTCCTGTAAGGCTAAGGAAACAGTCAGTAAGAAAAAGCGGCATCCCACAGAGTGGGAAAAGATATTCAACAACCCTACATCTTACAGAGGACTGATCTCCAAAATATACAAAGATCTCAAGAAGCAAGTCTCCAAAACACCAAACAATCCAATTAAAAAGGGTACAGAACTAAATAGACAGTTCTCAATAGAGGAATCTAAAATGGCTGAAAGGCACATAAGAAAGTGTTCAACATTCTTAGCCATCAGGGAAATGCAAATCAAATCAATTCTGAGATACCATCTTACACCTGTTAGAATGGCTAAAGTCAAAACACCAATGATAGTTTATGCTGGAGAGGATTTAGACAAAGGGGAACACACCTCCACTACTGGTGGGAGCACCAACTTGTACAGCCACTTTGGAAATCAGTATGGTGACTCCTCAGGAAAATGGGAATCAGTCTACCACAAGATCCAGCAATCCAACTCTTAGGCATATACCCCAAAGAAGTACATTCATACAACAAGGACGATGTTCATAGCAGCACTATCTATAATAGCCAGAACCTGGAAGCAACCTAGATGCTCCTCAACTGAAGAATGGATAGAGAAAATGTACATTTACACAGTGGAGTACTACTCAACAGAAAAAAATGGAATCTTGAAATTGGCAGGAAAATGGATGGAACTAGAAGAAATCATTCTGAGTGAGGTAACCCAATCACAAAAAGACAAATGTGGAATGTACTCACTCATATGTGGATTTTAGACATAGAGCAAAGGATTACCAGCCTATAACCCACACTGCCAGAGAAGCTAGTAAACAAGGAGGACCCTAAGAGAGACATACATGGTCCCTTAAGGAAGGGGAAAGGGACAACATCTCCTGAGCAAATTGGGAGCAAATGAGTAGTGGCGAGGGAGCTAGGAGAATGAGAAAGGGAGAAGAGGAGAGATGTGGAGTACATGAGGGAGCAGAAAGGCTGAGTCAAGGGAAGAATAACAGAAAACAAGAAAGGAGATATCATAGTAGAGGGAGCCAGTATAGGTTTCCTGAGAAATCTGGCACTAGGGAAAGGTCTGGAGATGTACAAAGATGACACCAGCTAACAATCTAAGCAACAGAGGAGAGGCTACTTAAATGCTCTCCCCTGATAATGAGATTGATGACTGTTGTATATCCCATCCTTTAGCCTTCATCCAGCAGCTTGTGGAAGTAGAAGCAGACATCCACAGGTAATCATTGAACTGAACTGGAATCCAGTTGCAGAGAAGAATGAGTGATGAGCAAGGGGTCCATACCAAGCTGGTGAAACCCACAGGAACAGCTGACCTGAACAACAGGGAGCTCTTGGACACCAGACTGATATCTGGGGTACCATCATGGGGCTGATCCAGACCCCAGGAATGTGGGTTTCAATGAGGAGACCTCAGATATCTACGGGATCTCCTGTAGTTGTTCAGTACTTATCCCTAGCATAGGTGTGGAACTTGGGAGCCCACTGCACATAGAGGGATTCCCCCTGAGCCAAGATACACGACGGTGGGCCTAAGCCCTATCCCAAAGGATATGATAGACTCTGATGACCCCCTATGGAAGGCCTCAATCTACCTGGGGAGCAGAAAGGATATGTGATAGGTAGGGTTTTAGTGGGGTGGTGGTAGAGGAATAGGGGAGGGAGTGGGACCTGAGAGTGAAATGTAAAACAATCTTGTTTCAATTTCAAATAAAAAAAGATGGAAAAAAGAGAAATTCCTCAGGATTTTCATAATTTTTTGTATTTCAGCCATAACAAATTATTGTACCTGGTAATCCTCATTTGAAAGCATCAAGATGCAGTAGCTAAAAAAATTCTAGTGAAATATGCAGGAACTTTGTGGCAGTCTGGGCATTTGATGTATAGGCATACATGCCCGTAAAACACTCACACAAATGAAAATAACAATAAATGAATATGTTAAATTATGTTTCTGTAATTTGTAACAATTATTCTGGAGCCTAGACAATTATTGCTCAAGAACTACATATACACAGCTAGAGAAACCCCAATAGGAACATTGTTTTGGTAAAATGGATTTGCATTCAGTCATGTAAACAAAAATAATTTTTCTCATAAGGTTTATCTGGCAGGTGCTCTTCTGCAATTGTTAAAGTAACAGCACAAAGCCCAATAAAGCACCATTCTGTAAAAGGAACATTTGACTCCCAGTAGCTCAAAGTGAATCTTCTCCAACTAACTGGAATGAACTTGGGAAAATCCTTACATCTGACCAGGAGGACTGTGGTAGGAAATCGGAAGATTCTCTTGGATGGTTTCTAGGACTCTGATATCTAATAGGTCAGGTCCATTTATTATCACAACTATTAAGCAGAGAAAACACAATGCCTCAGATCCTGTGCAATTTAACATATGTGTCATTATACTGGATTAAAAAAAAAGGAAAAGAAAACCAATTTGCTTAGTGTTTCTGGCAAATATGTATGGAGGGAGGGAGGTGGAAACAGAGCACACAAGCAGAAACAATTTCTCTTCATGAAAGAACTGAAGGCTTCAGCATCTGTATTTCCCTGGTGATTGCCTTTCCTTCTCTCTCTTGCCACTTTCAACTGGAAAGCAGAAGTTGTAACACAGATTTGCATTTTGATTCTGCAAAGACTAGTAAAATCAGAATTCCTTTATAGTAAGACAATGAATGATCTACAATTTCACCTATTTCATAACTTTTGGAAAGCAGGAAAGTGAGAGTGAGGTTATATATTGAGTGGAAAAGTAATAGACTGCCCTATACACTCTCTGATGGCAAACCTATTTTTATGGGCTATACCTGCTCTGTGGTGTAAGACTGGCTTATTTAATATCTATTGTCTTGGCTTTCTCACCCACAGTGGTTCTCAGCCCTCTTAATGATGCAACCATTTAATATATGTCCTCTTGTTGCAGTGACTCTAACCATAAATTATTTTTGTTGATACTCCATAACTGTAATCCTGCATAATATAATGCTATGAAATATAATGTAGATATTTATGAAGATAGATGTTTGCTAATGGGTTCCTGACTCAGGTCAAGAACCACTGATATAAAAAGAAGCTACTAAAGAATGACTATATGTGTTTCTCTGCTTTGACTCTTAACTATTCTTTCCTTGTCTGTATGGTTCTATACATTGCTATTGGAAAGCACCTCTCTGGTGGTTTCAGTTTTTGCTAGATTTTTTATCCATTAAAGACCAAGAGTTGTAACATTCCTTTATTGCTCAACCCTGAGTATTTCATCATCCATTTTTGGATTCTATAACTCTGCTAAGAAATTTTCGACAATCTCTATTACATTGTTTTTTAATGATCACTTTATACAGTCTGTTTCCTGAAAGTGAAAGATTTACTGAAAATAACAGAAAAATCAAGAAGTGAGCTGAGTATGACTGTACCTGCATGAGTATAGTCCCAACATTCAGCACACTGATGAGGATCACTTGTGTTGAGGGATTTGAGATTACAAAGTGCACACGTGTGTGTGTGTGTGTGTGTGTGTGTGTGTGTGTGTGTGTGTGTGTGTATGTGTGTGTGTGTGTGTGTGTGTGTTTTATGTATTTGTTCAGTGGAAGAGAGTTCAGGAAATACCATGTTAATATTACTTCTATGGATCAAAATAATTTCTAGTTCATTTCATTTTCTTCCAGGTAACAAAAGTGTAAAATGTACAAAAGGTTCAAAATTAAATAATATATGAAGTTCATACAAATTGAATAAATTTTAAATGTCTTCCAATAAGTTCCATTAAATTATACATGAAAGGCCCTGAGAGTTTTTTTGAAACACAGCAATTATACTTCTGATAATAAATCCTGAAATATTTGGAAGGCAGAATATAAATAAAAGATATCAGTTCAATGTACCAGGACTTTTCTTTCAGGCCACCAACGAGCTTCCAGTTCTTAACAGAGAGATTTACTAGGTTTTAATGCTAAGCTTTTGCTTATGCTTGTCCCACTAGCTCCTATAACTTAACCCATTTCTCTTTATCTAAATTTTTCCTTGCGGCTCTTTACCATTTTTTCCCATAAATATTATTTTCACAACTTTTCCTGTCAGGGTTGTGGCTGCCTGGCTTCTGAGGCCAGCTGTGTCCCTCTTTCTCTCCTCCTTCTCTCTCTCTCCCTTGTTCTCTGCAAACCTAGATTTCTCCTCCTATTTATTCTCTCTGACTGCCAGACGCACCTATTATTTCTCTTCCTTGCTTTTGGCTGTTTAGCTCTTTATTAGTCCAATCAGGTACCTTAGGCAGGCAAGGTGAAACAACTGCAGCAAATCTTTTAAAAAATTAAGCAACACCCTTACATCATTAAACAACTTCAGCATAAACAAATGTAATACAGCTTTGCACAGTTAAAGTGATATTCTTCAGCATATACAAATATAGCACATCCTTGCCCAATTAAAATAATATTCCACAGCAGCAAAAATGTTCAACTAGAATTTGAACAGATAAATTGTGTTGTGTCCCAAGTATCCACCCTATGAAAGAAGCAGCAGTAGTTTAGCCAAATCTTAAATTTTCTGGTGTAGAATGTTAAACCTCAAACTTCTAAAACTGAAGTAATGATTCATAAAGTCACTTGATAGCTGAAGGAATAGAAATGCTGAAAATAAATGACTTTAGAGGGAACAAAAGGTTAGGAGATATAAATGGGGAGGAAAGAAAGGACAAAACATAGGAAGAAGACAAGAGGAGAGATAAATAATGGCAAAACTGTTTGAAAAAGACATGTAATATTTAATGTTTACTCAAAACCACACACACACACACACACACACACACACACACACACACACACACACTAGTTATAGTACTCAGAGTGAAAATGCTTACTTGAGCATTAAAGAATACCCAGCATAAACTCAAGGGGTTGGCATAAGAAAAATCATTTTAAGTTGTTGGTCTGTGAAAACCAAGCAACACACACAATAATATAAATTGCTGTTGCTGGCATTGACTAGCTCTCAGAAACTGAAGGACACAGAGCTTAGAAGAATCAGTCTGGATCTGACCTTGAAGAATCCTCTCTCAGGACTCCACTCACACAGTTGAATTAACCATGTAGTTTCCTCAATGGATAAAAGCAAACAGTAGTCCTATCCAGCTATAATGTCTATAAACTACAACACAGACCATTACATCAAGATGTTCTTGAAGGTTCAGTGGTGGCATTTATAACCTGGGGTTACTTAAAAGCACCAAGTTAGACTTCATGCCCACTAAACAGGAAGAGTTCATTCCTGGCACCATAAATTTAGCCAACTACCTATGGCTAGTGAAGCTATGAAACCTCAAGGAGAACCCAATCATTTGCAACTGCATTCTAAAGACTTCTCCCTACATCCACAGATAAGTGTATCTCTCACCCTTCCTAAGAAGCTTGTTTTTGCAGTAGAGGGAGATCTTTACAGCAAGACACAAGAGTCAAAGGTAGCAACTAACTGAATATAGGGTGATCATTTCCAATCGAATCATTTGCAAAACCTCTGTATAGTTAAACATCCTAAGGTACAGGGAACATTGTAGAAGATCAGACAGAGATTCTAAGAGCTGGAGGTCCTGGGCAACTACTTCTGGGTATTGTCTAAAAATAAATAAATAACCAAATACACAAATATATTGATAAATAGAAAAAATAGTAAATAAATAAATAAATAAATAAATTGTTAGGTAGGGAGGAGGATTTAGGTCTGGGAAGAATTGGGGAAAAGAGTGGTAGTGAATATAATTCAAATGTATTATATATTATATGTAATTCTTGAAGAAAAATAAACATGTATCAGAAAGAAATTTGAAAGAGTAGTGGAAATAATGTAGATAATTCTCTGCAAATGGACAGAGTATGGTCGGCATTAGTTAGAAATGTCTTTGTTATCCCACTCAATTTAAGCCTCTGCTTCTATTGTTTAAAAATTTACTTCATTTTACTTATGTGTATGTATGCATTTGTATGAATGCTTTCATGTGTGGAGGTTCACTTAGAAGTCAAAGATGACACTGGATCCTCTAGAGAAGGCGATACAGAAAATTCTGAGACACCTAATAGGGTTCTGGGAATCACTGACACATTTTTTTCAGACCTAAAATTCTGTTTTGTGTTTTTGACTCCCTAGTAATATGTAGCTTTGAGCTGACATGGACAGCACGTGCGCTGGAAGTTATTACTGAAACAGAACAAAAAGGATTAATTTGATTTCCTTTACTAAATAAGCACATATGAACTGCAACTGAAACCTCCTTATATTAGGTTCAACTCACTAAATCTATACTTGATAGTAGCAAGAGAATTATTAAATTCTGAAATTATCCTTCTTCCATTACTAGAGACAAAAGAAGGGACTAAAACAAACATTTCCATTAGTGAAGTAGTAAAGCCAGCTTATGACAATAAACTGTTTTACACATAGGATTCACAAATATTTTGCATGAAATTCATTTGTGTGCCAAATTTTAATTACTGTTTTTATGTGAAATCTTGTACCTTAAAGTGAAAAGTACATCTTTTTGCATTTGAGGTTTACTTTTAAATTTTATGACTTCTACCTATAAACTGAAAAATGCCTTTGTAAAATGTGCTATTAACAGATGAGCAGAAAAAGACCAAAGATGTCTTTGTGTGGTAGGGTTTATGGAGTGCCTTCCATGCACACATCACATAAGTTTCTCCTGAACTCTCAAGTCAAATCATAGATTCTCCAAACCTTTTCTTTAATATTCATTTAATAAAATCTTAGTTATTCTTGACATATTTTTAAAATGTCTTTCTTCAGGGAAGTTTTCACATATTCCTCAGAAAGAACAGATGAGATTTGCCTATTACATAAGCCCTGCAACTCTGCAACTCCTCCTACCACTCTTCAAAAATTGCATCATCATTCTCTTACATAAGGCTTCCAATGGAAGTCTCTTAAATTTTTCCTTTTTTTGAGGTTTTCTAATTTTCTAATTAATTCTGTGTGTTCTCATGTTGATTTAAACTGCATTGATAGCTTCAAGTTGTTGTATTCATAGAAGCTCATAATTCTTTATTTTTTTGAGTTGTAGATAGTTCCTTTAATTAATACAATTATGTCTTATCTTGCTGTGTAGTTATGGCCATGAGTGTATCCTCCTCCCTACTGCATAACAACCATATTGCATTCTTTCTTTTCTTTTACAAGATGTCTAAAGTATACAGTAAATTCCATTTTCTATTTTGTTCAGTGACAGTAAGTGTGCACACATTTATATGTGTTTTGTTGAATTTTAATTGGTCTCTCTTTAAATATCAGGCTGTCTGTCTGTTTGCTTGTGTCTTGTTCTTCATTCCCATTCCATCTATCATGTTTACTGAAGTCAATATGTATTGCTTGAAAAACTGAAACGTTGGCTCCTAATGATAAAGCATGTTTTGATAAAGTCTTTAAGAAGTGAGACAAGAATTCAAGTACTATAGTATGTGTTGACATTTTCTTTGGCTATAGCATTTTGTCCAACAATAGAAGCCACAACTAAGACATGGAGTAAGAGAATGTAAAACACAACAGTCAGAGATGTCTGTCAGTGAACAGGAGATGAAAGGGCTTATTCGTTGTATACTTCCATCACTGAAGGAAGTCAGACAGGTAAAAACCTGGAAATAGGAGATGATGCAAAGGCCAGGAAGGTGCTGCTCACTTGTTTATTCAGCCTGCTTTCTAAAAGAACCTATGACCACTTGCCCAGGGATAGCACCACTCATCAGAGGCTGGGGCTTCCCCCATCAATCATTAAGAATGTGGTAGGCATTTTCTCAATTGAGATTCTCTCCTTTTAGATAACTAGCTTATGTCAAGTTGACATAAAACAATGTTTGAAATCTATGTCCCTCAGAACTTTCTCTCTTCACCACCACTACTTGAACTATACAAGCTCTCTTTCTTCCTGTTATATTTCATTAATTTCTGACCACTGGCTGTACACTTATGATTCATATCCCATAGTGGTATCATCACTTTCTGGTCCATCATATGTACAAAATTTACATATGGTGTCATACACTCATATTGTCATCATGCATCAGAAATATTCAAAATTGCATTCTTTCAAATGAGTTGCTTACACACAGCAAATACTTGATATTTATGTATTGTTGAATACAGGATTCAACATTATGTGTAAGAACATTCATTTGCTAAAATAAAACTGTAGGGCATAGACATTTTTTCAGTAAAATAATTCATGTTTCACAAACTGAGTCAGTAATATATTTTTTACTATCATGAACAAAGATGCTCATCTATTGTCCTAAAACAGCATCATGTTATTGGCATAATCCATCACTCACAAGCCATTGTCCACCTCAAATTCAGTATCGGTTTCTAATTTTTTGAGATACACCTGTTAGAATAGTTAAAATCAAAAACTTGATTACAGCTTATGCTAGAGAGGATACAGAGTAAGGGATATACCCCTTCATTGCTGTTGGGAGTGAAAACTTGTATGGTCACTTTGGAAATCTGTATGGCAGTTTCTCAGAAAATTGGGAATCAATCTCCCTCAAGACATAGCGATATCACTCTTGGACATACACCCAAAGGATGCACACTCATACCACAAGGAAATTTGTTCAACTTTGCTGAACCAAAGAATGGAATCAGAAAATGTGGTATATTTACACAGTGCAATAACACTCAGTGATGAAAACAATGACATCATGAAATTTTCAGGCAATAAGGATGCAACTAAAAAAAAAAATCCTGAGTGAAGTAACTCAGACCCACAAAGAAATCAAGTGTATGTCCTCATTCATAAGTGGATATTATGCATAAGCCAAAGGATAATCAGTCTATAGTCTATAACCCCAGAGAAGCTAGGTAAAGAGGAGAAGCTTGAGAGAGACATAAATGGATCCCCATGGAAAGGGGAAATAGACAAGATCTCCTGAGTAAATTGGGATCAACAAGGGGGAGACTGAAAGGGGAGGGATAAAACAGGAGGGGAGGGAGACGAGAACATGAGGGAACAGTATGGTCGAGTTGGGGGAAGGCCAGAGAGGGAGTGTAAGAAAAGAGATATTTTGATAGAGGGAACTATTATAGGTTTAGCAAGAGACCTGATTCTAGGGAAATTCCTAGGAATCCACAAGGATGACCCCAGCTAAGTGGAGAAGATGCATGAACACTCCTTCCCCCGTATTCAGATTGATAATTACCTGTGTTAACATCATAGAATCTTCACCCAGTAAGTGATGGATTGTTTTTTTAAAATAAAAAAAAATGTATTAAAGTGACCTCTTCCCTTTTGTTTCTAGAGCCAAATGTTACCAACATATTTTACCAATTTTGTCCTAATTTAAAATGTTTTGTTTGTGTTTGTGTTGGTGGTAGGGTTTTTTGAAGTGTATATCCTATCCCAAGCCTCTACTATCCCTTACTCACAAACAGGCAAAGCAAGAAGTAAACAGTTGTTCTTTACGCAGTAAGTTTTCTTTTCCAAATCCTCTGTTAGATCAACTAATGCTCCTGGACTGAAAGTGAGATCACTTCAGCCTTCCCATCTTAAGATTTTATCTTCTTCAAATATTTTGTCATAATAAGAGAAGAGCTGAACACACAGGTTCCAATAATTTCAGTTAAAATGCCTGGTTATAACACAATTTTTTTAGAGAAAATTTGAATTTTTTTGATAAAAGCAACACATAAAATGCATATATTAGCTCTATATTGTAGACTAATTAGAAAGACACACAGAGGGACTGAAGAGGTGGTTCAGTGGTTATGATTGCTTGCCATTCTTCCAAGAGACCCAGATTTGATCCCCAGTACTCATATGGTGATCCACAACCATCCATAACTGCAGTTCCTGGGGGTCCAATGCCTTATTATGGCCTCTGCATGTAGTCCATGCTACACAGACATATGCAGCCAAAATACTCATATATAAAATAAAAGTAGATCTTTTTTAAGTGTTGCAAAAAGAATCTTAAAAATAAACAACCAAGAAAACAAACAGAGATCTCTCGGAAGATAGAGAAAATTAAATTAAAAAACCAGATGGAGACAGAGAAAACATGAACTGAGAGAGAAGTGGAGGACACTCAGCTGAAGCATGGATGTAAACTTTAAAGAATATCAACCCCAAACTTTGTCTTAATTCACACTACCTGTGAGAATCAGCAATTAATTTATGGGAATTTGTCACACCAGTGAACAAATACAACTATTACTAAAAAATTAAATTACCTGCATAAATATTAATTAATATGAAAGTTAGTAGATACTGAAAATGCATCATTTACTCTCATGTCCTACCTGAGATAACTACCTATACTCTTGTGTTACTTTATTGTCCCTTTTTAGTAGACATTCTTTTTTGTGATTTTTAAAATTTAAATTCGAAACAAGCTTGTTTCACAAGTCAATCCCAGTTCCCTTTCCCTCCCCTTTTCCCCTGCCCCGACCTACTCCCTATCTCATTCCCTTTCCACTCCCCAGGGAGGGTGAGACCTTCCATGGGCCTTCCATCAAAGTCTGTCACATCATTTAGAGTAGGGCCTAGTCCCTTCCCTGTGTATCTAGGGTGAGAGAGTATCCCTTTATGTGGAACGGCCTCCCAATTTCCATTCATATACTAGGGATAAATACTGATCCACTGAACTTTCAAAGAAGATTTTAAATGTTTTAGAATCTGAACTATCTCTCTCTCTCTCTCTCTCTCTCTCTCTATATATATATATATATAATATATATATATATATGTATGTATGTATATGTATAGTTTAAATTAGAAAAAATCTTATTTTACATATCAATACCAGTTCCCTCTCCCTCACATTAGCCCATACTTCCCAACCACCACCCACCCCATCCCCCATCCACTCCCCAGGGAGGTTGAAGCCTTCCATAGAGGGATCGTTAAAATCTGCCAAGTCATTTGGAGCAGGGTCTAGGCCCTCCCCTGTGTTAGGCTAAGAGTATCCTTCCATGGGAAATGGGCTCCCGAAATCCGTTGTGTACTAGGGATACATCCTGTTAACACTGCCAGAGGCCCCATAGACTCCCCAGTGTTGCTAACTGACGACCACACTCAGGGGACCTAGTTTGGTCCTATGTTGGTTCCCCAGCTGTCAGACTGGGGTCCATGAGTTTCCACTTGTTCAGGTCAGGTTTTTCTGTAGGTTTTCCCAGCGTGGTCTTGACCCCTTTGTTCATCACTTCTCCCTCTCTGAAACTGAATTCCAGGAGTTTGGCTCAGTGCTTAGCTCTTGATATTTGCTTCTACTTCCATTAGCTACTGGATCAAGGCTATAAGATGGCATTTAACGTAGTCATCATTCTCTTTATTGGGGAAGGGCGTTTAAGGTAGCCTCTCCACTATTGCTTAGGGTTCTAGTTGGGGGGTCATCCTTTTGGATCTCTGTATAATCCCCTAGTGCCGGAGACTGAACTTTTAAAGTGCTGAAGTAGAAATGTTTAGTATTGTGATATTAATATCAATAAAAGACATTAGGATGAAGAAGAAAGGAGCTGTGTTTTAACTATGTGAAGCTTGTCTGTCAAGGTCACAGGGGTTCAATTTGCTGGCTAGTTTTATGTCAGTTTCACACAATCAGAATCATTTTGGAAAAGGACCTTCAATTGAGAAAATGACACCTCCAGATTGGCCTGTGGTCAAGCCTGCCGTGCATTTTTTGACTGATTATTGATGTGGGATGGCCAAGTTTATTCACACTGGGCAGTGCTACCCCTTGGCTGGTGGTCCTGGGCACTATGAGCAAGCAGGTTGAGGAAGCCATTAAGAGTAATTGGTAAGTAGCATGCTTCCATAGCCTCAGCCTCCATTCTCGCCTCCAGATCCTTGGATTGAGTTTTAGCCCTAACTTCTGTCAATGGTTGGGACTATGAGCTGCACAATGAATAAATCCTTCCCCCTACTCATGCAAAACAAAGTAAATATAAATATTTGACCTAATTTAGCCAGATATGCCTTTTTAATATTTTTATGTCTAGAAAGGGTACAAGGTTAGATAACCTTGTGATTACCTCCCTCTAGCTAGTCACTAATCTTTTTAGTTATGGCTCTTCTACATTTATTTTTTACTTGCAGTGTAAAATCCACATTTATGTAAATTTAAAATTGGAAACATCAACTACTGTGTTGCTTCAATAAATTAACAGATAATCTGAAGAAATAAGAGGAAGAGGCTGAAGAGCAATCCAAAGTCATATGCCAGAGAAAGCCAAACAACAATATTAAACAGCCGAAAAGTTTTTGAATGGTTTACATTTTGGGTCACAAGGGTAATTATATGAAACTAGCATACAGGGTGTCATATTCACACATGCTTTAGCTCATTAATACAAAGTTTATCATTTAATTATATTAATGGAATTAACATAAAGATGTTAAAAATTATATCTCAAGGCATGGGATGGAGACTGTTATATGGTTGGGCACAGCAAGCAGGATATTAGCATCTATTGGTCAGAAATGGCAACAAGGAAAATAATGGAGCTTGAAGCCTGCTCTGTAGGAAAGGAAGAGAAGTGGGGCTATGAGTTAATTGGCATCCCGCCCTATGCTATTAGTTGTTAGGGTTCTTGTCTGTGGATTGCTTAATAAGCTTGTACAAATATAAAAATAATACAAGCTACCTTTAAACTATCCCCAAAAGACACTGCATGCTCAGGGCTGAGTCTTTATAAGCATACATGCCTGCTTAAGATAAACTTCTTAGCATTGAAAACAAAATACTGAATCCTATTAGGATTCATGCACCATTCTCACACCAATTTCATTATCATAGAAAAAGCAAAAATGACAAAAGAAAGGAGCTCACCTTTAAATGAAAATTTTATGAGAACTTGTTTTTGTGCTCAAGTTTAGAAATTCTAATCTGTATTTCTAATGAGCTCCTGGAAATTGCAGACAAGAGTCCTATTTTCATTATTATTTCTTAAGATTCGAATGAGGCAATAAGTGCTAGCTATTTTATATTTTGAGTTGATTTGAATTTATTCATTTTAGTTTATATTGAGACATACACACAAACATATGAATTCTTCAATTACACATAATGGCTTCATTTCATTATTGTTCATGCTTAGCAGACATGCTCAGCAGGGCTGCCCATGATTTGCCTACTGTGATTTAATTTAGTTGCTGCCTGCTGCCAGGATACAATAGTCAAGATATTGTGCTCGCACGACATCACCATCATCCTAAACATTTTACTAGTGCACACTAAGAACTCAAGACTGCCAGATTTAACATAGGATTTTAAAAACCCTGATACGAAGTAATTTACTACTTAGCACGTGTGTGTGTGTGTGTGTGTGTGTGTGTGTGTGTGTGTGTGTGTGTGTGTGTGTGTGTGCATTCGTGTGCTCGAGAGTGTTTGCACTGTGGAAGTCAGAGTATGGCAAAATTATATCTTCGTTAATCACTTCTTCATGTCAGGCTTTTGAGATAAGGTCTCTAACTTATCCTGGACATGACCATTCCAGCTATATGGGCTAGCCCTGGACCTTTTGAGCTCCCTATCTCTTCCCTCTGTTAGAGGTAAACATACACACTACCACACTAGGTGTTTACTCGAATTGCAGTCATTCATCTCAGGTCCACAAGGCTGTGCAGCAACCACTTTACCCATGGAGCCATCTCCACAGACCTTCAAGGAGCATTTGTGATCCCTTTTATGTCTCAACAAGCACACAAGGTAATGCATCTGGGAGCACAAAAGATTATCTTTGTTCTTTAAAATTGTAGGTAAAGAAGCTATCATATTTGCTCTTTGCAATACATAATGTTATTGACATTTATTGTTACTTTTTTTGTTTTTAGTGTTTTCATTGGTTAAGCAGAATTCTCATGCTCATTTAATCTACACTAGTGTTACAAAGGAAGCATTAATTCTTGTTAGTGGATTGGAATAAGAATAGATGGAAATTGTCATTTGCTGGTAAGTTTCGGCAGCCCACTTTACTCGGATTATTGGAAGGAAGTCTTAATGAGTCATTGTCAGGATTAGATGGAGCGGTGTATCAATGGAGGACCATCTTGAATGTTAACTGATGGGAAAAGAGCCAACCAACTGTGGAGAGCAGCTTTCCCTATGTAAAGGTTTTGGAACAGCATGAGACAAGAAAGGTAGTTGAGAACAAGGATTTTTATTCTCTTTCATTCTCTCTATGCTCTGTGAATGTAATGAAAAAGAATGGGAGTGAGAAGCGGGAAGAAATTTGAGAAAGCTGCAGTGTTGTATCTACATAGTAATCTCCCAATGAAAACTAATGCTTTTGTGCACTACAATTAATTTAAAATAGTACATGTCTAATATAATTTTCTTCAGAGGGACATGTTATCTTGAAGTCATTTAGTTGCCACTGGCTTTGTAAAACTTTATTTAAATTGTAGAAATAATGAAATATGCAACAATATATAGAAAATGTTTTCTTTAAAACTTCAAATATTTTATGTGAAATTCAAGTTACTAGTAAAAGACAATTCATGGCCAATTCACTCCCATTTTACCTTCTAATTGAAAGGAAACTTTCCAGAGCTCACTGACTTCACTAGGTGCATCAGCATGTGCAGGAGTGCAGAGTCAGACACTGGAGAAATGAAGTATCTCCTTTAAAAAATCACAGTCTAAAAGATGATACAATTGCTAATATTAATATATATATATATATATATATATATATATATAATATACACATTGTAAGCAAAAAATACAGGACACTGCAATAGAAAACAGTGGGAAACTATAAATGTAATAATTTTAAAGATTTAAATATTCACTTTATTTATGGTGTGTGTGTGTGTGTGTGTGTGTGTGTGTGTGTGTGTGTGTGTGTGTGTGTGTGTGTGTGTTGATTCATGTGTACTGGGGCATGCATGCCAAGGCATTCAGGAAAAGGTCAGAAGAAAACTTTTCATAAACTGGTTCTCTCTTTTCATTTGTTTTCATTTTCTCTCTGAGGCAGGATCTCTATAGTAGTGATTTCTTTCACTTCACTGCAATAATAGCTTCTGGCCATGTGTCTTACCTCTGCTTAGTGTCTTTTCGTAGGAGTACTTGGTGGTAGGAATCCAGATGACAGTCCCCTAATCCAGCTTTCTTACTTGGGTTCTGTTTTTGAACTCATATCAGCAAATGCTTTCAAACATGAACCATCTTTCCAGTCTGGTTCTACCATTTTAATAATTCCAATGACACATGAACTTGTGTACTCATGGCTAACACTGTGGATAAGATATATGAAAGCATAGCATCCAAGACTTTTCTACAGGAAGAGTCCATGTCCCTGAAACATCTTTGTGTCATATACTCTGTTGTCTATTGTTTATCATAAGGTATTTTCAAGAACAGAATTCACTACAACTCACATAATGTCACATACTTAAAATGACGGTATTAACATTTCCAAACAACTTTCTCTACAGTGACTCTATCCAAACTATAATCAAATGTGCTCTCGATGATCAAATGTTTAACTACTAGCCCTGAACATATTCCATGTCCTTTTTGTGTAAATGTATGTGACTTATGCAGATGTGTGTATTTTTAGGTGTATCTATGTGTGTATGTAGGGTGAAGACACACACAAAAGCCAGAAGTTGACATCAAGTATCTGAATTTATCGCTATCTCATTACTGTCTACAAAGGTCCCTGATTAAGAAGATTAGCCACCAGCACAGTCAAACATTCCTCCTACTTCTGCCTCCAGGCATGTATACAAACACACAACATAGTAGCAGCCAGTGATACAATATTTCACGGGTGAGGGTGAGGGAATCTCAGGGTTAAATAAAGACAAGACAAGTGTTCATTCTTGCAAGGAGAATGCCATTTATTTTCAAAGGGGTAAGACTTATATAACAATAGCAGTCACAGTTGAAATTTACTCAGACAATGGTCCATGTCCCCAAGCCCCCTGGCAATGGGTGGATAGTTTGCATACAGGCCTAGCTGGAAAGAGGGAAGGGAATGCCTAGTCATGAGTTGGACAGAGAACCCCAAGGGCACTTTAGGTCACCCAGCAGGGTCTAAACAGGAATGCCTAGTCACAGGATAGGACACCCAACTGTACGTTTCCCAGCAGGGTCCCAACAAAAGCAATGTAATTAAAAATATTTAGAAACCAAGTCTAAGTTCTTTCACCATACAAAGAAGTGCATTAATTCTCTTGCACAGCAATGACCTAGAATCACTTCTTTAGCCAGTGAAGTATCTAATAAAGAGTCCTTGGCAGTCTATGGGACCTCCAACAGTGGAACCAGTATTAATCCCTAGTACACAATTGGACTTCAGGAGCCCATTTCCTATGGAGGGATACTATTTCAGCCCAGAGACAGGAAGGAAGGCCTAGGCCCTCCCACAAATAATGTGACAGACTTTGATGATCCCTTGTGGAAGGCCTCACCATCCTTGGGAAATAGGAGAGGAGTGGCTTGGGGGGGTTGGTCGGGGCTATGGGAGGCTGGGAAGGAGAGGGAATGGGGGATTGATATGTGAAATGATTGTTTCTAAATAAAAATGTCTCAATAGCTGCAGTGGATATTATTCATGCTTAAATAACAAGATTCATAATAATAAGAAATTTACTTCTTAAATCCCCAAATTTGCTTTCAGTCCAAATTTGATCAACCCCATGTTCTGTTCCACAAATTTGATTCAATTGTTCCTAATACATAATTTCATTGAAAAGAAATAAACATAATTTTACTTCTTATATACCTGTTCAAGAAAGTACCATATATACCAAATGCAGTATGACTAATCTCAATTTGAATTTATGACCCCAAACCAGATGTGTTTTACAGACTTCATTACACTTTGGAGATAGTACACTGCTGAATTAAAACAATAAAAAGTTGTAGAATGATGTACCCTTTAGAATTGATGTGAAAAAAGAGAAAAAAGGTCTAAATAAATGAAATAAATATTTAACCTAGAAGCCAGCTCTTTGATGTTCTAAACATACATGGAGTGAATGGACATTTAATATTGATGCCTTGGCTGAATATAATTTATGTATAGTGGGATTGTGGAAGGACTCTGTGATGCAAAGTTGTTAATACGGCCAATAAAAGCTACATAGGTTGTGAATCAATATATCTTTTGGCATTTGCATGTTAGCACCTAAACATGATTTTGTATAAAATGATTCACATTCCTTAATTAAAACCATGTGAACTGATCAAATAATTATTCGCATTAAACAGGGGTTCAAATTCACATTTTAAATGATTGAAAGCCATCTGTGAAATAACTCCGATAACTCCGTCATCTTTGTGTATTGCACTCAATGAATTATAATAAAGCACAGCTTTTTTTTTTTCTCACTAAAACAAAACCAAAAGGCTCCAAGCCTTTAAACAAAGCCCTATTGTGGCATACCATGCCTCTATTGTGAAATACAGATGAGACCAACTTATTGTTTCAGGATATTATTAAGAAATGACCAAAATAAGATTGGGAAACACATAACACTAACAAATTATACTCCAGGCATTAGAAAGTCCAATCTACAGAATGTGTTTTTCAGGTACATCACTGTATTTAAAGGAAGAGAAAACAAACCTTGGAGTGTAGTTGTGCAAACACTTAACTTTTTTTAATTTTAGAAATATTTATAAACATAATATAATGGATAACTATAGTCATTGATGAGAACAAAAGCTCCAGATGGAATTTCCCGATCATGTGTTTTGCAGCCAGATGTTGATAATTAAGGCACAAATCTGGCTGTGAGTGGTGTGTCATGGCAGACACTGCACAAATAAGTGGAACTAACTGATGAGAATGAGGGGGAGCCTGGGGAACTGAGAATGAAAGAGAGAGAGATGATGGCTAAGCACATGGCTAAGCAAGTAACTGTTCTGACAAACAGAAGAGCCACCTTTGTCATCCACCCTCCTTACAAACTTGGCACAGGGCTCATCTAGTTCCATGGCTAACTATCCCTGAATTTGTCCTAACAAGGTTTTCAGTAGAGTGTAGAAATAGCTTCACATACCTATCTTTATAATCTGTTAAATCAAATCCAGTCTAACAGAATGGTAGGATTTTGTTTATCTTCCATATAAAGAACTTGATATGAAGGGCATGGCATTTCCAAATTGTCACATTGACTGAACAGACTTTATGAAATCTACAGCTATACTACTTATAACTAATTCCAATCCCCAGACACATGAAAATCAGGGGAACACAGCTATCTCATGAAAATGACATTTCAAGAAAGAAATTGATACGTTTTTATCTAGGTTTCTTGTTGTCAACCTGTTAATTACAGTCCTCTCCCTGGTAGAAACCAAGGTGAGCAAATTCAAGTTGCTGTGGAGATGATTAATAATTGTCAATTGTCAGGGTCTAGCTTCACTTAGGAGATATATTTCTGGGCAATTTCTACCAGTGTTTAGATTTGCTTAACTGAGACAAGAAGACCATTCTGGATTTGGTATGTGCTTATCCATGGGCTGGGAACCATGTAAACGTTGTAAAGGGGAATTAAGGTTGAGCAACAACATTCACAACTCTCTTTTCCTAAGTGTAGATGCTAACATGCTATTCTTAACAAGATGGATGACACTTTCAGTGAGCCAAAATAAGTCCTTCCTTATTCATATTCCTAAGGTATTTTGTAACAGCAAATAAAAAAGTATTGATAAAAAAATTTGGGCAATACAGAAAACATGTTCGGTTCATCTATTTTCCATCCCACTCGTCTGTGTGTGTTTGTATGTGTGTCTATGAGTGCCTATGTATGTCTCTGCATGTGTGTGTTTCTGTGTGAGTTTCTGCATGTATGTGTGTGTATCTGTCTCTTTCTATGTGTGTCTGTGTATCTGTATCTATGTCTATGTGTGTCTGTGTGACTCTCTGTGTGTCGGTATGTGTGTCAGTGTCTGTGCATGTGTCTGTGTGTGCATGTCTGTGTGTCTAGTTGTCTGTGTCTGTATCAATGTATAAGTCCATGTCTGTCTGTGTGTGTCTCTGTGTGTGTGTCTTTATATGTCTTTGTGTGTGTCTACATATCTGTGTGTATGTCTGTGTCTCTGGGTGTGTCTTTGTATTCGTGTGTGTGTGTGTGTGTGTGTGTGTGTATGTGTGTGTGTGTGTGTGTGTGTGTGCTTTATCTGTGTCTCTTTGTGTGTCTATGTGTATATCTGTGTGTGTCTGTATGTGTCTGTGTCTTTCTGTGTCTGTTGGTGGGTCTGTCTGTGTCTCTCTATGTGTTTATCACATGCTTTTGGGTAAAGACAACTGGTTCAAATACAGTTCAGTAGTTCAAACAGATTCTCTAAAAAAACTACTGCTGAATATTCCAGCAATTTTTCTTTTACAACAATCAATCTGCTTCACAGACAAAGCTGAGTTAAGAGATAAAAGGTGCATGTTTGTCCTTAAAACCTGCTGTGAATTTATTCAAAACATTACTAAATGATGGTTTAAACCTGGTTTCATCATGACTCTATGTTCACTGACAAATTTCTCCTTAATTCTTCGCAGTAAACATAGAATACGAAGTCTCTGCCTTACTTGAGAAGATGCATGTCCTCATTAAAGCTATTTCTCAGTTGATTTCAGTTGTGTCAACTCATGATTAACCACACTAATGAAGAGAAGTAATAGCACAGAGAACTCGGCATGGAGAAATGCAAAGCAATTTATTTTTGCATCTGTGTACTTTATTTCATTTTGTAAGCAGAACTACCATTATCAAAATGGTTTAACTTAAACACATAAAAAACATTTGTAGCTCTCCAACATTCCAATTATTTATTTTAGTAGATTAAAAAAGAAAACTAGAGATGTTATGATGAATTAAAAGAATATTAAATGAGATTTTATAAAATTGTGACAGTAAAAACTGAAACGTGAAGTATGTATGAAGAAGAAGCTAGTTGGCAGGAATGTATGTGTATTTGTGCACGATTACATATAGACCAACATAGTTTTACATGTTTATCCATATTTTATGCATGCACATGGGAAATATTTTGATGCACAATTTAAGTTGGAAGTAATACCTACTACTAAAAGATCTTGGTCAGAAAGGCATAAATGGCAATATATAAAAAATGCAATAGTGTGATAACTTTCTCCACACTCTTTTAACAAAATCTATAATTCACACTTAAAACATAAGGATAAAGGATTTACTCATATTTCTAAGACATATATTCATAAATAAAATATGCTAAAAATCTAAGCATGCATTAAATGCCTTCTGATTTACCTTGTGTTGAACAGATCAATTAGATTTTAAATATGATTCCCCAAGGGAAAATATGTTATTAGAAGAACTAGAAATGCATTAGAAATTAGTACATCTTAATTCTGTCTTATTCAGATCTTATGGGAAATTGAAACATTCTCTTCCTTCTACAGAGGCTCACAAATGGGATGATAACTGCATCTCAATCTAATATTCTTCTGAAATGGATACAATTTTATGTATGTTTATATATTAATAATATATACCTTGTCAGTCAAAATTTAAGATCTGATACTATAAAAAATATTGTAGGCCTATATATAGCAAGTAGTAATATGCTTTTATGGAGTACAATAGCAATAAATATACATAGACTTTTGATGTTAAGAAAGGGAGTGTTGCTCACTATAAACTACATGCATGCACAGAAACAAAACTTGCACTGAAATATTGAACTGCATAATCTGAAGTGTATGTACAAAGGAAATTCAGCTCTTGTATTTTGCTGTTGTTATGTGATTATCAATAACACATAGTAGTTAGGGCCTGGTCATCAGAAGACAGACCTCTCAAACTCACATCCTCGCTTTTCTCCCTGAAGGACCATCACATGGGGAAGAACTTGAGTTCCTCAATTCTTCAATAGCCTCATCTAACTCTCAAGAGATATTGTAAGGGTCAAGGAAACTAGTATAAAATATAATAATTATATTAGAGAGTTTTTATAAATTTATTTAAATTTCATCATAAAATTAGCTCCAATGAATAGAATACTTATGATATATATATATCATATTTAATAAGGTAATATAATATTGCTCATTGAACATTAAATTATTCTTGTATTATATTTGCTTTTAGTAACTTTTCCTACAATAACCAGTTTCATACAAGCAAAGAGAAGTCACAGTTCAATACATTCTCTCTACACATACAGGAGTCATCAAAGCATATTTATTACAACAGCATTTACAAAGAACAAGTTTGAATGTTTACAGATAATTTCCCATTGTCAGGGTTTATGATCCCATCATAAAAATTCATTTTCCAAGAAAAAACACAAATGCATTAAATTCTGCTTTATATAACATTTTCATTCCACTTTCTTGAGCACACTGGCATGCCTTATTAATAAACTAAGAGAAAAAATTATTTGAATCCTAGTCCAAGTTTCAATAAATAACAACAGGGGTAATAAGATGATATAATGTGAATGTAGATAATGTATATAATCAGCAATATAATGTGAGATTGATAATGAATTTTGAATCATGGCCTGGGTGCAAATGCCTGCTTCACATGCCAGGTTGAAATTGCCATTGATGACACAAAACCAGAACTACAGATTATTTAAACTAACTTACAAATACTTCCAGATGTGAGTTGTTACTTTGATTACTAAATAGTCCTCTTTATGGACAAGCATGAAAGGATTGTCTTCTAAGGTAGAAGAGTTATGAGATAGTAAATCCTTAACAGGTATAGTCTTGCAGGTGTGCATTTCCTGGAGCAGCAGGCACTTGGAGAAGGCCAGGAAACTCTCAACTCTTTATCTTTCTCTCTAAGCTTCTTTGCTTGTGATGTAAATGGTTTGCCCCACAATGTTTCCCCTCCCCAGATACCCATGGACAATGGGCAGGTCTTTCTTTCAACAGAACCTCCAGAAAGTGCCCTAAACCAGCTTTTATTTTCTGTAAAATTGATTAAGTGTTTCACTCTACCCATAGCACACTGAGTCCTAAGTATACTGCTTCACTGTTAACCTGTGCTGAGAAGAGAATACCCTTCAGTAGACGCTTCTTGATTTGAACCTGTAAAAAAGCATTCTGTACCCAGCATCACAGGCCTAGTAAGTAATGCTCTTCTCATTTTGTAAAATGATTGGTGATATAGATGTTCCCATTTTCATGACATATGCTTGCTGTTCAGTGTAGCATTCCTTCTTTACATGAGCTAGCCAGGAACCAAGCTATAGATATTGAGCTGGAGAATTTTATTTGGTGCCTAGCATTTCCTTAAGGGTCTCACTGAGGCCTTTGTTTCATGTAATCGCTAGGTGTTTTTATTCAAATAAAACATTTTAATCAATTAAAGTGGAGACAGTAATAATATACATCTTTTGAAAATTTCACAAATGTATCTCTACCATATGGGTACCCCTGAAAACTAGGTGAAGTGCCTTGTAACAACCAATCAAAATAGACATGGTAAATAAAGTTTAAAAATCTCAAATCAGCAATCTAAACCATGTTTCTAAAAATAAGTGGCATTCTGACATAATCATGTACCTAATTATCTCCTTTCTAACTTTATTATGCAGAAATAAACAGAGTTACTGCATAGATTCTCCACTCATGCATGTTTATGTGTTTAGCATTTTAAATTCTAACCATGCAATAAATAGCATTTCTACAATATAGCAAACATTAACATTTAAATGTCTTTTTCTTAAAATAATAAGGTTCTTACCTTGATCAAATGGCTTTCCTGGGCTCCAGGTGCGGAAATAATCATCCTAAGAGAAGAAAATAACATGATTTAATTGTATATGATCAATTAAAATACATGGATTCCCATAAAATCTAAAATAATATATGAAACAGAGAAATAGCATACAAACCTCCACTTCCTGCAATGGCAAGCAGCAAATTTTAAAAAAGAAAAAAAGAAAGGGAACAGAGAAAAAGAACAGTTATCAAAAAGGAACACAACTGTATACAAGTTAAAGAAAGTATTTCAATGTGCTCATTTTCATTGGAAGTCAGGGGTTAGTGTAACAATTTAATTATTTTTGTTGCCACTTCTCTTAAATATTATAATGAGCTTCTTTCAATTGCAATTCAATGTGCAATATAACATGCAGATAATTACCCCTAAGCTAATAAGCTGTAAAGTATCCTACTAGATTCCAATTATAGGACTTCATTTCCCACTAGTACAATAGTAAATGGATCCATTAATATAACAGGGAAAATATCAAGTGATTCTGCAATAGTCCATAGAGTATAAATAGACT
The DNA here is from genome assembly GCF_003668045.3 of Cricetulus griseus. Taxonomy (NCBI): domain Eukaryota; kingdom Metazoa; phylum Chordata; class Mammalia; order Rodentia; family Cricetidae; genus Cricetulus; species Cricetulus griseus. The sequence goes on along the minus strand of NW_023276806.1, from coordinate 240,681,815 downwards.
TTATGCAAATTATTAACACTTTAATTGAATAACAAAGGAGTCCATCAAAATGCAATTGGGATATTGAACAAAAAAAAACGCACACCTAATTAAATCCTGGTTAATGTTTAAATATTTAATATGGAAAAACATATATAATATATTTTGTCTATTCAGTGAATGTAACTGAATGACATAAAACTGGAGCGATGCACACCAAAAAAATTAAAAGTCTCATCTACATGCATCCTGTATTATGCTTTACCTTAAGGCCTTGCAAAATAGTTCATTTGTAGTGTCTTCAATTGTGAATAAAAGTGATTTTGCAGCTCAAATTTATACATAGTTTCCATAGTGATGACATGGTATGAGAAACAAAACAGAGCTTGAAGTGTTGCAATAGTTCTGGGCTGCATACCCAGACTCACTTGCTTAGATGAAAAACTATAAAACTCAGAGTACATTGTTATGTTTTTACCCTCCTGTCCCAGGTCCTCTTCTGATGTTCATATGTTCTTGTCTTCTTTTCCCCCAACTTTGTGACCCAAGTTTTAACCAGGAGTCTATATGTGACCCTGGGGTTTGTACTGATTTTGGAGAATGGCAGTTTCAGCAATGTTCCCAGTCACAACTGGAAATAGTGTCAACCCCTTACACATAACATATAATTGGTTCACATTTCAGTTTGGAAAGGCAGGGTTTTGCTGTCCCACAACATGACTGTTGATAGCAGTCATATGCGTACCTACTGGACATCTGTGTCATGAGTTCATGATTGTATTGTCATGATTGTATTGTAAATGGTCACATGATAGCCCTTCACAGCATTTTTGGCTGTCTTCTATCTCTTGAATCACCCCCTCATATTTTTTTGAGCCTTAGAGCTGGAAATATGAATGTCCTGTGGAGGGATGAGATCTACTCAATTACCACTTATTCTCAGTAATTGTTACAACTGTGTGCCTCTAAATTCCCTTCCTGGAAAAATGAAGTTTCTTTCATTATGAGAGGATCATTTGCTTATGGGTGTAAAGAAGAATTTAGAAATTTTACTTTTAATTGTGAAAAAGAATCACAGTTTTTCCTCATTATAAAAGTTAAATTTCATGTCCAAAGTTCTTGTTTTCTTATTTTAACTGCTAACTATCATCTTCTGGGCTCCTACCCACACACTTCAAATGAAAGGACAGAAAATCCTTAGAAGTCATATTTGTTAGTCTTGTTTTTGAGACCAAATGAGGTTACATTAAAGGGACAAACGACGGCAGTCTGTACTAATAGGTTCTGTTTTAAATTATGTAGAATTAGATTAAGGGAGAATAATGCCCTAGGATAATTAAATCAACATTGATTGTTTCAACTCTTTGAAAAAAAAAACCTCCTTTTAAAAACAATTACCTCAAGATAGAATTCTTGGAAAACTAAGCTTTCAAATTAAATTACTTCACTAAGTATCTAAACTACTGGGGCCACACAGATGGCTTAGTGGTTAAAAGTATGTGTTGATCCCAAATTGGAAAAGAGATTGATTCCAGCATCAACACCGGTACCATTCAACCACATTCAATCAAGTTCCAGAGCACCTGATTCCTTCCTCTGATTTCTCTGACAACTTCTTCTTCTTTTTTTTTAATTTGAATTAGAAACAAGATTGTTTTACACGTCAATAGCAGTTCCCGCCCCCCTTCCCCTACCACCACCCCCAACTAAAACCCTCTCTGCTCCTCCGGGAGGGTGAGGCCTTCCATAGGGAGTCTTCAGAGTCTGTCATATCTTTTGGGATAGGGCCTAGCCCCACCCCTGTGTGTCTAGGCTCAGGGAGTATCCCTCTATGTGGAATGAGCTCCCAAAGTCCACACCTATGCTAGGGATAAGTACTTATCTACTACAGGAGGCCCCATGAATTTCCGAGGTCTCCTCACTGACACCCACATTCATGGGGTCTGGATCAGTCCCATGCTGGTTTCCCAGCTATCACTCTGAGGACCAAGAGCTCCCCATTGTTCAGGTCAGCTGTTTGTGTGGGTTTCACCAGCCTGGTCTGGACCCCTTTGCTCATCAATCTTCCTTCTCTGCAACTGGATTCCAGTTCAGTTCAGTGATTAGCTGTGGCTGGCTGCTTCTACTTCCACCAGCAGCTGGCTGAAGGCTATAGGATGGCATATAAGTTAGTCATCAATCTCATTATCAGGGGAGAGCATTTAAGGCAGCCTCTCCTCTGTCCTTTGGCAACCTCTATCACATGTGCAAACCCCACAAAGATGCTTACACATGTACATAATTGAAAATAAAACAGAATCACTTTTAATCTTCCAAATGCAAGCTAAAGACCATAGCATGCTTATTTAATGCCTCATATGTTTATAACAGCATGTTCCTGCTTGTAGATAGTTATTGTCTTTCATTCAAAACCTGAAGAAGAGTGGGACAGCTGTGTGTTCAAGTCTCCCATGAATCCCACCAGGCACTTAATCTGAACACCTGCATCAGTCTGAGAAAGGTGAACTACAGGTCTGGGAGGGGAATCCCCTTGGAAAACAGATGAACTAGAACTCTGACCCCAAGGAACAGAACTGGAAATAGAATACACAGCAATTTGAGGTTTGTGTGTGTGTGTGTGTATGTGTGTGTGTGTGTGTGTGTGTGTGTGTGTGTGTGTGTGTGTGTGTGTACACAACAAAACCAACAAAGCCACAGCAGAACATCAGGCATAAAGGTGTTATAACACTGACACTCCTTGGGAAAGACTGCCTCCCCTTTGTGAACTCCCTTGGGAATTTCATGATAACTAATAAAACCATTTAGTTTTCCCCAATTCTTAAAAGCAGCTGTGGAACCCCATAATGTTAAAAATTTGTTTTCAAAGGGAATTTCATGGTAAGATTTAACCTCACTCAAATTTAATTAGTCACTCTGCAGACTGCAATGACCAAGTTTGATAAATTTGGGTTGATAACTGTATAAAACCTGCCATTAGAACTTTCTGGGAGAGGTCAAATTCACTCTACATATGACAGCAAAGAAGTTGACCTTATGGGCTGCTTTTACATATATTCTCTGTATTCTCACATCAGTGGACTTTCACAATTTTTCTTATTTACTCATTTATTTTTTGACAATGGCTTTGCTTCATTAAACCTTGGGAGTTCTGCCAAGATGAACAGTGAATATATATGTGTGTGTGTGTGTGTGTGTGTGTGTGTGTGTGTGTGTTCACTCAACCACAATTTCTTTTCCTTCCAAGAGCTTTATGTTGTTATTGTTTTTTTCCATGTCTTCAATTTAGGTTCAAAACAAGTTTACCAGGGATTTAGTAAAGACCTAGAAGAAATCCTCCCAATTGGATAAACTTGGGGCTAGGAAAATAATCCAACCCTGAGTTATTTAAAAACAAGCTGATTCTTGTCATTTAATATATAGCTAATATGAGACCTTTGTCAATTTCTTATGCTTCAGGAAATAATTGTTATTTGTACATGAAAGAGTCTGCATATGAAACTATGTTATGCATGGCATTATTTAGAATGCCTTTTTCCTTGTATTTCAATGTCTGAATTTCTGTCTGTTTTGTGGGTTGTGTGTACTCAACAAAACATTGGTATTCATACTATTTCAATCCAGATAATTCCTTCTTGTGTTGAGAACAATGGGCTAGTCTGTATTTTGTAAGCTATTTGTAGCACCCTGGACCACTGTAAGAAAAATAAGAAGGCATTTTCCCTCCAGTTTTAACAGACAGAAATGCCACCAGATACTGGCAAATATCATTGGGGAAATATTATTCACTTCAAGAACACTGATGTAGAATTACTGTGATACATGGAAAGAATATTGAAACAAAATATCATAAAATAGAGAAGTGCTATCAGTGACAAATTTTCTTAATAAATATTTCATAATATTGAGAGCTTTTACAAGGTTAAGTTTCCAAAAGTCTATTGAACTGATAGACTAATTTTGTATGAATTTCTCATTATTTTTGTTTTCTTCCATCTATCTGTGTTTTCGCGCTGTTTATAACCTTCTGCTATAATAAATATGATAATTAATGTCAGAAACCTTTTCTCTTATATACAGACTCAAGTTTTGGAAGGTAGGCATAAACACAACTCATAGTAATAAAAAGGGTTTTTCTTTCTAACTAGTTAAAACATGGCATTATGAAGGTTAAGTGGGTAACAAGGAGAAGTTTGTATCTGATCATCAGATATTTCTTTCATTTGTGTTCACACTGCTACATTTATATTGAAAGCGCAACCCCACTTAAAATATCAATGTAATTTTTAACAGAGACAGAAAAACATAAAATCCTCATGGAAGCACAAAACACCTAGAAGAGCTAGAGCAATGCAAGAAAAATTGAATGATACTAGACTACGGACAGCTCAAATAAAAATATCATGTTACTGACACATACCAGTGGAATAAAATGGATAATCCAGATACATGCCCTTGTAACTTCAGCCATCTGACTTTTGACAAACAGAACAAAATAAACACTTGAGAAAAAGTGGGGTCCTCAACAAACAGTACAAAGAAAACTGCATATCTATGTGTAGATGAATGAAACCACAAACTTATCCATTCCAAATGGATAAAGGACCTCAACATAAAAATAAAACTATGTTTGTGGATAACTAAGCTGAATAAGTCCTCTCTCCAATAAGATTCAGAAGTGCAATGGTTGCAAGCAGCAGCACCCTTGGTAGTATGTGCAGTCTGATGCCTATATGGGTTGCCCTAAGGGACCTTGGAGACAATATTTGGCATAAATAAAAAAAAAAGAAATAATCTGATTGCACTTGGTAGTTGGAGACTACAGGTTGACTTTATAAACACTAATCACAGCCTCTTCAGCCTAGGCAGATGTGATGCATCAAGCAAATCCTGACTTCAGTCTCCCCCTGAGTATTTGACGCAGAATAATGACACCAGCCTTAGATTGTGAGGATCCTGTCTTGAAAACGAACTTCAGGGCATACACCGAGGAAGCTTCTAATTACTAGTCCAGAACAAATGTCAAATCTACTTTATTCACTACACTATTGAACTCACTGATTTACCCATTAATTACTTTATCTTCCTGGGTTCTTGATCCATCCCCTGACTCCAAACAGTTTAGTTGTCTTATTTCCCAACCTTAAGTGACTGGTCTCTATTTGGTCTTGTCACCATTGCTACAGTTCAACCCTTATCATCCAGGAAGAAAAAAAATTGGTCCTGGTCTCAAACTCCACTCAAGTAGGAAACAATCCAGGCAACGGTGGAGAGGATAACCTAAAAGCCCTCCCCCTAAAATGAGATTGATGACTTCTCTTTATGCCATCCTAGAGCCCTCATCCAGTGGCTGATGGAAACAGAGACAGACATCCGCAGATATACAATGAGCCGAAATCGGGAATTTAGTTGAAGAGAGGAAGGAATGAAGAACGAAGGGGTCTGTACCAGGTTGGAGAAACCGACAGGAACAGTTGACCTGAGCAAGGGAGAGCACATTGACCCCAGATGCTGTCCGGGAGGCCCGTACAAGACTGATCCAGACCCCTGAACATGGATGTCAATAAGGAGGCCTCTGCACTCCAGGGAGCCTCTGGTGGTGGATTAGTATTTTTCCCTGGTGCAAGAAGGGACTTTGAGAGCCCATCCCATATGAAGGGTTACACTCTGGCCCTGGACACATGGGGAAGGGCCCAGGACCAGCATAGGAAGACTTGGTGGACTTTGCAGAGCCCCAGTTGAGGGCCCTACCCTGCCTGGGGAGTGGTGGGTGGATGGGGTGGGGGGTAGACTGGGGGTGGGGGAGGAGGGTTGGGGGTGAGGGAGAGGGAGAAGGGACTTGAAATAAGCTTGTTCCCTAACTAGAACTAATAAAATAATAATAATAATAAAATAATCATAAAAACATTGTGGCATGGAAAGTGTTTCTGGCCTCCTCTTCAGGGAAAATGCCATATGCAGAGATACCACAGTAAAAGCTCCTATTTATTCCTAAGGAGTATTTCAATAAGCAAAATGCTTATAGTTGGTGTAAGTATTAAAACACATCAGAAAGCAGTCATCTTTTAACTTTCTACAATAATTACAAATTATCTTCTAATATTCAGAACCAAAGAGAATAAAAATAACCTATTATGCATGTTGCCAAATTGTCAAGCCTTTTATATAAATGCAAACACGCGCGCGCGCGCACACACACACACGAATGAATGATTGGGTGACACCTAATAAAATGGGATGCAATTTCAAGTCTATTTTCATGATTTTTGATTATAATCTCCCAAAGCCTCTCATTAACAATTTTACATTTTCTTATTACATCTAGCACATCTTTTGATTTAGTTTTCTACCTTAGAAAATTATGGCACATTCACTGCTTATGATAGCGAAGACATAAAAAAGTGGAAATACATTGTTTTAAAATGTGCTCTGTTATCACATTGTGACCCTCACCTAAGGTGCTAATATGGGAAGAATGACTATCTTAATAACTCAGTACATAAATTTCACAAAACAGGAAATGTATCTCTGTAGAAATCTTATCTAATTTGGTCACAGAAATGATGTAAGTATAAGAAAAACTTTGTTTGGTGGGAAAAGAATTATTTGTGTGAAACAAATTATCTGTATCAGGCCCCCAGGTGGCACATTTATTAAATAAGTAGCAACAATTGTAGCAACATTTATTAAATAAGTAGCAACAAAAACTAGAATCCTGAAAGAATTCATTTATAACTCTTCAGTGGGCATTTTATTTTTAAGAATATTTTATATTCTCTGATTCACCAAAGATTAAATACATAAATCAAATAAATTGTGAGAAATAAGGATGTACTGGTAGGATGATTCCTCAACTGTGTCTGGAAATCTTTGTAAGTAAAGCTAAAAAGTCCTCAGATTTTATAGGAACTATATCTAGGTTTATCACATGCTAACATATAGAACTCATGATTCAATTACATCATAAAAGGTGCCAATAGATTGATAGCCTCTAGTGTTTATTTATTTTGCCATCCTCCATCACAATTCTACCAGAGCTGGATTTTGGTTTTAGTTTTTCCACAGGTAGTCCAGGTTAGCACTGAAACTATAGCCAGTTTGACAGGTCTATGGCTTACAAAGTTGATTGGACAGAGGTCCCATCATAAGGTCTCTCTCATAAGGTCTGGTAATCTGCTTTGGGACTTATCATAAGAGAGGTTCTGACACCTTGCAATGCCCTGTGCTTAACTGTTTGCTTTCTCTTTTTGTTTTTAGTAAAAGGAACATACTCTCCATTATTCCTCATTGTACTTCAACTGTAGAAGAGTTATATGGAGGTCAGGAAAAAAGTATTAACAGAAAGTTCCTCTATTTGCTCACATAAGAGCCCAACATCTTGTAAAGATTCTTCATATAGCTCAAACTCTTAGATAGTGGGATGGGGAGAGACTCAGCATCTAAGAGCACTTGTTGCTCTTGCAGAGGAAAAGGGTTTGTTTCCCAACACCCACATAGAGTCTTACAGACATCTGTTACTCCTGTCCTAGGGAATTACTGCTCTGTTGTGGACTCCTCAGCATCTGACTCCAAGCCCATCCCTATTCCTTAGTGTCAGCTCTCAATACATGTAAACATCATAAAAGGTGCCAATAGAAAACTATTTTACATGAAACCATAAGTAGACACACTTATCAGGATCCCAGAAGACTTTCCTACTAGGTAATGCATCCACAACATAGACAATTTCCTTCAATATTTTCTGTGTTTCATATATTTAGAACAGGTTGCTGCTCCCATTCCTTTTCTTAAATTCCTCTCTCTCTCCCTCTCCTCTTCTGGCTGGATAGTTTTGTGTCAACTGACACAAGTTAAAGCCATCTGAGAGGAGGAATGCTCAAAAAAAAAAAAAAGCCTTGATAAATATCAGGGTGTAAGAAAGCCTGTAAAGCATTTGCTTAATTAGCAATCAAAGGAAAGGGGCCACCCCATTGTGGGTGGTGCCATTCCTGGGCTGGTGGTCATCAGTTCTATAAGAATTTGTAGACTGGGCAAGACATGAGGAGTAAGCCAATAAGCAGTATCCTCTATGGCCTATGCACCAGCTCTCAACTCCAAGTTCCTGCCCTGTTTGTGGTCCTGTACTGACTTCCTTTGATGATGAGCAATGACATGGAAGTGTAAGCCCAATAAACTCTTTCCTCCACAACTTGATTTTTTGGTCATTGTTTTGTATAATAGAAATAGAAATGTTAACTAAGAAATCCCCTCACTAGTCTTCCCCTTTCCCTACTTTCCTTTCTCCTTTGTTATTCTGTTTGCCTTCTTTTATTTTATAGAATGATCTCCAATTGCATCCACTGTTTTAACACACGGCATAAATTAATTCTATTTTATGTCTGAGTAAAACTATTGAATATAGATGCCACATTTTACTTGCCCATTAATTTGTTGATATGGACCTAGGCTGATTCTAGAACTCAACTGCTATGAATAGTGCTAGAATAAGAATGTGTGTGCAATCACCTCTATACAGTATTGTCTTGGAGTCTTTCAGATATGTCTCTAGAGTGTACAGCTGGCTGTTAAAGCAATGCTGAGTTTGTAGTGTGATTGAAGCAATTTACATTCCCACCAAGAGTATAAAAGGGATCCCTGCTCTCTAAATCCTGATTAGCATTTGTTGTTTCTTTCCCAAACTTACATTAAACTAAAAATTACACTAAGAAGAAATGAGCTAATAAAGTAATAAAAGATAGAAAAAAGTTAAAAGAATTGTATTAAGTAGAAATGCCACATATTGTATGACTCTAAGCATTTGATATTTGAAAAAGTAGTAAAATTTGATGCAATAATATAACAGTGATTAACAGAGGCTTGGGAGAGAGGAAAGAATAAACAATAAAAAGGGATCAGAAGATATTTAGGGCTAGAAAGGCATTATAAGTCACAATGTAATAATAAATCCAAGTCATTATATATCTCCACAAGCCCTTAAAATACATACTATATAATGTGGTTATACTGAAAATTATAAAATTTAGACTATAAAGCTGTGTCATCATATCATCACCAGTTGCAACAAATATACACAAAGGTCATGGGAGAGGCTGTGCACAGGATTGCAGGGAATGTTCAGAAAATCTAGACCTGTGGCCAGAATTGTTGTGGATCTTAAAATGCTCTAAAATAAAAATAAGCCACTATAAAATTTTATAACATAGGTAGTATATAATGTAGTTCATTTTTATGTTACTAATTATAATAAACTACACACAATAGAAAACTTTAAATGATTTTCAAATTACACACAATATAAATGAATATAAAATGGTACCCTGTATGCCAATAAATAGCCTCGATCACCATAATAAATCTACAGAATAAATAAAGCTTTAAAACAGTAAAAGACATCTATTTAGAGAGGTGTTCACTAATTAGACCTACACATCCATGCAAGACTATTTTGAATTAGCCAATGAAATTAATTATACAACATATAAAACAAGAATTTAACTTACAGTAGATACCAGCAGCTCTAAATTCAAAATATTAAACTGAAATATTCCATTTCATAGTTAAGTTTTCTGTCTTATTTTAGAAACAAACCAATAAGGATAAATATTTTTATATAAAGTAAAACTTATATGGAAAAACAAAACAACCAGCATATCCAAAAGTACCCTGTACAAAGAAGGAACTTCTGGAGGCATCACCATCTCAGACTTCAAGCTCTATTTTACAACTATAGTCCTGAAAACAACCTGGTATTGGCATAAAAATAGACAGGTTGACCAATGGAATCCAATTGAAAACATTGATATTGATCAACACACCTATGAACATCTAATTTTTGACAAATGATCTAAAACTATACAATGGAAAAAAGAAAGCATCTTCAACAAATGGTGCTTGCATAACCAGATGCAGGCATGTAGAAGACTACAGATAGATCAATGTCTATCTTCATGCACGAAGCTTAAGTACAAATGGATCAAAGACCTCAACATAAATCTGCTCACACTGGCCGGGCATTGGTGGCACACGCGTTTAATCCCAGCACTCGGGAGGAAGAGGCAGGCGGATCTCTGTGAGTTCGAGGCCAGCCTGATCTACAGATCGAGTGCCAGGATAGTCTCCAAAGCTACACAGAGAAACCCTGTCTCGTAAAACAAAACAAAACAAACAAACAAACAAACAAAAATCCAGTCACGCTGAACCTCTTTGAGAGATAGTGGGAAGTACTCTTGAATGAACTGGTACAGGAGACTGCTTCCTGAACATATCACAAGTAGCAAAAACACTGATATCAACAATTAATAAATTGAAACTGAGAAGCTTCTGTCTCAAAGGACTACAGTCAACAAGATAAAATGACATCCCACACATATTTGCCCATCCCACATCTGACTAAGGTCTGATCTCAAGTGCTCAACATCCTTAGCCATCAGGGAAATGCAAATCAAAACAACTCTGCGATACCATCTTACTCCTGTCAGAATGGATAAAATCAAAAAGACCAATGACAGTTTATGCTGGAGAGGATGTGAAGAAAGCGGAACACTCCTGCACTGCTGGTGGGAGTACCAAATTGTACAGCCACTTTGAAAATCTGTTTGGTGGTTCCTCAGGAAAATGGGAATCAGTCTACCACAAGATCCAGCAAATCCACTCTTAGGTATACACCCAAAAGATGCACATTCATACAACAAAGACATCTGTTCAACTATGCTCATAGCAACATTATTTGTAATAGCCAGAACCTGGAAGCAACTTAGATGTCCCTCAATGGAAGAATGGATGGAGAAAATGTGGTACATTTACACTACTCAGGGGGAAAAAAACAATGGAATCTTGAAATTTTCAGGCAAATGGATTGCAGTAGAAGAAACCATACTGAGTCAGATAACCCAGCCACAAAAAGACAAACATGGTATGTACTTACTCATATATGGATTTTTAGACATGGAGCAGGGGATGGCCAGCTTACAATCCACACCACCATAGAGGCTGGGAAACAGGGAATACTCTAAGAGAGACATGCATGGTACCCTGGAAAAGGGCAAGGGGACAGGATTTCCTGAAAGGACTGGGAGCATGGGGGAGGGGAGAGGGAGTTGGGAGAAAAGGAGGGAGAGAAGAGGAGAGGAGAGGTGGAAATTGGGGAGTAGGAAAGATGAGTCAGGGGAAGAATAGAGGACCACAGGATGAAAGATATCATAATAGAGGGAGTGATTATATATTTGAGGAGAGATCTGGGACTAGGGAGATTTCCAGTGATCTACAAGGATGACACCAACTCTAAATCTAAGCAATAGTCAAGAGGCTACCTTAAATGCCATCCCCGATAATGAGATTGGGGACTACTTTATATGCCATCCTAGAGCCTTCATCCAGGGGCTTATGTAAGCAGAGGCAGGCACCCATAGCTAAACACCACCCCAGATGGATGGGCTGGGAGGCCAGCATGGGACTGACCCCCTGAAATTGGGTGTCAGTGAGGAGGCCTCAGCAATCTATGGGGCCTCTGGCAATGGATTGGTATTCATCCCTGGTGTATGAATGGACTTTGGGTGGCCATTCCATGTGGAGGGATGCTCTCTCACTCTGGACACATAGGGAAGAGCCTAGGTCCTGCCCTGGATGATATGATAGACTTTGAGAGGATCCCCCAGGGAGGACCTCACCCTCCCTGAGCAGCAGAGGGGGGATGGGGAGTATTGATGGGAGAAGGGGGGAGGGAAATGGAGCTGGGATTGACATGTGAAGAAGGCTTGAATCTAATTTAAATAAAAAAGAAGTAATATGGATTAAAACTCCACAGGTTTCATTATATTTTTTATTTTAATACTAAATAAAATAAATGCTTCAAACAATGGTACCTGTCTAACATTTAGTTTACTTTATTATTTAAAATAATATTCTTAATTTACCTCAAAAGTTTCTATGTTGAAAATGATCATTGAGAAACAAGAATGGAACTGATCCAGATCCCATGAATGTGGGTGTCAGTGAGGAGGCCTGGGAAATCTATGGGGCCTCTTGTAGTATATCATTACTTATCCATAGCATAGGAATGGCATTTGGGAGCCCATTTCAAATAGAGGGGTACTCCCTCAGCCTAGACACAGGGGGGAGGACATAGGCCCTACTGCAAAGGATATGACAGACTCTAAAGAGCCCCCAAGAAAGGCCTCACTCTCCCTGGAGAGCAGAAATGGCAAATGGATGGAACTAGAAGAAACCATTCTGAGTAATGTAACCCAGTCACAAAAAGACAAACATGCCTTCATCCAGCAGCTGGCGAAGTAAAAGCAGACACCCACAGCTAAACACTGAACTGAACTGGAATCCAGCTGCAGAGAAGGAGGAATATGAATAAAAGGCCACGACCAGGCTGGTGGAAACCACAGAAACAGCTGAATTGAACAAGGGTGAGTTCTTGCTCCCCAGAGTGATAGCTGGGAAACCAGCATGGGACTGATCCAGACCGCATGAATGTGGGTGTCATTGGGGAGACCTCAGAAATCTATGAGGCCTGTTGTAGTAGATCAGTACTTATTCTTAGCATAGGAATGGACTTTGGGAATAGAGGGATACTCCCTGAGCCTAGACACATGGGGTTGGGCTCTATCCAAAAGGCTATGACAGATTCTGAAGACCCCCTATGGAAGGCCTCATCCTCCCTGGGGAGCAGAAAGGGTATAGAATAGGTAAAGTGCTAGTTGTGTGGGGGCAGGGAAGGAGGGAAGGCAAAGGGAACTGCGGTTGACATGTAAAACAATCTTGTTTAAAATTCAAATAAAAAAATGGAAAAAAGTTTATATTTTCATTCCTTTGTGCTCTTATGGTCATGTTGCATTAACACGAATATTAAGTATTTTACAATGAAAAAGAAAATGTAAATATTGTCTATGCAAAGCCATCATACTTTTTCAGATGTAAATAATCCTACAAATCCTCTTTGCTCTATCCAAGGAACAGGTCTATCCACAAACACACATATACACACACACTATAGCCTAAATGAAAAGAATAGAAGGGAACCTCATAATGATGTGCAAAAGAAAATTCTTATCTAATTGCATTTTGTAGCTCAACTGAACAGATCTTTTTAATATTGTTTTACATTTGACATTAACATAATTGTATAATTTCTCTCCCCCTTCTTCTTAGTCCAAACTCTCCCATATACCCCTCCTTGCTGCTTTCAAATTCATGTTATCTTTTTTCATTAGTTAATGTAATATCCATATATGTGAGTGTGTATAAGAATATGAAAATACACATTATATAAATTATTTGCATTATATATAGTATAATTATATATATATATATATATATATAATGCATGTTTATGTTCCTAAATATAGAAGTACAACATGTTCAGTCTGCATATGGTTAACTGTATGTATGTTTCCAGGGCTGGCCATTTAGTATTTAATAATATTTTTGCGTGTTCTTCCTTGAGGAAGACAATTTCTTCAGCTTTCAGCTTTCTTTAGTTGTCTGGAATTCTTTATGTCATGTGGAAGCCTCTTGTACTTTCCACTATCACTATGGACATGCCCATTGCTGTTGTCCTTGTTCAGCTAACATTCATGTAAAACATTTTAAAAAAGGAATCAGTCTCTTCCTAATTGTCTTGAGGAAAGAGGACAGTATCTACATCTAATATGGTACAATTTCAAACAGGTACACACATCTTTCTGATAGAACTCATTACTCATTTTCGTTCTTTGTCTCTTTTGAAAAAAACTTAAAATTGTTATTATGTTTAACCACTAATATTTTATGCATTCTTCTGTTCTTATTCTTGTGGTGTAGTCTTCATTTGCATTTTAATAATGCCTGAAGTTGAAAAGTTCTAAATAATATGGACGTTTTAGGTTAGTATTGGTGACCAATATGATATACTTTAGGAATTTCCATTATTTGAGCTTAATAATACCTTTGACTATTTAAAGAAAACAGGGAGATAAAATAATGGATAGATGAGAGGGAAGGAATGAATGAATGAGTGAACAAAGAAAGAAATGAAGGAAAGTTGAGGGGACAGAAAGAAGATAAAGGAGAAAGGAGTTGGGATAGAAAGGAAGGAGAGTTCATAGGAAACAATCTTTCAATGCATTTATGCGTCTGTGACCAAGTTAACATTTGGCCACTCTGATATGACTATGGACATAGTCTGTTTTCATGCAATTTAGACAGAGGATCTTATTGAGATGATACGATTTCATATACAGCATTCAACATTCCTCAGCCTAATATGATAAAACTTCTCATCATATCTCATAAGAACCATGAATTGAAAAATGACAAGCTTTCATATGTTGTATAAAAACTCTTGCAAATAAAAAGAAATTAGTGAAAACAAAGAGAAGTCTAGCAACTGCAGATAGTTCAGTAGTTTAGTGTGTTACTATGTATCTAAGAATCACTACCACAACTAGGAGAGAAGGGCAGCACTATGATTGGGTAAATATTACAATCAGGCTCCCATTTTGTAAGATATGTTTTCCTTTATTTCCAGCATCAACACAAATGTATGTTTTAAAGTGTCTAGAGAGATAACATATCAGTAAATTGACTTAACCTCAGAGTTGTTATTATATATAACCACAGAGAATTACAACAGCACAGAAGAATCATAACATCCACAAGTTCTGATATTCTGCCTTCCATATTTGAAGTTGTATTTGTAAGTAAATATTGTATTTAGCTTGTAACATGGGTGTCTTCCTTTACCTCACTTTATAAATGAGTGGAAATAATTTCATTTTACATACATGGACTCTCAGAGTATAGACTTCCACCCAAAATAACCTGCTTCTGGAATACATACTAGCAATCATTTTAATATGTTTTAATTTTGTTAGAAAATTGTCAAGTATAAGTAGCATATTGCTATGCAAACGATTAGAGTTCTACCTAAATTACCATTGCTCATTTACTTAATCAACAAGTACTGATTTTTCAAAATATTCTAACTGTAAGAAAAATATAAAATAAGTAAAATGGAGAATGCATCTTTCTAGAGTGTGCTTATATGTATCCTGTACAGTTCTATAGAAATGTAAAATCGGGAGTTCCTCCAATTTTTCATCTCTGATTGTCTTGTGAAATTATTCTATTGGTATGTACAATCAGTCTTTGCTTCTTGAATTGGTATCTATGTCAATGCAATTAAAAAATAAAACCTACCCAGACATTCATAAAAGTTACTGCACAGAAATCTTACATGTGTTTTTAAAATACCATCAAAATCAAAATGAAATACCTGTGAATTTTTGAAGTACATCTTTAAAACATGAAACTAAACCTGGCTGCTTTCCTCTGCCAAATGTACTAGTTTTCAAAACTTTCAAAACTATTAATGACTTTTCAAAGCTCTCCACAAAATTGTTTTGTCAGTATCCATTCATGAGGAACGACCTATATCCCTTGACAGAACCTAATTTATTCTCCTCTCTGTGTTTTCTTTGAACATTCCTGGATTTAATTATCTGGAAAAACTGTTCCTCTTGACAAAAAAAAATATTGTTTCTTGGTTTTCTTCCATGTATATAGATGTTTAGAATCAAGATCTGATGAAATGAGGGGGAAATCTTTAAAGATTAAATATACCAAGAAAATAAATGGGCATGGAGGATGGTGAAAAGGGCCCATTTCCTTAGTTTTAATCATTGACTAGCTGCCGAGAACACATAAGAAAAAAATCAAACATAATGGCCAATTTCTTTCTGAATGTGTGATTAATATTGTCAGTCAATTGAATCTTGTAAGCAGTTCAAAATGTTGTTAATTACAGTCCAGGGGAAGGAAAATTCAATACCCAACACTTTGAAGCAAAAGCAAATGGACTTTTATGATGCTGGCAACTGTAATGCATTCTGAGCATTGCCAAGCTATTCCACATACTATCCTAGTCGTTTATAAACATCCCAATATGATATTTAAAATTTAACTGTAATGTGAGTATTAAATTAGATCAGAACTGTGTTTACTAGTTTCAAGTTGAGAAGCCATATGTGCTATAAAGATAAAAGGCTTTAGAAAGTTGACAAGCATCAAGTAGACTTAAAAACTCCTTCTGATTGTGAGTGAAAGAGCATCTTCTGTCTGACTGAAGCAGTCAACCTGTCAATCAGTGTTTTTGCACAAAATGCATGTATGACAGATAGATTTTTCCAGACATATACTATTTCAAATGTTTTTCCAGTCTTGACTCCTGCCTTTCTTCCCTAAGCCTTTGGTGTGGGAGTTGTCTTGTAGAGGTATCTTTTGGGTCTGGCCTCTACAACTCTGCATTTTCATTGGCTGTGGTTTTCTGTAATGATATCTATCCACACCCAATGCACAATAATTCTCTATTTCTTGATTCTGTCTAAAATTATCCAACTAAACACTGAATACTAAGTTTGAAGCTTTTTTATACTCTTTCCCTGGAATGCTTCTTCATGCTGTGTGTCCTCCCTTGCTGAAACAGGAAATGAAATCAATTTGTTCGGTAACAGGTATTCTAGTGGCTTTTGGGCAAGGCACAGTGATATTTCTTTCCCAAGTAAGTCCATATGCATGATGGCAAGTGTATACCTAGGCCTTATTGTATAGACTGTGTGGACTATGAAGTACCATTTACCATTCTTTTAGACAACAAAGCACAGCCCTTCATTTCAGCTTCATTCCAAACTTATATTTAGAGCAGGATTATTTTGGGCATTTGACTTATAAAATGTCTATTTGAAATGCTTTGCTCAGTCTGGCTTTTATATTTCAGGAGAATATTGAAGGTGTGTAAATTTTGAGAAAGCTATTAATAACATGTATAAATATTAATTTCATGTGGATGCCAATAACAAAGGGCATTACAGAAATTTCCACAACTTCTTACTTTTCTTTGCTCATATTTCTTAACTAGAAATTATAACACCAAGTTCTTAGAACTTAGTTTCTTAGCTGCAGGGCATTTAAACCTAAATTTCTACATTGTGTTTTCAGTTTAGAAATCCCATTATTTTGTGATGGTACCTGGAAGTTTTCACCTAGTCGGAAATACTGGCCCCACTGGGTGATCATTTAACAGAAGGTGTGGGTGTTTATCAAAGTCACTTTAAATAAAGAAAAGAAAGCTTTATTTTGTATATTTGAAACCTGGGACAATTATAAAGTTTCAGAGTCTAGGAAAATTTGTGTTTCTAGTACATTTAGGCATTTCTGGTTAATTTGGAAAGTTTTGAAGAGAAACAGGTTGCGCTTATCTGACTATGCCTCAAACCATATTGTCAATGTTTCTTGGATGTACAACTGTGAAGAAATTTACATTATTTGTTTTATTTATGTTGTTTTCAAATGTTAACTTTTGGAGTGACATTAAATCTTTTTGACATTATTTGAAAATTAATCACCTTCCAAGCACCAGGTAAGTATTCCTAAGGGGTCTTTCTTTAGCTTATATCTGTTCCCTTGTGTCTGTTATCGACCATATCGTACACATACCAAGTTTACTGTATTAATGCTGAACTCCTTAAGATCTGTAACTTGTTTTGTGACTTTATGTGTATTCCAACATTCCCCCCAACAAAGTGTCACATACAAAACAATTTACTAAGAGACATTTAATTATGAATTGGCAATGACTTATCAAACACATACTTTTTCAAGTATATACTTGTAACAAGACTATATCTTGTAACAAGTTACCATTTAGCCATTCTATATATCATAATTCAGGTAAACAGCCTATCCAGCATACAGTTGTTTGCTGAGGCCTTCAGCGCTCCAGACAAGTGTAAGCCAAGAGAGGACAGGAATATATAACTTTTGCTTAAGTGAGAGTTAAAAACGGTTGTCAACTTTAAATCATACAGGTCCATCTAGGACATAAATCTCTGGGCTTGTCTATGGAGGGGCCTTTATATTTGAATATATTAGGTGAGAAGAGCCATCTCTACTTTGGGAAGCACCAATTTTGGGCCTGGATCCCAGATCCAATCAAAGATAAAGGTGATTAGTGTGTAGGTCATTTCCTTCTGCTCCATGACTGCAGATACAATGGGAGTAACTAGCCTAGTCCTTGCCACCAAGGCTTCCTCACCATGTAGGACTGTAACATCAAACTGTGAGTTAATGTTAAGCCTTTCTTCCTTTATTTTATCAGGCCTTGTGTAATTTTAATGAGAAAACTATCTACTATAACAAATTGTCTTATGTAACCTATTCTGCACTCAGCTGGTTTGTGCTGATAGAGACATAGAACAACATAAAATAAGATCCTGGTGTTCAGGAGGTTGGAAGGGTGGGGGTAGATCACAGCTACCTAGTAGGTAATCCTTGCTCCTGTAAGTAACCCTGAAAAGCTAATTTAACTCAGGATACTGAACTCTCTGGAATCATGTGAGTGTGTGTGTGTGTGTGTGTGTGTGTGTGTGTGTGTGTGTGTGTGTGTGTGTGTATACCCTCCTGGAATAGGTAATTGGAAGGAAGTCATTTTACTTTTCTCCTAAAAGTCATGTAATAACATGTTTCTAGTCTAAGCTATAAATATTTGGTTTATTTTTGGTTATACACATATCTTCCCACACACTGAAATACTAGTCATCCTTCTTGTAGTAACTGTACATTACAAATAATAACCTTAGTGTTTCCAGTAAATTATCTGCTTACTTGTTCATTTCACTTAAAATAACAGAGTTAAATTGTAATGATCTTTTGCTATGTATCTGGACAAAGGATGCATATTCTCATTTATAACTTATAATAAGTTAAAATAAGTGTATCAGTCCCATGTATTTGTAATAATGTAACTGTTGCAAAGATTTAGAAATATCAAATTGAAGAGTCAAAGACTGCACATAGAAAATATGTATGTCTTTGGTGTTGTCACTTCAGAGGGTCCAATGATTGCTTTCCTAAGAATCAACACATCATAATTTCCATCTAACTTGTTTTCCATATATTTTACTAACTTAAAGTATCAAATTTTGGTTTCTATTTCCTTTAATTTGTAATCTGACAGGCATTATAAATGTCCTTTTGGTCAACAAATAACTGATGCAGCTTGTGACCCATGTCATGAGAGGGAACTCACTCCCAACACTGCCTAGAGAGCCAGGACCCAGAAACTGGAGCTCCCAGAGATCTAGTTAGATACAAACACATCTGGGAGTAAAAAGTCAATGAAATGATTCCTAATGGTATTCTGCTATACTCAAAGAGATTGGTGTCTAGTCCAATAGTCATCAGAGAGGCTACACCCAGTGACTAATGAAAACAGATGCAGAGACCCATAGCTAAACATTAGGACATTAAACTGAGTATGGGGAATCCTGTGGAACAGAGCAGGGAAAGATAGTAGGAGCCAAGGGGTCAAGGACATCACAAGAAAACCCACGAATCAAATAACTGGTGCTGAGAGCTGCTTACACAGGCTACACTGACAACTAGGGAGACTATATAGGACTGACTCACCAAGACCCTCTGAAGTTGTGTAGCTTAGTCTTCTTATGGGATTCCTAACAATGACAAAAAGGCTGTCTCTGATTCTGTTGCCTGCTTTGGGGACCCTTTCCTAATACAGTGTTGCCTCATCAAGCCTTAATAGGAGACAAGGTATCTAGTTTCACTACAACTTGACATACCATGGCTGGTTGATATCCAGGCAGTCCTGCTCTTTTGTGAGGGTAAAGGAGGGGGGTGGATGGGGAGTGATGGGGAATATCTTCTTTATATATGTTTGTCTTATTGTCTAATGAATAAAACACTGATTGGCCAAGCAGGATGATAGGTAGGACTAGGAGTAAAGGAGGGTTGTGGAAAGTGTAGACAGAGAGGATTCATCATGTGATCCCAGGATATGACATAGCTGGACAGAAACAGCCACTAGCTAACCATAGAGGTCTGGAGGTCTGTACAGATAGGCAAGAAGTGATGTAGCTGGGCAGAGTCAAAATATAAGCAGGGACAAACAGGAAACCCCTCCCTTCTCTTCTCTGAGGACACGCTGAGTCAGTCACCATGTAGGATGTGAGAGGAGTAACAGGTCCTAGCCCTTTCTCTGGTAAGATAAGACCAGGAGGAAATATATAGATTAGTAGCTATGTGTTAAGAATAAGAAGCCCAAGTCACCAGCCAACAGATTTATACTAATATAGTGTTTCTGTATTTCTTTGGAGCAGAGAAGGGCAGCAGGACCTGCCAAGCCAGAAACATTCATGTTTCTGGAAGGAAAGGATGAAGGCAAAACTGCAGTGAAGACATAAAAACAATAAATATACAATAAAATAAATACAAGACAAAACAACAACAAAAAGGCAGTTACATTATTTTTAAACTGAGGTGTAAAGTGGAGACCTTGGTTGCTTCATGAAAACTACACCCAGAAAATATAACCGAGTCTACACAAGCATAGTAATCACATGTAAGAATGGTCATTTGCTTCAATTACAGTCAGCTTTGTTGTTACTAATTTATACACATCACACTCTTCTACTAGATATACATAGAATTATTTTTTCATTTATACATATAAATACCGCCTCATCCAAGGTACATAACAAATGTCTCCTCTGGGATCACTGTCCATGTGTTTTATAGTTAATCCCATTAGGATTTGGTGATGTCAGGGCTATTTCTTTCTTTTCTTTTCTTTTCTTTTTTTTCCTTTTTTTTATTAGAAAGAACATTGTTTTACATGTCAACTCCAGGTCCCTCTCCCTCCCCTCCTCACCTGCCACCCCCAACTAACACCCTACTTATCCCATACCCTTTCTGCTCCCCAGGGAGGGTGAGGCCTTCCATAGGGGGTCTTCAAAGTCTGTCATAGTCTTTGGGATAGGGTCTAGGCCAACTGCCTTGTGTCTAGGCTCAGGGAATATCCCTCCAAGTGGGATGGGCTCCCAAAGTCCATTCCTAGGCTAGGGATAAGTACTGATCCATGACAAGAGGTCCCATAGAGTTCCCAGGTTTCCTCACTGACATCCACATTCAGGGAATCTGGATCAGTCCCATGCTGGTTTTCTAGCTATCAGTGTGGGGACCAAGAGCTCCCTCTTGTTCAGGTCAGCTATTTCTGTGGGTTTCATCAGCCTCTGCTCATCACTCCTCCTTCTCTACAACTGGATTTCAGTTCAGTTCAGTTCAAGGTTTAGCTGTGGGTGTCTGCTTCTATTTCTACCAGCTGCTGGATGAAGAATATACGATGTCATATGAATTAGTCATCAATCTCATTATCAGGGGAGGGCATTTAAGGTACCCTCTCCTCTGTTGCTTAGATTGTTATTTGGTATCATCTTTGTAGCTCTCCAGACATTTCCCAAATGCCTGATTTCTCTTTAAACCTATAATGTCTCCTCTATCATATTATCTCTTATCTTGCTTTCTTTGACAACAGGGCTATTTCTATGCCTTCCAAATATAAATGGGATATTAGAGATCATTGTCTTCCAGCTCCTGCTTTCTTCCATTTCAATAGCTCATTGAAGGTTTTTCTAAATTGCAAGTGTATGACTTTTCTCTTTGATGATTAATATTGTAATGTAGAGTAGTATGACAACTAATGAATCATTTCATTATATTGATGGCATATGATAGCTTTACTACATGGGGCAATTCCAAACAAAAGTTATTGGTCTATTTGCAGCAAGTTATTGTTTAAATATATCCAATTCTTTTCAATGAATAATATGGTTAAGAGTTGAAGTTGCTTTGATTCTCCATTGACACATAATTATTATTTACTATTTATTATTATTTTATCATTTTATTCGCCATACAAATAATATGTCAAAGTATTTAGTTTTGCAGTTGAGTTTTATTTTCATGATTAATGATGCTAATCAACTTTTTATGTGATTCCATTTATTAGTCATATTTTTGCTTTGCTAGTGTTCATATCATTTTTAATGTGGTGATACTAAAGCAGTATCAGTGGATACAGTTGCACCTGAGAACATTACCTTGTGCTCCAAGTTGTTTTAAAGTGAAAAAAATAACCATTTCTAATTATCATTGTTGTCACATATATTATATATTTAAAAATTAAAAGGGTGAAAGTAGAAATCAGGTTATATTATAGGGAGCAAGAATCAATGGCTTTAAAAACTAACTAATCAAAGCCAGACAGTTATAGCCACAAAATATTCTGTATATTTAAATGTATGCATTACCAAAAGCTATTGTATACTTTGCAATATACAAATTGAGTCTGACAAATTTCAGGCTTCTGGTCATTTAATACATTGCTGCAAAATATCCCCTCAGAGCTGCTGCTAGGAAATCCTGATCCACTTATTAATCTACTCTACCTGCATCAAAGGTTTTGAAATTTTTGGGGGGGGATGTTTTTTGAGACAGGATTTCTCTTTATTGCTTTGGAGCCTATCCTGGAACTAGCTCTCATAGATCAGGCTGTTCTCTAACTTATACACATCTACCTGCCCCTGACTCCTAAGTACTGGGATTAAAGGCATGTGCCACTGCCTGGCTGAAAAAATTTAATACATACAAAATATCATAAAATATTGTATTATAGGTAATAACATTTTTGGAATCACCACTAAAATACAAAATTACTATATCATAATCAATATTCAATAGGATCAAATATTGGCATTAGTTTAGGCTTGTTCCCAAACAGCTTGTATAACATAATAATCTGATTATGTTAATCTGTGTTCTGCCACATGGCTAGTTATCTCTGTTCAGTACTGTGCATTCCACTTCCTCTGCATCTCCCTGATGAAGCCTGCCTCTCATCTTCCCAGAGTTCTTATCTCTTGCCTAGATACATACTGCTCAGACCTTTATTAAACCAAAAGAAGGTTCTTTGGCAGAGACACATCTTCACAGTGTACAGAGAGATTATTATACAACAAATCTCTTTAAAATAAAAGGAAAATGTTAAAAAAAATGACCCTTTCCACCAACCTGATCCATAACTAGGTGAGTGACCCTCTGCTCTTACCCAACTTGCATCCAAAGCCCCATTCACCCCATCTCTCTGGTGCTGCGCCCACATGGAGTAGACCTGCCCAGACAGGGAGGAACGCCCTGAGTCTGGAAACATCCCACTCTTCCTTCCCCTTCTACTGACCTGAACCCTATGGAGGCCTAGCTCCTTCAGAGTGAGGAGACTACTAGGAGAGGCAAGACCATCCAGAGCTGTGGACATTGAATCCCTGGCCCACACACACCACTGGGCCACAAGAGGAGATAGAGAGACTCCAACTGCACCCACTGGAAGAAGATATGGGAAGAAGACAGAATAAGAACTCACTCAACAACAAAAAATACCAATATGACACCACCAGAATCTAGGGACTCCACGCCAACAAGATCTGAAAAGCCCAACACAGAGCATGAAGAAGAGATGGACCTCAAAAATTATCTTGGCAAGATGATGGAGACCTTTAAAGAGGAAGCAAGAAAATCCTTTAAGGAAATAGAAGAAAAAGCAAGCCAAAAATTACATGAAATGGAGGAAAAGACAAATCAAAAAATTCAAGAAATAAACAAATCTCTTAAAGAATCTAAAGAAACCCCAGAAAAAACAACCAAACAAGTGAAGGAAGCTCTTGAAACAGTTCAAAGCATGAAAGCTGAAATAGAAACAATAAAGAAAATACAGAATGAGGCTATGCTGGAAATGGAAAGGCTGGATAAATGATCAGGAACTAAAGATGTGATTATAACTAATAGAATTCAAGAGATGGAAGAGAGAATTTCAGCTACTGAAGACTTGCTATAGGATATATATTCATCAGCCAAAGAAAACCTCAAGTCCAACAAATCCCTAACACAAATTATCCAGGAAATATGGGACACTGTGAAAAGACCAAACCTAAGAATAATAAGTATAGAAGAAGGTGAAGAAACTCTGCTCAAAGGAACAGAAAACATATTCAACAAAATCATAGAAGAAAACTTCCTCAACCTACAGAAGGATATGCCTATGAAAGTACAAGAAGCTTACAGAAAACCAAACAGATAATAATCCCCCAAACACATAATAATCAAAACACCAAATCTATAGAATAAAGAGAAAATATTAAGAGCAGCAAAGGAAAAATGCCAAATAACATATACAGGGAGACATATCAGAATCACACCTGACTTCTCAATGGAAACTCTGAAAGCCAGAAGGTCTGGGATAGATACACTGCAAGCACTAAGGGAACATGGATGTCAACCCAGACTGCTGTACCCAGCAAAACTTTCAATCACTATAGATGGAGAAAACAAAATATTCCATGACAAAAACAGATTTAAACAATATATATCCACAAATCCAGCACTACAGAAGGTTCTGGAAGGAAAACTCCAACCCAATGAACATAACTACACTCACAAAAACACAGGCAATAGATAATCTAATTTTACCAAACATAAAAAGAAACAGGAGGGTGAAATCCACACAAAATGACACCACCAAAAATAAATCCATAATAAACAAGAACCAACAAACAATGGACATTAATATCTGTAAATGTCAATGGTCTTAACTTACCCATAAAAAGATATAGGCTAACAGAATGGATATGAAGAAAGAATCCTTCCTTCTGATGTTTACAATAAGCACACCTCAACTTCAAAGAGAGGTGTTACCTCAGAGTAAAAGGATGGGAAAAGATTTTCCAATCAAATGGGCCCAAGCTGTTGTAGCAATCCTAATATCTAACACATTAGACTTCAAACTAAAATCAATCAAAAGGGATGAAGAAGGGCATTTCATACTCATCACAGGAAAAGTCCATCAAGATAAAGTCTCAATCCTGAACATCTATGCCCCAAATAGGAAGGCACCCACCCATATTTGTAAAAGAAACACCTTAAAGCTCAAACCACACATAAAACCACACACACTTATAGTAGGAGACTTCAACACCCCCTTACACCACTAGACAGAACCACCAGACAGAAGGTTAACAAAGAAACAAAGGATCTGACAGAAGTTATGACCAAATGGGTTTAACAGATATCAATAGAACATTCCATCCAAACACAAAAGGCTGTAACTTCTCTGTGCCACAAGGAACATTCTCTAAAATTGACCACATAGTTGGCAGCAAAGCAAACCTCCACACTTACAAAAGAATTGAAATAACCCCCTGTATCTTATCAGATCACCATGCATTAAAGCTAGAATTCAAAAGCAATACGAATTGCAGAAAACCTACATATTCTTGGAAAAAGAATAACACCCAATTGCACCATTCCTGGGTTGAGGAAGAAATAAAAAAAAAAGAAATTAAAGACTTCCTAGTATTTAATGAGAATGTAGACACAACATACCCAAAGTTATTGGACTCTGAAAGCATTGCTAAGAGAAAGTTCATAGCACTAAATGCCCACATGAAGAAACTGGAGAAAAGTCACATTAGAGATTTGACAGAACAATTGAAAGCCTTAGAGCAAAAAGAAGCAAACTCACCAAAGAGAAGTAGACACCAGGAAATAATCAATCTGAGGGCTGAAATTAATAAAATAGAAACTAGGAAAACAGCACAAATTATCAATGAAACAAAGAGTTGGTTCTTTGAGAAGATCAACAAGATAGACAAGCCTCTAGCCAAACTAACCAAAAGGCAGAGAGAGAGCATGCTAATTAACAAAATCAGAAACGAAAAGGGGGCTATAACAACCGACACTGTGGAAATCCAGAGAATCTTCAGGTCATACTTTGAAAACCTGTACTCCACAAAATTTGAAAATCTAAAGGAAATGGACAGTTTTCTGTATAGATATTACTTAACAAAATTAAACCAAGAACAGATAAGCAGTTTAAATCGACCTCTAATGAAATAGAAGCAGTCATCAAAAGACTCCCAACCAAAAAAAGCCCATGGCCACATGGCTTCACTGCAGAATTCTACCAGAAATTGGAACAAGAGCTAATTCTAGTACTTCTCAAAATTTCCCCACTATAGAAGCAGATGTGATATTGCCAAACTCTTTCTACAAGTCTACAATCACTTTGATACCCAAGACACACAAAGATATGACTAAGAAAGAGAACTACAGACCAATATCCCTCATAAACATCGATGCTAAAATACTCAATAACATATTGGTGAATCGAATCCAAGAACATATCAGAAAAATCATCCACCATGATAAAGTAGGCTTCATCCCAGGGATGCAAGGATGGTTCAACATATAAAAATCCATCAATGCAATCCACCATATAAACAAATTGAAAAAGAAAAACCACATGATCATCTCACTAGACACTGAAAAAGCATTTGACAAAATCCAACATCCTTTCATGATAAAGATCTTGGAGAGAACAGGAATAACAGGATCATATCTAAACATGATAAATGCAATATACACCCAACCAATAGCCAACATCAAACTAAATGGAGAGAAACTCAAAGCATTTCCTCTAAAATCACGAACAAGACAAGTCTGTCCCCTCTTTCCATATCTCTTCCATATTGTACTTGAAGTTCTAGCTAGAGCAACAAGACAAGAAAAGGGGATCAAAGGGATTCAAATTGGAAAGGAAGAAGTCAAACATTCACTATTTGCAGATGACATGATAGTCTACATTAGTGACCTGAAAAACTCTACCAGGGAACACATACAGCTGATAGACACCTTCAGCAAGGAAGCAGGATACAAAATTGACTCAAAAAATCAGTAGCCCTACTATATACAGATGATAAATCCAATGAGAAAGAAATCAGGGAAACTCACCTTTCACAATATCCACAAGCAAATGATAATATCTTGGGGTAACACTAACCAAAAAAGTAACAGACCTGTACAATATGAACTTTGAGGCTTTAAAGGAAGAAATTAAAGAAGATACCAGAAAATTGAAAGATCTCCCATACTCTTGGATAGGTAGAATTAACATAGTAAAAATGCCAATCTACAGATTGCCAAAAGCAAATCAACAGATTCAACACAATCCCCATCAAAATCCCAACACAGTTTTTCACAGACATTGAAAGAATAATACTCAATTTTATATGTAAAAATAAAAAACACAGGATAGCCAAATCAACTCTTTACAATAAAAGATCTTCTGGAGGCATCACCATCCCTGACTTCAAGCTCTATTATAGAGCCATAGTTCTGAAAACAGCTTGGTATTGGCACAAAAATAGACAGATAGACAAATGGGATTGAATTGAAAACCCTGATATTAACCCACACACCTACGAACAATTTATATTTGACAAAGGTGCTAAATCCATACAATGGAAAAAACATAGCATCTTCAACAAATGGTGCTGGCACAACTGGATTCAGACATGCAGAAGATTGCAGATAGATCCATACCTGTCACCATGCACAGAACTTAAGTGCAAATGGATCAAAGATCTCATCATAAATCCAGCCACACTGAATCTTCTAGAAGAGAAAGTGGGAATTGCCCTTGAACAAATTGGCACAGGAGCCCACTTCCTGAACATTACGACAGTAGCACAGACATTGAGGTCTGCAATTAATAAATGGGACCTCGTGAAACTGAGAAGCATCTTCAAGTCAAAGGACACAGTCGGTAAGACAAAACAACTGCCTACAGAATGGGAAAAGATCTTTACCCACCCCACATCTGACAGAGGGCTGATTTCCAAAATATATAAGGAGCTCAAGAAGCTAGCCACCAAAACACCAAAACAATGAAATTAAAAAGTGGGTTGCAGAACTAACTAGAGAATTCTCAACAGAGGAATCTGAAGTGACTAAAAGACACTTAAGAAAGTGCTCAACATCCTTTTGCCATCAGAGAAATGCAACTCAAAACAACTCTGAGATACTACCTCACACCTGTCAGAATGCTAAAATCAAAAATACCAATGACAATGTATGCTGGAGAGGATGTGGAGAAAAAGGAACACTCCTCCATTGCTGGTGGGAGTGCGAACTTGTAAGACCACTCTGGAAATCAGTATGGCGGTTGCTCAGAAAAATGGGAATCAGTCTACCTCAAGATCCAGCCATTCCTCTCTTGGGTATATACCCAAAAGTGCATGTTCCTACAACAAGGACATATGTTCAACCATGTTCGTAGCAGCATTGTTTGTAATAGCCAGAACCTGGAAGCAACCTAGATGCCCCTGAACTGAAGAATGGATAGAGAAAATGTGGTACATTTATACAATGGAGTACTACTCAGCATAAAAAAAAAAGCAATGGAATCTTGAAATTCCCAGGCAAATGGATGGAACTAGAAGAAACCATCCTGAGTGAGGTAACCCAGTCACAAAAAGACAAACATGGTATACACTCACTCATATATGAATTTTAGACATAGAGCAAAGGATTACTAGCCTATAATCTTTACCAAAGAAACTAGGAAACATGAAGGACTCTAAAGGATAAATGGACCCCAGGAATGGGAAGTGGCATGAACTCCTGAGCTAATTTGGAGCATGAGGTTAGGGGAGAGGATGCTGCCACAATAAGAGCACGAGAAGAGGAGTAGAGGAGAGGAAATATAGGAGCAGAAATATTGAGTTGGGGGAAGAATTGAGGAGAGAGAGCAAGATTAGAGATACCATATTAGAGGGAGCCATAATAGGTCCAAGAAGAGATCTGGAACCAGGGAGATCTCCAGAGACCTACAAGGATGACACGAGCTGACAATCCAGGTAATGGTGGAGAGGATAACCTAAACACCCTTCCCCTAAATTGAGATTGATGACTACTCTTTATGCTATCCTAGAGACCTCATCCAGTGGCTGAAGAAAGCACAGACAGACATCCACAGATATACACTGAGCTGAAATGTGGATTAGTTGAAGAGAGGGAGGAATGAAGATAGAAGGGGTCTGTACTAGGTTGGAGAAACCCACAAAAACAGTTGACCTGAACAAGGGAGATCACATTGACCCCAGATGATTTCTGGGAGGCCAGTACAAGACTGATCCAGACCCTTGAACATGGATGTCAATAAGGAGGCCTCTGAACTCCAGGGAGCCTTTGGTAGTGGATTAGTATTTTTCCCTGGTGTAAGAAGGGACTTTGATAGCCTCTGCCATGTGAAGGGATATACTGGACACATGGGGAAGGGCCCAGGCTCAGCACAGAAAGATTTGATGAACTTTGCACAGCCCCCATTGAGGGCCCTACCCTGCCTAGGGAGTAGTGGTTGGATGGGGTGGGGGGTTGGAGAGGGTAAGGGACTTACATGTGAAACAAGCTTGTTCCCTAACTTGAACTAATAAAAAAATTTTAAAAATGCCCTCCCATGATAATGAGATTGATGACTAACTTATATGCCATCCTACAGCCTTCATCCAGCAACTAGTAGATGTAGAAGAAAAAACCCACAGCTAAACCTTGAGCTTACCTAGAATCCAGTTGCAGAGAAGGAGGAATGATGAATAAAGGGGTCCAGACCAGGCTGGTGATACCCACAGAAGCAGCTGACCTGAACAATGGGTAGCTCTTGGTCCCCAGAGTGATAGCTGGGAAACCAGCATGGGACTGATCCAAACCCCCTGAATATGGGTGTCGTTGAGGAGACCTGGGAAGTCTATGGGACCTCTTTTTGTGTATCAGTACATATCCCTAGCATAGCAATGGACTTTGGGAGCCCATCCACATGGAGGGATACTCCCTGAGCCTAGACACAAGGGGGTGGGCCTAGGCCCTATTCCAAAGGATATGACAGACTCTGAAGACCCCCTACAGAAAGCCTCATCCTCCCTGGGGAGGAGAAAGGGTTGGTATATGTAGGGTGTTAGTTGGGAGAGCAGGCAAGGAGGGGAGTTTGAGGGGACTGGGATTGTCATGTAAAATAATTTTTCTGATTCAAATTAAAAAAATAAAAAAGAATTTATTTAAGCCAGATGAACAGAGAAGCAAGGATGAATTGAAACAAAGGAAAGCTAGAAAGATTTAGAATTTAGAAGAAAATAACAGGGCAAAAATTAGGCAAAAATTAAAGAACATGGCTTAAGCAGCATGGTTTTGAATTTATTCTGCAATCCCTCAGATAGAAAACTTTTAAGCATAGTTTTGGTTCTCTGCTGTCTTCTTCTTCTTCTTCTTTAAACTCTACAGGTGACCTTGAAGAGATAGACTCTCAGGCTACCATTGGGAATAAGGCAGGTAGCACAAAAATTAGATGGACTCCCCATGTGCCCAAGTGTCTGTGTGCATGTGTGTGCATACATACATATAAGGTGTGCATGTGTGTATGTGTGCATGCACACAAACATGCAGAATATGATATGTTTCATGAAAACATAGGCCAAAGAAGGGAAATGGCCATGCTGAGAGAACTCTGATTATCTACAGGAAATAAACCTCACACACACTTGACAGGGTCTTATCCTCAAAATTTAGTCAGATTCTTCCTGTGATAGGAAATTGCATTGCTATAGGTGAATAAGAAAAGTCCTCCAAGTTCTAAATTATGAAATGGATAAGCCTGTTTCCAACATAGAGCTCCAACATGAATCCCCAATGAAGTCTTCGTTCTATTATAACCACCCAATCCCCCGCAAAATATGTTTAAGATGAGCAACTAAAATTCATTTTTGAGGATTCATGGAGAGCAGAAGAGTGTGCAAATATGTGAGAAAGATATATCAGAATAAAGCACAAATGATGGCTTAAAATATGGCTCTTAGAAGACATGATAAATTCTATTGCAGGGTGCTTTGTAGAGTCTGTGTGCATGTTGATCTAGGTTCTGAGATCAAATTTTCAACTAGAAGCTTCTATTTGCATTTGTGGTGCTGGTGAACTGGAAAGTGTACTGAATTTGGAACTTGCACATAAATAAAAATATCTTCATGAACTTTAATCACTTCCCTTGTTCAAAAAAGCAAGGAGCAGCTTGTTAGGGATATGAAAAGATTCCCAGGGTTATCAGGATTATCACCAATTATTTCTCTTATAACATTTATTTATATCCTAATCACCTGATTTATATTTCTTAAGTATTAGTGATTATTGTTGGTGCAGAATGTGGAAAGTGGAGGCTGCTTTCAGGAATGTCTTTCATGTCACTGTCCAGATTGGAATAAATTGTCTTAAATGTCCTTATCTTTCTTTTTTGAGGCCATACCCTTAAAATTTTAATTTTAGTAACACATGACTTCCTGTTATCCAGGAAGAATTTCTCAGAAATCAGTTTCCTTATCACTTTACTAAAAGTGCTTAGCTTTTTCACATGTTTAGTGTGATTTACTTTTCATGAGAACATTTACCACATATGAAGTATCACTACATAAAAACTCATACAGACTTTTGCATAACTTATACCTACTGATAATTTGGTGTAGATATTGAGGCTAATTCCCCATAGCATACAAACAGAACCTGCTTAAATCAACTGACTTTAAAGTGCCTATGATTCATTATGGTATATGAAATGAGTTAGAATTAAATCAGTAAGAGACCATTTCAATGGTGGCCACAAGTACAGGTTATAATAACTCTGCTAATATAAACGATGCTGAATTAAATATGATATTCTAATAAGCAATGGAGTTAAACTCTACCACATGATTTATAATTCATGGGAACATTTATTGTATCACATTTTGTAAAATGTATAAGCTCTCTGACAAGAAAAATAGGAATAGATATACAAGAAACACTGCTACTATTTTCAAGGCACTTTATGGGGTATTAAAAATAGAAAGGGGGCATATTTTGTACCAGAAAATGGTTCTTTTGTAAATGTAATTTTATGAGATGTTTGTTAAATATATAGGATATTCAAGGCCTTGAGTGAGAAATATTCTACAATATTTTTCACTACTGACCATTTGTAGCTTTCTTAGTGTCTGCAGAAATGAAGTAAAAAGGGACATGGACACAAACATATCACTCCACAGAGCAACAAGGATATCAAAAGACTTGGTTCAAATTCATCTTAGGAATCTCTAAGAGCTTAGATTCTTACTTTTCTCTGTCGCCGACTTCTCACCATAGTCTTGTTATCAAAGTTAAAGGGAATATAAAACAAAATCACTGCAAATTCCACATACATGGTTTCATAAGATCAATATGGTGTTCCAGAGAGACATAAGAAAGCCACTAAGATGTGATGAAGGTAACTCACCAGGTATATGTTAGACAAAAAGTTGAGAATGGCTGTCAGAGAAGGAAGCCTGAAGATGATCAGAGAACATCAAAAAAGGTCTGTTCTCAGTTTTAAATAAGAACTACATTTTCTTTCCATGAAACAGGGCAACTCCCTACTCTTGCTTTCTTCCTAAAATGTAGTAAACATTATATTTTAAATACTCTGTAGAATTACCGAAACATTGGTGGCGCACACCTTTAATCCCAGCACTAGGGAAGCAGAGGCAGGCAGATCTCTGTGAGTTCGAGACTACCCTGGTCTACAAAAGATATTTGCAGGACAGCCTCCAAAGCCACAGAGAAGCCCTGTCTCAAAAAACCAAAATAAATAAATAGAAATAATGAAGCAACCTAAATGCTATACATTTATGAGCCACTTTTTTTTAGATGTTACAGTTTGATGTATGACAATCATTATTGTAATATATTACCTATACTATACAGTTCATTCCAAAGAAATGAAAACAGACTAGACAGAAGTTTGTTGAAATTCTCTCTCTCTCTCTCTCTCTCTCTCTCTCTCTCTCTCTCTCTCTCTCTCTCTCTCTCCAAAGCTGAAAATCTCTAGAATCAACACATTTGGAAAATTCCTGATGAATGCAAAAAGTTAAGATTTAAAAGTATAACCTGGTGGTTCTTGCAATAAACTATTTTAGAAATAAGTAGTCTGCTTAGATGTGGTGGGAAAAAATGCCAAATTGTTTGAAATCCTATGCTCCTTCTCAAAATCAGAGACAATTGAATTCATTCATGAATCAAAACACAACTGTCAGTTGGATTCTACTTAGTAATGACAGTCTAGCATTAGCAAAAATTAAAAGAACACAAATTTCTTTAACTTCCATATTCTCAAAGTGACTCTTTTAAACATTTATTTTGAAATTAGGCTTTCAGCCCAATTTAACTTCAGTTATTCATGTTGGTCAGAAAGAGTTAAGAATGTGACAAAGTATGGAATGAATGGAACAAGAAAACAACTGGGTAATGCTGAGCCATTGTCTTTCTAAACAATTGGGGTGTTTGATATTACGGACTCAAATAACGTAATAAAAATTAACAACACATTCATTGTCTAGAATGGCATAGTTTTCCTGATGAATAAGGAGTGCCTATTCAAATTGTCTCCGTGTTACTCATTCACATACCGGGTAACTCATCATACATGAACATAGAATTTTAGAAGGTAAATCATGAAAACAAGCTCAGTAAGCCAGCATAATTCTGCTTTTATGTCTTTGTTATAGAGATAAGGTATCAGGGAATTATAGAGACTGAATTTTGGAAAAGTTGTAAGTCATTAATTACCCAATTAATACAAGTTAGGCTGTTCGCAGTTCATTTCCCAAATTTGCTTTCATATGACATCTCTATATCAGATTTACTAAGATATCTACTCAAATATTATTCTAATATAATTTCATAAGTTAGTGGTAGCTTATGAGGACATTTCATATGTTATTGATATGCCCTGTGTGGATACAGATGAAAATCCAAAAACATAATAATCCGAGGAACACAAGTATACTTTTAAGATCCATTTCCCACTTGCTAGATTAATTTCAGCTTTGAGGAAAACAGCACAACTCATTTAGAATTTATAGAATGAGCTCTAACTGATGTGCCAAATATACTGAAATAGGCTTTGAAATGTCCAAGCATTTCTAAAATAAAACCTCTTTTATGGAAAAAAGATACATATAGAAACTGTGACAAGAGTAGAGAATGCTCCTGCACACATAATTTCTGCTATTACTAATATCTTAGAAACTCTTTGGCTCTATGCATTGAAGATCACTGGTGTTTTTCCTTGGCATCATTGAATATTTACTTTCATTGATAAATAATAATGTATATTTGCATATATTGATAAATAACAACTTTTAAATATCATATGTAAAGTTGCTATAAATATCTTTGCAAAGTTCTTTTTGTTGACCAATAATTTCAAAGTATATGGTCTAATATGTAGGAACACAATTCATGGATCCTCTGATAACATATGCTTAGCTTTGTAAGGAATTCTCACATTGCCTTCCAAAGCCTCTGATGGCATATTGAATTTCTACTAGTGTTGAATAATCTCCTGGCAACAGGCTTGTGCCATTGTAGTAGTGCATAGATCTTCCTCTTATTCATATAATCTCTTATTGATTCATGTAATCAAGGCCTGTTGATGTATGATTTCAAACTGCTTCTCATATGACATCTCCAAATTGCTAAGACATCTGTTCAAATATTTTCTGTATTTTTAAACTTGTTTTTTTATTGTTAGTTTATACAAATACTTTATATATTACTGATATGCCCTTCAATATACACATCTTTTCAAGAATTTTCTACCAAACTCTAGTGTTTAGTTTTTTTCTTAATAGCTACCTATACAGTACATAAGCTTCCATCTTTAATAAGGACCAATTTATTTTTATATGATTCATGCTTTTACTATTGCATACAAAATCTTATCAACATACTTAGCTTGGCTTATTTTTTCTTCTATAATATCTGCCTATCAATGCATATGGAATATCTCCTTATGTATTTAAAGACTCAATACCTTTCTTTGGCATGTAGCTGTCTAATATAGATCTTATAAATGTCTTATAAGAATTGAATCTAATTAAATACTTGTTTGAATTCTGGATTATTTTACTTAAGGCCATGTACACATAACATCATAAAGTATTACCCAAACCTTTTTGACTGCCTCTCACAAATTTGGATAATATTTATGAAACTCAAAAATTTTAGAATTTTTCTGAGAATCACTGAATTATGCCTAATTTAGAGCTATACCACTTGGATGTGAGTGTTGTTCTGGTGATGTATCAACTAGGGCTTGGAACCAACATGGCCATCTCTTCTCTGAGATTTTAACAGGAGTAGCTTCCTGTAATGGTCTTTCTCAAGTGCTAAAAGCTTTTTTGATGAGGGGTGGGAGCTACACCTATCTGTGTATATAAGGATACATACACAGAACAAAATTAGAAATTACACAGAATGCAATTAGAAATTATGTGTGTGGACCGCAAGTGGTGGCAAACGCCTTGAATCGCAGTACTCAAGAGGCAGAGGCAGGTGGATATCTTTGAGTTAGAGGCCAGCCTGGTCTACAGAGCAAGTTCCAGGACAGGATCCAAAGTCACAGAGAAGAACCCTATCTCAAAAACAAAAACAAAAACAAAACAAACAAAAAACAACAAAAGAAAATATCTTGCTTTAAGTAATTGGCAGTAATAGGTTATTTGTGAGAGACCACAGTTTTACCAGTTCAGGGTAATTGGCTAGGTTTATACTATCTGATATGAATTACCTCTGATTGAATGGGTCTTAAGTCTAATTAGAGGAGTGCTGGTTAGCCACAGATATAAGTGACAGTATTGTACCTTTTAGGATATCTTCCTGTTCTATCAATTGATGTGGTTTGTAGACATTATTACTAGATAGAGCTACTGACTGCTTTTCTCCCATGGCACCTTGCAAAGGTCCTTCATTGCTGTGAAAGTTGATTCCCAAGAGGGGGTGTCCAGATCAGGTCTAGATTGTTTTTCAAAGTCTAGTGTTTAAAGTGTGTAGTGTCTCTAGTAATAGGGTCTTACGTCCAACTATTTTACAGACAACCAATGGCATCAGCAACAGCCAACAACTCTCAAGGAGGTGCCCCAGCCCTAATACTAGAGATTTTGTTAGTCTATGGCTTTCAGGCACAATATTTTCTCACCAAGTTACATTACTTCATACACATACATATATACATACATACATAAACACAAACACAAACACACACATTACATATACACATTATGCAATTTTGAGTAAATATGAAATAACATAATTTCCTATAGTTTTCATATATCTTAGTGATAATCTATCTTCCTCTACCTCAAATATATCACTCAGTTTATCAATGCCTATAATTTTTTCCAGATATTTTTCTATTAGTTTTTAATGAGATTCCATTTGAATTTCTGTTTTAGACATTCATGTAGTGTTTATGTCCTTTAGCACACTCTATCGCTGTGTGACTCCATGATTTTGCAAAGAGTAATTTTTTGCAGGTGATAAAAGGAGAATTTTACCAATATTAATTAAATCTAGGTGATTTATATTATCAAGAAGCAATTGATATATTAAATGTTTTTCTGACTGCTTTACCAATTTCTAAAAGCAATGTGACTTCAACAATGACATAAGATTAATATGTTTCCCTTTTCAGAACTGTGGTATTTAATGTTGTCAGGTTGACACGATCTGAAATCATTGAAGTGACCAGCCTTCTGTCACATCTGTGAGGAGTTATATGGACTAGGTCAATTGATTTGGGATGATTCATTCTAACTATGGACAGTGCCATCGCAAAGGCTAGGAACCTTGTGTGAATAAAAAGGAAGTGATCAGAACACAAGATCATCATAACTTGTTTCTTAACTACGGATGCAATGTTTCCAGCCACCACCAGCTTCTGCCTTCATGCTATTATCTTTGGGATGGGTTGTATTCCCTTCAATTGTAAGTGAAAATAATCCATTCCTCCCTTCAATGTCACTGTGTCAGGTGTTCTTTCACAGCAATGAAACAAACAACTAACGAGAGTGACACAATTTTGTATTGTATTTTTATCTCTCTACTGCTAGATGTAATAATATGTATTGGAGAAGTCATCATTTTCTCATTTTAAGTACCCCTTTTATCCTTGATTATTTTTCTTTGGTAATTTGAATTTGTCCAGAACTATAAATAATGTTATAATACTTATATATAATATTCTTTCTTCACACTAGAATTAGTGGAGCATAACGTTCTTTTATTCCCTTAATAGCAGATAGTCTGTGATTTCATACTTAATACACTTGAATTCCTATAGTTACTTTTTTGGAAAATTTTAAGTATTTTTAACATTTTATTGCCTCTTTAGTCTCATTTCCACTTGCCCTGGTCTTTTGAGGATTTCTAGATTTTATTTGATATGATTTTTTGGTTATTAATGATTCTTCCGCATTACCTTTGTTTCTGAGTCCTGGCTTTGACTTTCAATTGTTTTCACTACAATAAACCATTTTTTATTGGTGCACCATTTGTATAGCAATAAAATACGAGGGCTACACTATAATTAGTAAATAAACACTTTGCTGAATCATGCTGAATCTTTTGTGGAAGCTGGAACTATAATCAGCTTCGGAGGGTTCTAACATTGATTGATGATCAGTGATTCTCTATTAAAATCCAGGCCTTTCATACATGACTAAACACTGAAGCACACAGCCTCCTTTGAATTTGTGAATCTAGTATAATATATTGAAATCAAAATAAATTATATTTTAATATCTCCTTTATGTACCAGGAAATAATTATTTTTCCTACTATATTGTTATTTATGTGTCAACAATGCTCAGAATTTGATGCAAGAAATTAATTACAGCATATTTATGTCATCCTTTCCTACTAACATGACTAAAAAGTAAGTTCAGACCAAACCTCATGGACATACATACCCTGCATACTACAGCAAACGTGCTTCATTATCAGAACACAGTCCACGAATGGAGTCCTGTAAGGAGAATTCTGAGTGCTTGTGAGATAACTCCAAGAAAACAAGAGACTTGTGACTTTAGTTTCTTCAAAACCATGAAATTGTTCTTTAAATATGATTTTGTGCCCCTCTCACTTACAGCAGATAGGAGTGAGTTTACTTCAGACAATTCATAATAGCTGGCTATTATTATTTGTTTATATGCCTTTACAGAATAACATCTTTTGCCAGATCTGGCTTGCCAGCCCACTACATGTAGCTTGTTGTTCTACACTTTAATTATGTGGCTCCACTTAACCCTCAAAGTATAAAAGGTATGATGATCTGAATAAAGTTAGTTTCTGCATGAAACTTTAGTTGCCATCATTATAGGCTCCATTCTCCAGTTCCTAAGGCTTCTAGAGCTGAAGTACTGTATCAGTAGAATTTTTGGTTATTCATGTATGTTAAATTCAATAGCACTTTTGATTAAAAAAACTATTTAATTTGTTCAGAAGTTGAAAAGGAAATAAGTACAATTAACAGGGATCTATTGAGACATAATTATTAATATATACAAGGACTGAATTTTGAACATTACACAGCAGATTTTTTTCTTTCTTTAGTTGTATTTCTTTTGAGACAGGGTTTATCTTTATAGCCCTGGCTGTCCTGAAACTAGTTCAATAGCCAAGGCTGGCCTCAAACTCAAAAAGATCCATCTGCTTCTGCTTTCTTATTGCTGACATTAAAGGAGTTAGACACAACCCCCTGGCTACATAATTGATTTAAAACATTTCTCCATTTATATTCATTATATTTTTCGACTTACTAAAAATTTAAGTATAATGGGTGATGATTTATAGGTCTCCCATTTAAACTATGTCTGTTATTGCTTGCAAAGTTTGTATATTTCTGCATAAATTTTCAATTCTTGAGTTAGCAGTCACCTATTTTCTTCATACACAGAATACATGATCCTATATTTGAAAGGATATAGATAACAGTTGGTGATCTTATGCAAAATGAGGTACAATTTAACACAATATTCCCTCCTCTAGGATATCAAATTTCTGGAATATTCCTGCAACATCCTCATAGTAGGAATAATCAAATATCACATACCTACAGGTGTTTCATAATGCATTCAGAAGTTGTATGGCCACATATTCTGTATGAACATATGCCTACACTACTGAAACAGGAATTTACCCCTTTCAATAATAGCAAACAGAAATCTTCCACCATCAACTTACCTATCAAATAATTTTTCATCAATAAATAAAAGAACTCCAGGTGTACTTTGCCAGGGTATTATTTCAAATGCCATTGAATGCAGGCAGCCACAATAATATTCTCTCTCTCTCTCTCTCTCTCTCTCTCTCTCTCTCTCTCTCTCTCTCTCTCTCTCATTCTCTCTCTCCCTTTCTCTCTCTCTCTATCTCTAGCTTTCTTGTTTTTTCACTCTCTGCCTGACTACATTTAACCAGCTCTTCTATTCAATAGCTGCTCATTTTATCTTCTCTGATGTTGAAAGTGCTTATCACTCTGCTCTTCTAGTAATGTTATTTAGCAACAATCCTGAAGGATATCTTGTGACTCTAAATTCCCTCTGTTCCCTCCCCTTTTCTTCCCCATTCTCTCCTTTTAGTCTCACATAAAAAACTGATTTCCCAGATTATTAATGTAGAGTCAACTTTAATTTACCTTACAACAAAACCTGTCACTTCTATATCAAGTGTATAAAGACATAATTAGGAAATTAAATATTGACTAACAATGACTTTTCATTCTACTTAAATTTAGCATTTTCCCTTTATTGATATTTCTTTTATTTTTCCATCAATTTCCTCCCTCTAAATCCTGCTTCCAAATTCCCTTTCCTCCTTCTGAACCCTCCAATTTTAAATCCTTGCTCTCTTTCTAATCCCATTGTTATTGTATGGGTATGTATGAGCATATACATGCGTTCTTAAGTGTAACATGCTTTGCCCATAAAATGTAACATGCATGTGAGTTTTCACTGCTATTTGTCATTGTATAACCAATTGATGTGTTCTCTTTGCAGAAGACTATTTCTCAGGTTCTCATCATCTCTCAGGTGCCTGTAGTTCTTTGTGAAGAGTTGAATTCCTGCGGGCTTTTCTCCATATACTTTTCTCCATGCCCATGTCTATTGGTGTCCAGAGATTCTTGGCTCCTTTCTTCAAGATATTTAAAGCTATCCTACTCCATTAATTCTTCCATATTCTCTAATGTTTTGTAGCAACTTCTTCCCCAGAGATGAAAAGATATCTCATCCTTTTTTCCCTAAATTGTGGCAATTTGTGTCTATTTCTCAAGGCTAAAATAAACACAATTAAAATGGGAATACTAACATTTCTTTATAACATACTTATATTGTAAAGCATGATAGAAGGGTATCTGGATATGAAATACCCTTCAAATGCCTAGAAAACTATACTCATAAGTGTATAGGATTCTTACTTTTCATCTTAAAGATTATTCCCTCTCAAGCTATATGGAATCCAGTTTGAGAGGAGATAAGATACCTAGATAATAGAGGATCTGTTAGTCAAAGAAAAAAAATAATGATAGGTATATGCCAAATAGTGTATTCATTTGTGTTCTATTTAATCATTTATCTATAGTGATAATATTCTTAGATCCTCTATTATGTATGAGGAAATATTCAACAAATATTTCACAAATAAATTCATAAGTGTATGGATTAACAGTAAAAAGCAAAAATGGTAATGACACAAAACTCCAGGAAACTTTAACAATATAGTTATCTGACTCTAAACAATACTTCAGAATTGTTTGATAGCACTCATGAATATCTTCCTAAATGAACAAGAGTCTGCTAATGCTTTTCCTGACAGAACTTATTAAATTTCATCTCAGATGCCCTTAGTTATGAAAGTATACAGAATAGATATGCTAACCAAATACTTAAAGATAATTAATCTTGAAATCACTTTAAGGCAGTTCTTTAGTCTACCTATAAGTTTATCTTCTTTAACAATAAATTGTCATAGTAAGGAGATGAATGTGCATCTATATTTTAACATAACTACATCTGTGAATAATATTTGAGGATATAGAAAATCTTAAATATTCATAAGTATTGATAGATACTTGGATTTTATGATAATCAATGCTAAGACCAATGATTCACAAAAAATAGATACAACCATATGGCAGAACTATATTTTTGGACATTTCAGATCCTGTTGGAAATTCTGATCTCATCCCAAAGCAAAATTAATTTAATTTTTAAAATGCAGCTCAATCCTGCAAATAAAATAATTATTTTAAAAATGAAACACTCAG
The DNA here is from genome assembly GCF_003668045.3 of Cricetulus griseus. Taxonomy (NCBI): domain Eukaryota; kingdom Metazoa; phylum Chordata; class Mammalia; order Rodentia; family Cricetidae; genus Cricetulus; species Cricetulus griseus. The sequence goes on along the minus strand of NW_023276806.1, from coordinate 240,640,960 downwards.
ACACAACACAAAGATAATTTGGCACCTGTCTGTAGAGAAAGGAAAATATAAAAATATTAGAAGACTTTATCATCTGTCTTTACTGTGGTTTTATAAGAGCAGAAAGTTTGCATACATTGTGAAAACAAAATATCTCACAGAATGCATCAGTCTCAAATCTGAGCCATAGTAATTCAGACATCTGTCAGTCACTGATGTTTTGTTGTACAGCATCCTGCACACTGAAGAGTAAATGCTTTATTGAAGAATGAATGCTGCAGTTAAATCACACAAGACAGCACAAGATTATCACAAATATGACTGAGAGTTAAAACTTGGTCATAGTTCATTCAGAATATTTTTATTGGATTCAATATTATTTTATTTTGAAAACTCTTATTTTACATACCAATCCCAGTTCCTTCTCCCACCTATCCTCCTGCTTACCCTACCTCCTCTCCACCCTACCTACCCATTTTCACCACAGAGATTTTGAGACCTCTCATGGGCTATTAACAAATTCTGTCACATCACTTGAGGCAAGACCAAGGCCCTCCATACCGTATCTAGGCTGAGCAAATCATCTTTCCACAGGGAATGGGCTCCAAAGAGCCAGTTCATGCACTGGGGATAAATACTGCTAGTGGCCCCATGAATTACCCAAGACACACAACTGTCACCCATATTCAGAGAGTCCAGTTTAGTCTTATGCAGGTTCCCCTGCTGTCAGTTCAGAGTCATTGGAGTCAGTGAGCTCCCACTTGCTTGGGTCAGCTGTTTCTGTGGGTTTCCCCAGTATGGTCTTGACCTCTTTGCTCATACTATCACTCCTCACTCCTTATAATTGGACTCCAGGATTTTGGTCTTGTGCTTAGCTGTGGATCTCTGCATGTGATTGTATCAGTTACTGATTGAAGGTTCTATGAAAACTACTAAGGTAGTTATCAATCTGATTACAGGGGAAGGGCAGTTAAGGTACCCTCTTCACTATTGCTTAGATTCTTAGCTGGTGTCATCCTTGAGGATTACTGGGAATTTCCCTAGTGCATTTCATATTTTGAGAATATAATACTCGGTTCTGTAAAGTTATCTGAGTTCAATACTCAGGTGAAGAAGCAGAATTCTATGGTACAGCTTTTTGTGCTATATGACCAATTTTATTTTTAATACTTATATTCTTAAAGAATTGTCATCATTTAGAGTACTTATTACAAATAGCTATGAGTCAAAAAGGCATAGACATACATAATTTATTTGATAAGAATTATTGGCTACCTAATATGTTCAAAACACAAATATGAATTATTCTTTATTGAATAAATGATCTACTGATAAATATGATTACAGAGAGCACATACATTGATTACTTTTAAGTGAGAAGAAAAAAACAGCAAAAAAGCATCAAGATTTTAAAATAATGCCGAGCAAATGTATTTTTCAATGGTACCTTAATTCTGAAAAGATTTTCATAAATTAAACACTCAGCATAATCTCTCATTATACATACAAGGTGAGGTTAATGCCTTGTGATTAGTGAGAGTATAGTCTCACAGTGTAATTATATGGACCTATCTTGGATAAATATTATGAGCTACAAACTGAGATCATGATTTCTATTAATTCCAGTCTATCCTATTTGCAAAGTCATTTCCAAATAGTCTATAAAACACATTTTTCTCTATAGTGCCTTATTTTTTAATAAAGATTTAAAATTTTAAATGCTAGCCATCCAAGACACTTCCATTTAATATATCAGTTTCATCACAGTCAACATTAATTCATCATTATTAGGAAACACATAGTAGGATCTGGAAAGGTGGCTCAGAAGTTAAGAGTACATGCTGCTCTGGGGAAGTCTCTGGTTTGGTTTCAAGCATCAACTTAGCATTTCAGTCTTCTGTAACTCAAATTCCATGGTATTAGGTGCCCTCTTCTGGCCTCTGTTGGCATCTAACATGCACATGATTAGTATATATATCAGACAAATACTTATATGCAATATATCATAATAAAAAAGACAAGTAACCATGTAACCTATGTGTCACAGACAGATTTAAAGACTATCACAAAATCCTATCATAAACACTTAAGATTCCCTTTTTGCTTGTAGATGGAATTTCTGTCCCACCAGGTCATTTACTCACAAATAAATACCCAGAGGCTTATATTAATTATAACTGTTTGGTCAATGCCTCAGGCTTTTTATTGCCTAGCCCTCTTGATTTTTCACCCATTTCTACTAAACTATGCATTGTCATGAGGCTGTGGCTTACCCATAATGCTCTGGCATGATACTCATTCTTCAGCTACATGGTGTCCCTCTGGCAGCTACTTTCAGTGCCCTTCTTCCCAGTGTTCCTCATCTGGCAGCCCCGCCTATACTTCCTGCCTGGCAACTGACCAATCAGCATTTATTCACCAACCAATAAGAGGAACATATATTCATAGCATAACAAAGGACCTTCCCCATCTTTGTTGAAGCTTACTTTTACACTCCTAACAATGGAAAATAAACATGCTGCCCCATTTTATGAGCAACCTTCAGGAAAACAGGTTGGGAGTAAAAGAAGTGATGGTTCCATGGATAAGAGCATTCACACCCACATAGGTGTATACAAGACCATCTAGACACATATCACACATACACACACACACAAATACATAAAAATAAATCTTTTCAAGAACAAAATAGTTCATTAACGCTATGAGGGAAAATATATTAGCCCGATTAGATAACATGCATATATTAACTTTTGTGATTATCTTATAAAATACTCACTAATGGTATAATTTCTATCAAATATCAAATCATATGGATTCCCCACATAGCATGTATAAAAATATCTATGAATAATTTATAACTAAAACATTACTTTATAACTAATAATTGAATTTATAAAATGCTTTTTAATCAGAAATATTTTAATGTTTTACTTTAAAAATTTTATACAATATATTTTGCTCATATTCTTTTCACCTCCAAGAACTCCTCCTAGATACTTGTCTCTTCCCGACCCAACCATCATACTTTATGATTTTTTTGATTTTTAATCTTTATTATAAACATAACCAGTAAAACACACACACACACACACACACACACACAAACACCAAAATAAATAAACAAACAAAACTTTCTAAAAGGTTATGATAACTCTTTCATTTTTGAAAAATGCAAAAAGAAATAGGATACTGCAGGTAATTTGCAAATTTATTGATAAGGACAAGCTACAATCTAGATATCGCTGTACCAAAATAATCTCCATATGAAAGCAGCAACTGGTCTGTAGGTTTCTGATATATATATATATATATATATATATATATATATATATATTCTAGACACCAGTGTAATTGTTAATATCCCAAATTATTAGCAGTCTCCAACAAAAGGTGGAGAAGATGGTCAAAGGGGTGTGATTGTGTGTGTGTGTGTGAGAGAGAGAAAAAAAGGCAGGGATGGGGGAGTAGTTTATATTCTTTGTTTTTCCATTACAGGTAGGGATTCAAGTGGCCCTGTCAAGTAAGTTATATAAATAGGAGAGAAATGAGTGCTGGAAGAAACCTCACAAAAATGTGTCACAAGGAACAGAATAAAAATGTCCTGTGCTGTCACCAAGGACAGGTTCACAGCATTTCAACTTAACTTATCTGCTTTCCCAACTCCCTTCAACAGGGCTCTTTAGAATAGAGGTTACATGTTCAATGTGTAAGTGTAAATCAAAAAGTATCTGAGCATAGCTCTGCATGCTTCTCTTTGTACATGAAACAGAAGCACATCCAAGGACACCTGATAACAAGGCTTTTCTTCTCTACTATCAGGCTACTCCAGTATCAAGTGATTTGCCTGCTTGATTATATAGATTTTGTATCTTAGCAGCAGGTATAAAGAATCAATGTGAAAAGGTCAGTGTGTCAAGGGAAGCTTTGCAAATCTTAGACCAATGGTGCAGGGATAGAAAATACTAAGAGACACTGACAAAAGGAAGCTAGTTAAGCTTTTTCTACAACACTTAGTCCCTGCTGCTGCATGTTAATTGCTGCCTTATTATTGTAGGACATTGCTACTTAGGCTCATGGCTAGCAATTCTGAATCTTTTCAATGCAGTAAGCTCCAGTCTCTTTCTATCCCACTTCAGTTGCTACTTAATCTACATTAGCTTGCACGTTAATTTGGAGGGCTCTTCTGAAGAAGTCTTCAGTATTTCCTATATATTAGATTTTATTCTTAATCAAGCATAAGACTCTAGAAGCAAAACTCAGTAGTCTTGGGCAAAAGATTAATTACCTTAGTCACAGATTCAATGTTCCTTCTAATTACCAGATAAAAATGAGAATGTATATCTGTCGGGATCTGAGCTGATTGAAATGATAGGCCAAGAAGCACTGGCATGTGGGATTAAAATGGGAATAATTGACAGGATAAGGGCAGCATGCAGGAGGAAGTTGTCCACTAATATGCAAGCATCAGCACTGCCATATTGCCTGCCTTTAGCCCGAAGATACATGAAAGCAGTATGGTGCAGACAAGTGCAGGATGTGCCTCTAAAAAGGCATCTATCAGGGAGAGCTGTGATGAAGGTTGGAAAAAGGAAAGGAAACAATGAATGAATGACCTCTGCCTGTCTCTGTTGGAGTGCTATGATTTCCCCATTTTGTGTTTCCCATTATACAAACCAAACAGGAAACCAAGTCCATCCAAACAAAGTATACAAGTATTAGAAAGGTGGATCAATGGATATCTTGTATGTTACAGAAGTATAAAGACAGGGGTTTCAGATCCCCAGAAACCACACAAATGTAGGCACTAGTCAGGATTACTGTAATCTCAGCACTTGGGAAGCAGAGATATGACGTACTTAGGGAAACTGGATAGGTAGACTAACTGGCTGGAATTTATGAGCTTGAGATTCAGTGAGAGATCCTGAAAAAAATAATAAAAGTAGAAGTAAATGCAGGAAATTACCAGTTGAATTTTGGGCGACCATACACATGCAAACCTAAACACACACACCACTACTAAAATTGCAAAAAAAAGAAAATGTGGTAATGTAGTTACAAGTGACATTTGAGGGACAGAGCTTTAAGGAAATGGAGAAACTAAATATGAACAGGAAACTTAAAAATTGTATGAAAGCATGATAACATCAAGACTAGATATCATTTCACAATTAATTTCACATTATGCTTGTTGTAAGAAGATATAACTATCCTCTGAATCAAGTAAGAGAAAGTATAGATCAATTCAACAAGAACAAATAAACAAACAAAATTTATGGTAAATAACCCTTGAAAGAATGGGAGCACAGAAAAGTAAGCCACTACTCCAGGGTCAAGACCTTGAAAAAAGGGAAATCCCACTGAAGAAAAGCTTGATACTATCAGCCAGTCTTAACTAACATGACACTGCCCATCTCTTTTGGTGAAAAGATGCTGAGATCATGAGTAGAAAGGTTGAGTAGGTAAGAGTATCTAAGCAGCCCTTTCCCAAATTTTAAGACTGGTAGAGGAAACCTAGAAGCCCAGAGATTTTGCACTGCCAATATGAATATACAAGAGCCCACAAGAGATGTTCAACACATGTCTCCTTTGATGTTTGTTCTTCATGTATGTTGAAATTAAAAAAATAATCCACACATGATTAAATATGAATTAATATGTGCTAAATGACTTTAAAGGTCTATTATATTAGGGAACTAAACTATTACACTTGGGATACCTGAAAGATAATACCCCTAGAATTCATGTGGAATTAAATAGAACAGCTTCCCAAACTCTTCCTTAATATACATTGAACCTAGTTTTCGAAATTGTGCAAATCTCTATGTTAAACATGTGCTGAAGGACAAGTTACAAACAGAAGCTACAGTTTCCACTAAGTCTCTAGAATGCATAAGGAGGTTACACACACTCGAAGGGACTGGTCAAGAAAAAAATTAAGACAAATACATGAAAATTGATGTTGACACTGAAATGATCAGATACTAGCATTAATGTAATTCAATTTATAAAATAGTAGGAAATATGCTAGATTTTAAATTATGTAAATAGTTAAATGACATTTACATAGAAAGGCACTAATTGAAATTGTGAAGAATTTGAAGTGATAGATTAGAGCATAGGTTGGCAAAGTATACCTTGAAGGTGCTTTGCTGACAAATTCAGTATGTCTAACAGTAATATATCACCATGCACAAAACTCAAGTTGAAAGGGATCAAAGACCTCAACATAAATCCATCCACACTGAACCTCATAGTAGAGAAAGTGGGAGATACATTCGAATGCGTAGACACAGGAGACTACTTCCTAAATAGAATAGCAGTAGCACAGACACTGAGAGCAACAATTAATAAATGGGATCTCCAGAAACTGAGAAGCTTCTGTAAAGCAAAGAATATGGTTAACAAGACAAAGGGAAGCCTGCAGAATGAAAAAGGTCTTTACCAATGCCACATCTGTCAGAGAGTTGAACTCCAAAATATACAAACAACAAAAGAAATTATTCATCAAGCTACCAAATAATTGAATTAAAATTGGAGTACAGGTCTAAACAAAGAATTCTCAACAGAACAATCTCAAATATTGGAAAGACACAAGGAAATGCTCACCATCCTTATTCATCAGAGAAATGCAAATCAAAACAACTCTGAGATTACATGTTACACCCATCAGAATGGCTAAAATAAAAACCACAATGGCAGCTTATGCTGGAGAGGATGCCTAGAAAGGGAACACTCCTTCATTAATGGTGGGAGTGCAAACTTCTACAGCTGCTGTGGAAATCAGTAAGGTGATTTCTCAGAACATTAGTATCAACCTAAACTCTGCAATACCACTTTTGGGCACATAGTCAAAGGAGGCACATTCACATCACAAGGACATTAGCTCAACTATTTTCATAGCAACATTATTCTTAATAGCCAGATGATGGAAACAATGTAGATGTTCCTCAACTGAAGAATGGTTAAAGAAAATGTCGTACATTTACACAATAGGGAAGTACTCAATATTAAGAAACAATGACATCTTGAAATTTGCAGACAGATGGAAAGAACTAGAAAAAAAATGCTGAGTGAGGTAACCCAGATGCAGAAAGACAAACATAATATGTACTCAGTCACAAGTGGATACCATACATATAGCAAAACATACCCAGTCAACATCCACAATCCCAGAGAAGCTAGAACCTTCTTCCAGAAACAGATGGAAGCAGATGCAGAAATCCACAACTAACCATTGGGTCAAACTCCTGAAATACAATCAGAAGTGAGGGAAGAGTAATAATATGAACAAAATACTCAAGACTATGATGGGGAAACACACAGAATCAGCTGATCTGAGCTAGAGACAGGTCACTGGCTGTGATCTGTCAAATTGGGAACTGGCATAAGACCAAGGCAGACTCCCTTAATATCAGTGACAATGGCACATCTGGGACAATATATGAGGCCATTGGGTCCAAAATCTATGGGTTCAACACTAATGAACTAACTGATTTAGCAGAGACCATTATATTTGGAGAGATACCTTGCTCAGTCTAGACACAGGAGTTTAGGGGATAGGAAGGTCCTGCCTCAATGAGATGTCAGGACAGACTTAGACTTCCTAGAGGAGGCTTAACCCTACCCAAGGAGCAGATTGGAGGTGGGGAAGTGGAGTGGGCCTGAGTAGGGGAGGGAAGGGGAACTGGGATATGAATGTAAAAAATAAATTAATAAAATATGTTGAAAAAATAACAGATGATTGGAATCCAACTAGCAGAAAATTTCAGGATGAAGAACCAAAGGATTTTAAAATTGAAATAGTAAAATAAAACACAGATCTGAGTGATAGCATAATCAGTGCGTATTTCAAAATGCATCATTGGGATGATATAGTATGTTTGCCAGTGTGAGAATACATGTTCCGTAGCATGTGTGTGGTAAGAGCACAACTTTTAGGAGTCACTTTTCTCTTCCCATTATGGATCTAGGGAATCAACTCAAGCTTGCTCAGCAAACACTATCTGCTAAGCCATTCTACTTGCCCCATATAAATGTTAAAGAATTTTTGAAGGAGATAGTCTTGCTGTCCTGAGTGAAATGATGGCTAGAAATTTTGAAAATGTAATATTTATTATGCTAAAGAGTAAAGAATTATCTTCTATGTCAGGCAGAAAAAAACAATAAAACAACAATATGCATAAAAAATAAGGTAAAGAGTTATTAATAGAACTTTCTGGGTCAGCTCTGCTCTAGTGGACCCTCTCCAGCAGGAAGGACCACCCAGAGTCTGGCCACATCTCAGTCTTGGTCCCGCCTCCTTCATCCACCTTCTGCTTGAGGTGACTCTGGACTCTCTCACCATAACTTGCTTGGAACTTGCTGGGTCTGCTCCAAGTGTAGTGGACCCATGTAGAGAGAAATCCTAATTAGAGGTACTGCTGACCACACCAGCTTGGACCTGGTCAGAGTTATGTAACAAGGGTTTAAGAAAGAGGTTGGCATGCATGAGGTTCTCTTTCATCTGGATGGGCTAATTGGGAAGCACTTCTGGGTCCCTCCTGGTTACTGACTGCCTTACGTGAGTACTTTTCCTCGATAAACTACCATTTATCAACCTATCTCTGACTCCAATTTGTAGTCATCTATAGACCTATGCTGGCATGACAGACTACCCAGATTATAGCCACACCTCAGTCTTGGACCCCCATCCACACCACCCTCCACCCTCTACCTGAGTCTTGGCACCCCTATGCCCTCTACTGAGTGAGGAGAACACCACGAGAGGCCAGATCATCCAGAGTTACCAACACTGAAGTCTTGACCCACCTACTCCAAAGGAGACTAGAGGAGAGAGAGACACGCCATCTGCATCCTCTAAAAGAATGGATGGGAAGACGACAGTATAAGAACATACTCAACAACAGAAAAACCAATATGATACCAGTAGAATCTAGGGACTCCACACCAGCAAGACAGGAAATTAATATCCCTCAATGTCAATGGTCTTAACATGCCTATAAAAAGACAATGTTTAACAGAATGGATACAAAGACAGAATCCATTCTTCTGCTGCATATAAGAAACACATCTCAACTTCAAAGACAAACTATACCACAGAATAAAGGGTTGGGAAAAGATTTTCCATTCAAATAGGCCCAAGAAACCAGCTGGTATAGCAATCCTAATATCTAACAAATTAGACTTCAAACTAAAATCAAAAGAGATGAAGAGGGTCATTTCATATTCATCACAAGAAAAGTCCATCAAGATGAAGTCTCAATTCTGAACAACTATGCCCCAAATATGAAGGCACTACGTTCATTAAAGAAATATTAGTAAAGCTCAAACCACACATAAAAACTCACACACTTATACTAGGAGACTTCAACACCACACTCAACATTAGGCAGGACCACCAGATGGAAACAAGAAGTTATGACCCAATTGGGTTTTACAGACAGCTATAGAACATTCAATCTAAACACAAAAGAATATACCTTCTTTTCAGCACCACATAGAATCTTCTCTAAAACCAACCACATACTCGGCAATAAAGAAAACCTCAACAGATAGAAAAAAATGGAAAAAACGTCCTGTATCTTATCTGATCCCCATGGCTTAAAATTATAATTCAGCAACAACACAAGTTCCAGAAAACCCTATAAACTCATGGAAATTAAAAAATGCTCAACTGCATCACTCCTGTGTAAATGAAGAAATAAAGAAAGAAATCAAACACTTCCTAGTTTTCAAATAAAATGAAGGCACAACATCCAAACCTATGAAACACTCTGAAAGCACTAAGAAGAAAGTTCACAGAACTAAGTGCCTTCATGAAGAAACTAGAGAATAGCCACATTAGAAGATTAATAGTACACATGAAAGCTCTAGAACAAAAAGAAGCAAACTCCCTTAGGAGGAGTAGACATACAGAAACAATCAAATTGAAGGCTGAAATCAATAAAGTAGGAACAAAGAAAACAATACAAAGAATCAGTGAAACAATGAAACAAAGAGCTGATTCTTTGAAAAAAATCAACAAGATAGACAAACATTTGCTCAACTTAACCAAAAGGCAGAGAGAGAGAACATGCAAATTGACAAAATCAGAAATGGAAAGGGGGACTTAAAACAGACACTGAAGAAATCCAGAGAATCATCAGGTCATACTTTGAAGACTTGTACTACACAAAATTCAAAAATTTTAAAGAAATGTACAATTTTCTGGATAGATATCACCTACCAAAATTAAATCAAGAATGCATAAGCAACTTAAATAGACCTATAAATCCTAGTAAAACAGAAGCAGTCATCAGAAGTCCCCCAAACAAAAAAAGCCCAGAGCCAGATGGTTTCACTTTAGAATTCTACCAGAAATGCAATGAAGAGCTAATATCAATGCTCCTCAAAGTGTTCCACACAACTGAAGCAGAAGGGCCATTGCCAAATTCTTTTTACTAGGCTAAAATTACCTTGGTACACAAGCCACACAAAGACAGAACTAAGAAAGTGAACTACAGATGTATCTCCCTCATGAACATTGATGCAGTAAATACTCAACAAAATACTGGCAAATAGAATCCAAGAACACTTCATGATCCATCATGATCAAGTAGACTTCGTCCCAGGGAAGTCAAAAATCCATCAATGTAATAAACCACAGAAACAAATTGAAAAAGAAATCCACATGATCATCTCACTAGATTCTGAAAAAGCCTTTAACAAAATCCAATACCTACCCCTTCATGATAAAGACCTTGGGGAGATCAGGAATAACAGAAATATACCTAAACATAATAAAAGCAATATGTAGCCAACCAACAGCTGACATCAAACTAAATGCAGAGAAAACAACAAGATTTCTCTAAAATCAGAAACAAGACAAGGGTACCCACTCTCTCCACATTGTTCAATATTGTTCAATGAAGTTCTAGCTAAAGCAATAAGACAACATAAAGGATATCAAGGGGATGCATTTTGGAAAGGAATAAGTCAAACTTTCACTATTTTCAGATGATGAGATAGTTTACAAAAGTGACAGGAAGAATTCTATCAGGGAACTTCTACAGCTTATAAACACCTTCAGCAAAGTGGCAGGATACAAGATTAACTAAAAAAAAAAAATCAGCAGCCCTACTATAAACAGATGATAAATGGGCTGCGAAAGAACTCAGAGAAACATTACCCTTTACAATTACCACAAACAACTTAAATTACCTTGGGTTAGCACTAACCAAACAAGTGAAAGACCTGTATAACAAGCAGTTGAGTCTTTAAAGAAAGAAATTAAAGAAGATGCCAGAAAATGGAAAGATCTCCTATGCTCTTGGATAGGTAGGATCAACATAGGAAAAATGGCAATCTTGTCAAAGCAATCTACATATTCAATGCAATCCTCATCAAAATCCCAACACAATTCTTCACAGACCTCGAAAGAACAATACTGAATTTTATATGGAAAAGAAAACAGGATAGCCAAAACAACCTTGTACAATAAAAGAACTTCTGGAGGCATCTCCATCCCTGACTTCAAGCTCTACTATAGAGCCATAGTCCAGAAAACAGCATAAAAATAGGTAGACCAATGGAACCGAATTGAAAACCCTGATATTAACCCACACACCTAGGAAAACCTGATTTTTGATAAAGAAGCTAAAGTTATACAATGGAAAAAAGAAAGCATTTTCAACAAATGGTGCTGGCATAACTGGGTGCTGAAATGTTGGAGACTGCAGATAGATCCATATCTATCACCATGCACAAAACGTAAGTTTAAATGGATCACAGATCTCAACATATATCTAACCACACTGAACCTCTTAGAAGAGAAAGTGGATGGTACCCTTGAACAAATTGGTACAAGAAACTGCTCCTGAACTGCATCATTAGCACAGGCACTGTTATCAACAATTAATAAATTGGACCTCCTGAAACTGAGAAGCTTCTGTAGGGCAAAGGACTACAGTCAACAAGACAAAATGCCATCCCACAGAATGGGAAAAGATATTCACCAACCCAACATCTGGCAGAGGGCTGATTTCCAAAAAATACAATAAACTCAATAAGCTAGCCTTGAAAACACCCAATGAAAACAATCCAATTAAAATGTGGGGTGCAGAACTAAAGAATTCTCAATAGAGGAATTTAAATGGCTGAAGACACTTGAGAAAGTGCATAACATCCTGAACCATCAGGGCATTGCAACTCAAAACAACTCTGAGATTCCATCTTACACAGACCAGAAAGGCTAAAATCAAAAACACCAATGACAGTCTATGCTGGAGAGGATGTGGAGAAAGAGAACACTCCTCCATTGCTGGTGGGAGTGCCAACTTGTATGACCACTTTGTAATTCAGGATAGCAGTTTCTCAGGAAAATGGAAATCAGTCAATCTCAGGATCCAGCAATTCCACTTTTGGGCATATACAATGCACATTCATACAACAAAGACATATGTTCAACTATTTTCATTGCAGCATTGTTTGTAATAGCCAGAACCTGGAAGCAACCTAGATGCCCCTCATCTGAAGAATGGATGAAGAAAATATTGTACATTTACACAATGGAGTACTATTCAGCAGAAGAAAAACAATGAAATTATAGAAATTTGCAGGCAAATGGATGGAAATGGAAGAAAACATTCTGAGTGAGGTAAGCCAATCACAGAAAGACAAGAATGGTGTGTACTCACTCATACATGAATATTAGATAGAGTAAAGGACTACCAGGCTGTAATCCACACCACCAGAGAAGTTAGGAAACAAGGAGGACCCAAAGAGAGAAACACATGTTCCCATATAGAAGGGAAAATTGACCAGACCCCTGAGCAAATTGGGAGCATGCTGCAGAGAGAGGAGGGACATCAGAAAAAGAGAAGGGGAGAAGAGTAGGGGACTGGGTGGAACAGAGCTGAGACAGAGAGGGCCTAGATGACAGAAAGAAAGGAGTTACCTTCATAGAGGGTGCCAGTATAGGTTTAGAGAGAGGTCTGGGACTAGGGAGATATTCAGAGATTCACAAAGATGACCCCAACTAAGAATGTAGACAGTGGTAGAGAGGCTGCCTCTGATAGCCTTACCCTATAATGAGATTTATGACTACCTTGATTGCCATCCTAGAGCCTTCATCCAGTAGCCGATAGAAGCAGAAGCAGGCACCCACAGCTAAACACTGAACCATGCTCCTGGAAACCAGTCATAGAGAAGGAGGAGGGCTGAGCAAAGGAGCCAAGACTGTGCTGGAGAAAGCCACTGAAACAGTTGACATGACATAGTGAGAGCACATAGACCCTAGTCAGAAAGCTGGGGAACCAGCATTGGACCGAACCAAGCCCTCTGAATATGGGTGCCAGCTAGTAGGCATTGGCTGTCTATGGGACTTCTAACAGTGGAGCCAGTGTTTATTCCTAGAGCTCAAATGGACTTTTGGATCCCATTCCCTATGGAGAGATCCTATTGGAGCCCAAATACATGGAGGAGGGCCTAGGTCTTCCCTCACATGATGTGATGGACTTTGATGATCCCCCATGAAGGCCTCAATGGAGAATGGCTCTATTAGATCCAGCTATATGGAATTTTCCTAATTACTGATTGATGGGGAAGGGCTCAGCCCACTTTAGGTGACCACTTCCCTGGGATGGTAGTCTAATGTTCCATAAGAAAGCATGATGTGCAAGCCGTGGGAATCAAGCCAGTAAGCAGCACCCCTCTATAACCTCAATATCACCCTTGGCTCCCAGGATACTGTCCTATTTGAGTTCCTGTCCTGATTTCCTCCAGTGTTGGACTATAATGCATAACTGTAAGTCAAATAAATCCTTTTCTCCCCAGTTTGATTTTGGTCATGGTGTCTTATCACAGCAATAGAAACCATAACTAATGAAGACAAGTAATTATGTACCATCCTGAGGCTCACATCACATACTTAAATGTTTTCTCATAGTTACTTATAAATCCAGTACAATTTTCTTTCATTAGGTTACTATACCATTAGATTTTAATGCATATCTATCTCCAAAACTCATTACTAATTAAGCAAATTCTTTCCAACAGTATCTAGAAAAAAAAAAACATTTATTTCATTTTAAAAGGCTCCGATGTTCTCAAGTTGTAAAGTCCTTGTGTACAGTATGTATTTTAGGAGACTGTCTCATTTATTTTGACTGTCTATATTTTATGATTGCTTGTGCAGCATTTTCAACTTTAAAATTAATGTCAATGAATCCTTCTGAAATGCCAGCTGCCATCACAGTTGAATCTTCAATAGACAAATTGCTCATATTTCATGTACTAGTTATTTCTCAAAAAAGCTTCATCAGAGTGGCATTATGCCTTGTCTTACAAGTATGTTGAATTCTTTTTTCTATCAAGTAAAAAAGAACACCTTGCTATCCATGGTTCTGGTTTCCTTGGTCTCTTCTGTTGCTTACTTCCTAAACACTTGAATAGTAATAACATAATTATGAAGTGGGATTTAATATAATCTATACTGGATTTCCAATTTTTTTACCACATTTCCCCCATTATATTCATCTGGTTCAAATCATTTCTATGTGCAGATTGATTTTTCCAGCCTGTATCTGGGTCATCAGCAGCCAGTCCCAATCTATCCCATTTATACTTATAACGAGAAACCTGGGATAGATAGAAAAGTTCATCACCACGCCAAAGTCAATGATAGGTACCCAAATAGCCATAATATACAAAGACTAGTTAACTGCAATTTCATGGTTCCAACAAGAAGAGGGAAAAGAACTGCCCATGCATTTTCACTATGGAGAAGCACAATAATGATTTGTAGTGGCAATGTTGGAGTTAAATTGAAAAGAAATACCTTTCTGGTAAGAGCAGAATGTAGGCACTAAGACAGGGATTGATGCCTCAAGAAACTTACCAGCTGAATGTGGTAGTACATGAAGTAATCCCATCATTTGGGAGACACAGACATATATTTTCCAGGAGGAAGAATGCAGCCTAGGCTTCATAATGAGGCCCAGGGTAACTGAGGTTATTGAGTGAAGCCCTTTCTCAAACTAGTAAACAAGTAAGCAAGAAAGAAAACAAAAACCATTGTAAAGATAAACTGATCTAATATGACCCGAGTAACGATAAGGACAAGAAAGGGCACTGGTGAAACCACAGGGTCAACTTGGTGAGAATTTACAATAAGTGTGTGCCAGAGTAGGTGTTTAACATTACTCCCTGGTTTTTATAAAATGTTTTCACTTCTGGATTTCTTAATAAAGTAGCCTAAAATTTTCTTTCACTATTAAGCATGAGGTTGTGGATTTCTACAGAAAGAATGGGAGTTACTCATGCTATATATTATGATCTAACTAGTCCAAAGTAATTTTACTAGAATTTATTTAAAGTTTAATAAGCTTCACTTATGATTTTATAGAGCAACTGAGACAAGGGAGAATTCCTGGAGCAAGAAATCAGTCATTGTTTGTTTGTTTGTTCCATGCCATGAAAGCCACACATGAAGTGGGCAGGGATTTGAGTGTAATTTACCTGAGTGCTCATTGCTCTCTATGGACAATTTCCATTTCCTGACTGAGTCCTGAAGGCATGCGGGCTGTGATTGTCTTATTTAGCATTTCTATTTCTGTTAGAAAACACCATGGCCAAAAGCAAATTGGAGTGAGGTTTGATTTATACTTCCAATGTACAACAGTACATTACTGGGGCAAGTCTGGAGAGGAGCTCGAGTCAGGATCACACAGGCAATAACTAAAGCAGAAGGCATGGAGGGATGTCACTTACAGTCTTTCTACTTATGGTCTTTTTTTTCTCACACAGGCTAGGACCACTGACCATGGAGTGGCGCCACCCACAGTGGGCTGGGCCTTTTCACATAAGTCATTAATCAAGAAAATGCCTGAAGGACATACTTACAGGCCAATCTGATGGAGGCAAATTTGTCAGTTGAGTTTTCCTGATAAATAAAACACTGATTGTCCAGTAACCAGACAGGAAGTATAGGCAGGGCTAGGAGACCAGGAGAAGGGTGGAGGAGAGGAGACAGAGAAAGGCTTTGAAGAGACACCATGCTGCCAAAGGAGTAACATGCAGGATTGCCAGTAAACCACAGCCTAGTGACAATACATAAATTAATAAAAATGGGTTAATAATTAAGACAGAGCTAGCCAATAAGAAGCTTGAGCCATTGAACAAACACTTTATACATAATATAAGTCTTTGTGTGTTTATTTGGGCAAAGTGGCTGTGGAACCAGGTGGGACAGAAACCTTCTTCTTCAGCTTCCTCTTCCCAGATGACCCCAGCTAGTGTTAATGTGACATAAAAGCTGACCAGCATAATGATCTATCTCAATTGTATTTTTTATTCCTTTACCATATAAAATGACAATATAAACATTTTAGGTAACAATTAAGTCTTTAATAATGAAAATGAGCTACCTATTAAATGGATAGCATTGGAATATCATATTTTCAAATGTCTATTAAATTATACGCATTTTACATTTTACTAAATTAGAATCATAATCATGCACATAATTTTGCTTGTATATTCGATACAAATTTCAAAATCATGGCTAATTTACAGAGATGCAGTAGTAATTTGAGTCACAACATAAGACTCTGGTTCAGGCTGTTTCACTGTATATTCTTGTTTACCACTCTCTAACTATATGACTTTGAGCACATTATATATATAGTGTGACATTGTGTTCAGAAATATGAAATGGGGATGGTAGCATATTATCTTAGAGGTCATTCAAGGAATTTAATGAATGAAATATATTGTAGCAGGGATTAATTTACATATATAGTGTATAAAGGATTAACAAAGCAACAGAATAATGTGTGTGTGTTTATGTATGTTTATGTGTCATTACCAATAAACTGAACACATACTAAAGTTACAAAAACTTTAACTATCTTTAGAGTCATTTAAGACCAAAGGTCAGCTGTGAAAATAAGGCACACTGATTCCTTTATGATATCTGGCATCAACAAAAGAGTCATTTAGTTTTGAAACTTGTATTATACTTAGTACTCTGTTATCATGTTTATGAAGTAGTATACAATAATTTGACCACATAGTAAATATTTGTGATTGTATTTGGGTATTTAAGTTTACTGCACCAGTATTTCTCTCCTGTGTAGCTGAGAGTGACCAGAGAGATTTAATCCTACGCCTCCTCCTTCCCAGTAGTTAGTTACAGGTACGTAAAACACCTCATTTTCAAATATATCACCAATCATAAATTTTAATAGTATTTAATAGATACTTAAGTATTAATAGATAATGTGATTTCTAATCATGAAAGTTACATTCAACTCAAATGAATGAATTTTTTTAAGTGTATCCTACCAAAAATTTCTAATCCTCCGGTTTTGACTGTTCTTACATTATTTTAAGTTTCATTCTTTCATGAATAAACAATTGTAATTCATATAAATAGCAAACATAATAATTTAAGTTACTTTAAATACTGGTTAATACATTTATTTGAGTGATTATTGATTAATTCTTCACTAAATTAATAAGTACTAAATATTTATGTTTTTCAAAATCTTAAAGTTTTCAGTTCTTTTTGTTATGAGTGTTCTCATCCATCAGGAGATTTAAAAAGACATTCTAGAGATCTAGAAGCCACGCTATTGCATAGAAATTTTCAGAAACCAAAGTATGAAGACTGTCTTTAATAAAAAAAAAATGAGGATGTACAAAGGTACTTTTCTCTATATCTGGTCTATATTTCAATTATATGTTGTTCATACATATGTGAACATACAGAATGTCTCTGGTACACAAACATAACAGAAAAGCCTCCTTTTAACAGTGCCTGTCCTGCTCATGAAGATGCTTCATGAACCTCTTTTTAGCTCACCAGTACAGATACTGACTTCATCTTAAAAGACTTGTACCTTAGCCGGTTCTCATTTCACTTCATGCCAGTAACCAGGTGTATTGTCCTGGAGTTTCATGACAGCTATCAGGATCCATTCAAGACTCATATAGCGATTTCTTCCCTGGTTTCAGATGAAAACTGTGATTGTGAATGAGATTAATTTTTCTACTTTAGTGCTAAATCCAATGATAAGCAAGATTAAGAGATAAGAGTAAATATGGGAAGAGATTGTAGAGGGAAAAATTTTAGCTCACAGAATTCTTTGCAATTTATGTTAGTATTAAACATTTTGTACTTTTTAAATCAAGTCTTGGGTAAATGTTATCAGCAGGATTCATGTTCACTACCAACTGGCTGTTCTATTCTCAGAGAACAAAGGCACAGCAGTGACTGTCACTGCTCCAAACTATTTTGTCAATATATAGTTGCTTTGGAATTTCTTACAACCTGGGTGTACTAAGAGGTTTTGCCTCACAAAATAGTAACCCACAAAACACACACTTTCATCTGCACTACATGAGGTAAATGATTACCAAAAGAAACTTGAGCACTTACCAGGAAAAACATTTTGTGCAACTTCCTTGCTAAACATTTGCAATATTAAAAATGCTTTACTGCCAGATGGTATTAGGAAAAAATATAAACCACCAATAAAGTTTACTTTCTATAGCTGTGAGAAGAGACAGTCACAATTTCTGGTTTAAGAATATAAAATCTAAGAGTACTTTATAAAATTTTAGTACAATGTGAAATCACGACCGTGGTACAGTGGTGGCATCATCACTGATTCAGATGAATAGAATACAGTACCAATATCATCTTCATGTGTATCCATCACTTTACTCATTTTTATCCCTCATATTTGAGAGAGGATGAAAGTAGCATGACGAGATATAAAGATAAAATGCATAATTACTGCACCATTATTTGCAATTTCTGAACAACATCAAACAATACAATAAATTTTCAGTGTCTCATAAGGAGTACTAAAGAGTAATAATCAACTTAATAAAATTGAGTAACTATTGTAATGTCTTTTCAAACATCTCTTTTATTTGAAACAGCGGTGCCAGCCTTAGAATAGTGATAAATGTAACCTATATCAAATACTTAAATATCATGAATAGCTGTCAGTTTTCAGAAAGAAAATGATAGTAAAACTACAAATGACTTAAAAGTCATGAAACCAGTACAGCTATATTCTGAATTGTGAACTCTTTCATTGTGTTGGATCTTGTTGTGACATGTTGTGTTGTGTTGTTTATGTTGTCTGATGAAGTCTGATATAGCCCTGACTGGCCTTGAATTTTCTCAATAAGTGAGGATGACCTTGATCTCCTAATCTTCCCACCTTCACCTCCCAAATTCTAGACTATAGACAAGATCATCCATTTCTGGCTGAGATCATGAAAATCGAGCAAAGATATTATGGCTAGAAAAAGCAACACAAAGAATTTTTAAAGGAAAATCTTTATTTTGGCCTCAAGAAGTATGCTATTAAATAAAAAAATTATCTACCTATATATTTACTACTCAATTGAAACAGTGAAAATAAAATGAAAGTAAATGATTATAAGTTTAAACACATATTTCACACATGTATGTATTATGCAGAAATGTAGAAAATATTTGAAATGATAATGCAATGATAGGAAAAATTGCATGAGTATTTTTCATACACTAACAGACTAAGTGATAGATTAATGAGTAAAAATCACAACCTATCATTAAAATTCCATCTGCATAATATTTATCAATTTTTATTTGTATATCTGTGTATATATGTGTGCAATATTACATCCATAATCTGTATGTAGAGGGTAGTGGACCACATGTACTAGTTAGTTTCTCTTTGCATAAGATGTTTGCTGACATTCAAATTTAGGTCCTCAGATTTGGCTTCCTTTACTTGCCCTTCTTTCATTTACTTATTTTCCTTTTTTCTTTCTCTCACATAATTCTTTTGCTCTCATTATTTTCTGCTCCTCTTCTCTTCCCTTTATTTTATTTTTCCTGAGATTGTTTTAAATATTTAATGACAACATTGAATCACCATTATGTAAAATGCCACCTACTTGGTTTTCTCTAGTTTTAAAATATATCCTTTCAGACACTGGCAGAGATCAACCAGAGCCCACCCAGTACAGCATTATGGTGAGTACATGATGGGAAAATGGGAGAGAGAGGGGGACTTATTCATGTGCTTGAGAGAAATTCCGAAAAGGGTGAGAAATCAGCTGAAATGGGTTGGTCTGCTTGTCACACAGGACGATGGTGATGTCCCTGCCTGGGATGCTGTCAAGGGCCATGTCTTGCTCCATAACGCTGACACAGTCATGATGGTCTGTGTTGATGCCATTGCTCCTATTACTACCAAGGGATCTGTGGTCACCCCATGTAAATATGTTGGTGTCAGAGGGATAGGCCCCCACAGGAACCAAGCATTCTAAGAGGCATGCTCTGCCACCTAGGTACATTAACAAGATATGGCCTGGGCCATGTCTGGGTCCATGGCCAAGCTGTAAACAGGGTCTGTGTTGATGCCTGTGTTGATGCCTGATGTTCCTGTTACCATGGAGAGTTATGTGAATGCCAGGGATCTAGGATGCCATCTGAGGCCATGTTGGTTGTTGAAGGTCATGCAGCTGGTAGGACCATGCCAATTTGAGTGAGCTACACTGCCAGCTGGGGCCTTGGTGACATCCCGTTCCAGGCTGTTGACAGGACCATGTCTGGGTCTGTGATCCAACTGCAGTCAGAGCCTGTGTTGATATCTGTGGCTGGTGTTGCCACCAAGAACCATGTGTACAGCGAGATTCTGGGCTACTACCTAAGGCCATGTTCATGTCCTAGGACCATGCCACTACCAGGGGTCATATAGATCTGAGCAGCCTGAGCTGCCACCTGGGACTATGATGTCATCCTGGCCTGGTCTGCTGCTGAGGGCCATATCTGGATCCATAGCCCTGCCACAGCGTTGATATGTGTTGATGTCCAGTGATCATAGGGCTGAAGAGTTTGCCCTGTACCCTATGACTGCAGTACTAGGAAGAGCTGACCCTGTCTCCCGCCAAAATAGCACTCAATAAAGTGGGCCCTTCACCTCACCTGGACAGCAAAGGAGAGCTGACCCTATTGGTGTGGGTACAGGTAAGCTGGCCCTGAAGGCATGAGACTGGGAGAGCTAGCCCCAATATCTGTCTCTCATGTAGTGGCACAGACAATGGAGAGATTCTCTTCACACCCCCTCACCACTAACTGTAGGTGGGAAAGCTGTTCCTGGGGTCACAATAGTGGGAGAGTGTTGGGAGCTGCAAAGTACCATGTCCAAAAGATGGCGCTGGTTTCCACCTTCCACCAGCCCTAGGTGAGTGCTCTCTGTGGTAAACAACTCCTAATTTGGTAAAGGTCATGTATCCTCTTAATTCTGCTTGGAGACAACCAATCCTGGCGCACCATGTAGGGTTAGGTAATTGGTAGATGTAGACTATATGAGGCCCGTCTTCCTCTACCCGGGGCCGCCATTTCACTGTAAATCAAGAAGTTCCCGATTAAACTGTGTTGAAGAAGATTCCTCAGTGTTGCGTCGTTCTTGCTGGTCAAGGGTGGACTCGACAGGAGAGCTGACCCTACTCCTCACTGAC
This sequence comes from Cricetulus griseus, assembly GCF_003668045.3. Taxonomy (NCBI): domain Eukaryota; kingdom Metazoa; phylum Chordata; class Mammalia; order Rodentia; family Cricetidae; genus Cricetulus; species Cricetulus griseus. The sequence continues at coordinate 240,619,471 of NW_023276806.1, read as the reverse complement.
TACAGTACTCAGGAGAACAGTCCTTGCACCTCACCTGGGCAGCACAATAGAGCTGATGGGTGGTTGACTGGAGTGGGGTGCTGGGGAGATGAGAGGTGTTAGAGAGTTGGGGGAGTGCAGGATGTAGGGGATGTGTGTGGAGATGATCTGGTCTCACCCATCATCAATCATATGATGGAGAGGGTAAGGGAAATATGCCCCTCCCCCATCCCTGCTTCAGCAGAGCTGATCCTGTTGGCTAGTGCACAGGTGAGTCAGCCCTGAGGGGGCTAGAGCAGAAGGGTGACCCACCCAGCACTCCCCATCATCTGCCATGTGAATTAGTTCAGAAGTCAATTCACATTAATCTTACGCATCCAAAACTTCAACTGCTCACTTTAGAAAAGTATAATTAAATTTACTAAATGAATTATAGCACATCTGTAAAAACAGTTCCATGAAGATCAGTGGAACTATCTGACCGTTAACAACTTGTTCACACCTCTGGAAATAGTATCCCTTTACATACCAAAAGAACTTTGCTCAATTACATACCTTGAGAAGATTCATCAGCTTTTCATTTCTCATCCCTAAATAATGTTGATCCAGGATCATTTCATCAGAACACCTCTCAAAATTATTGTCCACATGAACTGCCAGCACTTTGTCATTCATTATTTTGCTTAAAAATAATGTTTCATGAATGAATCTAAAACCCACAGGGCAAGTGTCATTGGTCTCTTCAGTCAGGTAATTCTGGAGCACTGCCCCTATTCATGCTTCATTCTTCTTGACCCAGCCTTTTTGCAAGACTCCTGGATAATTATAAAATTGGATGCCTATGGGTGATGGGGAATGTACTGTGTATGTTTATCTTATTGATTGTTAAATAAAATACTGTTTGGCCAATGAGACAGCAACTTAGACAGGACTAGGAGTCAAAGAGGATTCTGGGAAATGTAGTAGATAAGTGGTGATCTAGGCCGGAAGTGACATAGCAAGGAGACTCATATTTGAGCGAAGAGAAACAGAAAGGGTTCTTCTTTCCCCTTCGCCTCCTCCAGCAGCAGGATGTGATCCACAGGCAAGGAAGGACACCAATAAGGCGTCAGATAAGTCTTATAAAATATATATATGTATGATAATTGAGACTGAGCTAACAGATGAGAATCCTAGTCATTGGCCAAGCATCTTTGAACCTAATGCAAGTTTCTGTGTATTCATTTGGGCCCTAACTCAGGTGGGCTGCTGGCATAAAGCTCACACGTGGCAGTGGGGCTCAGGTAGCTTTTGGCAGAAATATTTATCATAACAAATGGGTGCCAAGGAAATTTTCAACTATAGTTAGTTAGGACTCTGTGAGTTCTTGAGAAAAGACAATGAAAATGCATTGGTTCCTTGGTCAAAATTCATTATATAATGGCTATTTTCTTTTTTCCTTGCTCCATAAGTATTAACAGAGCAAGAGTAGCATATAAAAGAGAGTAGTAGGCAGTACTAGTTCTCAGACTTTAGTTTTTGTTAAACCATAATCACACCAACTGGTATGATGCCAGAAACACAGATTATCAAGCACAAGCTACACATACTGAATAGTAAGCTCTTAAGATCTGGCTCTAAGTTCTGGTTTATATCATCACACAGGTCTTATTGGAGGGTATGATGCATGTAAAGTACAGGGTGTATGATTTGTGACCAAGGTGCCAGCCTTAGGTAACAGTAATTGGGTAATAGCATTCAGCCTGCTCTTCAGAACCATCCACACCTTTAGTGAATCAGGCAATCTTAGTTCCTGGATTTTCTCTTTTCACTATTCTGACTTATTTCCATTTTCCAATGTAATTTAATATTTCTTCAGCTCTGTTCCCTACATACCTTCAACCATTTCCACTGAGAAGGCCAGGTGTTTGTGGGTGTGCTTGCAGGTTTGTGTGTCTTCGGATGGGAGGGTATAAGTGTGTGGTGTTATAAGGATTTGTTGGGCCTAAAAAGGCCTGGACACAAGGCCTTGTGGAATTTCCTGAGCCTGGCTAGAGTTTGGCAACCTGACTCAGGAAACTGCCTCTGCCCAGCTACTGCTGGCATGGTGAGATATTATTGGCCCTTGTACTTCACCCCATCCTGAGGTCCCCACCCACTTTCTCAACTCTATATAAGTGCATGTCTGTTACTATAAAGAAAGACTCTGCTTAGTCAGGTCTCCAGGACTCAGTGGTTTCCTTTGGTGACAAGGAGGGGGTCTGAGTCTACACTCACTATCCTGCTCAGCCCCTGGAAGGGAACAGATGGACCAGCCCTGCCCATAGCCCTGAATTCTGAAGGCCCCTGATGCCTGAAGAGGAACCCCAGTACACTTTTTTCTTTCTCCCAGAAAGCCATATTAAAGCAGTATTCCCTGGTAGTCAAGCAAAATATAAGAATCACAAGTAAGTGATTGAATTATAGAATAATATAAACATGTTGTTGGAAAAATTAAGATTCCAACGTACTTCTAGATAATAAGTTTTATCTTCATATAAAAGATGCTTATCTATAAAAGTAAATACTGATATGAGATTGGAGATTTAGCTCACTAGTAGGAAACTTACCTAGGAAGCAGTAGCTCAGACTTAGCCCTTAGCAACACACACACACACACACACACACACTCACACACACACACACACACACACACACACACACACACACACTCACTCACACATACACACATGCCTGTACATTGTCTAAGTGTGTCTACCATCTGAACATCCCATGATGACGGCCTCTTTTTCAGGTCTTTGATGGTATCTGCAAAGATCCATTCTACACAATAAGGTGGCTTTCTCACTACAGAGAAATTTAGCATGGATAGTTCTTCAAGCTGTTACAGACACTAAACACTAACACTACTACAAAAATGCTTTTGATCTCTAAAGTAAGCAAAAGGACAGCCCTTCAGAGATGGCAACTCATTAACTCGAGAAACACATGAGATGACAAAATAAATGGGACTTTGAAAAGTGGTTGACCTACAATTTTAATGCAGAACAATTATTCTAGATTATCCAGATAGGGAGAAAACTGAGCAAGGAAAGAGTTTCAATTTCTTCTAGATAAACCATTATTGATTTTGCACCAGAAAACTGACTTACACAACTTATTCAGTAACTTTGATTTAAAAAATTGCATTTTTGTCACTAAATTTGAGAGAAATTTGTTACAAGACAATAGAAAACTAATACACCATGAATCTACAGATGTGTGTGTGCATGCATGCATATGGGGAGGACAGAGTAGCAACTCCAGTGTCATTCTTTTTCATTTTACACCTTATTTATTGAGACTGTGTCTCTCATTCAATTTTGCACCATTTTGGTTTGACTGCCTAAGCCAGAAAGCTGTCAGCAGACAACTATTTCCAACTTCCACTCACAATACACACATTGAATGTGGGATTACATGCTCACATCACCATCAACAGGCACAAGTTTTTATAAGGGTTTTGGGATTTGGAATACGGCCTTCTCACTTTCATAGCAGACATCCTTTCTCACTGATCTATTTCCCAAGTGCCCTTTCTATAATAATTTTCAATTTTATGTTTCAATGAATGTTCAAAAAATGGGTCTCTGCATCAGTATCTGTTTCTTGTGCCTTTTCTTGGGATCTTTTCCTTCCAATTGTTCATTTTGTTCTGTTCTTATTTTTGTTTTATCTTATTATATTTTATTTTGTCATCATTGCTTAGATGATTGTTTTCAAAGGAGAGGCAAAAAGAAAGGGGTGAATCTAAATAGGAGAGGAGAAGAGGAGGAACTGGGGGGGGGGTGGACCATAATCAGGATATACTGAACGATTAAAAAACAAAGCAAAACAAAACCCTGCATTTTCAATAAAATAATAACAACAACAATATAGAAATTAGCCATTTCTCAGAATAGGGCCTCATGGACTGTGGTTCAGCTTACTCTAGCATTGCCTAATATGTTACACCTTACATATTAGGTGTAATGATTTGTATGTACTAACAGTATATACTTACAGTAATGATTTCACCTAGGTTGGATTGTGTTAATATAAGTAGATATTAGCAACTCACAATATTTCCTTCTGGCTCAAATTTTTTCTTGTAGTTGATGCTGCCAGGGCATAGGCATTGTACCCTAAGAGCCATACTCATCTGTTTCCTTTAAGGGTATGCTTGATATTTTCTGTTTATAACTGAGATAAGTGAAAATATTTAATTAAAATCACTGTACACTTTTAGCAGTAATAAAAAAGAAAATATATATATACACAATTGAAATTTACTGATTTTTAGAACATTTTCTTATGCTGCTACATGTGTACTTTCCATTCCCATAATATTGCTATCTTGTCCACATTATATTATATTCCCTTTAAAATTGTTTTCTAGTATACATATAAGAAGTATCTTCAGTTTACTGACTTGGATCATGTCTTTTTTTCTTTTTATTTAAATGAGAAACAATATTCTTTTACATGTCAATCCCAGTTCCCTCTCCCTCCCTGCCTCTCCTGCCACTCACTGGCCCCCTATCCCATCACCTTTCTGCACCCCAGGGAGGGTGAGGACTTCCATGGGGTATCTTCAAAGTCTGTCATATAATTTGGAGCAGGGCCTAGACCCTCCCCATGTGTCTAGGCTGAGAGAGTATCCCTCTATGTGGAGTTGGGTCCCAAAATCCATTTGTGTAGTAGGGATAAATACTGATCCACTACCAGAGGTTCCATAGATTAACCAGACCTCCAATCTGACATCCTTGTTAATGAGGTCCGGAACAGTTCTATGCTGGTTTCCCAGTAATCAGTCTGGGGTCTGTGGGCTCCCATTTGTTCAGGTCAGCTGTTTCTGTGGTTTCTCCAGCTTGGTCTTGACCCATTTGCTCATCACTCCACCCTCTCTGCAAATGGATTCCAGAGTTCAGCTCAGTGTTTAGCTGTGGGTATCTGCTTCTGCTTCCATCAGCTACTGGATGAAGGCTCTAGGATAGCCTATAAGATAGTCATCAATATCATTATTGGGGAAAAGCTTTTAAAGTAGTCTCTCTACTATTGCTTAGATTGTTAGTTGGGGTCAACCTTGTAGATCTCTGGACATTTCCCTAGTGCCAGATTTCTCTTTAAACCTATAATGGCTCCCTCTATTATAGAATCTCTTTTATTGCTCTCCTCTATTCTTCCCCTGGCTCCATCTTCCTGCTCTCTCATGTCCTCTTCTTCCCTCCTCTTCTTCCCTTCTCTTTCTTCTAACTCCCTCTCCCCAACTCCATGCTCCCAATTAACTCAGGAATCCCTTGCCCCTTCTCTGGGGGTCCATGTATGTCTCTCTTAGGATCCTCCTTGTTTTCTAGCTTCTCTGGCAGTGTGAATTATAGGCTGTTAACCCTATATTCTAAGTCTAAAATCCATATATGAGTGAGTTCATATCTTAATTTCAAATTAATACTGACTATTACTACTGATTTAGCTAGCATTATTTAATACCACAGTCTCATCTCTATTTACAGTTTCATATCCATCAATTATAAATAATTATCCTATCATTCAACTTGACTTTCTACTCCTGAGAAAATCAAGAAATACATTTTAGGTGTCATTGTTGACTCAAATGCATATGGCATAAACACTTTTAATTATAGTAATTGATTTAATTTTACTTAACATAGTAAATGATATATAGATAAATACTATTATTTTTGAGATTATATCTTCACAATAGTTCTCCTTTCCTCTTTCTTCCTCCAGAGACTCTCATATACTGCCACCTCTTCTTTCCCTCAAATTTATGGCCTCTTTTTCACTAATGTTGTATTTTCAGATGTAATACATTTAAGAAAAAGTAAGCAGTATTTTTTTAGTTTTTTTCCATAGATATGTTAAATATCAAAAATAATGACATGAAATTGTAACAACTTAAGGGATTTTAATCATCTTCTTCTATGTCTCCCTGTAGAACTTCAGTTCAATTGTCTATATTTTTGTGGACATTATTAGAACCAACTTATATGAGACATCTTTTGAGAAACAGACTAGAATTTCATGAAGAAGTGGAAGCCTAACATATAGGTAGAATTTCACAATCTCTCCAATCTACAAGTATAAATTTATAGAACAACTGAAGGTCCTGGGGTGCACAGATATAATTGACCTAGAAAACAACTCTTGCTCTTACAACTCAGGACACTGTAGAAGAGGAGGTGCAAAGATTATAAGGTCCAGAGGATCAAAAATCCTTCTGTGAGTTTGTATCTCCTAGAAAAGACAGGGAAGCTTCAGCCATGGCACTTTAGCAATATGGGCACCTAAACCGGACCACTACAGTCATACCTGTAGATATGCCTCAAAGAAGGAACAAACCCCAACAGTATGAACTACAGAAAACCAAGGACTGTTGAAAGAGGGAGAAATAGTTTCCTTCAGAATTGAGTCATCTAACTGGTGATCTAATTCCTAGCCTTCAGCCATAAAATCATGCACATACAAGTTTGTGAACAGAATCAACAGATTGTATTTAAGTATTTATATGTTTATATATACATGCAACAATAACATTTAAAATGAGGCCATGACTTTATGAAGGTGCATGCATGTGGGTGGGGCAGAAGGAAGGAGGGTGAAGGGGAATGATGTAATTAGAATTTAATAAAAATAATGAACAAAATATTAATTGATATATTTTATTATGCATTGTTTCTGTTTATTTCTTTTGAGTGGAAAACTGGCAAGTGCGGCTTTAATAGTTTTCCAACTAAAATGAGCGAATTAAAGCTTCTCAGCCAAATTACAACTGGTTCACCTTTTCACAAACATCATATTTGTGATCATTTCTGGAAGTCTGAATTCATTTGGTATTCAATCCAATGGTACAAAGGTAATTCAAATAATATTTCCATTATATCTCAAATCACTCATCCCTTTAATAATCACTCCAAGTCATTCATGGCATATCCAATTTTCATATTACTAACAAGTCATGAAACTCATTTTTTTTCCTGTATCCAAACTTTGTGGTTGACTTTATATGCACAGGGTTTACAGTGATTTTTTTTCTCAGTTTTCCTGAACATGCAAAATTATGGTACCCTTAGTACTTACTTAGAAAATCTCTACTTCCATATGAAACCTGAACTTACTGTAAATCATGATGCAAACAAACTTGCAAGGTTGCCATGCAGAGCACAGCAGGAACTCAGGTAGATGGGATCTGATGCAGTCATGTGATCATCACTCTGCTGATGGGTTGAGGCTACTTCATTCTCCTTCTTTCTATGGGATTCTCAACCAATTTACTTTTATACTGGATTTCATTTCCACCTGCTTGTACACCAACATATCCTAAATTGCTATGAATGGATTTTTAATGCTCCATTAACACCAAAGTCTTCTGGAACCTATGGTAGGTGACAGTCTTAAATATTCTCAAAGATTAACTTCACTAAAAAATATTCTACACATTTAGCTTTAAAATTCATCTTATAAAACTTATCAATCTTATGATGGTAATAGATTGTACTTAAAATAATTTGTAGCAAGTAGCATCATAATTTATTTAAAGAGGTCCTCATTTGCCCAATAATATATAGACAAAATAGGTATTTGACAGATAACAGATCATATTTCCATTTGTTAGTAAAGCACAAGTTTTACTGTCAACATTGAAGTCTAATGTTAAAGTTAAGAAGCATGAAGAAAGCACATACTTATGCTAACTCTATTTACCTGTAACAATCAAACATCTTCTACTTCAATGAGTAATAGTTTCTATTCCCTACATTTTTGACATAGAATCTAACTTCTTTCATCTATTATAGCACCAGCAAGACACAAACATTTATAACTTAAATATCCTAAGAAATGTGTCAATGTCCCCTGCTTTCAAAAGGAATGACTTGATGTGATTTAATGACATAAGATAAGGAGTAGAGACCATTGAGCCAGAGTTATACGTTTGGATTTGAGTTTTGCTATGTGCAAAATCTGTAAAGTAAAATAAGCTAGTTAACAATTCTGTGTTCCAGTTTCCAATTTGCAAAATGGTTGAGCAAGAATATTAAATTTTAACAGATGGTTTGAGCTTGAGATGAATTCAAGCATGCAAAGTACATGTGAAACATACATTTATAATTTTACAGTCTATTTGTCACTTCTATTCCCATAGTGAACAATAATATAGTGGCTGTTGTTTTTCTAGTCATTAAGATGGAAAAACTTTGTAGATGACAGTGTCAAAATCTTAGAAGCCAAAAAAAAAAAAAAAAAAAAAAAAGAAGGTAGCTATAAAACGCTCTGAGGTTCACAGTGACAAAAGCAATACCAAAATTTATTTAGACTGAAGATTTTTAATCATTTCACTTGGAAGCAGTGTCAGGCAAAGGGGAAATAAAAAGAATTGTTAAACATGTAAGATTCAATTAAACTGAAAGTAGATGGGGAAAGCCCTAGCTCATTCCTTATTTTAATGGAATCACTTAGAATTTTTCTTCATTGATAATAGTGTTGGCTGTATGCTTTACATAAGGAACTTTTATTTTACTGAGGTTTGTTTCCTGAAGTCCTATTCTGTCTAGAACTTTTATCATAAAGGCCTGTTGCATTTTATCAAAGGCCTTTTCTGTTCCTATTGAAATGGTCATGTGACTTTCACATTTAAGTCCATTTATATAATTTACTTGTGTTGAATTACATATAAAAACATCATACCAGCATCTCCAACATAAACCAACTTGGTCAGTGTGGATAGTTCTTTGAATACAGCCCTGTATTCACCTTTCAAGAATTTTATTGAGGGTTTGAAGAACAGTTTAGGTCACTAGCTTGCTGATGTATCCCTAAATCTAAAAAGGACCAAATTTATTCACTGAGATTATAAAGGCCAGTGGCTATAGAGTAGTGGCAGCCATCAGGAAGGTTTGAAACAACTTACACCATAATAAAACCAGACACATGTAGCTGTATATAAGTATGAAATCCTAAAGATGCAGATATCTTACAGTCTTCCCCAGTTAGTACCCTGCAGTCTGGTGAGGAACCTGGATTAGGACTTTCACAGTAAGGTAATAACACCAAGACAGAAGATTTAAAGCTGTAGTCAGAGGCCCCTGCTTTCCATCCTATGATCCTTTACTCATATCAAGCTACAGAGAAATGTCAAGAGAACAAGTCAAGGCAGATGAGTTTAAGCATGAGCCCTAAGATAAGTTGCTCTGAAAACTAAGGAATTCTACAATACTTTTTAGTTTTCATTCTTTCAAAAAATGGTACAGGGAAGATAGAGGACTTTAGATGACGCACAGAATATAAATAGAAGAAAAGGTTTAAAAATAATTGCCATAGCTATGTTCAACAAAATATAAAAGCATTTTGCTCCTGAAGAAAGCATTCAAAATAAAACCAGAAACTAAAACAAGAACATACTTATTGGAAGTAGAACAAATGTCAGGGGAAAAGAAATCAGGACAGGTATTTGGGAAGACAGATGATTTTTTTCTCTAGAATAATCCCTTGAAATGTGTCTTTTTAGAGAAAGATGAGACCTCACCTAGAGCCAAACACTAATACATGTCTGACTGGACTACTAACAGACAGGCTAATTGAACATCTTCAACCCCTTTTCTCTCTTCCAAATCAAGACCACCAGTGTCACAACCAGCAGACTACCTGCAGCAGCTTCCCCTCCACTTGTCCTCACCTCCACAGGATCACACAGACTTTCTCCTCCAGTCTTCTCTTCTACTCATTGTTATTTCACAGTCACTAACTCCAGAAAGAACATCCTGGAAATCCAGCAGTCATGCCTACCATAGAAGCAAGTAGGCCAGTAAAGCAGTGAGGTAAACTTCAGAACTTCATTTTCCATCCTCTCTACTAAATCCAATCACCCATTCTCACCCTTGAATATAAGGCCACCTGGTGTGGTCTCTCCACCGCTCTATGCCCCATTCCCAGGGGACTCAACAGATCATGATAAAATAGTTTGTCTTCCTCCTTCTTGTGGAGATACCTCAGTGCCTCCCAGACCATTCCTATTCCTAAGTACCAGCTCCCAATACTGAGAAACACATTGCACCTGCAGTCCCTAGTGACCAGATCTACTAGAATCACATACCAGGTAACACAAAGCCTCCATGCCCTCCTGGGAGCCAGAGAGTACAACAAAATCAAGGCCAAAAAAACACACACACACCAAACAAACACAAGACAAAATATTAGTATCTGGAAATAAAATTATCCCAAACACAGATACCTAGATACCAGTGTAAAAACACAATAACAATCAGGACAACATTTTTACACTAGACCCTAGGAAACCTGCCATAATAAGTCCTGAGAATTGCAACACACCTGAAACACAGTACAAAGACCTCAAAATAACCTTTATAATTATGATAAAGTTCCTTAAAGAGGGAATGAATAATTTCCTTAAGGAAACCCACTGTAAATGGAGTTCTTAATTTGTCTAAGTAATAAAAACCCAGAGTCAGATATAGAGGAAAATGTTGAGAGATTAGAGAGAGGAAACCACCCCCAGAACTTACCTCCTTAGCATCTCAGCAAAGAGCTCTGAGTACCTGCTTCTCTATGCCTATATTCTGTTTCCTCCCAGCCACCTCACTTCCTGTCTATCTGTAGAGACACCCAGATGTCTATGATTAGTCAATGGCAGGTTCCATTCTCTGACCTTCAGACAGGCTTTATTTGTACAAGCAAGATATCAGAACACTAACAGTAAAGGGAAATCAATAAAACAGCATAAGAAATGAAAGTTGAAATAGAATTACTAAAGAAAACACAAAGGTGGATATATGGAAATGAAAAATTAACAACTGGTATAAGAATCTGAGAGACAAGCATCACTACCAGAATTTAAGAGATTAAAGTTATTAAGAACTCAATAGAAATAGATAGCTCAGTCAAGAAAAAATGTAAAACATATCCAGACATGAAACATCCAGGAAATCTGGGACACTATGAAAAGACTGCTGCTAAGAATAATAGGAATACACCAAGGAGAAAAAATACAAATCAAGAGGACAGAATATTAGCAACAAAACAAAAAAGAAAAATTTTCTTACCTAAAGACAGAGATGTCTACACAGGTACTAAAAGCTTACAAAGCACTAACCACATAAACTATCTTTGGCACATAATATCCAAAACATTAAATATGAGAACAAAGAAAAATATTAACTGTGCAAGGGTAGAAGTCCAGGTAACACAAAAATGCAGAGCTAATAACATAATACCTAAATTCTCAATGGAGAAATCTAAATGCTAGATGGGTCTGGGCAGTTGCTGCAAAAACTCTGTATTACACTTATAAACACACTGAAAGACAATAACCATGTGATATTCTCATTACATGCAGAAAATATATTTGACAAATCCCAACAACACTTCATGATAAAATTACTGTAGAGATTAGGGATACAAGAAACAGATATCAACATAATAAGGCAGTTTGCAGAAGGCCTATAGCCATCATCAACTTAAATGGGAAGAAAATTAAAAGCATGTCATGAAAATCAGGAACAAGACAAAGTCAACCCTCCTCATACTTATTCAATATTGTACTTGAAGCTTTAGCCAAAGCAATAATATAACTGAAGGATACCAAGGAGTTACAAACTAGATAGAAAGTAATGTTCTTTATGGAAAATGATATGAAATTATTTCTAAATGACCCTAGAATAACATCAAGAAATCCTATAGTTACTAAACTTTCATCAAATTACCAGGTACAAACCTAACTAAACCAAAAAAAAATCAGTATCCCTCCTATATATAAATGACAAGCAGACAGAAGAAATCAAGCAAACATCTTTCACAATAACCTAAATTTATATAGATTTAGATATAGATAAAACTTAAAGATACCGAATAAAGAAAGGGAAAAATCTTCCATTCTCATGGATCAGTAGTATAAATATAGCAAAAATGAACAGCCTACCAAAAGTAATCTACAGATTCAATGTAATCCCCCTCAAAATTTCAACAAAATTCTTCACATAACTTTAGAGGACAAATTTTATCTTCTATAGAAACAAATTTTCCAGTATAGCTAACAACATTCTTGGATGGTAAAAGTACTGCTGGATATATCACCATCCCTATTTTCAAATTGTACTGCAGTGTTATAGTAATAATAAGATCTTGGTATTGCCACAAAGGCAGACATATTTATCAGTGTAATCAAACTGAAGACACAGAGACAAATCTACATACCTATGGACATCTGAATCTTTATTAAAAAACTAGAATTCAACCCGGAAAAAATACAGCATCTCCTACAACTAGTGCTGGCCAAGCTGGATACATGTATGTACAAAAGTCCAAATAGATCCATAATATCACACTGAAGGAAAATCAACTCCAAAAGTATCAAAAACCTCTCTATATATAGACACACTGAACCCAATAGAAGAGAAAGTGGGGAATAGCCTTAAACCCATTGGTGTAGTAAAAGACTTTCTGAACAGAACACCTTTAAGGCTCTAAGATCATCAATTAATAAATTAGACCTCATGAAACTGAGAACTTATGCAAGTAAAAGGACCCCATCATTATGACAAAGAAGCAGGCTAAAGAAAAGGAAAAGACATTTGCCTACTACACATCTGGTAGATGGACAACATCCAAAATATATAAAGAACTAAAAAAGCTACATATCAAGAAAACAAATAACCAAGTTAAAAGATGAGGATACAGATAGAGAATTCCTGATAGAGGAATATCAAGTGGCTAAGAATCACTTAAAGGCATGTTCAACATTCTTAGTCATCAGGGAAATGTCAATTAAAACTACATTGAGACTTTATCTTATATCAGTCAGAACATCTAAGATCATTGAAACCAGTGACAACCTGGGCTACTGAGGATGTGGAATAGGAGAAATACTCCTTCATTGCTGCTGGGATTTAAAACTTGTACAACCTCTATGGAAAGCTCTATCTACAAGGTATGCTAGAACAATGTTGGCACAATATTTGTGGGAATAACCAACAAATATTTGATTTGACTTAAGGGCAAGTCCGTGAGATAAAACTACTTCAGCACTACTTCAATAAGTCTTGAAAAAAACCTGACTAGATAGCCCAGGGAAATAGGCTAGAACTAAATCCTACACTTTTATTATAAGCATGTAGCAATAAAACAACTTCTATTGGCATTCTGTCATACTCACTCATATAGATCTGTGTCCAGCTTATCCAAGAGGGAAGTTTCCTACTGCAGGAGACGGGAACAAATACAGTCAGACAGTATGCACAGAATGAGAGACTTTATAACACCAAGCCCTAAGTGACATGTCTCCACTAAGTCACTCCAATTAAGGATCAGTGATCCCTGCAGAAGAGGGGGAGAAAGAATGAAAGAATGTTAATGTCTAGAGGGGCAGGAGGACACAAAGGTAACAAGACTGTCTATATAACTGGAAGTGAACTACATATGAACTCACAGAAACTGAGGCATGTACACAAGGACTGCATGGTTCTCAAACACATAGGCTCCTAAACCTGAAAGAAATGGATATATGCACCGTTCCTAACCCTGAAGCAATCTACAACTGATGTCCACGTGCAAATTAAAGTTTAGTTTTATTCAAGGAATTCCCAATGGGTAGGTTACATGTCTGGTTGCAGATGGCCAGGAGAAAACAAACTCAATGACATCTGATGGGGAATGTACTGTGTATGTTTATCTTATAGATTGTTAAATAAAATACTGTTTGGCCAATGAGACAACAAGTTAGAAGGGACTAGGAGTCAAAGAGGATTCTGGGAAATGTAGTAGAGAAGTGATGATCCAGGCAGGAAGTTACATAGCAAGGAGACTCATATTTAAGCGAAGGAGAAACAGGAAGGGCCCTCTTTTCCCCTTTGCTCCTGCTCCAGCCACCCAATGTGTTCCACCGGCAAGGAGGGACACCAATAAGGTGTCTAATAAGATAAGTCTTATAAAATATATAGATTTATGATAATTAAGACTGAGCTAGCAGATGAGAAGTCCTAGTCATTGGCCAAGCAGCTTTGAACCTAATACAAGTTTCTGTGTATTCATTTGGCCCTAACTCAGGCGGACGGCTGCCGTAAAGCTCACCTGTGGCATTGAGGTTCCTTCTCTCACAATGTCCTAATAGGACTTGTCATTTTTTTATTAGCAAAACTTCGTTTTATCTTATATGTTTACTATATATCATATAGTTTTATTACATAAACACATACAATATTTTTCTCTATTTTATGTTATGGACCCTTTCTTTATATACTATGATCTCCATTTTAGTGTTTTTATGGGATTCCTATATGAGAAGGGTTGGGTATCTCCATCTAAATGTGTTTCTTCTGCCGTTAAGGGGATTCTATTTATTCCCTTTGTTTGTTTTATTTGTCTTAATCTGCTAAAGTACATTTTGTTTTATCTTATTATATTTCATTTTATAATTGTAACTAAGAAAACTGTTTTCTAATGTCAGACAGAAAATGGGTGGATCCAGATGGCAGGTGAGGTGGGGAGAAGCTTGGAGAAGGGGAGGTAGTGTAAACCTTAAAGCAGATATAATATGGGAACAGGCATCTTGGACCAATCATCTCTTCTTAGATTTTTGTTTTATTTTCCCCATCTACTATACTCACAGACACTGAAGAATAAGACTCATTTTGAGTTTCCTCAGAACTGCCTTAGAATTAAGGGTTGGGTCAAAACATAATATTTAACCAATGTTTTGATTAATGTCAAATGTCAAAATGTAGCTAAAATAGATATTGTTAGCAGTTACTGTGGCCATTGATTAATAAACCTGACTGTGTTGTTCTTAAGCCTTTGGTATTATTTTGCAGCTGAAATATGGAAGAGTTGGGCATTCAGGGCATGAATAGTTCAGCATGATCCAGGCAATGATGCACATATTTAATAGTCGATCCTTGTATTAATTAATAAAGAGTAACTGAGAGAAATGCAGAGTGATGAAACTGGCACATGACGTGTCATAAGGGAACAATGATTCTATGAGGAACTGGGAAAGGGCCCACTTATTTGAGGTTCTGTACAAGATGACTTATTTCTGTGTCCTGAAATCTTTAATGAACATGAAATTAAAGATAATGGACCAATTTTTTTTGTAATGGAGGCTTTCAAGAACATCTGGTTCCTGCTGAGAAATCACTTCTTTTTGTTGACTATATCAGCATCATTGGAGAGAAATGTCTTGCATTTTATTGGGATAATAATAGAAAAATTATCTGGAGTGCAAAATTCTACATATTGGAAACTATATCTTGTGAAGATTCAAATCCACTTAAAAAGGAAAGCATAGGCTGAAGTGGTTTCTTGAAAACAACTGTCTAAAGAAATGTTTTCCAGGGTAAGGTTGAGAGGCTGAAATAACTGCTGTCCAGGGTGCCACACTACATTGTCAACTGGCGGTGGAACTAGGCAATATCATCAAATCATAATTGATTTTGCAGCCTTGGAAAAAAATGGATTGAAGTTTACCTACTTAGCTTTTTTATTGTCAACTGGATACTGAAAAGAGCAACCTCAGTTGAGGAACTGTCACCATCAGATTGCATATAGGCAGATCTGTAGGGCCATTTCTTGATTAATTATTGATGTGAGGGGTCCCAGAACACTGGGATTGGTGCTGCTTCTTGGCAGGTGGTTCTCAATGGTATGAGAAAGCAAATTTACAAGCCATGGGGAGCAAGTTGACAAGCAGCATTCCTTCTGTGGTTCTACCTCTAGGTTGCCATTTGAACTCCATGCCCTGATTTGCCTTCATGATGGACTGTAAGCTGGAAAAATTTACAAACCTGTACACTGTATATTTCTTTTGATCAGTGCTGTAGCAAAGCAATAAAAAGCAAGCAGGACAGTTGTTCATGAAATCTTGCACAATGACTTCAGAGAGCAGCTGAAGCTAAGCAGTACAGGTTGGTGTCAGAATCCCAGCAAGGAGATGACAGGAAAGTAATTTCCCCAAATGATGTGACAGACTTTGATGATCCCACATAGGAGGCCTCACTCTCTCTGAGGAGTGGGTGGGGGTGGAATGGGGAAATGGTAGGGGTAGTAGGAGAACAGGAGAAGGGGGAAATGGGATTGGTATGCAACATAAGATTGTTTTTAATTTTAATTAAAAAAACTGAGACAACAACACTCATTAATTTAAAGCTGAGACCTTATAGGCTGAACTCAGAGGTGGTGATTTTCTTAACGGTCTAGACATGACCACAGAAGGACAGGGGAAGATGGATACTGGGGAAATGACTAGTAGGTAATGTGCTTTTGTATCTAGTAAATATTAGGATCTGAATTTGGTCCCCAGAATTTTATGTTAAAAAAGCATGTTTTTAAAAAAAGATAGCTGGGATTAATGACCATCAACCCAATGCTGGGGAAATGAAGGCAGACAGTTTTCCTAAGGCTTGTTATTTAGGTTAGGTTTGGTGAAGTCTAGGCAAGTAAATTTTTTTAAAGTGAGGTAAATGGCACATGGCACCAGAGAAACAATATTTAAGGTTATCTTTGGCCTCCACATTTTGACACCTGCATACTCATAAAGAGAAACAATAAGAAATATTTTATATTTTCACAGAAAGTTGGCCACATTGTTTGGCCAGAACTCAAGTTTTTCTTGCCAGCCTCACAATTTCATCAGATGTGCCTGCACAGGATGTCAGGATTGTGTTGTAATCAACATCCGATATCCCTCATAAACATCTGATGTCCATCCCAGGACATGAACTGCAGGTAAAGGGAATCTTTGGACCTGTAGTAGAGTATATGACTGGCTTTCTGGTACAGTATGATATCATCTTCTATTGGTTGCATGACAAAGGTGAAAGATAAGGGCTTCTAAATGCTTCAGAAATCAACCAAGATGATATAGATGCAAGAATGAGGAATTAAAAAGATGCAGCTACCCCTCCATTTCCTCTCTTCCTAAAATGAGATTGATGACTACTCTTTATGCCATCCTAGAGCCCTCATCCAGTGACTGATGGAAACAGAGACAGACATCCACAGATATACACTGAGCTGAAATCTGGAATATAGTTGAAGAGAGGGAGGAATGAAGAGCGAAGGGGTCTGTACCAGGTTGGAGAATCCCACAGGAACAGTTGGCCTGAACAAGGGAGAGCACACCAACTCCAGGTGCTGTCTGGGAGGCCAGTACAAGACTGATCCAGACCCCTGAACATGGATGTCAATAAGGAGGCCTCTGCACTCCAGGGAGCCTCTGGTAGTGGATTAGTATTTTTCCCTGGTGCAAGAAGGGACTTTGAGAACCCATCCCACATGAAGGGATACACTCGGGGCCTGGACACATGGGGAAGGGCTCAGGCCCAGCACAGAAGATTTGGTGGACACTGCAAAGCCCCCGTTGAGGGCCCTACCCTGTCTGGGGAGAGGTGGGTAGATGGGTGGGGTAGGTTTGGGGTAGGGGGAGGGAGGTGAGGGCAGGGAGAGGGAGAAGGGACTTACATGTGAAACAAGATTGTCCCCTAACTTATTCTAATTTTTTTTTAAAAAAAGATGCAGCTAGTCTAGAACTCTCACATCTGAGCAGTATAAAAAAAGTGCTAAACTAAGTTAATGTGAATTTTGAAATCATAAACTGAATAATCATAAATAAAGGAGATTAACGATTTATACCTCAAATATCCTATAGGTGGTAGGATGAATACAGGTTCAAGGCCAGTCTGAGCTACAAAGTTTAAAAATAAAACAAAATAGAAAATGAAAAGTGAACTGTGGAACCCTTGTGTTTAAATGGTTTACCTGAATCTCAGTAGATAGGCTAAGCCCATTTTTAAACAATCTACAATAAGTAAAATATCCAGCAGTCTCTTGGAAAGAGGAAAAAGATTATTGCAAAACTTTGTGTATGTTCAACATCTCACTAACAAGAAGATGTCAATAAATACTTCTGATTTTCTAAATAAAAATTACTTCATATCTAGCATATTTCAACCATGACAAAATTGAGAATTTCTTACTGATGTCAAACTACCATGGGGAAATAGTATTTTTCAGGATTAAAAACTTGAGCTTTTACTAGACTTTTCACAGGAAGTGATGAGAATATGTCCTGAAGCAATATGCCTAAGTAGGAGGCAACAACCAAATAAACGATACTAGACACTCACCCAAGAGAAAAGACAGAATACTCCAAAATGGAGTTAAAGTGGTATACAAATTGGGAACTCTATATAAGGCATACTAAATTGGTACGATAAAAATCTGTTTACAGGACAGCAGTGCCATGACCTTAAATAGTGGAAATTGTTCTTTCCCTAGCAAGTGAATCTATAAGGAGTAAACACACACACACACACACACACACACACACACACACACACACACACACACACTATACATTGTGAAGAAGCAAACAGCTCTAACATATTAACAAAGAATGCCCTATGCTGTCAGTCATGCAACATTAACATGGGAGAAAAGATCATCAAGTTGATTTTACAAAAAGCTTTTACAGAGTAATGAAGACTAAACTGAAGTGAATAAGGAAGTCACTCACACCATTTCCAACTGACCTTATGAAAATTGTAATGGAATTCTGTCAGAAGTAATTGATGAGAATTAGTAATAAATATGAAGGAACTAAGCAGGTAAAAGCTAATGTATAACTATTATTTGAGTGATATGATTAGAAGATGGTTATTGCACAAAGATAGGCTTTCTACTCCCTGCCCCACCAAAAAAAAAAAAAAAACAATGGCACAGGTATATTTATAGTAGTACTATGAATCAATTTCATTAACTAAATTGACTAAATATAATGAAGAATGGAGCAAAGCAGCAAAGGTGTGGAGCTATAGAAAACAACCCACCCTCCCTTATCATACAGGAGGTGATACATAATGTCAAAGCTTCCAAGTGCAGAGCTATCATTTTTTTCATATATTTAGAAGTGTAGAGTTAATAAAAAGAAACAGGAAAATGGTTACAAATGATTATACTTTCATAAAATGAAAAGAATTATAAAAAGGAATGATAAAATTATTACATTATAACATGAATCATGAGTGTATTTGGGGTCATAAAACCATATGAATGATGAATTATTAACAAACCCAGGAAAAGTAAATATATGTATATATTTAACCTTTATAAAATATATATATATATATATATATATATTATATTCATTAAGTGATTTTTCACATTCCTAGAGAATAACAATTAAAAAGAGATGTGACAAAGATGCTTTTATTCTTACTTAATCATATGTGTTTTGCAGAGCTGCTAACCCACAGAACTGGTTTACACCATCTGGATTGCTAATGTAGTAAATTTGGTTTCTACTGACATTGTATGGGTTACTGGGTTAAAAAGAGTAAGACTTTAATGCATTTCAGGGAATAGCCCCACCCCATCCAAAATTAAAACACAGAAACTATGAAAGAAGACAACCACAGACTTAGGGGTTTAGATTTCTTTTTTATTGGTTGAAAGCCACATTTTGCTTCTCTGACTTGGGGATGCCTAATATAATTCATCGTGTCTTATAAGTGACATCTGCCATTTTTTCAGAGTTCATAATTATTAAATTTGGGTATTTTATAATATATGGCATTCAAATAAAAGGAAAGCTCTAGAACACAAAAAAGCCAATACACCCTGGAGGAGCAGATGACTGAAAATAATCAAATTGAGGGCTGAAATCAATAAAATGGAAACTAGGAGAACAATATAAAGAATCAATATAACAAAGAATTGGTTCTTCAAGAAAATAAACAAGATAGACAAACCTTTATCCAAACTTAGCAAACTGCAGGGAGTGAACACGCAAATTAATAAAAACAGGATTTAAAAGTGGAACATAACAACAGACACAGAGGAAATCCAGATAATCCTCAGGTTATACTTAAAAACCTGTATTCCTCAAAATGTGAAAACCTAAAAGAAATGGAACATTTTCTGAACAGATTTAACTTACCAAAATTAAATCAAGAACATATAAGCAACTTAATAGACCTATAACCCCTAATGAAACAGAAGCATCATCAAAAGTCTCCCAACCAAAAAAAAAAAAAAAAAACAAAAAACAAAAAACAAAAAAAAACCCAGGGCCAGATGGCTTCAGTACAGAATTCTACCAGAAATTCAAGGAACAACTAATACCAATTCTCCTCAAAATACTCCACAAAATAGAAGCAGAAGGGTCATTGCCAAACTCTTTTTATGAGGGTTCAATAATCTTTATACCCAAGCCACACAAAGACACAACTAAGAAAGAGAACTACAGACCAATATCCCTCATGAACATTGATGTGAAAATACTCAATAAAATACTGGCAAATCAAATCCAAGAACACATCAGAGAAATCATCCACCATGATCAAGTAAGCTTCATCCCAGGGATGCAAGGATGGTTCAACATACGAAAATCCATCAATGTAATCCATCATTTAAACAGAATGAGAAAAACAAAATAAAACACATTATCATCTCACTAAATGCTGGGAGACATCATGGATAATAGGAACATACCTTAACATAATAAAAGCAATGTACAGCAAGCCAACAGCCAACATCAAATTAAATGGAAAGAAACTCAACACAATTCTTTTAAAATCAGGGGTAAGACAAGGTTGTTCACTCTCTCCATACCTCTTCAATATTGTCCTTGAAGTTCTAGCTAGAGCAATAAGATAGCAAAAGGAGATCAAGAGGATATAAATTGGAAAGGAAGAAGTCAAACTTTCACTATTTGCAGATGATATGATAGTCTACATAAGTGACCCAAAAGCTCTACCAGGGAACTCCTACAGCTGATAAACACCTTTAGCAAGATTTACTCAAAAAACTCTGTAGCCCTACTATATACAGATGAAACATTTGTGGAGAACGAAATCAGAGAAACATCACCCTTTCCAATTTCCAAAAACAACATAAAATACCTTGGGATAATGCTAACCAAAAAGTGAAGAGTTGTACTGTAACAATTTTGAGTCTCTAAAGAAAGAAATTAAAGAAAATACTAGAAAATTGAAGGATCTCCCATGTTCTTGGATAGGTAGGAGCAGCATAGTAAAAGTGGCAATCTTGCCAAAAGCAATCTACAGATTCAATGTAATTCCCATCAAAATACCAGTACAATTATTCACAGAACTTGAAAGAGCAATTCTGAACTTTATATGGAAAAACAAAACACCCAGGATAGCTAAAACATCCCTGTACAATAAAGGAATTTCTGTAGGCATCACCATCCCTGACTCCAAGCTCTATTACAGAGCTCTAGTCCTGAAAACAGCTTGGTATTGGCACAAAAATAGACAGGTAGACCAATGGAATAGAGATTAAAACCCTGATATTAAGCCACACACCTATGAACACCTGATTTTTGACAAGAAGCTAAATTTATACAATGGTATAAAGAAAGCATCTTCAACAAATGGTATTGACATAACTGAATTCTGGCATGCAGAAGACTGCAGATAGATCCATGTCTATCACCAAGACACATGGGGGTGGACCTAGGCCTTATCTCAAAGGATATGACAGACTCTGACGAGCCCCTATGAAATGCCTCACCCACTCTGGGAAGCAGAAAGGATATGTGATAGGTAGAGTTTTAGGTGAGAGCAGGTGGTAGGGGAGGAGGGTTGGGAGAGGGAACTGGGATTGACATTGAAAACAATCTTGTTTCTAATTCAAATAAAACAAATCTGCAAAAAACAAAAAAGAAAGAAAGAAAACCAGAGATGAACATATTATGTTCATTCTATTTTCATTATGGTGTCCAAAATCTGCTATAGACTCTGCCAGCAAGAACATAATCACCAGAAAAAATCCAACAAATGACCAGAACAGTGAGGCATTTCAGCTTCTTTTTAAAAATAAACATAATAATCTTGAATGACTCTCAAGAAGTGGTCATTTACTATTCTCTATGGCTGAGTTATTGCTAAGATTTTTGTACATGTAATTAACTTATATCCTCAACCATGCATACGTATATGATATTTAATTTATAATAGCATATATGAAATATATAGTGCAATATATAAATAAATATACCAGTTTTGAAATTATTCAGTAAATATTTTCTTTCAATATAGCATCTTCCTTTCTAGCAAAACTGAATAGAGCTACTCAAATTCAGTTATTTCACTGCAGATATGTAAATTGTGCTCTTACGAGTGTCAAGAATGATTTCAAGTTTGTTTTGCTTCTTAATGAGTAATCAAGAATATAATTTATGGTTACTAGCTTGAAAATTGTGAAAAAAAAACAGTAGACGAGTAGACTGGTGTTTTGCCTGGATGTCCTGATTTTGAGATGCCTATCATACAATTGAAGGTATGGCTAAGCATAAAATTGATCCCTTTGACTCACATGCTGGATAAAACACAGCCCTTAATGTTGTCATATGATCTCCATACAAGTGTGATGGCATGCATATCACCACATCCCAGTAAATAGCTCACTAGGTAGGTAGAAACAAAGATAGATAGATAGATTGAGTGATACATAGGTAGATATATAGGTACATAGATATATACATAGACAGACAGCTGTGTGTTACCCTCAATTCAAGGACAAATAAGGAAAAGAAACCAAGAGACATAGTTCAGATGGAGATGCCCCGGAAACCTGAGGAAAGTCAAGTGCAGCTTATGAGACACCAGAGAAGAAAGTTTATTGAGTAAACAGAAGGTTCAACTGCTAATGCCCCAGATGAATCAACACGAGTAGGTGTGAAACCAGTATGGGAGCCAGAAAGGCACAGGCAATTTTAAAATCATCAGCTCAGAGGAGTATAAAAGGTATGCCCTCAGTTACTATTTCATCACTTTCTGCTCTAGTTCTTATCACTGATGTATCTCCATGAAAGCATTTAAAATTGTTGAAGACACTTTTATAATTGTCATGAATTGAGATTTTAGAAAAATCCAACATAAGAATCTACTGAATAGATATTGCAGATGCCATCATGTGTCTTAAAATGGATAGGGCAATTCTCCATGGTAGAGCCACTGGCCAATATATCTGCAGTCAAAAATGGGAAATCCTATTGTAAAAGACTAATTTAATATATCCTAGTTCTTCAAAGTTTATGAGGCATATAGTTGAAGTCTTATGAAATTACATAGCTAATTCATTTACCCAATCATGTCTAATTATTAGCTGATTTCTGATTATCTCTTTTGTCACAACTAAAATGAGCACAGTAGACTAGATTCCTTCTCCCTAAGCTCCTTGTGTATGTTACAGCACTGAATGGCCTAATTCATTCACACTCATGGTTGTGATTTTGAAAATATGGCCCCAACAACATATACACATCTTAGTTCATAGTTTGAGAACATTTGGCATATTATGTTTTCTTTGAATAAATTTTATTTCTTGAACATGAAACTGGATGAAATAATTTCATTAAATTTGTTAAGCTTATTAGAAACAGTTTGCTAGACAAAGTCAACAAGGTAAAACTTTCTTATGAAAAGCTAGAAAAACATTAGTACATCATTTCAAGAGACAAACTACATCAAAAATAATAATTGCAATATGCTGTATAATTACCTAACTAGCATGTTTCATTCAGAAGAATGTATTAACTCCAAAGTATTTTTAATTTCTTTCTTTTAGAAAGGAAATTTTGGACTTTGTCTTTCAATTAACTTCCCTGGGCAATAAAAAAGAATATGAAGAATTAAATCAAAATGAACTCTAGTCCATGAAACTAAGAAACCAATAACTATGTTTGGTCCAGAAGCTCTTTGTAAGTAATTTTAATTCCACATCAAGCAGGTCTCATCACATTTCTCAATTTATTCTTTCTTCTGTGCTACAAAAGGAGCTTGTCTCTTATTATAATTTTCCTGAGCCTGGAGCAAACAGTGTAGGCATGTCTTTTGCCTCAGGTTGAATGTTTATTAACTGTTTTTATTTTTCTTAAGAATTCCTTGCTTTTATAGAGAAAATTGTTTTGTTAAAAAATTCAATTTCATATAATTTATTAACCTACCTTAATAAGAGTAATATATATATATATATATATATATATATATATATATAATATCTTTAAGTAATATATTTCAGGTTTCAGTTATATCTAGCAAGGCTAATTACATTTCTTGTTGTTAGTGGGAACTGATTTACATATAATTTGAAATAATGTTAACTTGCCAAAACATGACCATAAATAAGATCTAAATGCTTCTTGTATTATGTCTGACAGTGATTTCCATTGTCACTTGAATCACAGGGCACAGCTCCAGTGTTCTTGCTTGTGTCACTTATTTGATGTGCTGTAATGAAAGTACATATGATAGGAATTCTGTGATGCTAAATAAATATTAAATATTATTGTGGAAACACAAGTAACAGAATTATTAAAATAACCCTACATTCTTATATGCATGCATGAAAACATGAATTCCTCAAGGAAATCTAACTTGGAATCTGATCACAATCATGTACATACTTTGTCATATGGTTTACTTAACTTCTTTAACTTCAAATTTTTCTCTTATTGGTTAATGAATAAATCATTGATTGGCTGATATGGTCAGGCAGGAAGTGACATAGTTGGGCAGAATCCGAATATAAGCAGGGACAAAGAGGGTATCTCTTTTCTCTTCTCTTCTCTTCTCTTCTCTTCTCTTCTCTTCTCTTCTCTTCTCTTTTCTTCTCTTCTCTTCTCTTCTCTTGTCTGCGGAGATGCTGAACAGTTGAGATGTAGGATGCCAGAGGAGTAAGAGGTCCCTGGACCTTTCTCCAGCAAGTTAAGTCCACATGGAAATACATGGATTTATAGTAAATGGATTACTATTTAAGACAGAGCTAGCCAATATGAAGTCATAGTCAGCAGCTAACAGCTTTATAATTAATATAGTGTTTCATGTGTTATTTAGGGCCTGAAGCAGCAGCGTGACCAAGGTGGCTGGCAGGAAAGAGCACATGTAGCACAGAAGAAAATATTTGAAGATGGAAAGATTTCTCATGCTCCTGGATGCATGCAATGAACATAGTAAAAATGGCCATGCTAGAAAAAGCAATCTACATTTTCAACAAAATCACCATAAAAATTGCAACATGATTATTTACATACCTTGAAGGAATAATACTCAACTTTATAAAAAAAAAAACAGGATAGCTAAAATAAATAGGTAAATTCCTAAATAATAAAAAAACTGCTAGATGTATCACCATCCATGAATTCAAGTTGTACTAGAGGATTATGCTAATAAAAAGCACACACTATTGGCATAAAAACACACAAACAGACCAGGAGGTAAATCCACACACCTGTGAATACCTGGTTGTTGATAAAGAAGCCAGTCATTGTTGAGGACAATAGCCAAATAGCTTGCTCAGCATACAGTGGTCCAGCTGCCAAGGGCATGAAGGTTTCACCCCTGTATTCTAGTCTCTAAGGCATGGGAACATATTCTGCAAGCTACTTAAAGAGAAGCTTGAACACCAAACCAGTCACAAAACCCCACATCTACAATCTTCCTTGCTTGAAAGATGTGCAGGGGCAATTTTGGCACTGAACTTCTCAGACTGGCAAACCAGTCTCATTTAACTTGAGGTCTAGGCCTGAGAGTAAGCACATGTCCTACTCTGCCTGGATGGCCAGGAACTGGAGACCGGATAGACTAAAGAACTAGGGTAGAAGCAAACAGACTGGAACATAATCATTGAAATGATTTCTAATGATATTCTGCTATACCAAAAATCAATGCATAGTCCAGTTGTCATCACTGATGCTTTCGCTGGTAGCAGATGGGATCAGATGGAGATATTGACAGCTAGATATTACGCATAAAGAGTCTAAATTGGAGATCTCCATCATGTCCCTCCACTCCGAGTTAGAGGATAAGCAAGTAGAAGAAGGTGAGCAAGATTGTAGGTGTCAGAGAGGCCGGAGGACACCAGAAGAATATGTCCTATGGAATAAAAGAAGCAGGGCTTGCATGGGCTCATAGAGACTGATGTAGCAACCTCAGAGCCTGCATGGGTCTGCAACAGGTCCTCTGTGTATTTGCTATAGGTGTTAGCTTGTTGTTTTTGTAGGACTCTAACAGTGGGAACAGGTGTTTCTCTGACTCCTTTGTCTGCTCTTGAGAGTCATTTCCTCTTGCTGGGTTTTCTTGACCAGCATCTTTGGGAGGGCTTTTGTCTTATTTTATTTTGTTTTGTCTTGTTTGGTTATAGACTCTTTGAGGCCTGCTCTTTTTCTGAAGAAGGATTCAGAGGGGAGAATGGATCTTGAGGTGAGAGGGGAGGTACGTAGTGGTCTGGGAGAGTGGAGGGAGAGGAAACTGTGTTTGGGATGTATTATATGAAGGAAGAATCTATTTAGAAAAAGAAAAGAAAAAAGAAACCCAGCTTCAGAAGCATTGAGAAGTGAGTGGATAGAATACGAAAGATAAGCACAAAGTTTTAGATAGTGACTATGGCTGTTACGCATGAGCTCAAACTGGCTAGGAACAATGGAAACAACTCATACCATGAGTGAAAACTTATAAGTCATCATGAGGCTGAAATATGCAAATGCTGTCTTTTATAGTGAAGAGGGGTAATTTTTTGTGGGAGAAAGAGAAGGTCAAGGTGTCATTCATATGTCATGACTTGATTTTGGAGATGTGCTGTTTCCTTAGGTATGGTCTAAGGACAGACAGTTAATATTATAGTCTGTATTAGTACATTATAGTCTTTAGAAAAGAAGAATTTAGCATTGTAGTTCCTTACATTTTCTTTCTTGTTAGCTTACTTTCATGATTCTGGATCTCTGATATGTCTTAATTGTGATTCACATCTGAAAATTGCCCTCTCTCTTGTTAAAAGTGTGTTTCCTTGAAGTGTAGGGGAGTAGTTGGAGAACATAACACACTGCTGTAGTATCTTGAGTTGCCACCCCCCCACACTCCTGTCTTTCTCTCTGGAAACCATTAACGTGTGCAAAAATCCTGT
Organism: Cricetulus griseus; assembly: GCF_003668045.3. Lineage (NCBI taxonomy): Eukaryota > Metazoa > Chordata > Mammalia > Rodentia > Cricetidae > Cricetulus > Cricetulus griseus. The sequence continues at coordinate 240,592,543 of NW_023276806.1, read as the reverse complement.
GTCACATACTACATCCATATGCACTGCCTCACACAGGCCTAAAAACTATAGGAATGAGTTATTATTGACTTAGAAGTCTGATAACACTAGCAAAACAAAATTTACACACACACACACACACACACACACACACACACACACACACACACTTCCAGCCCAATGAACTATGAAGGGCTAGTGGATCTTGGAGAACTTACAATCACCATTTTACTAAACTAATATAATCCTTAACTACATTCTAAATATTTTCCCTTCTGCCCACAGATAAATTAAGTCCTCACCTCTTATCAATGATATTTCTTTGCAATAGAGGCCATTACAGAAAACCATAATCAATCAAACTGTAGAGTGGCAGAAACCAGTCTTAATGGATACACTTACAATTCAACTCCCTCACCTAAGAGTCAGGGATCATTGTGATAAAAGATCCAGAAAGATTGTTAGAGCCAGAGGGAGAGGGGGTTTGCAGTGAGAGTGTATCTCCCAGGAATGTCAAAAGCTGTGTAAATAAAACTTAACAACATGACTGCTAAAAATTAGCTGAACAAGAATAATAGCAAAATACATAGTAATATAAACAGGAGAAAGCTGAAGAAGGCTGAACTCTACTCAAAGAACTATAGACAACCAAGCAACTAAGGAATACTGAGAGTGGAAGGAAGGGTCTTTTCTAGGGTGGAGTATGACAACTGTTTGTTCAGTGCCAAATGCTGAGCCATGAAAACATACATACAATTTACATTATACAGACTGAGAAGTTTGTATTTATGTGTTCAGTAGTGTAGATACACACAGATTCACATACATGTACACTTACAAAACATCTAATAAAAAAGAGTCCATGAAATTGTAAAAGAATAAGGAGAGGTGGTGGTATATAGAAAGGTTTGGAGGGAGGGAAAGTAAGAGGAAGAGAAATAGGTAGCTATATATAATCTCAAAATGAAAGAAATAGTTTAAAAATACTAGGTCCCTAGAATTGAAAAGTTAAAAATTAAAAAACTTATATATCTCAAATCTTTTTACAGTGATGAGATATCTAACAGAAATGCATTTTCATTAAAATATGCATTCTTTCACACCATGAGTCAGTAGATAATGAAAAGAAAAACCATCAAGAGATAAAAATATTCTGAATAAATATCTAACATCAATGTAAAACATAACACTGCTCATTTTCCTAAGTCAGGCATTCATTAAGAGATCATCCATAAATAATGTTATAACTTGACGAAGTAGAACGTATTCTGAATGTAAATATTCAACAAACTAATAAGTTCTCATTAGGAGAATAAAATATCAGTATATATAGGTCATATTTTTCATGAACAACTGTATAAGAATTAAAATAGCAACAAAATGATTAAAGGCAGGAACATTCTAGAATTTATTGGGTGCTGATACTTAAACATACAAAGATGAATCATAGGATAACCTCTCAATTTATTAGCTTGGAAAGTTCAGCTAACCAAGACATTTCAGTGGGACCATTAAGAGCTGATTTCCATGACCACTTTATAATAATTTAAACTTGGATTAAACTTAAATCGAAGCTACTTTTCTAATCACTGTGCCCTTTAAATTTAAATAGAATATAGTCATGGGCAGTGTTGATAGCTGAAGACAGAATTTTCTAATAGGAGGAGATAAACCCTCTTTTAATAAGTAAGGAAGTAGCATAAAATTAAACAAGTTTGCTAACAAAAATATGATAATACAATTCTCTGTATTGTAGTTACTCTGGAATCTTTCAAAATATGTTTTTACAAAATATTGCAAATGTCATACAAAAATATGCTATGTGCTGAAAACTATTGTCTATCAGATTTTTCTAACATCAGACTAAGATAAAGAATGATTTCAATACTGTAAAAATTAACCCAGTTATAAACAATTCCCATACTATCCAACACTTAGTGATTGTCAACATTGTTAGATACTATGCTAAGCTTTTCAAAGTCATTTAATTTCAATTTAGTTAATTCCATTCTAATTATACAGAGAAAGAAATAATATCATGTTAATTAGATAGATGATGAATGCAATGTTTAAAGAGACTGGGTATCTTGTCTGAGGCTACCAAGTCACATAGAGTTATCAAGTCTGCATCTGCTTGAAGTACAAAACTCCCTTATAATGTCAAATCTATAATGCCTGGTCTATGAGGCTGTTCTCAAGTCACACACTTTGAAATCAGAGCTTCAAATCCAAATGAGGATGGATGGGGAAAAAAAGGTATAGAAAGAAAAAAGCTCATTCAGCATCAACCTAAAACATGTAGGCTGATGTATTAATAGATTATACCAATCACAGGACCTTTGATCCTGTGCTACATGACCCCACTAACCAGCCTATAATCCTCTTCCCCAAAGAAACTAGAAATCATGAATGACTCTAAGGGATAAATGGACCCCAGGAATGGGAAGTGGCAT